>NC_090835.1:55408461-56038846 GCF_028021215.1 Eschrichtius robustus | reverse complement strand
AGTTATTTTATTGTTCATCTCTGTTTGTTTCTTCTTTAATTCCTCTAGATCTTTGCTAAACATTTCTTGCATCTTCTCGATCTTTTCCTCCATTGTTTTTCCGAGGTTCTGGATCATCTTCACTATCATTATTCTGAATTCTTTTTTTGGAAGGTTGCCTATCTCCACTTCATTTAGTTGATTTTCTGGGGTTTTATCTTGTTCCTTAATGTGGTACATAGCTCTCTGCCTTTTCATCTTGTCTATCTTTCTGTGAATGTGGTTTTTGTTCCACAGGCTGCAGGATTGTAGTTCTTCTTGCTTCTGCTGTCTGCCCTCTGGTGGATGAGGCTATCTAAGAGGCTAGTGCACGTTTCCTGATGGGAGGGACTGGTGGGGTAGAGCTGGCTGTTGCTCTGGTGGGCAGAGCTCAGTAGAACTTTAATCTGCTTGACTGATGATGGGTGGGGCTGGGTTCCCTCCTTGTTGGCTGTTTGGCCTGAGGTGACACAACACTGGAGCCTACCTGGGCTCTTTGGTGGGGCTAATTTTGGACTCTGGGAGGGCTCACATCAAGGAGTACTTCCCAGAACTTCTGCTGCCAGTGTCCTGTCCCTGCGGTGAGCCACAGTCACCCCCTGCCTCTTCAGGAGACCCTCCAACACTAGCAGGTAGGTCTGTTTCAGTCTCCCCTGGAGTCACTGCTCCTTTCCCTGGGTCCCGATGCGCACACTACTTTGTGTGTGCCCTCCAAGAGTGGAGTCTCTGCTTCCCCCAGTCCTGTCAAAGTCCTGCAATCAAATCCCACTAGCCTTCAAAGTATGATTCTCTATGAATTCCTCCTCCTGTTGCTGGACCTCCAGTTTGGGAAGCCTGACTTGTGGCTCAGAACCTTCACTGCAGTGGGTGGACTTCTGCGGTATAAGTGTTCTCCAGTCTGTGAGTCACCTACCCAGCAGTTATGGGATTTGATTTTTTTGTGATTGCGCCCCTCCTACCATCTCATTGTGGCTTCTCCTTTGTCTTTGGATGTGGGATATCTTTTTTGGTGAGTTCCAGTGTCTTGCTGTTGATGATTATCAAGCAGCTAGTTGTGATTCTGGTGTTCTCACAAGAGGGAATGAGAGCACGTCCTTCTACTCCACCATCTTGGTTCAGGCCCAGACCTGGTTGTCCACTTTGCAAGCCTATCCTCTGTAAATATTTGAATCTCAGACTCCCCTGCCTATTGCGTCAAACCACTGCTTCCCACTGCCAACTGGTGACTCTACAGTGTGCTTAGTTACTTTAGCATGAGCCCAAGCAAAATCTAATAAAAAAGGGAAATCAGGTAAGAGAGGAAAGACATTGCCTCAGTTTCTTTGTAAGCAAATATAAATGTAATTTTAAATATTTTATGTCTTGGAATATCCATGACATTGCTTCTTCCTTTCACTTGGTACATTTTTAATGATATCCAGGTACAGGAAGCACAGAGGGTCCCAAACAAGATAAACTCAAACAGACACAAACCAAGACATATCATAATTAAAATGGCAAAAGTTAAAGAGAGTATTCTAAAGGCAGCAAGAGAAAAGCAAAGTGTCATATGAAAGGGAACCCCCATAAGGATATCAACTGATTTATCGGCAGAAGCTTTACAGGCCAGAATAGAGTGGTGTTATATATTCAAATTGCTGAAAGGGAGAAACATGCAACCTAGGATACTCTACCTAGCAAGATTATTATTTAGAATAGAAGGAGAGCTAAAGAACTTCTTAGATAAGCAGAAACTAGGATTCATCAATACTAAATGTACCCTAAAACAAATGTTGGAGGGTCTTCTCTAAATGGAAGAGAAGAAAGAATTCATAGTAAAAGGAAATCCCAGTAGGAAAGGCAGATATTTAGTAAAGATCAAAGATTACTTAAATAAGCCCGTATGTAGATTACAAGACAAGATAATTTAAAAAGAAACAATAAGTATACTAAGCAGTTAAAGAATAAGCATGAAATTGTAAAATATGATATCACAAACACAAAATATGGGAGAGGGGAGTAAATAACATAGATCTTTTAGAATGTGTTTGAACTTAAATGACTATCAGTCTAAAACAAGTAAATGTAATTATGAATCAACATATATGAACCCCGTGGTAACCACAAATCAAAAACCCACAACAGATACACAAAAAACAAAAAGAAAGCAACCCAAGCAAACTACTAAAGAAACTTGTCAAACCACGAGGGGAGAAACAAAAAGAAGAAATGAATAGAGAACTACAAAAACAACTGGAAAACAAGTAATAAAATGGCAAAAGTACCTACTTGTCAATAATTATTTTAAATGTTAATGGACTAAATGCTCCAATAAAAAGATCAGTGGCTAATTGGATAAGAGAACAAGACCCTTCAATATGCTGCCTCCAAGAGACTCTCTTCAGGGCTAAAGACACACACAGATTGAAAGTGAGGGGATGGAAAAAGATATTTCAAGCAAATGGAAATGGCAAGAAAGCAGGGGTGGCAATACTCGCGTCAGACAAAATAGACTTTAAAACAAAGGCTATAACAAGAGACTAAGAAGCACATTATATAATGATAAAGGCATCAATACAAGAAGAGGATATTACACTTATTAACATATATGCACTCAATACAGGATTATATATATATATATATATATATATATATATATATATATATGTATATAAAATACTAATAGATACAAAAGGATAAATTGACAATAATACAATAATAGTTAGTGAACATTAATACCCCACTGACATCAGTGGACAAATCAATAAGGCAACAGAGGTCCTAAATGACACAATAGACCAGCTGGATTTAATTGAGATCTACAGGACACTATATCTGAAAAAAACAGAATACACATTCTTTTCAAGTGTGCATGGGATGTTCTTCAGGATAGATCACATACTAGGCCATAGAAGAAACCTTGAAAAATTTAATAGGATAGAAATTATATCAAGCATTTTTTTCAACCACAATGGTATGAAACTAGAAATCAACTACAAAAAGAAAAATGGGAAAAGAACAACCACATGAAGACTAAACAACATGCTACTAAAAAACGAATGGGTCAGTGATGAAACCAAAGAGGATATCAGAAAATACCTCAAGACAAATGAAAATGGAAATACGACTTTCCAAAATCTATGAGATGCATCAAAAGCAGTTCTAAGAGGGAGGTTTATCATGATACAGGAGTTCCTTAAGAAACAAGAAAAGTAGCAAATAAATAACCTAACATATCACCTAAAAGAATTGGAAAAGGAAGAAGAAACAAAGCCCAAAATCAGCAGAAGACGGAAATAATAAAGGAAATAATAGATAATAATAATAGTAAAGGAAATAATAAAGATCAGAGAAAAAAATAAAATAGAGAACAAAAAAATAGAAAAGATCAATGAAACCAAGAGCTGTCTTTTTTTTTAATTCATTAAATTGATAAACCTTTAGCTAGGCTCACCAAGAAGAAAAGAGAGAGGACCCAAATGAACAAAATAAGAAATGAAAAAGGAGAAATAACAACTGATCCCACAGAGATACATAAAATCATAAAAGAATATTATGAACAGTTACATGCTGACAAACTGGACAACCTAGAAGAAATGAAAAACTTTCTAGAAATATACAGCCTGCCAAGACTGAGTCAAGAAGAAAGAGACAATTTGAACAGACTGATCACTAGAAGTGAGATTGAGTTTGTAATAAAAAATAACTCCCAGAAAAGAAAAGTCCAAGACTGGATGACTTCACAGGGCAATTCTACCAAACAAATAAAGAAGAACCAATACATATCCTACCTATTCCCCAAATCATTCTATGAGGCTATTACCCTGATAGCAAAAACATACAAAGACACTATAAAACAAAATTACAGGCCAGTATCTTTGATGAATACAGATGCAAAAATCTTCAACAAAATATTAACAAACCAAATCCAACAGTATGTAAAAAAAAGACTATATGCCATAATCAAGTTGGATTTATTCCAGGATTATGAGGGTGGTTTAACATTTTCAAATCAACCAATGTGATATGCCACCTTACCAAAAGGAAGGATAAAAATCACATGATCATCTCAATAGATGCAGAAAAACATTTGACAAAATTCAACATCCATTCATGATAAGAACTTTCCTCAAAGTGGGTACAGAGGGGACATATATCAACATAATAAATGACATTTGTGACAAAGCCACAGTCAACATCATACTCAGTGGTAAAAACCTGAGAGCTTTCCTGCTAAATTCGAGAAGACAAAGATGTCCACTCTCCCCAGTTTAATTTAATGTTGTATTGGAAGGTCGAGCAACAGTAATCAGACAAGAAAAAGAAGTCAATGTATTCAAATTGGAAGGGAAGAGGTAAAACTGTCACTATTTGTAAATGACTTGAATGACTTTACATAGAAAACCCTAAAGTTTCCATCCCAAAACTATTAAAACTAATAAATGAATTCATCGAGGTTACAAGATACAAGATTAGTGTACAGAAATCTGTTGCATTTATGTACACTAATAATAAAATATCAGAAGGAGAAGGTTAAAAAAATCCCATTTAAAACTGAATCAAAAAAGAATAAAATATCTGGAATAAAGTTGTCCAAGGAGATGAAAGACCTATATTCTGAAAACTATAAAACATTGATGAAGGAAATTGAAGATTATACAAAGAAATGGAAAGATATTTCATGCTCTTGGATTGGAAGACTTAATATTGTTAAGATGGCCATACTACCCAAAGCAATCTACAGATTTAATGCAATCCCCATCAAAACACCCATGACATTTTTCACAGAACTAGAACAAATCCTAAAATTCATATGGAACCACAAAAGACCTCAAATTGACAAAACAATCTTCAGAAAAAAGAACAAAGCTGGATGTATTGCCCTCCCAGACTTCTGACTATACTACAAATCTACAGTAATCGGTACAGTATGGTACTGGCACAAAAACAGACACATAGATCAATAGAACAGACTAGAGAACCCAGAAGTAAACCTATGCACCTATGGTCAATTAATCTATGACAAAGGAGACAAGAATACACAGTGGATAAAAGACAGTCTCTTCCATAAGTGGTACTGGGAAAACTGGACAGCTACATGTAAAACAACGAGATTAGAACATTCCCTCACACCATATACAAAAATAAAGTCAAAATGGTTTAAAGGCCTAAATGTAAGAATGGAAACTGTAAACTCTCAGAAGAGTACATAGGCATATGTACATAGGAACTCTTTGACATAAATTGTAGGAATATTTTTTTGGATCAGTCCCCTAAAGAAAAAGAAATAAAAGCAAAAATAAAGAAATGAAAATTAATTGAACTTAAAAGGTTTTACACAGCAAGAGAAACAATTGACAAAATGAAAAGACAACCTACAGAATGGCAGAAAATATTTGCAAAGATGTAACCAACAAGGGGTTAATATCCAAAATATGTAAACAGTTTACACAACTCAATATCAAAGACACAA
Organism: Eschrichtius robustus; assembly: GCF_028021215.1. Classification (NCBI taxonomy): domain Eukaryota; kingdom Metazoa; phylum Chordata; class Mammalia; order Artiodactyla; family Eschrichtiidae; genus Eschrichtius; species Eschrichtius robustus. Next base: position 56,033,376 of record NC_090835.1, on the reverse strand, counting down.
ACAAACAACCCAATCAATAAATGGGCAGAAAACCTGAATAGACATTTTTCCAAAGAAGGCATACAGGTGGTTAACAGGCAAATGAAAAGATGCTTAATGTCGATAATTATTAGAGAAATGCAAATCAAAACAACAATGAGATGTTACCTCAGAATGGACATTATCAAAAAGTCTACAAATAACAAATGTTGGAGAAGATGTGGAGAAAAGGGGCCCTTGTATGCTGGTAGTGGGAATGTAAATTGGGGTAGCCACTATGGAAAACATTATGGGTTTCTTAAAAAATACTAAAAATAGAACCACCATATGATCCAGTAATTTCACTCCTGGGTATATATCCAGAAAAAATGAAAATACTAATTCGAAAAGATACCTTGGATATGTACCCCAGTGTTCATAACAGTACTACTTACAATTACCAAGACATGGAAGCAACCCAAGTGTTCATCAACAGGTGATTGGATTAATAAGAGGTGGCATATATATACAATGGAATATTACTCAGCCATAAAAAAGAATGAAATTATGCCACTTGCAGCAACATGTATGGGCCTAGAGAATATTATGCTTAGAGAAATAAATCATAGAGAAAGACAGTACTATATGATATCATTTATATGTGGAATCTAAAAAATAGTACAAATGAATGTATATGCAAGAAACAGACTCATGGACATAGAGAACAGACTCTATGGGGAGTATGTTCTCTATGTCCATAAGGGAGAGGGAAGGGCAGAGGGACAAATTTGGGGTATGGGGCTAACAGATACAAACTACTGTATATAAAATAGATAAGCAACAAGGATATACTGTATTGCACAGGGAATTATACCCAATATCTGCAAAAATACTGAATCACTATACTGTACACCTGAAACTACTATAATATTGTAAATCAACTACAATGTTAAAAAAAAGAATATATATTATAAACATGACTCTTTACTGATGATGTTAAGCTTGATCACCTGGTTGCAATAGGTTTCTCACTGTAAAGTTACTCCTCCCCTCCCTTTCCATACTGTACTCTTTGGAAGGAAGTTACTATGTGTAGCCCACACTTGGGATGGCGTGGGGGTGTTATGCTCTACCTCCTTGAATGAGAGGAACTATATAAATTATTTGGAATTCTTCTGCATAGGAGATTTGCCTGTTCTTCCTTATTTATTTAGTTAATCATTTATTTATATCAGTGTGGACTCATGTATATTTACTTTGTATATTAGGCTATAACCTAATAGTATGTTATTTATTTTGTGGCTCAAATTATTGAGCCAACTTTAAAGCTTGAGCAACTGAAAGTGCTCAAACTTTGGTCACTGAGCACTTTCAGTTGGCTCTAGTGTCCCTTTGGCATATGCCTATCATTTGGTTTTTTGAGCATTTCCTTACTTTCTGGCACTATGGGATACTCCATGCTCACCTTGTATATTCTCTGCCTTAGCCCCAGAATCAGCCATTTCTCCAAGGAGTCCTAGTTCCTTGTATTGGAGAATGATGTTAGAAACCAAGATCTGGGCACTAGATGTGTTCATTGCTACTGGGATGTCATTGCTTAAAGCAAACAGAATTTGGAAATATATATACACACAGACATATATATGTTTACTAACCTGTGTATATATACACATCAATAACCATTTCTATGTTTATCCATACCTGTATTAGGCTAAACATTAGTTCATACTGATGTCTCCAACTGTAATCCTGTATCACATAATTCATTCTAACCTCCTCTCTTGCTTATCTTTAATAATGAGAAACCTAGCTCCTACTGCCCACCATCCATTTACCTATATGTTTAGTCTCACTATACATATACAGTGGTTTCAAAATTGGTTGCTTCTATTCCCATGAGAAACACCTTTATCAACTACAGTGTTGTGCCTATGTGCAGCTCCTTTTATCTTTAACCTCAGAGTCTCCACTCATTTCCAAAGTTACTTAGGTCTATACTTATTTCCCCCAACCCATTTCAGCACAGTTGTCATTCATTTGTTATATAGTGAGATTCTTTTTTCCTGGTCTGAATTCTGTCTCGGAAACTCTGATTTTTGCTTTTACCTTCCTGTGAATGATCTCAAATAACTGAGAGTTACCTGATATTATCACCATAAAATTGAATACAGAAATGGTGCAAGGGAATGAGAGAGACATAAACTGAGAATCAATCATTAGAGAGAGAACAGTTGATTAATAGTGAAAAAACAGTTTCCAGTTCAACCTTGTCTGCCCCTAAGTAGCTGTGTCACTTGGAAACTCACCAAAGTCCTATTGGCCTTGGGTTTCTTGTCTATATAATTGGGTCCAGTTTCTCTGGATTGTCATGAGAATTGAATAGGAAAAAGAACATGGGAGTGTAAATGTGATAATAAACTTTCAAGTACAATTATTACATGAACAAATGTCAATTAAAAACTCTAGCAAAGAGGGCTCAGGTCAAGGATGTGAAGTTTTTACTTTCATAGAACTGTCTTATTTATGTTAGTTCTGCAAACTATAAATGAAAGGATGGTTTCATGCAATTGATTCTAGTAACCAGAGTATTTTCTTTTCATCAGTGGCTACGCATGTATATGCACACAGATGTGATTCTGCTGTGTGTGTATAAAAATATTAATATTTCTTTTTCTGAGAGAACCTAAGGGTTGTCTTGAGGGTCTTGGTCTTGTTAGATTGCTTGTCAGTTTCTCTAACAAACATATGGGAAGGAATCATGAGTTAGGGTTTTAAGAATTTAAATGTTCTACAAATACATTTGGACTTTTTTTGCTTACTTGGTTTCTGCTCTTACACACCTATAACTAAATTACTTTTCCCCACTTGATGAAAACCTAGATGTTCTTGGAGTATTAATTCTCTTGGCCACATGTAACTAAAAACCATAATGGGACTTAAAGTCAGAGAGGCTATGTATACACTCTGGGTGTGCCACTTTTGGTTGGAAGGATATATGAACTTGAAGAATTGATTTGCTGTTTAGGTGTAGTCAGGTCCAGCAACCTGGCAGCAGAGCCAGTGAAGAGGGGGGTGTGGGCAGGGTCTCTCTTTAGGGCCACACATGTGCACTGCATATTTCCAGGAGTGCCATTTCTATATATTTCAGTGTGAATGGAACCCCCAGAACAAGACAACATGTTTTCTCTAGAGATGGAGCCTGCTTTGTTGTTAGTAGAGGGGAGAAAACAGATTTAAAACACACAGACACACTCACCAAAAACCCTCTGATTACTCTGCTTCCTAAGGTTTGATTATTGATGATTCTGTAGTGTATCTCACTCCACTTCATCTAACATTTTTTTCTCTCTCCTTTTAAAAAAAATATCTTAACAATGGGGATGTGAACATTTTTGAAAAGGTGCTACTTCTGGAGAACCTGCTACTGCCCACCCCCAAGGTGGGTGGGGACTTTTATCTAATCCCGAGTCTGTTCTCTGCAAAATGAACTAGATAGGGTTAAACAAGATAAGCATTTTGTGAAGAATGACTCCTTCTGCATTGCTAGCTTATGCTGAGCTGACCCTGCTTTCCATTCAGTGATATCTTCAAGCTTCACAAGTAAAATAGTAAGGCCACAAATTCATCTTAACTGCATCTCTCTTGGGTCCTTTCCTGTGTTCATCTTCTCTCTGTGCAGTGTTTCATTGTAAATACCTGTTGTATTTGATAACTACATTAAAATGAAAGTGATGTTTGTAGCAATTTATTTATACAGCTGTTTACTTTCTTTCATCTCAGCTGAATCCATAAATAAAAATCTTTTCCTTCAAGCAGTTGACATTAAAAACACTCATATTTAAGAAAACCTGCAAAAGAATATGCTATCTTTATGATTTATTAAAAGCAGATAAATGAGAAGTAAAAAAAATACCTTTCAGCCTACTATCATGAACTAAAGAGGGAAAATATGGCAACTGGTATATATGTCAAGAAATGCTAGAGAATTACAGTTTTTATGACTTGAGATCTATTTCAGACAAATGGGTGGAGACAAATATTCCTTGTACTTTAACTGTGATTTATTTTACTAGTAAAGCCCTATCTATGTAACACAGCCTAAAGTTTGGATTTGAATTGGATTGTCAGCTGCAGCCAAGCCACGTAATTCAAACTGTGAAGTGAAACTTTGAGTTGAGATCTGCAGCTTGTGTTAAGATAGAAGGCTTCTTTATTTAGAACTTCCTATTAAAAGTAAAGGTAAGGGAAACTAACTGCTGAACAATCATCGACAGGAAGACACTGGAACTCACCAAAAAAAATACCCCACCTGCAAAGACAAAGGAGAAGCCACAATGAGATGGTAGGAGGGGCGCTATCACAATACAATCAAATCCCATAACTGCTGTATGGGTGACTCACAAACTGAAGAACACTTATACCACAGAAGCCCACCCACTGCAGTGAAGGTTCTGAGCCACACATCAGGCTTCCGAACCTGGGGCTCTGGCAACAGGAGGAGGAATTCCTAGAGAATCAGACTTTGAAGGCTAGTGGGATTTGATTGCAGGACTTTGACAGGACTGGGTGAAACAGAGACTGCATTCTTGGAGGGCACACACAAACTAATGTGCTCATTGGGACCCAGGGGAAGGAGCAGTGACCCCATAGGAGAACCAGACCTACCTGCTAGTGTTGGAGGGTCTCCTGCAGAGGCAGGGGGCAGCTGTGACTGACCAAGGGACAAGGAAACTGGGAGCAGAAGTTCTGGGAAGTACTCCTTGGCGTGAGCCCTCCCAGAGTCCAACATTAGCCCCACCAAAGAGCCCGGGTAAGCTCCACTGTTGGGTCGCCTAAGGCCAAACAAGCAACAGGGAGGGAATCCAGCCCCACCCATCAGCAGACAAGTAGATTAAAGTTTTACTGAGCTTTGCCCACCAGAGCAACAGCCAGCTGTACCAACCACCAGTCCCTCCCATTAGGAAACTTGCATAAGCCCCTTAGATAGCCTTATCCACCAGAGGGCAGACAGCAGAAGCAAGAAGAACTACAATCCTGCAGCCTGTGGAACAAAAACCACATTCACAGAAAGATAGACAAAATGAAAAGGCAGAGGACTATGTACCAGATGAATGAACAAGATAAAACCCCAGAAAAACAACTAAATGAAATAAGGATAGACAATCTTCCAGAAAAAGAATTCAGAATAATGATAGTGAAGATGACCCAGGACCTCGGAAAAACAAAGATCGAGGCAAAGATCGAGAATATGCAAGAAATGTTTAACAAAGATCTAGAAGAATTAAAGAAGAAAGAAACAGAGATGAATAATAAAATAACTGAAATGAAAAATACACTAGAAGATATCAATAGCAGAATAACTGAGGTAGAAGAAGGGATAAGTGACCTGGAAGACAGAATGGTGGAATTCACGCCTGTGGAACAGAAAAAAGAAAAAAGAATGAAAAGAAATAAAGACAGCCTAAGAGACCTCTGGACAACATTAAACGCAACAACATTCGCCTTATAGGGGTCCCAGAAGGAGAAGAGAGAGATAAAGGACCAGAGAAAAGATTTGAAGAGATTATACTCGAAAACTTCCTTAACATGGGAAAGGAAATAGCCACCCAAGTCCAGGAAGCGCAGTGAGTCCCATACAGGATAAACCCAAAGAGAAACATGCCCAGACACATAGTAATCCAATTGGCAAAAATTATAGACAAAGAAAAATTATTGAAAACAGCAAGGGAAAAACCACAAATAACATACAAGGGAACTCCCATAAAGTTAACAGCTGATTTCTCAGCAGAAACAGTGCAAGCCAGAAGGGAGAGGCATGATAAACTTAAAGTGATGAAAGGGAAGAACCTGCAACCAAGATTACTCTACCCTGCAAGGATCTCATTCAGATTCAATGGAGAAATCAAAAGCTTTACAGACAAGCAAAACCTAAGAGAATTCAGCACCATCAAACCAGCTCTACAACAAACGCTAAAGGAAGTTCTCTAAGTGGGAAATACAAGAGAAGAAAAGGACCTACAAAAACAAACCCCTAAAAATTAATAAAATGGTAATAGGAACATACATATCGATAATTACCTTAAACGTGAAAGGATTAAATGCTGCAACCAAAAGACACAGGCTTGCTGAATGGATAGAAGAACAAGACCCATATATATGCTGTCTACAAGAGACCCACTTTAGACCTAGGGACACATACACACTGAAAGTGAGAGGATGGAAAAAGATATTCCATGCAAATGGAAATCAAAAGAAAGCTGGAGTAGCTATACTCATATCAGATAAAATAGACTTTAAAATAAAGACTGTTACAAGAGACAAGGAAGGACACTACATAATGATCAAGGGATCAATCTAAGAAGATTTAACAATTATAAATATATATGCACCCAACATAGGAGCACCTCAATACATAAGGCAACTGCTAACAGCTCTAAAATCGACAGTAACACAGTAATAGTGGGGGACTTTAACACCTCACATACACCCAATGGACAGATCATCCAAAATGAAAATAAATAAGGAAACAGAAGCTTTAAATGACACAGTGGAACAGATGGATTTAATTGGTATTTATAGTGCATTCCATCCAAAAACAGCAGATTACACTTTCTTCTCAGGTGCCCATGGAACATTCTCTAGGATAGATCACATCTTGGGTCACAAATCAAGCCTCAGTAAATTTAAGAAAATTGAAATCATATCAAGCATCTTTTCTGACCACAACACTATGAGATTAGAAATGAATTACAGGGAAAAAAACGTAAAAAAACTCAAACACATAGAGGGTAAACACTACGTTACTAAATAACCAAGAGATCACTGAAGAAATCAAAGAGGAAATCAAAAAATACTTAGAGACAAATGACAATGAAAACACAATGATCCAAAACCTATGGGATGCAGCAAAAGTAGTTCTAAGAGGGAAGTTTATAGCTATGCAAGCCTACCTCAAGAAACAAGAAAAATCTCCAGTAACCAATCTAACCCTGCACCTAAAGGAAGTAGAGAAAGAAGAACAAACAAAACCCAAAGTTAGCAGAAGGAAAGAAATCATAAAGATCAGAGCAGAAATAAATGAAATAGAAACAAAGAAAACAATAGCGAAGATCAATAAAACTAAAAGTTGGTTCTTTGAGAAGATAAACAAAATTGATAAGCCATTAGCCAGACTCATCAAGAAAAAGAGGGAGAGGATTCAAATCAATAAAGTTAAAAATGAAAAAGGAGAAGTTTCAACAGGCACGGCAGAAATACAAAGCATCCTAAGAGACTACTACATGCAAATCTATGCCAATAAAATGGACAACCTGGAAGAAATGGACAAATTCTTAGAAAGGTATAGTCTTCCAAGACTGAACCAGGAAGAAATAGAAAATATGAACAGACCAATCACAAGTAATGAAATTGAAACTTGATTAAAAATCTTCCAACAAACAAAAGTCCAGGACCAGATGGCTTCACAGGTGAATGCTATCAAACATTTATAGAAGAGCTAACACCCATCCTTCTCAAACTCTTCCAAAAAATTGCAGAGGAAATAACACTCCCAAACTCATTCTATGAGGCCACCATCACCCTGATACCAAAAGCAGACAAAGACACTACAAAAAAAGAAAATTACAGACCAATATCACTGATGAATATAGATGCAAAAATCCTCAACAAAATACTAGCAAACAGAATCCAGCAACACATTAAAAGGATCATACACCACGATCAAGTGGGATTTATCCCAGAGATGCAAGGATTCTTCAATATACGCAAATCAATCAATGTGATACACCATATTAACAAATTGAAGGATAAAAACCATATGATCATCTCAATAGATGCAGAAAAAGGTTTTGACAAAATTCAACATCCATTTATGATAAAAACTCTCCAGAAAGTGGGCATAGAGGGAACCTACTTCAACGTGATAAAGGTCATATATGACAAACCCACAGCAAACGTCATTCTCAATGGTGAAAAACTGAAAGCATTTCCTCTAAGATCAGGAACAAGAAAAGGATGTCCACTCTCACCACTCTTATTCAACATAGTTTTGGAAGTTCTAGCCATAGCAATCAGAGAAGAAATAGAAGTAAAAGGAATACAAATTGGAAAAGAAGAAGTAAAACTGTCACTGTTTGCAGATGAGATAATACTATACATAGAGAATGCTAAAGAAGACACCAGAAAACTACTAGAGCTAATCAATGAATTTGGTAAATTTGCAGGATACAAAATTAATGCACAGAAATCTCTTGCATTCCAATACACTAATGATGAAAAATCTGAAAGAGAAATTAAGAAAACACTCCCATTTACCATTGCAAAAATTAGAATAAAATACCTAGGAATAAACCTACCTACGGAGACAGAAGACCTGTATGCAGAAAAGTATAAGACACTGAAGAAAGAAATTAAAGATGATACCAACAGATGGAGAGACATACCATGTTCTTGGATTGGAAGAATCACTACTGTGAAAATGACTGTACTACCCAAAGCAATCTACAGATTCAATGCAATCCCTATCAAATTACAAATGGCATTTTTTACAGAACTAGAAGAAAAAATCTTAAAATATGTATGGAGACAGAAAGGACCCCAAATAGCCAAAGCAGTCTTGAGGGAAAAAAACGGAGATGGAGGAATCAGACTCCCTCACTTCAGACTATACTACAAAGCGACTGTAATTAAGACAATATGGTACGGGCACAAAAACAGAAACATAGATCAATGGAACAAGATAGAAAGCCCAGAGATAAACCCATGCACCTATGGTCAAGTAATGTATGACAAAGGAGGCAAGGATATACAGTGGAGAAAAGACAGTCTCTTCAATAAGTGGTGCTGGGAAACGTGGACAGCTACATGTAAAACAATGAAATTAGATCACTCCGTAAAACCATACGCAAAAATAAACTGAAAATGGATTAGAGACTAAATGTAAGACTGGGCACTATAAAAGTCTTAGAGGAAAACATAGGAAGATCACTCTTTGACATAAATCACAGCAGGATCTTTTTTGATCCACCTCCTAGAGTAATGGAAATAAAAACAAAAATAAACAAATGGGACCTAATGAAACTTCAAATCTTTTGCACAGCAAAGAAAACCATAAACAAGACACAAAGACAACCCTCAGAATGGGAGAAAGTATTTGCAAACGAATCATCAGACAAAGGAGTAATCTCCAAAATATATAAATAGCTCATGAACTCAATATTATTAAAAAAACTACCCAATCCAAAAATGGGAAGAAGACCTAAATAGACATTTCTCCAAAGAAGACCGACAGATGGCCAAGAAGCACATGAATATCTGCTCAACATCACTAACTATTAGAGAAATGCAAATCAAAGCTACAATGAGGTATCACCTCACACCAGTTAGAATGGGCATCCTCAAAAAATCTACAAAGAACAAGTGCTGGAGAGGGTGTGGAGAAAAGGGAACCCTCTTGCACTGTTGGTGGCAATGTAAATTGATACAGTCACTGTGGAGAACAGTATGGAGGTTCCTTAAAGAATTGAAAATAGAATTACCATATGACCTAGCAATCTCACTACTGGGCATATAGCCAGAGAAAACCATAATTCAAAAAGACACATGCACCCCAATGTTCATTGCAGCACTATTTACAATAGCCAGGTCATGGAAGCAGCCTAAATTCCCATTGACAGACGAATGCATGAAGAAGATGTGGTACACATATACAATGGAATATTACTCAGCCATAAAAAGGGACAAAATTGGGTCATTTGTAGAGACGTGAATGCATCTAGAGACTGTCATACAGAGTGAAGTAAGTCAGAAAGAGAAAAACAAATATCATATATTAATGCATATATGTGGAACCTAGAAAATGGTATAGATGAACCAGTTTGCAGAGCAGAAACTGAGACACAGAAGTAGGGAAAAAAAAATATGGACACCAAGGGGGGAAAGTGGTGGGTGGTGTGGGTGGTGGTGTGATGAATTGAGAGAGTGGGATTGACATGTATACACTGATGTGTATAAAATGGATGACTAATAAAAATAAATAAATAAATAAATAAATAAGGGTAAGGGGTGGAGTCAAGATGGCCACGTGGGAAGGTGTGGGCGGCACACCTGGGCCCCTTCTGTTCAGTTGAGCCTAAGCCTCAACCACCACAGCCCCCAGGACCTTTTCCAGGCCATGGGTCCTAAGCATAGACCCTGCCCACTACATAAACCTCACCCTTGCTTAGGCCCCGCCCTCTACAGCCAAGACCTTCCCCTCCCCTTTTTTTTTCTTTTTTTTTCCTTTTCCCTCCTCTTTTTTACTATTGTGGTACTGTTATACCTTCTGGTTTTCGTTTCATCTATATATATATTTTTTTAAACTTGATGATCCATTTATTTATTTATTTATTTATTTATGGCTGTGTTGGGTCTTCGTTTCTGTGTGAGGGCTTTCTCTAGTTACGGCAAGTGGGGGCCACTCTTCATCGTGGTGCACGGGCCTCTCACTATCACGGCCTCTCTTGTTGTGGAGCACAAGCTCCAGATGCGCAGGCTCAGTAATTGTGGCTCACGGGCCTAGTTGCTCCATGGCATGTGGGATCTTCCCAGACCAGGGCTCGAACCCGTGTCCCCTGCCTTGGCAGGCAGACTATCAACCACTGTGCCACCAGGGAAGCCATCATCTATATTTTCATTTTTATATTCTTTCTAACATATCTGTTAGTTTCCTAGTCTAATTTTATTTTTTACTTTGTTATTGTTCTCTCTTTTTTTTTTGACACCCCATGCAGCTTGTGGGATCTTGGTTCACGATCCAGGGGTAGGGCCAGAACTCCTGCAGTGGGAGCTCCAAGTCTGAACCACTGGACTAACAGAGAACCTCAGACCCCAGGGAATATTCAGTGGAGTGAGGTCTCACGGAGTTCCTCATCTCAGAACCAAGACCCAGCTCTACCCAATAGCCTACAAACTCCAGTGTTGGAAGCCTCAGGCCAAACAACCAGTAAGACAGGAACATAATCCCACCCATTAAAAAAAAAAAAAGAGAGGTCAAAAAAATATTTCACAGATGAAGGAGCAAGGTAAAAATCTACAAGACCAAATAAATGAAGAGGAAATAGGCAATCTACCTGAAAAAGAATTCAGAGTCATGACAGTAAAGATGATCCAGAATCTTGGAAATAGAATGGAGGCACGGACTGAGAAAATACAAGAATTGTTTAACAAAATTCTAGAAGAACTAAAGAACAAAGAAACAGAGATGAACAACACAATAACTGAAATGAAAAATACACTAGAAGGAATCAGTAACGGAATAACTGAGGCAGAAGAATGAATAAATTTGCTGGAAGGCAAAATGGTGGAAATAACTGCCAAGGAACAGAATAAAGAAAAAGAATGAAAAGAATTGAAGACAATCTCAGAGACCTCTGGGACAACACTAAACACACCAACGTTCGAATTATAGGCGTCCCAGAAGAAAAAGAGAAAAAGAAAGGGTCTGAGAAAATATTTGAAGAGATTATAGGCAAAAACTTCCCTAACATGGGAAAGGAAATAGTCACCCAAGTCCAGGAAGCGCAGAAGAGTCCCATACAGGATAAACCCTAGGAAAAACACAACAAGACACATATTAATCAAACTAATAAAAATTAAATTCAAAGAAAAAATGTTAAAAGCATCAAGGGAAAAACAAAAAGTAACATAAAAAGGAACGCCCATAAGGTTATCACCTATTATTTCAACAAATACTATGCAGGCCAGAATGGAGTGGCAGAATATACTTCAAGTGATGAAAGAGAAAAACCTACAATCAAGGTTACTCTACCCAGCAAGGATCTCATTCAGATTCAATGGAGAAATCAAAAGCTTTTCAGACAAGCAAAAGCTAAGCGAAATCAGCACCACCAAAATAGCTTTACAACAAATGCTAAAGAAACTTCTCTAGGTGGGAAACACAAGAGAAGAAAAAGACCCACAAAAACAAACCCAAAACAATTATGCAAATGGTAATAGGGACATACATATCAATAATAACCTTGAATGTAAATGGATTAAATGCCCCAACCAAAAGCCACAAAGTGGCTGAATGGATACAAGAACAAGACCCATATATATGCTATCTACAAGAGACCCACTTCAGACCTAGGGACACATGCAGATTGAAAGTGAAGGGATGGAAAAAGATATTCCATGCAAATGGAAAGCAAAAGAAAGCTGAAGTAGCAATACTCATATCAGATAAAATAGACTTTAAAATAAAGACTGTTAAAAGAGATAAGGAGGGACACTACATAATGATCAAGGGATCAATCCAAGAAGAAGATATAACAATTATAAATATATATGCACCCAACATAGGAGCACCTCAATACATAAGCAAACACTAACAACCATGAAAGGAGAAATCAACAGTTACACAATGGACAGATCATCCAAACAGAAAATAAATAAGGAAGCTCAAGCTTTAAATGACACAATAGACCAGATAGATTTAATTGATATTTATAGAACATTTCATCTGAAAGTGGCAGAATACACTTTCTTCTCAAGTTTACATGGAGCTTTCTCCAGGATAGATCACATCTTGGGTCACAAAGGAAGCCTTGGAAAATATAAGAAAATTGAAATCGCATCAAGCATCTTTTCTGACCACAAAGCTATGAGATTGGAAATCAATTACAGGAAAAAAACTGTAAAACCCACAAATACATGGAGGCCAAACAGTGTGCTACTAAATAACCAAGAGATCAATGAATAAATCAAAGAAGAAATTAAAAAATACATAGAAACAAATGACAACGAAAACACAACAAGCCAAAACCTATGGGATGCAGCAAAAACACTTCTAAGATGGAAATTTATAGCAATTCCATCTCACCTGAAGAAACAAGAAAGATCTCAAATAAACAGTCTAACCCTACACTTAAAACAGCTAGAGAAAGAAGAACAAAGAAAACCCAAAGTCAGTAGAAGGAAAGAAACCATAAAAATGAGAGCAGAAATAAATGAAATAGAAACAAAGAAAACAGTAGCAAAGATTAATAAAACTAAAAGCTGGTTCTTTGAGAAGATAAACAAAACTGATAAACCCTTATCCAGGCTCATCAAGAAAAAAATGGAGAGGACGCAAATCAATAAAATTAGAAATGAAAAAGGAGAAATCAAAATTGACACCTCAGAAATACAAAGGATTATAAGAGACTACTACAAACAGCTGTATGTCAATAAAATGGACAACCGTGAAGAAATGGACACATTCTTGGAAAGGTACAATTTTCCAAGACTGAACCAGGAAGAAGTAGAAAATATAAACAGACCTATCACAAGTAATGAAATTGAAACCATAATTAAAAATCTTCCAACAAACAGAAGTCCAGGGCCAGATGGCTTCCCAGGCAAATTCTATCAAACATTTAGAGAAGAGCTCACACCTATCTTTCTCAAACTCTTCCAAAAAAATTGCAGAGGGAGAAACACTCCCAAATTCATTCTACGAAGCCATCATCACCCTGATACCAAAACCAGAAAAAGACATCACAAAAAGGGAAATTACAGACCAATATCACTGATGAACATAGATGCAAAAATCCTCAACAAAATACTAGCAAACAGAATCCAACAGCACATTAAAAGGATCATACACTATGATCAAGTGGGATTTATCCCAGGAATGCAAGGATTCTTCAATATATGCAAATCAGTGAATGTGATACACCACATTAACAAATTAAGGAATAAAAACCATATGATCATCTCAATAGATGCAGGAAAAGCTTTTGACAGTATTCAACACCGATTTATGATAAAAACTCTCCAGAAAATGGGCATAGAGGGAACCAACCTCAACATAATAAAGGACATATATGACAAACTCACAGCAAACATCGTACTCAATGGTGAAAAACTGAAAGCATTTCTACTAAGATCAGGAACAAGACAAGGATGTCCACTCTCGCCACTCTTATTCAACATAGTTTTGGAAGTTCTAGCCACGGAAATCAGAGAAGAAAAAGAAATAAAAAGAATACAAATTTGAAAAGAAGAAGTAAAACTGTCACATTTTGCCAATGACATGATATTGTACATAAAAAATCCTAAAGATGCCACCAGAAAACTACTAGAGCTAATCAATGAATTTGGTCAAATTGCAGGATTCAAAATTAATGCACAGAAGTCGCTGGCATTCCTATACACCAACCACGAAAGATCAGAAAGAGAAATTAAGGAAACACTCCCATTTACCATTGTAACAAAGAGAATAAAATACCTAGGAATAAACCTGCCTAAGGAGGCAAAAGACTTATACTCAAAAACTATAAAACACTGATGAAAGAAATCAGAGATGACATAAACAGATGGAGAAATATACCATGTTCTTGGATTGGAAGAATCAATATTGTGAAAATGACTATACTACCCAAAGCAATCTACAGATTCATTGCAATCCCTATCAAACCACCAATGGCATTCTTCACAGAATTAGAACCAAAAATTTTACAATTTGTATGGAAACACAAAAGACCCCAAATAGCCAAAGCAATCTTGAGAAAGAAAAACAGAGCTGGAAGAATCAGGCTCCCTGACTTCAAACTATACCACAAAGCTACAGTAATCAAGACAGTATAGTACTGGCAGAAAAACAGAAATATAGATCAATGGTACAGGATAGAATGCCCAGAGATAAACCCATGCACATATGGTCACCTAATTTATGACAAAGGAGGCAAGAATATATAATGGAGAAAAGACAGCCTCTTCAATAAGTGGTGCTGGGAAAACTGGACAGCTACATGTAAAAGAATGAAATTAGAACACTCCCTAACACCACACACAAAAATAAACTCAAAATGGATTAAAGACCTAAATGTAAGACCAGACAATATAAAACTCTTAGAGGAAAACATAAGAAAAACACTCTTTGGCATAAACCACAGGAAGATCTTTTTTGACCCACCTCCTAGAGTAATGGAAATAAAAACAAAAATAAACATGTGGGACTTAATTAAACTTAAAAGCTTTTGCACAGCAAAGGGAACCATAAACAAGATGAAAAGACAGCCCTCAGAATGGGAGAAAATATTTGCAAATGAAACAAGAGAGAAAGGATTAATCTCCAAAATATACAAACAGCTCATGCAGGTCAATATCAAAAAAAAAGCAAACAATCCAATTAAAAAATGGGTGGAAGACCTAAATAGACATTTCACCAAGGAAGACATACAGGGGGACAAGAGGCTCATGAAAAGATGCTCAACATCACTAATTATTAGAAAAATGCAAATGAAAAGTACAATGAGGTATCACCTCTTGCTGGTCAGAATGGCCATTATCAAAAAATCTGGAAATAATAAATGCTGGAAAGGGTGTGGTGAAAAGGGAACCCTCCTGCACTGTTGGTGGGAATGTAAATTGATATAACCACTATGGAAAACAGTATGGAGATTCCTTAAAAAACTAAAGATAGTTTTAGTTTAGTTTTTATTTCCCAGCAATCCCACTACTGGGCATATATCCTGAGAAAAACATAATTCGAAAAAAGACATGTACCACAGTGTTCATTTCAGCACTATTTACAATAACCAGAACATGGAAGCAACCTAAGTGTCCATCAAGAGCTGAATGGATAAAGATGATGTGGCACATATATACAATGGAATATTACTCAGCCATAAAAGAAACAAAATTGAGTTATTTGTAGTGAGGTGGATGGACCTAGTGTTTGTCATACAGAGTGAAGTAAGTCAGAAAGAGAAAAACAAATACCATATGCTAATGCATATATATGGAATCTAAAAAACAAATGGTACTGATAAACCTAGTTGCAGGGCAGAAATAAAGACATAGACATAGAGAATGGACTTGAGGACACGAGGTGGAAGGGGGAAGCTGGGTCGAAGTGAGAGTAGCATCAACATATACACACTACCGAATTTAAAATAGTTAGCTAGTAGGAAGCAGCAGCATAGCAGAGGGAGATCAGCTCGGTGATTTGTGATGACCTAGAGGGGTGCGATAGGGAGGATGGGAGGGAGGCTGAAGAAGGGTCGGATATGGGGACATATGTATGCATATGGCTGATTCACTTTGGTGTACAACAGAAACTAACACAGTATTGTGAAGCAATTATATTCCAGTAAAGGTCTATTAAGAAAAAATAAAGGTAACACTTTGCTTCAGGTGTTTTGCATCCCAGGTTTCCAGGAATAGACCTCAATCAATCAATAGATCTCAATTTCAGATATTCTCTCCCATTCTCTGTGTATGTATATTCTTCTTGATTAGAACATATACCCCCGTTTTTTCAGTGAATGTAACTACCATATATGCTGTATAATCTAAATCTTTCTACATCTTAGTTCTCTCTTAGAGCCCACACTTTTAGCAAGATTTGTCATTTCATTAGTTTTGATGAGAAATAGCATGGAATAGTGCAGGGTTTCCTAAAGTGAGCTTACCAAGACACTGTTTCCCAAAATATTAATGAGAGTGTTATACAGAATGCATTATGTGACCATTTAAGAAACATTGGGCTGAATAAAATTAAATCCATTTTTCCTTGCATAAATTCCCAGAACTGTTGATATGACATTGTGAATCTCCAAGAGGAAGAGATTATTTCAGTGTTTTTCAAATGTTTATGTGGAACTTCCTTTTTTTAATCCCACAAAAATTCTGTTCCTCCAGTTATCTATTGCTTTATGACGCACAAACCCCTAATGTAGATCAATTTATGACTGTCTCTCACAGTGTGGGCCTGACTGGATTGGGTTCTTGCTTGGGGTCTCTTGTGCAGTTGCAATCAGAAGAGTCTGGGCTTCTGATTACCTCAGGATTACCTGAAGATTTGACTGGCCTGGGCATTTATATGATTGGCAGTTGGTAGTGGCTGCTGGCTGGGAGCTCAGCCGTGATTGTCAACAAGAGTGCTTACCCACATCCTGGCTGCATGCCTTTGGGTTCTCATTGGGATTTAATGAGGGAGTGTTCTCACAGAGGGCATCTGATGAGTGAACATCCCAAGAGACCAGGGAGGAAGCTCCAAAACTTCTAATATTCTAGGCTTAGAAGTCTCAGAACATAACTTCTGCCACAGTTTCTTGGTTCAGCAAGGTTCAAGACCAAGCCAGATCCAAAGGAGAAGGGGGTTAGGCTCTACCTCTTTTCTTAAAATTTTTTAAAAATTGAAGTATAGTTGGTCTACAATGTTGTGTTAGTTTCAGGTATACAGCAAAGTGATTCAGTGATATATATATATATATATATATATATATATATATATATAAATTCTTTTTCAGATTCTTTTCACTTATAGGTTATTACAAAATATTGAGTTTAGTTCCCTGTGCTATACAGTAGGTCCTTGTTGTTTACCTATTTTATATACAGTAGTATGTATCTGTTAACCCCAAATTTCTAATTTATCCCTCCCCCCTTTCACCTTTGGTAACTGTAAGTTTGTTTTCTCTGTCTGTGGGTCTATTTCTGTTTTGTACATAAGTTCATTTGTATCATTTTTCTTAGATTCCACATGTAAGTGATATCATACGATATTTGTCTTTGTCTGGCTTACTTCACTTAGTATGATAATCTCTAGATCCATCTATGTTGCTGCAAAAAGCATTATTTCATTCTTTTTTAATGGCTGAGTAATATTCCATTGTGTAAATATACCACATCTTTTTTAAAAAATAAATTTATTTATTTTATTTATTTTTATTTTTGGCTGTGTTGGGTCTTCGTTGCTGTGCACGGGCTTTCTCTAGTTGTGGCGAGTGGGGGCTACTCTTTGTTGTGGTGTGCAGGCTTCTCATTGCAGTGGCTTCTCTTGTTGCAGAGCATGGGGTCTAGGCATGCAGGCTTCAGTAGTTGTGACTCGCAGGCTCAGTAGTTGTGACGCATGGGCTTAGTTGCTCCACGGCATGTGGGATCTTCCCGGACCAGGGCTCAAACCCGTGTCCCCTGCATTGGCAGGTGGATTCTTAACCACTTTGCCACCAGGGAAACCCACCACATCTTCTTTATCCATTCATCTGTTGATGGACATTTAGGTTGCTTCCATGTCTTGGCTATTGTAAACGGACATTGGGGTGCGTGTACCTTTTTGAATTATAGTTTTCTCTGGATATATGCCCAGGAGTGGGATTGCTGTATCATATAGTAATTCTATTTATAGTTTTTTTGAGGAAACCCATAGTGTTTTCCATAGTGGCTGTCCCAATTTACATTCCCATCAACAGTGTAGGAGGGTTCCCTTTTCTCCACACCCTCTCCAACATTTGTTATTTGTAGACTTTTTGATGATGGCCATTCTGAGGTGACATCTCACTGTTGTTTTGATTTGCATTTCTCTAATAATTAGCGATGCTGAGCATCTTTGCATGTGCCTTTTGGACATCGGTATATCTTTGGAGAAATTAGACTCTACCTCTTGATGGAGACACCTGAGCATGGAAGCAGGGAAGGGATGAATGGTGGGCATCTTCCAGATGTTTCAGCATCTCATGGACACGGACATTCTAGAAAACAGTTTGGGTGGTGATGAATCTAAGTGTGTGGAGGGAGGGTGGTAGAGGGAAGCCCACCCACCAGAGAGAAGTATTCTGTCACTGACAGTGTTTTGAATTGCTGGTGTATGGTGATAATAAAAAGCATACCAAGTTTTAGGGAGTTTTACTATTGTTTTAAAATTCTCTACAAATAGGGTTGCCAGGTGAAATACAGGATGCCCAGTTAAATTTGAATTTCAGATAAACATCAAACAGTTTTTTAGTATAGGTAGGTCCCAAATATTGCATGTGGACATGCCTATACAAAAAAATGGTTATTTATCTCAAATTCAAATTTAATTGGGTGTCCTATAATATTTTTGCTAAAGCTGGCAGCACTTATCTGCAGATAATGTCCTCCTTTAGTGCCAGTATTATCACTGGACTCCTCATTCTGCCCTCCCACCTGCTCCCTGCTTCCCATATTGCTACACCATCGAGCCATTGAGTTTGGAAAAAAATTGATGTAATGAAGTTTTAGGTTTTAGAACCAGAGAGATCTGATTTCAGATCCTGACTCTGCCATGTACCAGCCTTGTAACTGTAAGTCATTTATTCTCAGTGAGCCTCAGTCTCATCACCTGTTGGGACTGGTCATAATTAACTGGCAGGATTGCTAGGCGCTTAGGTGAGATGATGTGTGTTTGTAACTCGGTGATTGGGGCATAACATGTATGGAACCAAATGTAGTCCTGCCTCCTGTTCTCCCAGATAAAGCAGAGCAAGAGGAAAATGCCCTGTGCTTTGCAGATGCTGTTTATTTGCTGACGAATGTCAACAGGCAGGAATCTAGGTGAGGTTTTTGTTTCTTTGTTTTAGTTCTTGCAAAAGAATGAGGTAGTAAATGAGGTATCATCTTGGGAGTTGCAAGATTGGTTTAGTCCATGCTGGGGAAGAGAAATTTTAAATGATGATGAGCGTGCTGTCAACACTGTAACTGGCCCGTATAATAGACCTCTATTATATAATCCTTCTGAATTGCCACTAATGATCTTTTAATTTTGAGTTTATTTGCTTGCATGTTCACACTTTTATGAGGATTGTTACCTAAAAGCTGTCAATTATAGCATAATTGACTGTAGGAGTCAATTTCATAATTGTTATTCTGATTAACCCCACCAAGACAAATTTGAGGACATGTTAAATCTGAATTAATGCCATGAAAACAGTTTTCTTGGACGAACCTTGATCATGCAGGGAAATATTTTGTGAACATACACTCTGCCAAATACTGTGGAATTCTCTCTGAAGGAGACGTGGTAAGCTCCATTTTTACATGTAGGGAAATCGAGGCTTAAATTGGCCTCAAGACTTGTTGACAGTCACTAAGCTAAGAGAGGTAGATGTGGCCCTGCCTGCTCACCCATTGTCACTAGGCTCACCTTGTGGTGGAGTGCGATGGTCCTTTCTCAGTGCTGGTACCAGCTGACCTGCTAGCAGTGGTCTACAGTGTCAACCACAGGCCACTTGCCTGAGAGACCCTGTTCTGTCTTCAACAATGTTAACGTCCTGGATCTCTCCTTCCTCCCCGGCCTTTCCTTTATTTGTCTTAGAGGCTTGTCCTCCTTGATTAGATAATTCTGGTTTGCAATTCCTAAAGACCACGCCTGGAAACTTCTCTCCTATCCCCCCCACCACCACCCCTTTATTTTCATCACATGCACAACTCAGCTACTATCATAGTTCTCCTGGTGTCACACATCTTTACTCTGCCCGCCTCACAATTGTACCTTTATTTTTATTAGTGTACTTATTTTTTCATAGCTTCGTGTTTGTTTTTACTCACCAGGAGATCCTTAGTGCTTTGTACCTGGTAAGCATATAATGTAGATTTGAGGACTGAAAGAATAAGTAACTGAATGAACCCAGATAGTGTGGCCTAAAACCTATTTTTTCCACTTCCTATTCTCCCAAAAGACTTCATTTTGCACGTGAGGGGACTGAAATTCAGAGAGGTTAGAGTTTCTCCAAAGTCACACAGCACTCAGAAGCTGGGTCTAGGACTTTGCTCTCTCAAAGGCTGGGACTCCCCCTCTCTCTGTAGATTTGATCCCAGCTCATCTGTATGGCAGAACATGGTCACAGGAATGCTGGTTTTTCTTTGCTGGTAATGGAAAGAAGGTATTGAAGAATTGGATCAGCCTATGTTGGTTCTACAATCATCTCTGCCCTTTGGATTTAGTCAGAATCCAAGGTGTGTATTTTTATTGATTCCTCTGTACTTTTCTGTTTTTCCTTCTGTTTCTACAATGACTCAGCATTTTTCATCACTTTTTCCTCTTCAGTTTATCTAAAAAATAGCCCTTTAACAATAAAATATTATACTTCATTCAAATATAATAGACTTCTTAGAGATTCCACATGCCTAAGATTTGAAGCCCTATGTTGAAATGCCAAAAATATTAGTGAAATCCTATATAGCTAATAGCTTTTCTAAAATTCCACAAAAGGAGTCCTCTCTTTCCATGCTACAGCCTGCATGTCTGCTGTGGTGTTGGTATGGTGAGTGGTACCTTTTACATTGACTGACAGAATAAATAGAGTCTAAAGCCAAAATAACCCACAGCAGATGACTGAATGCATGTTAAATTTAGCTAAGGGTAAAGGCACCTGTCATTTTAAAACTTTCATTTCACTTCCTCTGTTTTCAGTGGCGGGGGGTGTGGTAGGGTAGTGTGGGTTGCCAAAGCAAGCAAGAGGGAGAGGAAAAACATAGGATACATGAGAGATGGTAGGGAAAAGTCAGACAGTATTTCCATTCTACTATGAATTTATAGAATTCTTGACTGATGGAGCTAAGAGAACTCTTAAAACCTTGCTCATCTTCCTCCCTTATTTTATAGATTAAACATTGCAAAGTCCAGAGAGGTTATATGACTTATCTAAGCTCACACAGTTATTTAATAGAAGAGTCTTTGATGTCCATTCATCTTTAAGGGTCAGCTCACTCCTTACCTTCAATGTGAAGACTTCTGTGAGCCTCCCAGGTAAGGCGTGTCCCCACCCCCAGCACTGCGGTGGCACTCCTTTCTATACCTGCGGTGTTGTGGGTACCTTCCTTTCCACTTGTCTCCCTCAGACTTTGAGCTCCATGAGTTCCAGTATTACGCTCTCCATGGATCAAGGAGCAGAGAGGGAAGAGGGTGATTTGCCTGTTTGCTACTATGGAGGAGGCTGACTTCCCTTTTTCTTAATCCGGGCCTGTTTGCCCATCACCATGTAGGAATTTCCCAGATGGCTCCTTTGTTGTTCCTCAGGAGTTTCCCTTTTGCTGATTTCTAAGATCCAGTCTGCTTCAATGGCTATCAGACCTGGCATCGTTTCCTGGTCCGTTACTCAAGAGCTGATTTATCCAAGGCAGGTTATTTAGTCTTTTTGAGGATTGATTTTTCTCTCTTCTGTGAAATGGGTATATAAACAGCTATATTTCAAGATCTTCATTCAGACTGTAAGGTAGGAGAAAGACAGCCCCTAATAGTTCTGGCCTTGACTTTTGTCATTTTTCTGTTGTCTCTGGATGGCATGAGGCTGAACTGGTATGGCAGTGAGTGGAACAGTCACTTCTGAAAGGACTTGGTGAGTGATTTCAGTTGTTGTGTTGTTATGATTGTTGCTATTTTGCTTCTGATCCTTAGAATTTTTTTATCTTTTGTTCATTTTATGTTATCTAGAATTTTCTGTTGATACGATAGATTACATTGATTGATTTTTGAATGTTGAACTAACCTTGCATACCTGGAGTAAATCCCACCTGGTTGTGGTATAGAATTCTTTTTATGTATTTTTTAAATCATTTGCTAATATTTGTAAGGAAATTTACGTCTATGTTCATTAATCATTTAGCTATTAGTCATTTTTTTCTTATAATATTTTTATCTGGTTTCAGTTTTAGGGTAATGTTGGCCTCATAGAATTAATTAGGATGTATTTCTTCTGTTCCTGTTTTTTGGAAGAGAATGCAGAGAATTAGTGTAATTTCTTTTTTAAGTGTTTGGTAGAATTTACCAGTGAAACCATTTAAGCCTGATGCTTTCTTTTTTATGGAAGGCTATTGAATATTGATTCAATTTTTAAAAAATTACATACAGGGCTATTCAGCTTTTTTGTTTCTCCTTATGTGAATTTAGTCGTTTGTGTCTTTTAAGAGTTCATCTGTTTTATCTAAATTGTCAAATTTGTGGGCATAAAGTTGCTTGTAGTAAGGATTCCTCTCTTACCATTTTAATATCTATGAGATCAGTAGTGATGATATTTCTTTCACTTTGACATTGGCAATTCGTGTCCTCTCTTTCATTCTTGGTTAGCCTGGCTAGAGGTGACTTTGGGTGGTGTTTCTATGCAGACTTTTGGTGCCATCTTAACCGGAAGACTTTGTTACACACTTTTTTTCATTCAGTCTTTACAACAGTTTTAATGGTCAGATTTTCTTATTAGTATTTTACAGATGAAGAAAACAGGGAGCCAAACCTTTTTCAGTAAGAAGGGAGAACAATATTATAGGTATTATAGGGACCCTTCTGTGCCTTAAAGTAGTCCTTGATTGTCTTCCTACCTAATCTCTTCTCATAGGAATGGAGACCTATGCTGCATTGGCTCCATAATCCTAGAGAAGGAGATTGTTTGATGGAAATGAAACAGAATGGCTTAATGTTGGCAGAACATTGCCTTTCAATTCCATTGAAATTAAAATGGCAGGGTGATCCTAGTTTTATTACTCTTAAGTAATTTTTAATTAAGGGTTGATTCCATGCACAGCTGGTTGCATCATACAGACATGCTCTATGTTCTCTTTTGGTGCTGCTTCCTAGGGAGAGCAAGGGGAGATTTCCTTGTTCTGCAGTGTGACTGCAGCGAGGTAAAAGACATTTTGGTTCTTGGTTTTGATTCCTTGGGTAAATTACATGTATAGCACCCTACTGGGAGGACACTTTGCTGTCGCTTGCTGAAGAGAAAAGCCCAGATAAGTATGTGAACCTTGTTTGACATTTATAAGCAAGCTGGACAATTTCAAGAAATGAACTAGATAGTAAAGACAGTTCCATAAAAGGTGGCTGACTGATAGTTTAGCGAAAATTCGATGCCTGGTGGTTTATGGCAATTTTCTCTAACAGGAGTAGATATTGAATTTATTTCAAAAGTGCCTCGAGAGTTCTCCTTATGCTTCTAAGGCATTGACACATTTTGGAAAGCACATACTAGAAGAAAAAATACTTCAGGCCATAAAATGAGGATATTGTATGTGTGTGTGCATGCTAAAGGGAGGGGGCTTAGTTCAGTGTGCTATTGACTTCATACAGACAGGTTGATAGACTGCATTTTATGACTGTGTAGACTGCAAACTCATTGCCAATGCAGACTTTGTTAATGGAAAGAAAAAGACAGTGATTTAAGGAAATTTATTTGATTTCAATAAGCAGCTCATAGGCAGTTCCCTCTATGATATTTTAAGCAAATATGCCGTTAAAGACTTGCATCCCATTCTCAGCACAACTTCTTTCATTCCTCTTTTTAAATTAAGTTATAGAATAGCAAAACCTCATCATCAACTTTAAAATTCTCTCAGGCATTTTAACCACAAAGTCAGAACAATTTCGCCTGCTGCTTCAATGGGCTGCTAGCACAATGAGAGGGAAGAGGATGTGCTCATTCCAATAAACATAGGAAAGAATCAGGATATGTTTTCATACTGTTTCTGCCACAAATTAACTGTGCAGCGTCTGCAAATAATGTGTCTTCTTGAAGTCTAAGTCTTTATTTTTTAAGTGGAGATTAAAATACCTGTTAAATTTATATCACAGAGTTGAAATGGACATAAAGTGAGATAGTATATGTGGAAAATAGTCCCTTCTGATTCTGCAAGTCTCTCTGGCCCAGTTTGCATGGATGTAGCATATTTTGCGAGTATAAATTTTGTTTCTAAAACTTTCTGGAAATCCTATGTGGGTAGATGTAGGCAAATTGTTGACACAGCATTACGTTCTATGAATACAATAACTTTGTCTTTATCTGTTGAGTTTCCTACATTTTAGCATGTAGAACTGAGACATAAAAATATGATAGTGTGTGTGTGTGTGTGTGTGTGTGTACACAGAGGTGAGGTATGATTCAGTGTCTTCTTCAAAACACTCAAAGCCCCAAATAATAGCCCTCTAGTAAAGATCGCTTAACTTTAGAAGACAGTGAAGAACAGATAATACCTTAGAATATTGTTGTATCTCACTGTGTTTCTGTTTGCATGTAGCCAGATCACTGTTTTTTTTCTTTTTAAAAAAAAATCCATTCCACCAAACTGCGCCTTTTAATTGGAATGTTTATTCCATTTACATTTAATGAAATTACTATAAGAGGTAAGACTTATATTTTCCATTTTGCTATTTATTTTCTATATGCCTCATGTCTTTTTTTGTTGGTCTGCATTTCCTGTTTTACTACCTTCTTTTGTGTTAGATTTTTCTAGTGTATGACTTTAATTCCATTGCCATTTATTTTATTATATATATTCATTATTTTCCTACTGATTAACATAGAAATTATGATTAACATATTAATTTACACAATCTAGTCAGATTAATACAAATTTAACCTCAAAACCTTTTAAAATTTTTGAAAATTAAAAAAATTTAAAAAAACCTTTTGTCAGACCCGGCTCTTTGGTGAGGCTAATGGAGGACTCTGGGAGGGCTCACGTCAAGGAGTACTTCCCAGAACTTCTGCTGCCAGTGTCCTTGTCCCCATGGTGAGCCGCAGCCACCCCCCACCTCTGCAGGAGACCCTGCAACACCAGCAGTGGTGTGGCTGACAGGGTCTTGGTGCTCCAGCTGGGTGTCAGGCCTTTGCTTCTGAGGGGGGAGAGCCAAGTTCAGGATATCGGTCAACCAGAGACCTCCCGGCTCCATGTAAGGACAAATGGTGAAAGCTCTCACAGAGATCTCCATCCCAATGCTTAGACCCAGCTCCACTCAATGACCAGCAAGCTACAGTGCTGGAACCTTATGCCAAACAACTAGCAAGACAGGAACACAACCACACTCATTAGCAGAGAGGCTGCCTAAAATCAAAATAAGGTCACAGACACCCCAAAACACACCACCAGACACGGTCCTGCCCACCAGAAAGACAAGAGCCAGCCTCATACACCGGAACACAGGCACCAGTCCCCTCCACCAGGAAGCCTACACAACCCACTGAACCAACCTTAGCCACTGGGGGAAGACACCAAAAACAACAGGAACTATGAACTTGCAGCCTGTGAAAAGGAGACCCCAAACAGAGTAAGATAAGCAAAATGAGAAGACAGAGAAACACACATGAAGGAGCAAGGTAAAAACCCATCAGACCAAACAAATGAAGAGGAAATAGGCAGTCTACCTGAAAAAGAATTCAGAGTAATGATAGTAAAGATGATCCAAAATCTTGGAAATAGAATGGAGAAAATACAAGAAAGGTTTAACAAGGACCTAGAAGAACTAAAGAGCAAACAAACAATGATGAACAACACAATAAATGAAATTAAAAATTGCCTAGAAGGAATCAATAGCAGAATAACTGAGGCAGAAGAACGGATAAGTGACCTGGAAGATAAAATAGTGGAAATAACTACTGCAGAGCAGAATAAAGAAAAAGGAATGAAAAGAATTGAGGACAGTCTCAGAGACCACTGGGACAACATTAAACGCACCAACATTCAAATTATAGGGGTCCCAGAAGAAGAAGAGAAAAAGAAAGGGACTGAGAAAATATTTGAAGAGATTATAGTTGAAAACTTCCCTAATATGGGAAAGGAAATAGTGAATCAAGTCCTGGAAGCAAAGAGAGTCCCATACAGGATAAATCCAAGGAGAAACACGCCAAGACACATATTACGCAAACTATCAAAAATTAAATACAAAGAAAAAATATTAAAAGCAGCAAGAGAAAAACAACAAATAACATACAAGGGAATCTCCATAAGGTTAACAGCTGACCTTTCAGCAGAAACTCTGCAAGCTAGAAGGGAGTTACAGGACATACTTAAAGTGATGAAAGGCAAAAATCTTCAACCAAGATTACTCTACCCAGCAAGGATCTCATTCAGATTTGACAGAGAAATTAAAACCTTTACAGACAAACAAAAGCAAAGAGAATTCAGCATCACCCAACCAGCTTTACAACAATTGTTAAAGGAACTTCTCTAGGCAGGAAACACAAGAGAAGGAAAAGACTACAAGAACAAACCCAAAACAATTAAGAAAATGGTAATTGGAACATGCATATCGATAACTACCTTAAATGTAAATGGATTAAATGCTCCAATCAAAAGACATAGACTGGCTGAATGGATACAAAAACAAGACCCGTATATATGCTGTCTACAAGAGACCTACTTCAGGGACACGTACAGACTGAAAGTGAGGGGATGGAAAAAGATGTTCCATGCAAGTGGAAATCAAAAGAAAGCTGGAGTAGCAATTCTCATAATAGACAAAATAGACTTAAAATAAAGACTATTACAAGAGACAAAGAAGGACACTACATAATGATCAAGGGATCAATCCAAGAAGAAGATATAACAATTGTAAATATTTATGCACCCAACATAGGATCACATCGATACATAGGGCAGATGCTAACAGCCATAAAAGGGGAAATCGACAGTAACACAATCATAGTAGCAGAATTTAACACACCACTTTCACCAATGGACAGATAATCCAAAATGAAAATAAATAAGGAAATACAAGCTTTAAGTGACACATTAAACAAGATGGATTTAATGGATATTTATAGGACATTCCATCCAAAAACAACAGAATACACTTTCTTCTCAAGTGCTCATGGAACATTCTCCAGGATAGATCATATCTTGGGTCACAAATCAAGCCTTGGTAAATTTAAGAAAATTGAAATTGTATCAAGTATCTTTTCTGACCACAACGCTATGAGACTAGATATCAATTACAAGAAAAAAATCTGTAAAAAATACAAACACATGGAGGTTAAACAATACATTACTTAATAACCAAGAGTTCACTGAAGAAATCAAAGGGAAATCAAAAAATACCTAGAAACAAATGACAATCAAAACACAATGACCCAAAACCTATGGGATGCAGCAAAAGCTGTTCTAAGAGGGAAGTTTATAACAGTACAGTCCTACCTCAGGAAACAAGAAACATCTCAAATAAACAACCTAACCTTACAGCTAAAGCAATTAGAGAAAGGAGAACAAAAAAACACCAAAGTTAGCAGAAGGAAAGAAATCATAAAGATCAGATCAGAAATAAATGAAAAAGAAATGAAGAAAACAGTAGCAAAGATCAATAAAACTAAAAGCTGGTTCTTTGAGAAGATAAACAAAATTGATAAACCATTAACCAGACTCATCAGGAAAAAAAGGGAGAAGAATTAAATCAATAGAATTTGAAATGAAAAAGGAGAAATAACAACTACAAGCAAATGTATGCCAATAAAATGGACAACCTGGAAGAAATGGACAAATTCTTAGAAAAGCACAACCTTTCAAGACTGAACCAGGATGAAATACAAAATATAAACAGACCAATCACCAGCACTGAAATTGAGGCTGTGATTAAAACTCTTCCAACAAACAAAAGCCCAGGACCAGATGGCTTCCCGGGCAATTCTATCAAATATTTAGAGAAGAGCTAACACCTATCCTTCTCAAACTCTTCAAAAATATAGAAGAGGGAGGAACACTCCCAAACTCATTCTACGAGGCCACCATCACCTCGATACCAAAACCAGACAAAGATGTCACAAAGAAAGAAAACTACAGGCCAATATCACTGATGAACATAGATGCAAAAATCCTCAACAGAATACTAGCAAACAGAATCCAACAGCACATTAAAAGGATCATACACCATGATCAAGTGGGGTTTATCCCAGGAATGCAAGGATTCTTCAGTATACGCAAATCAATCAATGTGATACATCATATTAACAAATTGAAGAATAAAAACCATATGATCATCTTAATAGATGCAGAAAAATCTTTTGACAAAATTCAACCCCCATTTATGATAAAAACCCTCCAGAAAGTAGGCATAGAGGGAAATTACCTCAACATAATAAAGGCCATATATGACAAACCCACAGCCAACATCGTTCTCAATGATGAAAAACTGAAACCTTTTCCTCTAAGATCAGGAACAAGGCAAGGTTGTCCACTCTCACCACTATTATTCAACATAGTTTTGGAAGTTTTAGCCACAGCAATCAGAGAAGAAAAAGAAATAAGAGGAATCCAAATCAGAAAAGAAGGAGTAAAGCTGTCACTGTTTCCAGATGACATGATACTATACATGGAGAATCCTAAAGATGCTACTAGAAAACTACTAGAGCTAATCAATCTGGTAAAGTAGCAGGATACAAAATTAATGCACAGAAATCTCTTGCATTCCTACACACTAATGATGAAAGATCTGAAAGAGAAATTAAGGAAACACTCACATTTACCATTGCAACAACAACAACAAAAATACCTAGGAATAAACCTACCTAAGGAGACAAAAGACCTGTATGCAGAAAACTATGACACTTATGAAAGAAATTAAAGATGATACAAACAGATGGAAAAATGCACCATGTTCTTGGATTGGAAGAATCAACATTGTGAAAGTGTCTCTATTACCCAAAGCAATCTACCAATGCAGTGCAATCTCTATCAAACTACCAATGGCATTTTTCACAGAACTAGAACAAAAAATTTCACAATTTGTATGGAAACACAAAAGACCCCAATAGCCAAAGTAATCTTGAGAAAGAAAAACGGAGCTGGAGGAATCATGGTCCTGGACTTCAGACTATACTACAAAGCTACGGTAATCAAGACAGTATGGTACTATCACAAAAACAGAAATATAGATGAATGGAATAGGATAGAAAGCCCAGAGATAAACCGACGCACATATGCTCACCTTATTTTTGATAAAGGGGGCAAGAATATACAATGGAGAAAAGACAACCTCTTCAATAAGTGGTGCTGGGAAAACTGGACAGCTACATGTAAAAGAATGAAATTAGAACACTCCCTAACACTGTACACAAAAATAAACTCAAAATGGATTAAAGACCTAAATGTAAGGCCAGGCACTATAAAACTCTTAGAGGAAAACATAGGCAGAACACTCTATGACATAAATCACAGCAAGATCCTTTTTGACCCACTTCCTAGAGAAATGGAAATAAAAACAAAAATAAATAAATGGGACTTAATGAAACTTAAAGCCTTTTGCACAACAAAGGAAACCATAAACAAGACGAAAAGACAACCCTCTGAATGGGAGAAAATATTTGCAAATGAAGCAACTGACAAAGGATTAATCTCTAAAATATACAAGCAGCTCCTGCAGCTCAATATCAAAAAAAAAAAAAAACCCAATCCAAAAATGGGCAGAAGACCTAAACAGACATTTCTCCAAGGAAGACATATAGATTGCCAACAAACACATGAAAGTATGCTCAACGTCACTAATCATTAGAGAAATGCAAATCAAAACTACAATGAGATATCATCTCACACCGGTCAGAATGGCCATCATCAAAAAATCTAGAAACAATAAATGCTGGAGAGGGTGTGGAGGAAAGGGAACACTCTTGCACTGTTGGTGGGAATGTAAATTGATACAGCCACTATGGAGAACAGTATGGAGGTTCCTTAAAAAACTAAAAATAGAACTACCATACGACCCAGCAATCCCACCACTGGGCATATACCCTGAGAAAACCATAGTTCAAAAAGAGTCATGTACCAAAATGTTCATTGCAGCTCTATTTACAATAGCCAGGACATGGAAGCAACCTAAGTGTCCACTGACAGATGAATGGATAAAGAAGATGTGGCACATATATACAATGGAATATTACTCAGCCATAAAAAGAAATGAAATTGAGTTATTTGTAGTGAGGTGGATGGACCTAGATTCTGTCATGCAGAGTGAAGTAAGTCAGATAGAGAAAAACAAATACCATATGCTAACAAGTATATATGGAATCTAAAAAAAAAAAAAGTGCTTCTGAAGTACCTAGGGGTAGGACAGGACTAAAGACGCAGACGTGGAGAATGAACTTGAGGACGCGAGGAGGGGGAAGGGTAAGCTGGGACGAAGTGAGAGAGTGGCAGGGGCATATATACACTACCAAATGTAAAATAGATAGCTAGCGGGAAGCAGCGCATAGCACAGGGAGATCAGCTCGGTGCTTTGTGACCACCTAGAGGGGTGGGATAAGGAGGATGGGAGGGAGATGCAAGAGGGAGGAGATATGGGGATATGTATTTATGTATAACTGATTCACTTTGTTATAAATCAGAAACTAACACACCATTGTAAAGCAATTATGCTCCAATAAAGATGTAAAAAATAACAAAAACAAAAAAAGTTTGCTCCTATGTAGCCCTAGTTTCTCCATCACCCTTGGTGCTATTATTTTCATGCAAATTACATCTCCTTCCTTTTTATACCCATCTACACAGATTTATAATTATTGCTTTATGCAGTTATCTTTTCATCAGTTAGGAGGAAAAAGTACTACAAACAATACATACATTATAGCATTTTTTATATTTATCTATATAGTTATCTTTACTGGTGAAATTTATTTATTTATGTGGATTTAAGTTACTATCTAGTGTTTTTTCATTTCTTCCTGAAGGACTCCCTTTAGTATTTATTGTAGAGCAAATATTTTAATGACCACTTCTCTCCATTTTTGTTTGTCTAGGAATGCCTTAATTTCTCCTTAATTTTCAAAGGATTATTTTACTGGATGAAAATTCTTGGTTCTCTAGAATTGCTGGTTCAATTATTGGTTGACAGTGTTTTTACTTCAGCACTTTGAATATATCATCTCACTGCCTATGGCTTTCATGATTTCTGATGAGAAATCAGTATTAATCTTATTGAGGATCCCTTGCATGTGATAAGTACTTCTTTCTTGCTGCTTTCAAGAATCTCTTGTTGTCTTCAGATTTGATAGTTTGATTATGATGTATTGAGAAATCGTTTGCAAGGGACGAGCTTTGCATTAGGTCAAAGGAAAGCAAACTCTGTGAGAGTACCTTTCCAGGGAGTGGACAGGCAGGTCAAATAATGTCAGTTCTCTGGGATTTGGGCACTGGAATAGCTCTAACCCTGTTCTGTCACTTTCAGTGGTTGCTAGAATGCTGGTTTTCACTGTGATTGTGAGGCTGTTGGTTTTCAAGTCTACTGCAGAGTTGGAAAAGGGGATAGAAAGAGTCCAAGTTAAAATGCTACAAACTCTCTCTTCTTACTGAGATTCAGCCATTTTTCTTAAATATGTGTTCTCCAGCGTGTTGCAAGCCTTTGGTTAATTTCCAGAGCTCTGTAAAAGGTGATTTTTGACAGTTTTTCCCAGTGTTCTCAGTGCTTTTATGGAGGAGAGCGATTTCTGAAGTCCTTACTTCTCCATCCCATTGACAGCACTTCCTGATGCTTTATAGAAGATGTGCATATCCTCTTGGAGCTTTTTCTGTTGGAAGACCATCTGAGCAAAGGAAGCTGTATTATTCAGGATTATCTAATGGTTCAGCTTTCCAAGAAGCAGAGCCTGAGATGAGAATCCCTGTACAAGTAAGTTATTAAGGAAGGGCTCCCAGGAGAAACCACTGAAAGATTGAGCGAAGCAGGCCAAACAAGGGCAAGAAGCCCAGGAAAGAGTGTGATTTCAGACCATGTCCCAGCCTCAGCCTTATCCTGCAGAGGCTCTCTGGAGTATATCAGCCCTCATTGTTTATAGCTCTTTGAGACAAGGGAGGTCACTGTTATAGGCTGAATTTTGTCCCCCTAAAAATCCAGATGTTGAAGCCTTAAATTCTCAGTACCTCAGAATGTGACTATATTTGGAGTTAATGTCTTTAAAAAGGTAATTAAGTTAAAATGAGGTCACATGGGTGAGCCCCAATCCAATATGACTGGTCCTCCTAAGAAGAGATGAGGACACAGACACACACAAAAGGAAGACCATGTGAAGACACAGGGAGGAGACAAACCTAGGAGATCAGCCTCAGAAGAACCATCCTAATGACATCGTGATTTTGGGCTTCTAGCCTACAGAATTGTGAGAAAATAAATTTCTGTTGTTGACAGCATCCAGGCTGTGGTACTTTGTGATGGCAGCCCTAGCCAGCTAATACAGTAGTTTTCATATTCCTACACCTGTCAGTCATTTGCCAAATGCTGCTTAAGGGGGCGTCAGTTTCTAAGGACTTGCAGCTCTTTTGGGCATGTGCACAAAACAGCTTTATAGTCAGAGGGCAGTACTTCCAAAGAAAGTTGCAAGAGTTGCCTTTACACACAAGAGCGCACAGAATCTGGGAGAGAGAATCCCAGCACTGAGGAGTAGAGTCAGAGGATCTGAGCAGAGCATGGACAGTGTCCACTGCAGGGTTATGGTTGCAGACAAGAGAAATCAATCCTTAGTGGTTTAAGCAGAAAATAAGTATATTAAATTATATTGACTCAGTCACAATTTCTAGAAGTTAGAGAAATAGGTGCCAGGATCACAGAGTGATGATCTGTGCCCTGTATCACCAATCAGAACTGGTCAAGTGGAGATACCATGGCAGACACTTGTAATACTAGACACTAAGCATCAGCATAGAACCTTGTTCACTGCTAACCCTAGAAACTGGGGGCATTTTAAGCCAGAAGGAATTTGGGGCAAGACCTCCTTCTTTGGGCTACCAGCTTCTAATTCAGTATTTGGCTTTGTTTTGTTCGATAGGCAAGTTCTTGGTTTATATAAATCTTTGAGGGAGGCTCTGAATGTGAGACATTCATACAGAAAAGTGACCTCTATTTTACACCAGAATTGACAAAGTAAGGACTTTTCCAAACCAGCAGGGGTATTCAAAGCTTCTGGGCATCCAAGAGGTATGGTCAATATCCACTAGAGAAGATTTTTGACAAAAAATTGTTCTTATTTCATCAGAATTCAAAGGAAAGATTCAAGAGACGGCATAGGTGATTGTTGACTTATGACGATGGCTTATAATTTTGGCCAAGAACCAGTAAGTTGTGAGTGAAGGGGATCATGTGCTGTGCTCTTTGCTATTGCTCTTCTGAGCCACTGCAGGCTCCTCAAGTGACTGTGCTCCTTGTCACTCATGAGCTGGGCATTGTTTGGACATACATTTTCCTGACAATTCTTTCAGCTTTGCCTTCTTCTCCCATCTTTCTCTGGATAAAGGCTTCTAGCCCTTCAGGCAATTCTTTGCATATCTTCAAAGATAATCTCTTTTCTATATCTGTTATAGGAGAGCAGATGTCCTTTCCACATGCTTCTCTTTGGTGTTGGGTTGTTTCTTGGTGCCTTGTTGCTACAAATATTCCCACCCCTTTTTCTCACATAGTGACTATGTCTCTTTAGAAAAGGAAAATATGGAGACTATATTTGTCTGTCTCCAGATGTTTAGAGGTTTTATTGACTTGGTGATTCCTGCTGGTTTCAGAGGAGCAGGCTATTCTCAAATCATCATTTCAGAATCTCCTCCAAGATCAGCCCCTTTCCTTCCCCATCACTGTTAACAACTATGTCTCACATCATGTCAGAATACAAGGAGAAATTCTTCCAACACTCAACTGCAGTTTAAGGGAATCCTCTTCTTAAAAGTCTCATGAGATCTTGACACTTCCTATAACAGGGGAAAGATTTAGATGGATCTGTTGTTCTTAACATTTTTTTGTTAATGAAGTCTCCCATGTCTATCAACATAGACAAAATGAATATCAATCACATTTATATAAAACTACCTATCCAGCAAAAAGGTGAAAGTAAAAAAAAATAATTATCTGGTTGTCCTATTTAATCAACAAATGTGAAGGGTGTTCGTTGGCTATCATTGTGCCTAAATCTGGAGAAGAAATAGAAAGATATACCAACTAAAGGATATTTGATTCCGCATCCTCATCATGTATGCAGGGATTCCAGCCACAGTCTATGTTTATAACACACCCTGATAAGTTAGAGATACTAACCTGAGTAGATGTCAACATGAATTGAGACAGTTATGTAAAAATGAGCCCAGTGAATAAAAGGAATCAGGTATCAAACATGTGGAGCCTGAAATTGGTAGAGCATTGAAGTGGAGAAGGCTGACCCAGTACTGTAGAGCTGGCAAACCTAGTGCTCACATCTCCGAGATACAGACTGATCGCCAGGGTAGGTGGGCAATAAGAAACAGAAATGAGAGACCCGGAGAAAGAGAAAATAGAGCCAGTTATTTAACTTTCCTTTAGATTTTTGATTTGCTGTTAACACCGTCATGACATGGAATGCCATGTGTGAGTGTGTTCAGCATTCTCCGAGTTCTGAATAAGCACAGTCTTAGGAGTGGTCACATACAGAGAGTTCTTCTCTGTGTTACTCAGGAGAGGTTAGGTGACGCTGTGGTAACAAGCACATCCCAAGATCTCTGTGGTGTAAGAGAGTGAAGGTTATTTGTCACCCACATGGTAGTACAGTGGAGGTCAGGCAGCTCTCCTTGGTGTCTTTCTTTCAAGTGATGACCCAGAGACCTAGGATGTTTCCATACTGAGGCCATGTCATGTAGAACAAGACTCCCAGTGCCACCATGGAAGGAGAAGAGAGGCTGGCGGGACGTGAAGCATGTTTTAAAATAATTTCCCACTCCTAGCTACATATCATGGACCAGAACTCAGTGAGGTCACCCCCTAACTATCATAGTGGCTGGTACTCTGCCCACGTGCTCTGGAAGAAGGATGGCGGCATTACCTCTGCTTCAGTTTTCAAGATTATGAGGAAAAAATGCTGTATTGGCATGTGGCCCATGTGTGAAAGGGTTCATTGCCAAAATGAAGATGAACCTTACTGGTGTTGGGAGACAGAATACACTGACAGTTCAGCTTTAGAAAATATATTAGCACTGGATATTCTTTACAGAGTTACAAACTGCTTGAACTAATAAACGTCTCAGACCTCACATCGAGAAGAATACACAGAAAAGAAAGAATAATTTGGGCATACGCTATTAGAATTCCCATGTTAACAATGAATGCATTTTAGCTCTAGGATTTCTATCTACAATTGTTACCAACTTTAAACTCTGGGCTGATGTTTCAGGCTCTGTATGAGGGTTAAGCATGGTCTCTAAGGCCATTTCCACTTCTGTCATTCAACAATGTCACGGTTTTCCTTTTTTTTTTTTTTTTGGACACTTGGTGGTAGATTTGATTTAAACTCTGTAGCTGACAGAATTTTTATTTGGGAAGAGAATTGTTGAAGGTAGAAACAAAAGGCTATTTTCCAATCTCATGTGTCTGATTCACCAGTATTGGATTTTTAAGGATTCCACTTGTCATCTGTTACTTCCTTTACTCCAATGATCATATATATATATGCATTTTTTCCTCTTACTGAAATACTAATTTGTTTTCTGGAGTGACTTATTCAGCAGATGAAATTCACATTCTGAGGGATCTGTAAACCCTGCTCTCTGTAGTTTTTATTGTTATTTTCTTTTCTTGGAGTACTGTTACTCTCTTGGACTCAGACTTTGTTTGTAAAAATGAAGGGGGGATTTTGCATAAGTATGAATCAAAGGCTATTATTCCATGAAATTTGGAGGTGAATTTTTACCCAAAGTTTAACCTAGTTAATGGATATGCTGCTTAGAAAGGGAGTGTCCTCTGTTTCTGTTGTCAGTTCTGAGAACCGACATACATGGTTTTGGAATCTGACTTCACTCTTTATTACTTCTGTGACCTCTTAAGTAAGTTACTTGCCTCTCTGTGCATTGGTTTACTCATCTTTAAAGTGGGTTCACAGTAGTACCTACCCAATAAGGTGGTTGTAAAGATCAAAGAAGGAAGTGCTTGACAAGTTCTGAGCATAGTGATACTGGTAAGTAAAGTTTAGGTCTTGCTATTGTGAGAATTGCTAATACTATCATTTTATTCAATTATCAATTAATTGAACAATGAAGCTTAGTTAATATTATTTATTAAGCCCAACAAAACCATCTCCATTTTGATGGAGAATATGCCAAGGTCTTCCATGACAGTATCAAACTTAGCCCAAGCTTTCAAAGGTGGCGGTGGGAACTCCTCCTTTTCCTGGCTCTACCCAGAGTATTTAGGAAACTGTTGTCATTCTTTTGCCAGGTCTACTTATAATGACATCTCAGTTTAATTGTGTATTTCATGAATGATCCTCTGTCTCATACTGTACCAGGCACATAATAAGTACTTCATAAATATATGCTGAATAAACTAGGACATTTATGCAATGAAATTACAAGCCCCCACTTAGAAAGAAGGAAGCTGCTTCTGAAATTATTTTTCCAGGGTACACAATCATATTACTTGAACACTCATTATGTAAATTTAGAAATTCAGCATTTTTGTAACTGTAGCTCATCCATCTAGGAAGCAGACCCCATCAGCTTCCATGTCATATCCTCCAAGAGAAGCCTCATTAAAGAAAACAATAGTTGAAATGATTGATTTCAGGTAAGCAGAAGAAACCTAGCTTCTGGAGACCTCAGGTATTCCCCAGCTTGGGGATGGCTGTCTTTTTGCTCTCTCCTCACATCATCTTCCTCTGTGCCTATCTGTGTCTAACTTTCCTCTTTTTAATAAGGATACTGTCATATTGGATTGGGGTCTACTCTAATGACCTCATTTTAACCTGATTGCTGCTGTAAAGACCCTTTTTCCAAGTAAGTCACATTCTGAGGTACTGGAGGTTAGGATTTCAACATATCTTTTTGGTGGAACATTCACAGTTCAATCAATGTGTAAATTTTACGGATGTTTATTGAGTTAGAAGTGGTTCAATCTATATGGAAAGTGTTTGAAAGTGTAAAAGCTTTTAACACATGCATCATGTTATCATTATTGTTATTAGAGGGGGTAGTCATTTATTTATAAGTGAACTCAGACATTGAATAGATTATATGCTACTTTAAACAAAATGCACTCAGTAAATGAATTTTTAGTCTGTAGGCTACTTTGCCTCGGTTTTTCTGCTGAGGAAAACTTTTGTAATTCTGTTTTCAGTAAAGGATAATCAGTCCTGAAAACAGGATCCACTTAGAGTTAATGAAACCTAAGTGGCATGAGGGCATTTGGCCACTGTCAAGTTACGGGTGTGTCTACATGTTGTACCCAAGCCCCACTCTGAGTCATTATATTACTTTGCCTATCTTCGTAAAGAGATGACCATTTTTACATAAACCTCAAAATTCAGAAGCCCCACAAAAATGAATATCTTACTCTTATTTTGTTATGATAGTTTCAGATAGATAGAACCTTGGAGGGCCTCACAGCATAGAGTTCCTGATTCTCATGTTGTGACATGGTGAACACAGGTATTAGATCTGCAAGCATGTGTTTTCTCTAATCAAATCAGAGTGGGGGAGGGGAGAAGTCTGCATATGGGGATGAAATCCCCAGGGTGGTTATAGCTGTTTTGCAGCAGTGGGTAACATACAACTTTAGAAGAACACTCTTCAAGCAAAAAATAGGAGACACTGGAGCCTATGTTTGGCGATCCTAGTGCTGGCTATATCCCAACAGCATAGTGGTCACTTGGGATGAGAGATTAATAGGTGGTAATAAGCATTCAGATCTCAGAAAATCCAAGTCGAAAGCCTCTTAGATGCCTGGCTTGAGCTAACCCACAGGACCAAGGCCTTAGTTCAGACAGCTCCTGAATGGCAACCTTGCAGTTCACAGTCCTCCCACATCATATCAGCAGAGCAATATTGGAGCTCTACGGAACAGAGGCAGTGGTATTTATGTAGGTCCATGTTGGCCTTCATTTCCCATCTTGTGATGCTACAGCTATTGACCCAGTGGCCGATGTGTAGAATCAGAGAACAGTTATGCTGGGGTAGCTTACATAACAATACCATCGACAGTATATTGAAGCCATCTTTTCACCCAGCAACTCTGTAATTCAGTGTCACTCCTACTTCCTTCCCCAGGAGTGAGTGTAACTTGGCTCATAGATAGGAAAAAAGCAACAATGCATTTCTCCTCCCAGCACTCTAGTCAGAACCAGAAGTATGAGGTTACAGTACTAATGTGGTGGTATAGGTTTTTAAAGTCAACTCTTTTGAACTGTATTGTGGAAAGAATGGGGAAAGTAATATGTGGGTGGTCCTTGAGCCTCTGTGCATGACTTTTCTGTGCATCCTTTCTACAAGAGTTCAGAGATTTTAATAGATAATAGGGAATCAACTAGAAACATCATCTAACAGGCAGGATGTGTGCTCTCGCTGTTAATTCAAACATAATGAACAATGACTGAATAATGCTGGTTGCTTACAGAGGTCTGCCATACGCTCATTCTGGATGGTTGTTGCAGGAAGCTTCCTTGAGTGCGGATGCCACAAACTGGCCAAGAGAACTCCAAATAACCAGACTTTCTACTGCTCTCAGACCTTAAAAGGGATTTTAGCTTTTTCAGTTAGTTGAATCATAAAAATGAAACTAGATCCTTAAGGGCTTTATGGATATGTGTGCAGTGGCAGAGGAGAAAGGAGGGGGGAGATGAAGAGAGAAGAAGGAAAGACAAAAGTGGGAAGAAAACGAAGCCTTAATTCTGTTTTTCTCTGGACCATGACTAGCGTCTTCTGAATTAGCAAGTCTGTTTACCACCCATCCTTCCCCCATCTGAAAATAAACTAACTTCTGCTTTATATAAAGCTGGCGTGCTAATGGCACACAGTGTATTTAAGTGGACATTTCTCTCTGTGTAACATTCTAATGTCTAATTAAAGTCAAAATTACAGCGCATTCTGCTATGTGAATAAAGCCAAATTGATCCTTCTATTGTAGTCTGTAAAATTAGTTGATGTATTTCGCTCTTTCATTGGCTAGATAGTATATAATCTGAATGAACTGATGGACTGCAGGATTTGTGCTGATTTGCTCCAAAGGACTGGTGTTTCACCTGGCAGAGGTGCAGGGGAAAGCCCTCTTTTGAAGTAGAAAGAAAATTAGATTTGTGTCAGATTGTACGGGTTGGAGTGTCAGCTTTATTATTGGTACTTACGGTCTTGACAAGACCCTGAAGTTCTCAGCAACTTACTTTATCTTAGGCGCTGATCAGGTGGGGGGGGTAGGGTGAGAATTATAGGAGATTATGTAAGTTAAAGCACTTTGTGAAGAATAAGATACGAGGCCCTGCTACCAAAAGACTGATGTGGGAACTCACAGCACCGACCTCACCTTGTGAGAAATGCAGAGTCTCAGGCCCAGCCCCAGAGCTATTGAGTTTGAGTCTGCATTTCAACAAGACCCCAGGTGATTCACATGCACATGAGAATTTGAGAATTACTTTGCTAGGTATATATTAAGTTTGAGTGCATGTACTGTAAAAAATATTATTTAAAAATAATAAAACTTTGAAATGCCTAAATTATTTGTTGAACATAATCTTGTAATCTTTTGAGAGAAAAGATTAATGACAAATAATCCCCCTGCAAAAGAAAAAAAAGTCTGAACCAAAACAAATAATTTAAAAAAAAATCCAGAAATAGTACCCATATATCTCTCCAAGGTATGTTCTAGGATACATGAACAGTAAGTTCAAACAATCCACCTTTCATTTTAACCTTTCTATAGTTTGCACATCATCAATTACTATGAGGCCCATGAAAGTTCACAATGATCTAAAGATTTATTATGCTACTATTATAATGGTAAAGAAGGAAATGCATTTATAGATTTATAAAAGATTTTCATTCGCAAGTGTTTAAATATACTGTTTCATTATACTCAATAACTAGAAGATTTAAACCTTAATCCTGGCAAATTCTGGTAATTCATATCTTTTATTGCACTTTCTTTTTGTTGCAACAGCAGCAGCAGCAGTGGCCCTGGCTTATACTGGTAGGGTGTGATTGAAGTGTCATGGAAAATTTCAATTCCATACAGAAATAGATGCTGAAATTTCCATTTTTTTTTCCAAACAAGACTTTGTTGATTGAGAGGAAAGGAGAGAAAATGGGAGGAAATACTCTTTGATTAAATTTTTTAATCATGAGAAGTCTGGGGA
This sequence comes from Eschrichtius robustus, assembly GCF_028021215.1. Lineage (NCBI taxonomy): Eukaryota > Metazoa > Chordata > Mammalia > Artiodactyla > Eschrichtiidae > Eschrichtius > Eschrichtius robustus. Next base: position 55,992,844 of record NC_090835.1, on the reverse strand, counting down.
AAATATAACCTGTTTACTTCTTACATCACTTTGATATCTGTTCCCCTATGGACTGAAATTCTATATTTTAGAAGGTTTGGGGAGGTACAGTGAATGTGTAGCAACAACACACAATCTGAAAGAAATAAGGTTTAAAAGTAACCTGGTTAACAAAAAAGTAGCAAAACTTGTCATTTTTAAAAATTTATTTTATTCATCTATAGTTGATTTACCATGTTGTGTTAATTTCTGCTGTACAAAGCTTGTCATTTTTAATCACTGACTTAAACAGTTTTGTGATATAAAACTAAAATTCAAGTGTGATTCATATTCTATATCTATAAAGAAAAAGCGAATTACAGACTTACCAACAATCAGGTTTATTTCTTTATGGGAGAAAACACACACACACAAAACCCTCTGAGATGGAAATAACTGAATTAATCAAATTTACAATATGACTAAAAATTTGAGTCCTTCCGAGTTTTGAGTCCCCTATGTATGAACTTTCTACATGTAAAATAGACAGTTCCCTCCCGTCTCTTTTCTCCTCACTCTGCTGACCCCAAGGGCCATTAGAAATGCTCTCAGATGCAAGTAATAGAACAGTGACTTAGACACAGGGACATGTAATTATCTCACAAAACACAAGAAGTTCAAAGGTGGGCAGTGTGGTTGGTGCAGCAGCTCAGTGATGTCATTAAGGGCTCTTTTTAATTCCACTTAGCTGTTCTTAGTATCTATGTTGGTGATGCCTGCTCTCACTAGCCGTGAAACAGCTAACCCAGTCCTGAGCATTGTAACTTTACAATAGGAATCTTAGCACAAAGGAAGTTAGCAGGTGGCAAAAAGATCTCACCTCACCATCTCTACTTTTCTCAAACAGGAAAATCTTTACCAGAAGCTGCCCAGTAAACATTTCATCATATCTCCTTCTCTGCCTGGGTGGTCATTGCTACTCTTAGCTGCAAGGGAGGCAGGAGAGTGGCTGGCTGTTTTAGTTTTATTATTGGAAGCAGGCAAGAGAGAAGGGCTTTGGGGATGGTTGATGGGGAGGTCACTGACAGTGTCCGATGCCATCTAGGGAGAAATCAAATTGGCCTCCTTCAGAGGTTTCCTCTGTGCTGCCCTCTTGTCAAACTTTAATGTGCGTATAATCACTGAGGTATCTTGCTGAAACACAGATTGTGAAACAGTAGCTCCAAATTCTCAGGTGATGCCAAAGCTGCTGGCACATAGACCACACTTTGAGTAGCAAAGTTCTATGTCTGTTCTATCACATCTTTTTTTCAGTCTCAATGTAATTATATCTATCCATAATCTCTTGTTTAATTTCTTTCTTCTGTCATTTTCTTTCTTTCTTTTTTTTTTTATTTGAAGTATAGTTGATTTACAATGTGGTGTTAGTTTCTGGTACACTCTGCTGTCATTTTCTGTGTACAGTTCAGTTTGTTCTTTATCTCTTCATTTTCTCACCTGTCCCCACAGGCACTTTAATGAGATAATGTATATAAAGTGTTTAGCACAAATACTAGCTTCAAACCTCTTCAACTTTCCTTTATTTTCTTCTCTTGCTTATTTAATTGATGAAAGATTGTTTCCTTCCCCCATCCCTTTTTCTTTCTCTTTTAAAATTCCATTTATGAAGGCAAAATATAAATACCTAAACTGATCACTGAAGTTTAGTGGCAGTGATACCCTCATGACAAGGAAAGTAAAAAGCTCTATGTTGTGATTTTTCAATCAAATTGTAACATAGAATGATTTGTTAGCCACCTCTATTGTTGATGGAAAAGCCAAGAATATGTTTACTGAATTGTCACAGAATTCCCTGCTCAGATGGACACCTCCTTCTCTAATTAAGCTTGTTATTCCTTAACTACAGCATTCCCAGGAAATAAAGCACTATTTCTCAGAGATGCAATTGTTTTCCTGTTTTAATTACAAGTGTACAATAGAATTATTTATAACTATGTTGCATTGTCAATGTGCAGGATTCCAGTTACATTGAAGGCTAAATAGACTTTATTTTTAGTGTTTACATTGGTCAGTCCTTCAGTGAGTACTTTTTTAGGGTTTTTTATTGTGGTGAAATATATATAACACAAAATATGCCATTTTAACCATTTTTAAATGTACAATTTAGTGGCACGAACTATTCACAACATTGTGCAACCACTACTACTGTTTTCAAAACTTTGTACCCATGAGGCAGTAACTACCTTTATGGCTCCCTCCAGCCCTGATAAACACTGATCTACTTTCTGTACCTGTGAATTTGCCTATTCTAGATATTTTATATATATATATCCAGAGTGGTACCACCAGCCATATATGGCTACTGAGCACTTGAATCATGGTTAGATTAGCTGAAGAACTGATTTTTAAATTTTACTTAATGTTAATTAATTTGCATTTAGATTTAACTAGCCATTTGTGACTAGGGGCTACTATATTGGATGGACACCTCTAGAAGCACTGAAATATTGCTGGTTTCATTGATTTGTTCTCATGATTGTTTATGATTGGTTCTGGAGGTTACCACCTCCTTCTTCTATACAAGTGTTGTCTAAGAGTCCACTCAATTTTTTAGAAATGGAATTGTGCAATATAAACAGGGCTAAGTTGGCTAATATTGCATGTATAGTGAATATTTGGGGTAAAGGAGGACACAGATATTGATTAAAATTTTCTGACAGGAAAGAGCAAAAGAATAGGAGACTGTAATAATTATTTGAATAGTAAATCTCCTTTTTGGATTAAAGACCTCATTGGACTTTATAGTTTTATGTCCATCTGAGTGAAAATTATTTCCATTTTACTAATATGGTCATCATCTATTCATGTCTGTCTCGTGGACTATCAACATGACTTTTTATTACTGTCATTGACTCAGTCATTTATTATGCATGCTATGCCAAATTTCAAAAGGAATTGGAAATGATTCATTCAAGTCATCACTTTGCTTAATCAAGTATTTGTCTGGGTATTTATAAAGCTTGAATATGGTTTCTTACACAGTCAAAATGCTCAGCTTGTAAAGAACCTCAGGGTATTTATATGTTAATATCACACCTGTCCTCCTCTTGTTTTTCTTACCCTTAGTTTCCATTTGATCACATTTTTTTACTTACATTTTTTGTCTTGTATATAGCTTAAAAAGCTACCTGAAACTCTTTTGTAATAAGGTGGGATTTAACCCACAATTAAAACCAAATAAATATACTAAGATATATACATATTAGAGTTTACTTGAGGGCTAGACATGTGTATATTTATAATCTTCTGGAATGAGTTTCAGAAATATATATTCAAAATAATTTAAAATGTATATATTTTTGATCTATCAATTCTACTTCTAGATATTTTCCCAAGGGAAATAACCAAATGATGTAGAAAGGTCTAGTTGAAAGCATTGCATTATATATTTAAAAATTTTTTTTATTTTGTATTGGAGTATAATTAACAATGTTGTATTAGTTTCAGATATACACCAAAGTGATTCAGTTATGCATATACATGTATCTATTCTTTTTCAAGTTCTTCTCCCATTTAGGTTATTGCAGAATATTGAGCAGAGTTCCCTGTGCTATATAGTAGGTCCTTATTGGTTACCTATTTTAAATATAGTAGTGTGTACATGTCAATCCCAAACTCCTAATTTATCCCTCCCCCCCACCTTTCCCCTTTGGTAACCATAAGTTTGTTTTCTAAGTCTGTGAGTCTGTTTCTGTTTTGTAAATAAGTTTGTTCGTATCATCTTTTTAAAGATCTCATATATAAGCGATATCATATGATATTTGTCTTTCTCTGTCTGACTTACTTAGTAATAATCTCCAGGTCCATCCATGTTGCTGCAAATGGCATTATTTCATTCTCTTTTTAAAAAATTTTTATTAGAGTATAGTTGATTTAAAATGTTGTGTTAGTTTCTGCTGTACAGCAAAGTGGATCTGTTATACATATACATATACCCACTCTTTTTTAGATTCTTTTCCCATATAGGTCATTACAGAGTATTGAGAAGAGTTCCCTATGCTATACAGTAGGTCCTTATTAGTTATCTATTTTATATATAGTAGTGTGTATAGTCAATCCCAATCTCCCAATTTATCCCTCCTGCTCCTTTCCCCCCGATAACCATGTTTGTTTTTTTACATCTGTGACTCTATTTCTGTTTTGTAAATAAGTTCATTTGTACCACTTTTTAGATTCCACATATAAGCAATATCATATGATATTTGTCTTTCTCTGTCTGACTTACTTTACTCAGTATGACAATCTCTAGGTCCATCCATGTTGCTACAAATGACATTATTTTGTTATCTTTTATGGCCAAGTAATATTCCATTGTCTATATGTACCACATCTTCTTTATTAATTCATCTGTTGATGGACATTTAAGTTGTTTCCATGTCTTGGCTATTGTAAATAGTGCTGCAGTGAACATTGGGTGCATGTATCTTTTCAAATAATGGTTTTCTCCAGATATATGCTCAGAAATGGGATTGCAGGATCATATGGTAGCTCTATTTTTAGTTTTTTAAGGAACCTCCATACTGTTCTCCATAGTGGCTGTACCAATTTACATTCCCACCAACAGTGTAGGAGGGTTACTTTTTTTACACACCCACCCCAGCACTTATTTGTAGACTTTTTGATGATGGCCATTCTGACTGGTGTGATGTGATACCTCATTGTAGTTTTGATTCGCATTTCTCTAATAATTAGCAATGTTGAGCATCTTTTTATGTGCCTTTGGCCGTCTATATGTCTTCTTTGGAGAAATGTCTATTTAGGTCTTCTGACCATTTTTTGATTGGGTTGTTTGTTTCTTTGATATTGTGCTGCATGAGCTGTTCGTAGATTTTGGAAATCCCTTGTTGGTAGCATCATTTGCAAATATTTTCTCCCATTTTGTGGGTCTTCTTTTTGTTTTGTTTATGGTTCCCTTTGCTGTGCAAAAGCTTTTGAGTTTACTTAGGTCCCACCTGTTTATTTTTGTTTTTATTTCCATTACTCTGAATATTATATATTCATAATAATAATATATGTAAAATTTTTAAACTAACATAACTGTTCACCAGTCACATGTTGATAGATAATTATGCTTGTAAAAATTGAATATTCTCTATCATTGAAATAACAACATAGATCTATACTTATTGACACTGAGAGATATTCTATTAATGAAAAAGCAGGTTACAAAATAGTAGTATGTGAAGAATAATCTTGTTTGGTTCAAAATAGTGTGTATATTATATTTTTATATTAGATATGTGACAGCATTTTAATGTTGGCTATCCCTGTGTGGTGGGGTTAAGCATGGTTTCAAATTTCTTTTTGTTTTTTCCTTAAGCATTAACAATGTTTATATACAAGGCTGATCTTCAGCTGGTATGTTTTCCTAAAGTCATATTAGTGGTTAAAATATGGAAATACTTCCATATTATTTGAAAAGTATCCTGAGCCCCCTCAGTAAGTGTGACCCTGTCTCTGCTGCTCTGGCCACCTGGCCCCTCCTCCCCACCCTCCTCTATCCCCCATCATTTAGCAACTAAAGTAATGCCACGTAATGGGGACTTTCCAGAGCCTGCTTTGGTTTTAAACAATGTCTGCTGTCTGCTTGGTCTCCATGACACTGTGGTTGATAAATCTTTGAAAATCATCCTTATCTATGTATACCTTTCATAGTACAAAAATAAACCTATTTTTACTGTGAAACAGAAGCAAAGAACACAGTTTATCAGTTGCCGTGGGAGGAGGTATTGCACTCTAAAGCAATAATTTTCCTACCGCTGTCAACCTACCTAGCTCGCTTTGTTCCTGGACAATTGGGAAAAGAGAACATTAATATGAAATCCTAGCTTTACTTTAGTCCCTTTCCACCAAAAGATGAGACAGTGGAGATACATCAAAGATTGGAGAGCAGTCAGAATAAGAAAGGCCAGAGTTTCCCTACCATCTCCAGAATTGGCCTTTGCAGAGTAGAGATTTTATGTTATTTTTAGAATGAGTTTAAAATTCCAAAATATCTTTAACACCTTTATTTAAATCTAGATACAATTGCACCTCATTTCTCTAGACCACACCCTTTCAATTTAACCTCTGGGAAAAAAGTAAAAACTGGGAAGAAGCACAAAATCTTGTGGACAGTCTGAAGTGGGGTTTCAAAATCAGGATGCTATATCAAGGAGACCAGTCAACTGCTCCCTGAGAGCCTCTCTCTTGAGAGAGTTCTAATAATCCTGGTGACCTGGTTTTGTCATTAGCAGCAGATTTGATGTAGTCAGGGTTTACAGGCAGCCAGGAAGTAACCTTGGGTGGCTGTGGGGTGACCGCAGCACTGCCCTGGCTCTTGTCTGCTTTGAAGAAAGAATTTGGCAAAGAGATGAAAAGTAGTGAGGCAAGTAAAGTGTTTATTAGGAGAGAAGATATGTATGGAGAAAGCGTGGGCGAGCTGAGAGAGAGAGAGAGAGAAAGAGACACACTTTGGGGTGGATTTTTTTTTTCTTTTATTTGGTTGTGCTGGGTCTTAGTTGGGGCAGGTGTGGTCCTTAATTTCAGCTATTGGGCTCCTTAGTTGTGGCTTGCCTGCTCCTTAGTTGTGGCATGTAAACTCTTGGTTACGACACGCATGTGGGATCTAGTTCCCTGACCATGGATCGAACCTGGTCCCTCTGCGTTGGGAGCACGAGTCTTAACCACTGTGCTACCAGGGAAGTTCCTGAGGTGGATTTAATCACTTTTATGGGGCAGTTCTTCTGGGTCTTTGTTTTCCTCTGGCCAACTACCTTGATTCATTTCCCGCATCTGACTGAACTCAGGGCCCTTCCAGATATGTGCGTACATCTTTTAGCCAAGATGGATTCCAGCACAAGGGTCCCTGGGAGATTGACAGCACCTATTATGGGATAGTGCTCCCTCCCTTTTTGACCCCTGAGGAGCCTTTCTGCTCATGTGCAGTCAGCAGGTCTCCCTGTCCCCAAAGATGAGAAATATGTGACCTCCTTATCCTTACCCAACTAAGGTGTAGCCCCTCTCTGCCCTGCCATTAATGTTATCTTAGAGTGTCCACAGGAAACAAAGTCCAGCTATTTATCCTGTTCCTGTTGTTATTTCCGTCTTGAAGTATAAACAAGAGGCTGGTTGTACATGTCTAACCTGGAGCCCATCTATCTTCTGTTCTTCTAACCTGAAGAACATGCATGGCCATGCCAGTTATTTAGAGCTGGCACCCACTCTGATAGGCCAGGGCCTGTGTCCTACCAGCTCTTTATTTTCAATATGACAGTCTCACACTTGGAAGTTTCCAAACAGAAGTTGGGGAAAGAAAGTACACAATCCCTTGACTTTCATATAATAATTTTTTTGCTTTAAATTTTGTGTGTCTGTGTACATCTTATTAGAGCATGAAGAAATGACTTCTAATTTAAAAAAACTAATTATAAAAAACTATTTTAAAAAAAAGGAAAAATAAAACTAGGGGAAAAACCCAGACACAGCTGCATGTGACCACAGTGTGCTTCAGGAGAGCCACTCATTTATGTGATCTTGGTCAAGTCGTTTTGTCCTGCTCTCTTTTCTTCATTTAGAAAAGAAGGACTTGACTAGGTCAGTGGTTCTAAACTGTGTTCTGCATTAGAGTTACCTCATTTGTTCAAACCCAGATTGGTGGGCTCTCAAGCCAGAATTTCTGATTCGGTAGGTCTGGGGTTGGCTGAAAGAATATGCGTTTCTAACAAGTTTCCAGGTGATGCTGATATTTCTGGTCTGGGGACCACACTCTGAAAACCACTGGATTGGTGCCTTCTGTCTACAGTGTCTCCTAGCCTTAAAATTTAGTGCTTATTTACTCATAAGCTATATATATATATATTTGTAAGATTACATATGTGTGTGATATGATATGATAGTTACAGTTGTCATTCCCATTTCACACATGAGGAAACTGAGGCACAAAAAGTTAAGAAACCTGCTCAAGATTGCACAGCTGGTAGTTGGCACAAGGGGAATTCAACCTCAGGGGATAATGCTTGAGCCTTGCCTCTTAACCACTGTACCATTGTAATCAGAATTTTTTTTTTCTCAGTGACACTGTTTTATGGCATTAAATTATTGTAAAGCACCTTATCACCATTGTTTTCTCTTTCTTGTATGTCATACTAGGCCTTGGGGCAAATGTCATACTGCCCTCTGGAGTAGGCCACCTTGTACAGAACCCAGGTCTTTTATGGCCCCATGTTAACAATGAATTAGAATTTTCATTAATTGATAACCTTTCAAGGACAGTATCTCTTTGAGCTAAACAGGAAATTAATTTCAAATTGTTGCAGCCCTGTGTCATGGAGGCTGTAGAGTCCTAACAAAGGTTAGAAAATGCAAAAGGCAACTCTCAGCATGACTTTTCTTGCACAGCAAACATGTAAAAATTTAAAGACCCAGTCAAGCATATGCTGTTTATTTCTGCTTGAATATATATTCTCCTATGAACAAGCCAGGCTCCTGGGAACATCTGCCTTATTTTACTGTTGTACATTTTTTACTTGACACTCCGATATTGCCTTTGGTATTCTTGTTTAACACACTTCATTATCTTAAAATGTATTATTTCCTGAATTTGACAGCGTATTTGGCACTGTACAGTATGTAAGAGCAGAAAGCGCCATTCTGCGTGCCTGGGTTGTCATCCGTCAGCTCCGTTTGGGTGTGCGAGAGTAAGCTCCCCTAAGCAGGAGGGTGCATGCCTGCCTATGCCATATCTCACTCAGAAGCATCTTTACCAGTGTTTGCTTTGAACATCATAGAAGTCTTGGGAAAAAGATATCCTTCTCCCTTTCTCCTTATCTTGATTAGTTCTACAGTATAGAGGGCATCATCAAAAGAGTGGGTTCCGTATGCAGATGGCTTATGTGCAAACCACAACTTCTGCAAACATTTATTTCTGTTCCTTTCCTATGAAGGTGTGTGTGTTGGAGCTGGCTGGCACCAGCATCTAAGAGCTGATTTTGCGTATCTCTTCCAAGTTTATATTCCGTGACGTCCTGTTGCTAGTTTGAAATTGGCCGTTGTTGGAATATGTAGTTCATAGTGGAAATGGGCAGATTCTACAGACCAGGAATCCTTCCTTTCCTTCCCTGGAATGCCAGCTTACCAGCACAGTAGAGGATATTAGTACACATTGCACTAAATGGCACAGGGCACAATGAAATATACAACTTGATGATTTTTACTTATGTATACACCACTACCTGGGTAAAGATATTGAGTATTACTCCAAAAATGTCCCTCATGCCCCTTCCTGTCAAAGCCATTCCCACAAGAGGTAATCACTATTTTGACTTCTATGATCATCAGTTAGTTTTGCCTTTTCTTGAAATTTGTGTAAGGAATCATCAGCATGATCTCTTTTTAATCTGATTTCTTTTGTTCAGCAATGTATGTCTACAAGAGTCACGCATGTTTCTATATGTACCTGTGCCTTTCTGTCTTTCTTTTATCTATCTGTCTGTCTGTCTGTCTGTCTGTCTGTCTGTCTGTCTGTCTATCTATCTATCTATCTCTATCATCTATCTATCTATCTATCTATCTATCTATCTATCTATCTATCTATCTATCTATCTATCTACTATCCATCGAGAGAGAGAGAGAGTTATACTGTCCAATATGTTATATGGTAGTCTAAAGCCATGTGTGGTTATTTAGTGCTTGAAATATGGCTAGTACAACTGAGAAACTGAATTTTTAATTGAATTGAGATGTGCTGTAAATGTAAAATACACATCAGACTCTGAAGCCTTGTACAGAAGGATGTCTCCTAGCTGGTGGTGGTTGTTGGGAATCCTTGGCGTTCCTTGACTGGTAGATGACTTACTATTTTATTTTCCATGTTTAGAATTTCTGTTTCTTTCTTTTTCACAGATTCCCATTCTCTAGTGAAATTTTTGACCCAAATGTTGATTTTCTTGACATTTTCCTAAGTTAGTTTGGCATCATATCTGTTTCCTGGCATTCATACCTGAGTCTGATGTCTTTTTGTTTTTCTCCTGCTCCTATTGTTTTAATCTTTAGCAATGGTTTCTTGACATTTAGCACATGTTTGCAGCAGAGTGGGGACTCGGGTTGATATTATCCTTTCCTGAGGTGATGCTTGAATGTGGGCAGAGGGACATCACCTCAGCCAGGGGCTGAGCTGACTCAAAGCTGGGTTGCAGATTTTTTCAGTTCAACCTACCTTTGCTTCAGACCCTCCCATCTTTTAGCTCTTCGAGTATTCCACCTGAGCACCTAGGATATTTAGGAGGGCTTTTCCCTGCTGCAATTTTAAAAGTCAGTTTTTATCTTCCTTGTACCACGTGAATATTAATAACGCCTTGTGCTTTTCAATTCTTTTCTTCCTTTCTAAGCAGCTTCTTGGTATTTTGTCCAGTGTAACTTAAGAATCTGCCTCAAGGGCAGAACTTGTGCTGACAGTTGGGATCACTTCCCTTTATATACTTGGACCCTCAGCACCTTCTCATTTGGCATCTCCTCATACCATTTTTGTCTCAGCAGCATCATGAGTGGCAAAGCCCTGCTGGCTCCTCTGCCAGGTCATGGCTGGCATCTGCCAGGCTTCTTAGCTTCTCCTTCTGTACCAGGAACACGAATGACCCGGGGAAGCAGTGCACAGAGAGCTGGGCTCGGCTCAAGGATCTTTCTTTCTATTATCTTGGCCTCTGCAGTCCTGCCTTTCCTTGGCAGGTCCTGCTAACTTCATCCAGATGTTTTGTTTCATTATCTGCCTTTGCTAGTTCTCCCTGGGAGTTTTGTGCTTCACTGGACTTCATCAGAAGCAGGATTTTCAAGTTAACATTTTAAGCAGAACTGAGAGACACGGAGTTTTATTACAATTTAATTTCAGTCACAAGCATCACATCCTGTTCTTTTCCTCACTGAAACCCCTAAATTATACACTTTGAAATATAAATAGGAAATTCCCCTCTCTCTCTGGGCCATCAGCCCAATAATAACTATGAAAAGAGCACAGTGTAATATATAATGGAAACACTTTTCTAATGCCAGCTTTACTGGAAACTAAAGCTGGCATCCAGGGTAAGTCACGTCACTTTGCTTGACCCCCAGATGCCTTCTTTTATATACAGAATGTACTTTGTACCTGAGTTCACCAGCTCAAGCCTGACTCCCTCTAATTCCTCTGAACTCCTTGTCCCTAATCTCGACTTTATTCTTGATGTCATCCTCCCCTCACCCCTCATCATCTCCACTTTTGCCAGGCTAACTGGCCAGGTTAGGATATATAGCTTTAACTTATCACTGGATTCCCCCCATATTACTCTACTAACAGTCCTCGTCTACATTCAAGTTCTGACTTTAACCGGAACTATCTTATTCTGCCACAGCCCAGTTTGTACCAGTAGCAAAGCTTTTGAGAGCTGCATTTCATACTCTGGAGTAGGTGGCACACAAGTTTCAAGCTGTATGTCAACTCAAATCCATTGGAAGTGGCTGCCATGGTTGTTGGAAAAAATGCTATAGCTAGTGGGTCATAGGTGTCTCAAACATAGAAGGGACTATAATATTACACTGATGTGAAATTTTGGATAAGAAATTTTCCATTTAGATCCCCTTTAAGCAAAAAAGAAGAAAAGCATTATGTTGAATATTTATTATATGCTACGTTTTTATATATATTTTACCCTTGTTTTCAGGTAATGAACTATCCAAGGGTGTTTGATATCTTAGCAGCAGAAGAATCTAATTAGCAAATATTCTTGGCTTGGAACAAAAAACAGTTTAATTAGCAAACAAATATTTATATTAGTACTGTCAATTTACATAAATGTCTACTGATTTTCATAGTCATGTATAAAGGCTTTTCATAACCAAGTGTTAAGTTTATGGAGGTATATAGTGTATGCACAGATATTGAGTATGCAGACTGATCATGTTACCCATTCTCTCTCTAGTAGAGAATATTTACATCTCCAGGATATTTCTTGGGGCCCCTTCAGTCAAGTGCCCCCCACCCAGAAACTAACACTAGTCTTACTGCTATCATAACACATTCGTTTGGTCTATCCTACAGCTTTATATAAACGTCACTATATAGTATATACTATTTGTTTCTGGAGTCTTTCTCTCAGGATAATGTTGTTGAGATTCTTTCTTGTTGCTGTATATATCAGTAGTTTATTCCATGTTAGTACTAAGTAGTATTCCAGGAAATGAATATACTATTAATCATCTATTTTCCCTGTTAATACCTTAACTTTTCCAGATTTGGTTTATTATGAATAAGTCTTTGAAACATATTTGTATATGAGCCTTTTTTATGAACATAGGTTCTCATTTATCTTGAATATATACCTAGGAATGGGATCCCTAAGCCCCATTCCATACAACTATGGATGTGTACATCTTTACCTTTTCAAGAAATATCTGTATGGATATTATTCTACTTATTGAAGTCTATTTTGTCTACTATTCATATAAGCTATTATTTGTTTGGTCATTGTATAGTATGTCTTTTTCCTTCCTTTCATTTTGAAAATCGTCTGTATCTTTATGCAGTTCTTCCATTTCTGTTTTAGTGGTAGATGGCCGTGGCAGTAGGTGTGAGCCCAACTTACCTGGGGTGTTTCCCCCACTTCTTCTGGGCTGCCCTGGGGCATCCCTGGCACTCCCAGTTGGTCCTCCTGCCCAGGCTTTGTCACGAATACTCAGGAGAGCCTGTAAGCAAAGAGATGCCCCTGTAATGTGGGGTTCCCAGGCCAGTCATGCCAGCCCATGTTTCAGCCTTAACATTTGCTGAAAGTTTAGCAGTTTTTGTCTACCTGTATCTAAGGTGACTTTTTCTTCTATCTCTCAGCTGGGGAAGAAAAGCAGCCATGATTCTTTTCTCTTCTAGGAGAGGCTTATCACACTTTGGGCTTTAGTTCAAGGGTGTTATTATTATTCTTATTATTTCTTCAGTTTTCTCATAGACTTTGAAAAAAAATTTGTTTTTGTATATTTTTTGGCTTCTCATTTTGTTAAAACTGGGAGCAAATTTATCTTGTGACTTCCTTTCCTCAACAGAAGTAGAAGTAACACCTTTTTTTTTTTTAGTTGCATATTTTCTTCATTACTTCTCTGACCAATTTGAGCTTTTATCTTCTTTTATTCTTTTTTAAAAATTTATTTTTTTGAAGTATAGTTGACTTACGACCTTGTGTTAATTTCTGCTGTACAACAAAGTGATTCAGTTATATATATATTCTTTTTCATATTCGTTTCCATTATGGTTTATCACAGTAACTGCTTTTGAATGTCTATTTCCCAGAAGGTGAGAGTATCACACCCAAGAAGTGAACTCAGGTCAGATTATCATCTTTGTTGACCATGAAGTGAAATCAGTTTCAAAGGGTAGGACTAGACCAGAACCCGGGTTCTTTACAACCTTCTCTCCTCCAGCACGTGTGTGCCATGCAGCTTGACTGTAGAACACAGCTCATCTGAACCCAGTCACTCTGCAGCCCTGGGGTGGGGGTGTGGGACCTGCTGTACAGATTAAATCTGAACTGTGTGAGGTGGAGGAGAAGTAGGAGCAGAGCTTTCTGAGAGAAAAACCTGCTTCACTCTTGAGGAGATGAGATCAAGGATACATTCACAGGACTGGTTCTGGGGATAATTTTGGCTTCTGCTTGTGCAGGCCCCTTCCAAACACTGTCTTCCTCACCCCTGTGGCATTTAGCTGGAATGAGTTTAAAAAGTGCAATGGATGAGTTAGAGCCTCATTGGGAATTGAGCATGTAGTTCTCAGATTGCCAAAGCTGGCTGTTGAGATCATTAAAATTCATTTTTTAATAAAGACATCAATTCGGTGGTCATGAAAGGAACTTTGTGTTTTCATTGATAATTAATTCCAGTAAATTGTTTACACAAAATAATACAGCTCCTTGACATCAGAATACAAATGCTGATATGAATACAATATAATTGCATTTTTGCACCTAAATTTAAAATCACACTAAAATAGCAAATGCCTTGAAGTACTCTTAGACTGAACTTCCTGTTGTTTGTTGGACTAATGACATATTTATTTAATCAATTATACATACATTATTTTATAAAATTACCTTTGCCTTTAGGCTTGACTTAAAAAGGCCTGTGTTGCATTGATTGAGGAATTTAGCTAGGTACAGCAATAGCTCTTGGTTAGTTGAAACCACAAATGATTAGAATTCAGATGGCTGATAATATAGCTTTTGATATACTCAACAGAGTTTTATAGGCCAACCAAAGGTTTTCCAGGGAAGTCCCATCACTATGTTCAGGCCGCTGGAGGAAGATCTGAGGGTCCTCTTTGTAAGATATGGCCTGAGTTACTTTTCAGAACATCAAATTAGGAATAATCCTTAAGGGACTAAAAATGGGTTATGTGCAAGAGAGGTTCTTGAGGGTGACATGGACAGTAGAGGTCATAGTTTTCTTCCTTCACTCACACACCCAGGAAATGGTTAGAAATGCAAATCAACATAAATAAGCCATGCATATACAATGTATAAAATCTGATACATTTGGGTATACATATGCCCCCCGTAAATCATCATCGCAATCAAAATAATGAGCATGCCAGTTACCCCCAAAGTTTTCCCTCCACCCCACTCCTCCTCCTCCTCCTCCTCATCGCCAGCAACCACTGATCTACTTCTGTCATATAGATTACATTTCATGTTCTAGCATTTTATATGAATGGAATCATACAATGTGTACTTTAAAAAAACTTAATAGATTTTTTGAGCAGTTTTAGGTTTATAGAAAAAATTGAGCAAAAAGTACAGAGAGTTCCCAGACACCCACTCACCCCCATCTGGCCTCACCCAGTTTCCCCTGTTTTTGTCAACTAGCACTATTGTGGTACATTTGTTACAGTGAGTGAGCCAATAGTGAGACATGATTATTAATTAAATTCCATAGTTTACATTAGGGCTTGCTCTTTGTGTAGTACATTATATGGATTTTGGCAAATATATAGTGACGTGTGCCCACCATTACAGTATCATCATCACAGTTTTGCTGCCCTTAAAAAACCCCTGTGCTCCACCTCCTTCCCTTCCTGCCTTCTCCCTGACAAGCACTGATCTCTTTACTGTCTCCATGGTTTTGCCTTTTCCAGAATGTCCTATAGTTGGAATTATATAGTCTGCAGGCTTTTCAGGTTGGCTTCTCTCACTTAGCAATATGTATTTAAGGTTCCTCCATGTCTTTTCATGGCTTTAGAGCTCATTTCTTTTTATTACTGTGTATAGATGTACCACAGTTTGATTATTCATTCACCTACTGAAGATCATCTTGATTGCTTCCAAGTTTCATCAGTTATGAATAAAGCTGCTATAAACACCATGTGTAGATGTTTATGTAGACATAAGCTTTCATCTCCTTTGGGTAAATACCAAGGAGCATGATTGTTGGGTCATATGGTACGAGTATGTGTAGTTTTGTAAGAAACTGCTAAACTGTCTTCCAAACTGACTGTAGCATTTAGCATTCCCACCAGCAATTAATGAGAGTTTGTGTTGCTCCACATCTTCTCCAGTATATGGTGTTGTCAGTGTTTTGGATTTTGGCCATTCTGATAAATATATAGTGGTTATCTCATTGTTTTAATTTTGATTCCTAAATAATATATGAAGTTGAGCATGTTTTCATATGCTTATTTTCCATACGTATATCTTTTGTAAGGTATCGGTTCATATCATTTGCCTATTTTTTAATGGAGTTGTATTTTTTACTTATTGAATTTTAAGAATTTTTTGGTATATTTTGGATACAAATCCTTTATCTAAAAATGTGTTTTGCAAAGATTTTCTTGAGTTCTGTGAGTTGTTTTTTCATTCCCTTAATATTGTACTGTTTTGGACTGGCTTCTTTCACTAAGCAAATTTATTTTGAGACTCAAGTGACTTGTTGCATATGTCAATAGTTCATTAATTTTTATTGAGTAGCATGCTGTTGTATGGATGTACCATAATTTGCTTATCAACTTGCCTATTGATGGGTATTTTGTTGTTTCCAGTTTTTGACTATTACAGCTGAAGGTGCCATAGTGGTGATGTACAAGTTTCTGTGTGGACGTTTGCTTTCATTTTTCTTGTGTAAAGACGTAAGAGCAGAATAGTGATATCACATGGTAGGCGTGTGTTTAATTTTTTAAGGAAACTGCCAACTGTTTTCCTGTTGATTGTGGTACATTATTACCAGCAATATGAGTATTCCAGTTCCTCCACATCTTCACCAACAGTTGTTATGATCGTCCTCTTCATTTTAGTCTTCTAATAGGTCTAAACACTACATGGTCTGAAGCACCAGTGTACTATAATTCATGAAGTCAAATATTGTAAGTTCAACTTTGTTCTTCTTTTTTTTAACATTTAGAGGAAAAGTAGAAATTTATAAGAAAAAGATAAAAACAAGTCTAATTTTTTGCTTGCTATTTATTTAGAGCAGTAGTTTTTAATTTACTATCCAGGTGCCCCTGGAAGTCCCCTGGTCCACAAGGTCAACACTCTTTTCATGATAACCCCCAGACAATTTTGGTTTCTTCATTATCTCACAAGTGTGCAGTGGAGCTTTTTGAGGCTATATAACGTGTTATGTCATTGCTCTAGTGACTAGAAGAATGTGTGCTTATGCATACTTGTGCTTTAAAAAAATTCTCAGTTTTAATTTTGAATATGGTAAATGCTGATACACATAACCCACGTCAACATTAGCTCTTTGAGATCCTCAGTGATTTTGAAAAATGTAAAATGTTTCTGAGACCTGAGCCCTAGATATAAATAAAGAAAAGTATTATAATAAAATGTGCAAAAAGTATAGAAATTGAGACAAAGGAAGGGAATATTTTAAAGTGTAAGAAACAGCATACCTTCAAAATTTACTATATATTTTCCTTCAAACTGGGAAGGGAAGGGAATATAAACACGTCTCTACATGGTGTTATTGGCCCTAGAGACCTGGCCTTTCTTCTGATGTTGGTGGAACTCTGGTTTCTATAATGCTAGGCTTGCTGTCGCATTGCTTTATCCCAGCGTCATACTTAACCTGC
Source organism: Eschrichtius robustus (assembly GCF_028021215.1). Classification (NCBI taxonomy): domain Eukaryota; kingdom Metazoa; phylum Chordata; class Mammalia; order Artiodactyla; family Eschrichtiidae; genus Eschrichtius; species Eschrichtius robustus. Next base: position 55,975,773 of record NC_090835.1, on the reverse strand, counting down.
AGCTTCTTTTCACTGTGCCTGGACAAAGGGAACATTTTTCAGAATTTATGAGAAGCTGCCACTGTTTAACTTGCTTCCAGTATGAAAATAGCGCTGCAGGGATGGAGAGAAGCTGGGGTTTGGTACTGAAGGCTTCTCTGCGTCTCTGAGGGCTCCAGGGGCTGCTGGGACCCTGCCACCCCAGGAGAACGTAGGTGCTGATGGAAGACAGAGCAGGGATGATTGTCAGATATGATGCAAGGGTTTTTGTTTCTCCATGTCTACTGGTGATATTCATTCTTTATTTATATGTAGATGGTTTAACATAAACGAAGAGGGTTTCTAGAATAAATAATACAATTTCTCCTCTAGTTTAGTATCATGAATAGTCATGTGGTTAGTGGATGGTGACCCTCATCCTCCATCAGTGCTGTTTGGCTCAAGCTCACCCCCTGTAAGTTTGTCACGCAAGACTGAGGTTTACAAAGCTATGGGGGAGCACATGGTTTTAAAATGCTGCTACCACAAATCATGATAATGAATTCTTTGTTAAAGAATGCTACTTTAATGTTTTTTATGAGTACCACCCCACTTTCTTCTGCTTTTCATAAAATTACTGTTTTAATGTTAAAAATCTCCCCAGAGCACAAATCTAAAGTAGAAAACATTTAGGCAAATGAAATGACATCACATTGTTTGAGACCACAATGAATGGTTTCTTTTTTATTTTATTTAATTAATTAATCTATTTATTTATTTATTTTGGCTGTGTAGGGTCTTAGTTGTGGCACACAGGATCTTTGTTGAGGCGTGCGGGATCATTCATTGTGGTGCGAGTTCTTCGTTGTGGCGCGCGGGCTTGTCTCTAGTTGTGGTGTGAGGGTTTTCTCTCTCTAGTTGTGGTGCGCGGGCTCCAGGGTGCATGGGCTCTGCAGTTTGAGGCGCGCAAGCTCAGTAGTTGTGGCATGAGGGCTTAGTTGCCCTGCAGCATGTGGGATCTTAGTTCCCCGAACAGGGATTGATCCCGCATCCCCTGCTCTGAAAGGCAGATTGTTTACCACTGGACCACCAGGGAAGTCCCAAGACCACAATGAATGGTTTCTTATACTTTCTGTAGACCTCTAACTTGCTGTTACTCTAAGAGTTACAATGTTCATTCTTCTTCATATTTATATATATTCTTTTCTCCTGAGGTTAACTTTAGGGATTCAAATTAAAATAAGTGAATGAGTTTTGTTTTGTTTTTTAATTCTTCAAAATAAATTAGACATATGTAAAAACATAATTTACAGCTGGGTGTATTTTTGTGGATGTCTCTTTTGGTTTTTGTCCAATAATTATGATATTAAACCTCTTATTTTAAAAGGAAAATGTATCTTTTAGTTCTAAGGATAATTTCAAGCACTGAAATTTAAGTGCCTATCTGGACCTTAGCCCAAGTGTTCTTCAGAATATATTAACCAAATATTTACAAATCTACACATTATTTAAATTGTGTCATAATTAAAGATTCAGCAGTAAATAAGCCAAGGATGAGAAAATGACAGCATTAGAGAATATTTAAGATTCTGAGAGGTAAGATTCAAGGTGGAAGTGTTGTACATACTTTTTATCCCCAATTCCCACTAAGGTAGATTTAAATTACTAATATGGAAGAGCGTACAAATAGAATAGCATACTGGACCACGCCATTAACCTGTGCTGATTGTTTATTAGTCACTACTTGCAGACGGTGATTTTCTTATTATAAATGCACTGGTCACTTTGTTTATTCAGCACACATTTTGAGCTTTATGTTATTAAAATAATTTTTTCGTATTCTGTGTATAGATCACAAGTACAATTGTATAATTGTCGTTTTACATGACTTTTGAATCTGTGGGAATGTCTTGAAGTTTATACCCTCAAACAAATTACTTTTGAATATTAATAGGTGTTTAGAGAATGTCTTTTTCCTATATTAGAGTATATAATTGGTATATGGGAGTTGAAAGTATGTTTTTCTCAGATAACACAAATTTGCTAGTTGCGTGTTTTTATTTTTACAAAATAAACAAAATTGCTGAACTTTAAAGATTCTAACATCAACATTTTCTTTTTCTGTTTCATAAACTAACAGAAACTCTAAGCAGAAGACAATATCAGTACGCAGTAAAGCATGAGTGCGGTTGTGGTTGCTGTCACTATAGTTGCCATTGCTGTGTAGAATAGATATTCTCAGAAAGGAAACTGAGGAGGATAAAGCAAAGTGAAAACTGACTTTAGGCTACGCTGCTCAAATACATGGAACCTTTGATTTGAGGGTGGTGCCAACAGCCCTGCATAGGTTTCCCTGTCTTGTATCCAATTGCATCTTCTCCTGTAGCCAGCGGCTGTTCACGTCTATGTCTTCAGCACTTGAATTCCAGAGGTTGCTTGATGTGAGAATGTGTTACTTTTAGAAACCATTTGTGGGAGGCAAGTGTAGTAATAAAGTTCAGGCACCCTGAGTGAGCCCCATTGTCAGGGTCTGCCCTTCCAGACCACATCTGCCTGCCACTAGCCACCCTAAAAAGTCATCACAAAGCCCAGGGCTGGTTTCTCTTTGATTAGCTCCATCGTTGTAAAGGAGGGATTCCTAAAGAAACTAAGATTGAACATCTGCTTCAGGAACTTTATCCCCTGGATGGTTCCCAGGCTTGAGGGAGGGGGCTGGGGTGGGGAACTTCTTTCCCTCATGTAGAATGGAGAGCGGGACACTCAGGATGCAGAGCTGAGAGCCCTGGCTTCCTCCCTGTGCATCCCTGCATGAGTGAAACTCACCAGCCAAACACACCTGAGCCTTCAGCATCCCACCTGTTTTTCAGCCTCTTTTTTCCTCCTTTTTAAGAAATCATTACCGTGCTAGCAATAGAAGGTTACTGAATATTTGTAGAATGGATTTGGAATAGAACTTTGAATTGCTTTAATATATAAAGAAAAGGAAGTCATTTGCAAACTTGTACGCTTTATCATTAGTTTAAAAATTATGAGCCGTAACATTTTAGATTCTGATCATAGTCAGTAGTTCAGAGCCACTGGTATAGAATTGAGGACATTGGAAGGATGCCAGTGTCAGGATGGGGATCAAGACAGAGGATCCCAGGACAAGCTAGGCAGGGCAGGAAGAACAGGTGTTGGAACCAAGGAAAGGAATTAAAAGTATTAAACAAAAGCTATTTTATGCTTTGATTTTCCTCCTGTTGTATTGAACGGTTTTTCAACTGGGTTCCAAAGCCTTGAGGTTCTAGGGAGAGCTAAGGGGCCAATTCTGTGTGTCTGTGTAGCAGAAAGCCAGAGCTGCCTCCTACTGGCTAGTGAGAGCCAATTGTGCACATTTCTTCCCAAATCTGTGTTCCATGACCTCATATTAGTGGCTTTAAATTGGCCATAACTGGACTGTTCACACCAGAAATCACTGAATGCTTTAAATCAGAGCCATCCCCTCTCCTGGACAGCCAGTTGTTAACCATATACCAGGATACCATTGGACAGAGTTTCAGGCACCCTCTCAATAAAAGCTTATGTTTAACAACAAAAAGTAGCCGAAGAACCTTTGCGCATGAGTTACCTATTTTCTACTTTATTATTACAATTTTGCAAGAATTTAATGTCAAATATGTCTGTAGTCAAGTGTGTTCACATTTAGTTAGCAACCCTAAGAGACAGTAGAGCAAGAGAGCTTCTAGGAGCTTATAAACTCAGGATGAGTGTTTGTCAAAGAACTAAAAGACTCATGTTACGTACGCCAAAGTAAAAAATGTATGTATTATTTTCTCCACTGATTTCATGTGGGTTTTGTTTAGTTAGAGCTTTTCACACTTTAATGTGAATACAGATCATCTAGGGATCTTGTTAAGTTCAGATTCTGATTCTGTAGCTATGGGGAGGGCCTAAGATTCTGCATTTCTACAAGCTCCCAGGTGAGGCTGATGGCCTATGGACTATATTTTGACTAGCAAAGATTTAGCAGTTGTGGCAGTGGGATAAAAATAAAAATAGAAAGGCAAACAAATATATTTTTTTAAAACCTAGTTTCTGAGGAAGTAAACTCTGCATGGGAGGAAAATTATGTTTTTTTTATTTTTGCATTGGGGATCTTTGATTTTGAGCTGTTGAGCTTTTTTTTTTTGGCAGATGTTTGTTGAGTTCACACAATACAGTAAAAGACTAAATGAGCTGGAAACATGAGAGATCCCAATTATACAACTCACTGGCTACCCATAAGCCTGAAGAATGAAAAGCATTTTGCGTGCTTTACTCATTTAACTTCCTTTAAACCCTTCTTGGCATCTGAGTTGCATTAATGTGATAACTCTTGTGTTGCAATTAACAAACCATGGCGACTGTGAGCATTTCTGGAGTTTTGTCATATTGAATGGGAGCAGGGTCCAGGCATCTAATTCTCAGTTCATTCTCTAGGGTTGATCTGGCTTTATAGATGATTCATAATTTTATTTTCATTTTTCTTTGCCACAGGAATAAAAAGTTGAACAAGTGAGTTCCGGATGTATCTTTCCACCAAACTTTGGGAAGTCAGTTCTCATGGGTGACTTTCAAGGAGGTTCTTCTTTTTTGCTCTCTTTGTTAGGAAGCTCATTGAATTCTCAAGAAGCTAAACACATTGTACCCACACTAATGCACATCCAACACTTACACAAAGGTCACAAAAGCTGAGTGTTCTCCACTGCCCTGAACCTAATAAGATCGAGTATATTGAAAGGCAAATGCTGAGTTGTGTTCTGTGTAATACAGTATTCTGTGCTAATAATACTGGATATTGTGTCTGTTCCAGAGCCTCAGAGTTAATTGTTTGGCTGGAAGAAGGCTCCAGGAAGAGAAAAAAGCTTCTTTTCCGAAGTTAGAGGGCAGGGAGTATATTACCCAGAGGAGCAACAGATGGTTTTCCGGCACTGAAATGCAGCATTGTTTTCCTAACAACCCAACGGGTGTTTGGAAGTCTGACTTAAAGCAATTAGCTTACCACCTCCAGGCATTGGAAAATGCCCATAGATTTTTTATTTCCTATCTTTAGGAAAGCAGGGATGGAAAGCAGGGCTTTTTTCCTTCATTCAAGTATACATGATAGTGCTCTGCACAGATTAAGGCTATCCTGTGACAGAGAACCAAGGGTAAGAACATTCTAATTTGCTGATTGAATGTGTAAAAGGGCCTAGAATATGGATGCAAGAATGATTAATCCTTATAAAGTAAATGTTAACATTGCAAATGGGTTGGTTCTGGTGAATTCTCAAATCATGTGTCTTTTTATTATAGCACAATAAAAATCTCTATCCTGAGCCCTGTGATCTGTTTAATCATTCATGGCTGAGATTTTCCTGTTTACCTTCTTATCATTTTCATCATAATATATTAAAACATTTTAGTGTATTGTTATTTTTTAACATTACTTTTGGAAGGATAAATTAGTAGCCTATATGTAGTATAATTAGAGGAATTCTGAGCAAAATGCATTTTCTAAAGCATACCTAGGGAAGCCACAAAAACATTCCTTAAGGAAACTTAGAAAGAAAGAGAGAGAGAGAGAGAGGAAGGGAAGGAGGGAAGAAGGGGAGGAGGGAAGGAAGGAAAGAAGGAAGGAAGGAACGGAAGGACAAAAAGAAGGAAGAAAGGGAACATGGAAAGAAAGAAAATATATATTGCATTACATACAACATGAAATAAGTTTTCAAAGCTTTGAAGAAATGTCTGGACCCTCAGATCCTATTGTTATATTTAACATTGTCACTTCATTGATACATCCCAGAGATGAAGTTCAGCTTTACAATTTAGTAAGTGACCAGCCCCATGTATCAGGCACCCCGGTAAGCTGTATATTAAGTATGTCCAAGTATTACATCCTTACACTTCAGGTTCAGCCTGGTTAAGAAAAAAAAAAAGAAAAGATGGTTTGTAAAATTTGTAGAAACACATGGGAAATCAGTCGATTCCCCAGAAAGCTCTAAGGATTGTCCAGCTGTGAACCAACTTGTTCACAGAGCAGGACATCACTGTCCATTGGATCACTCTAATAGTTCTCACGGTAGATTTCAGCTCAGCAACTTCTGTTGTCATCCTTTGTGCATCAAGAGCCACTGTTGCTACATTAGTGAGAAAAAATAAAATTACTGCTCTTAATGTAAACACAGGTGAAAATAAACATATAGTACTTTGTCTTGGCATTCAAGAGTGTTCCAAAGGGAGCTTACTGGTTGGTTGATAAATCAGAGCAATAGATAGGGGTTGATGGCTAAGCACATTCTGAACATTGGCCCTTGGGACCTGTCTAGGCTGTGGCTTATGTCTTAAGGGGCTCTTCCTGCATCGTGGGCTCCTGAATATTCTAGCAAGAAGAATGCATCCACTAGTGTAGATGGCTGGTTGTGGCACAGTTTATGAACTTGAACTTATGGATAGGCCTGATTTGTACCTTGATTGACTGTAAATATTGGGTCCTGGTAGCCAGTTTTCAGTGCTTGTCTTGGCCTAACACTTGTCACCTAGCTACCAGGAGAAGTTATTTTTTTTCTTTATCAGTAATTTTCATTTTATTTTTTTTCCTGTGAGTGAGGCCATTATAATGGAATTCCTTTATCATTAAGCTTAACAAAAAGAAAAGACATTTCTTGCCAGGTCTTTTCATTAAACCAGACATTTTAGTTTCCTCTGTTTCCTGGTGATTTTTTTGGGTGTGTGCTGGTGTCATCTCTATTACAACAAGTATGTATTCAAGTTACATTTAACCATTTAAAATTCAGAATTTCTCATATAAGTTCTTTCTGCCTTAGTGGTAAAAAAAAACCTCAATTTTTATCTTTCATTATCCATATCTTCAAAAGAACACAAACTAGGGTAACTGACCTTTGTTTCCTTAACAAAAAAAAGTGTCAACCTTGAGTTCTCAATTCTAATTGAGAAAAAGCTTTACATTAGCTTGAGTCCTTCTGTTTGCTCTGACCAAAGGGACAGGCAGCTGCTAAATCCCAAAATCATGCAGGTTCATTGTTAGAACCAAAGGCAAATTTTTTAAAAATAAAATTTTAATTTTAGAATAGTTTTATTTTATTATTATTATTTTTAAACAAGCATTTATTGCTACAAAACTACTTTTTTATTTTTTATTTTTGCTGTGCCGCGCGGTTTGTGGGATCTAAGTTCCCCCACCAGGGACTGAACCCCGTCCCTTGGCAGTGAAACTGGAGTCCTAACCACTGGACTGCCAGGGAATTCCCTATTTTTTTTTTTTTTTTTAGTAATTCACTTGTGTACTTTAATTGAAATTCTCTAAATATAATTGATTTAAGCATCTTGTCACATGTTTAAAGTTATATGTATTTATCTTTGAATTGACTATTAATTTTTTTACCTATTTTCTTTGATTTCTAGTCATTTCCATACTGATTTTTATGAGCAATTATATACTAAGAAAATAATCTTTTTAAAATTATTATTTAAACAAATTATTATTTACTTAATTTTCTGGTCTGTGATTTGATTTTGACTTTCTTATGCTATACAGAACTTTTTTTTGCCATGTAAATTTTTTTGTTATTTACCTAGTCAGGTTTATAAATATTTTATTTGGTTTTTGTATTATCCTTAAAATATTTTGCCCATTTCCCCTTAACCATAACATTTTCCATGTTTTTTTAGAAGTTAATATTTTTAGCACTTTTGTGGTTTTATATTTTACATGATATTTTGATCCATCAGGTATTTATTTTGATATATAAGGAGTTAAATAGGGATTGGGTTAGATAGTTTTAGATACACAGCTTTTCTAATGCTTTTCTATGGTTCTAAGATTGAATATCTAATCTTTTTACAAAGTAGACATGATACTGGTAATATATTATATAAATTTAGTAGAGGTTTTCCTTTTAATTACTTTTTATGATGAACGAGTACACACACAGTGGAAAGCACTAGAGTACTGGGTTGCTATGGGTCTAGTTGGCTCCTAACAGTTGCCACGCGAAAGGCCCTGTTAACAGAACAATGCTGTTGGACCAGAGCCTAAAGGTGGCATTTCTATGAGTATGTCAGCAAGGACACTAACCTTCCCATATTGAAAAGTTTTCATAGATTTCACCTAGAAAATTATGGCAATACCTATTTTGAAACAATGTGTTAGTAGGAAATGTTTTATAAATTTTAGCCTTTATGAAATAGTTGCCACTTAAAAAATAAAATTCTCAAAATACTTCCCTTGATAAAAAACAATTTGTAGATTAACTTTTACAGTGTAAGAAGTAAACCTGAATGGCTCCTGATCCTCTTCATGAAGTTAACTGTGAACTCTGGAAGTAATGCAAGAAGCAACCAAAGGAGAAGTCTGAAAAGTGGAAAGAAGGCAAACTGATCAGGGACTCTGTGGTTAGGGGAATAACAGAGCACATAGGACATGTTATCACCCTCCGCCCAACAGCACAAAGCCCAGGCCTTGCATCTCCCCATCCCCAGTCGAGCAACAGAAGGTGGTCCAGTCGCCTAACTCCCCCTACCCCTGTCCCGGATTGCAAGGGAGCCCCAGTGACAGCACAGGCAAGCTCAGGGTCTGTTGGGAGTCCCTCTGACAGTAAGCAGCCAGAGGGAGTCCTTTCTTTCCTCCTTTCCCCACCTAGAGACCCAGGGCAGCCTGGTGCCATACGTGTGGGGAACCTGCCAGCCAGCACCTGGCCTGGGCATCATTCTCAGTCCTTTCTGGGAGGGAGAATCCCTCCCCATGCCTGGAGACATGGGATAGCTAGCTGACGGGGATCCCACCACAATACCCAGCCCGAGATGTGCTCTGTACTCCTATTTACCACCTACAGGCACCAGGATTGCTGGCCTGAGGAAGCAATTCTGGCCTCTCAGGATGTAACAGAAGGAATCATCGAGAGCCCCAGAAGTACCCAATCAGACCAAGAGAGCATCACAAAGGCTCAGAAAATGAAATTGTCATTGGATTCACAGCCCACAAAAATAGGCCAAAACCTAAACAAAGTAACTGCCTGCTAAAATAAAAGATTTAAATAGGACTCCGAGTCTCTCTACCTAATAGCCAAAATATTCAGGGTATAATAGATAATAGCCTGAAGTATAGTGATTTCAACATGAATGAGAAAAGACACTCAACTGATGGCAGTACCAAGATGAATTATATGTTGGAATTACCCAACAAGGATTTTAAAGCAGCGTCACAAAAATGCTTCAACCAAGAATTCAAATGTTATTAAAACAAATGATAGAAAAATACTAAAAACAAAACATAGAAAAATCACAGCAAGAAACAGAAATAATAAAGAAAAACCAAATGGAAATTAAAGAATTGAAAAAGCTAATAACAGAGATTAAGATCTTAAAATATGGGCTCACTAGGAGAGTGGAGATGACAAAGGAGTAACTGAACTTGAGGACAAATCAACAAAATTTACTCAATCTGAACAACAGCGAGAAACAGACTAAAAAGCAATAAACAGAGCCTCAAGGACCTGTGGGATAATAAAAGTGGACCGAACATTCAGAATGATGCCCCAGAAGGAGAGGAGAGAGAAAATGGGGCTGAAAGAGTAGATGAAATAACAGCTGAAAACTTTCCAGACTTGACAAAAGACATCAGCCTATGGATTCAAGAAGTTGAGAGCAAATCCAATAAGATAAACCCAGAGAAATTCATGCCAAGACACATGATCACTAAACTTCTAAAAACTAAGGGAAAAAAGCCTTGAAAGAAGTGAGAGAAAAGCAGCATGTACCCTACGGGAAACACCAGTTCAAATGACAGCGAGTTTCTCTTGAGGCCGTGGAGAACAGAGGACACAACACAACATTTCCAAGTGCTGGAAGTGAGGAGCTGTCCACTGCAAATTCTGTATCTGGTGAAACTGTCCTTAAGTAAGGAAGGGGAGACAGAGACACCAAAATGAAGGAAAAGTAAGAGGAGTGTCCACTAGCAGACCTAACCTTAGAGGATGACTCAAGGAAGTTTTTCAAAAAGAAAGGAAAAGGTAAAAGAAGAAATCTTGCAGCATTAGGAAGGAAGAAGGAATAATGAAAAGAGCAGAAATATCGGTAAAAACAATCATTTTTTCCTCATGAATTTTCTAAATCATATTTGATTATTGAAACAAAAATGATGGTACCACCTGCTACTGAAGACAGTACGATATTTAAAAGTGGGGCAGGTAAGGGAATCTACATGGAAGGTTTCCAGTAGTACAATGTTGATACCAGTAGATTGTGATTATGTATATATATCCCAGAGAAACCATTAAGAAACTACACCAAATAACACATTCAACAACACAATAAACAAATAAATAAGGGCTTAGAAAATGTCCAAGAAACCCATAGGAAGGCAAGTTGAGTGAAAAAAAAAATCCAATCCCAGAGGTTACATACTGTATGATTCCATTTATATGACATTCTTGAAATAATGAAACTATAGCAACAGAGAACAGCTGAGTAGATCCAGGGCTTAGAGACTAGAGTGTCAGTGTGGAGAGAGGAGGGTGTGGTTATAAAAGGGCGATGCAAGGGATCCTTATGGTGATAGAACAAGATCTATCTGTATTATTTATTATAAGTGAATTTATGGTTATCTCAAAGTTAAAAGTTGAATTTTAAAAAAAATGTGTAACACACGCAACCCATGAGAAAATACACAGAATCTAATTCTTAAAATAATGCTTAATAGTTTTCAAGAATTTTTTAATTATTAGTAAAAGCAAGTTTTAATGCACATTAAGATGCCACTTAGGTCTAAATAAATTAATGTCATATAATGTGGATAGAGATGTAAGTAGTGAACGTATAGAGATGTATATATTTATACGATAACACACCAGTTTGGGTATAATGCCTACTTTTAAGGAAAGAATAGAAATAGAAGGGTATAATGAAGCCTTAGTTGTATTTATATTTTTTTCTTGTACAAAAAGTAATGTTGAGACAAAAAATAGCAAAATATTGTTAGTTCTCATGCGTGTCCTATGTCATATTTTTTTCCTCAGAAACATTTAAAAATTAAAAATGCTTTCAAGGGACACAAATGAATAAATTTGATAAATTATAGTGTTATTGTTACTTTGGTTAGACAGTCTACATAATTGAACCATTCTGTTTTTTAAAAAGTGACTTTAGTTTAAAAATAAATTTCACTGCATTGAAAAATCATGGCAATGAGAGCTATGTGAAGCCTCTTGGGGGTATGACATTTTTTTTCTATATTATAATGGGATTAGAATAGTTAGAAGAAAACTGATTCTAAAGAAATGTGAAGCTAAGGAACTTGAATCAAACTTGAATCAATCCCTCATTTAGCGTGTGCATTCAGCTTTCTAGCAGGATTTGAGGCAAATTATAAATGGAACAAAATAGAACAATTCAGGATAAAAAGCAAACAAATATGTAAGGGAAACAGAGATTAAGTACAAGAAGCACCACAAATCTGAAAAAAGTAGTTACTTTTATTGAATACTCTATTTGGATCTAAGTCTCTGGATGGAGATTGCATAGTTTTTATTTGTTGCCAAATAAGATTAGATTACTGCATTGTTGGTACAAGTTATGCTTGAAACTTAACTCATTTAGGGTTCAAACTGTACAAAGTTATAGTTCTAGCCCAGAACATTCCCTCTCTTTTTTCTTCCCTAGATCATACTTACTGTGCTCCACGGTGCCCCCTGCCAATCTGATAGGAAAGTCAGCCTCAGCCATTTGGGGGCTTCCCTCCCAAGCTCTTCAAGATTTTGTCTTCTGCTTGTGGTCGCCAAGGGGGAGTGGGGAGAGGGAGGGATGGATTGGGAGTTGGGATGAACAGATGCAAACTATTACATTTAGAATGGATAAACAACAAGGTCCTACTGTATAGCACAGGGAACTGTATCCAATCTCCTGGGATAAACCATAATGGAGAAGAATAAAAAAGAATGTGTGTATTTATAAATTTGCTGTTACAGAGATTAGCATAACATTGCAAATCAGCTATACTTCAATTAAAAAAAAAGATTCTGGTCTCCTGGGTGCTGGAAAAGCTGGGGAGGGACTAGGTCTTTAGTCACATTTGTCCCAGAAGTCTTGTGCTTTGGAGTTTGACAGTTCCTGTCACCTGTCTCCTTAGTCCTGCAGCTCCAGGGACCCCAGAGACCCCTCTCACTCTCCAAGTCTGCAGCTTGGGGTCCACTGCCACACCCTCCATCTCTGTCCTGAGTGTGAGGAGACACGTGGCCCACTCCCCCCACCACCCAAAGCCCTGATGCTCTATGGAGCTGCTCCTACCTCCCCCTCCCCCCTCCTCTGCCAGCACAATCTCACCCAGTGGGCCTTGGTGGGTCTCTCTCTTTTGGAGTCAAAGTGAAGAGAGGAAATTCCAGAAACTATTTTTTTCTTAGTACAATTACAAAAATAATTTTCCAAACCAAAGTTGAGGAGAGTGAAGGAAGTATACTGCCACGGTAGCTGTCTGAAACCCTCCACAGCACTAGTAGAACTCGTTACAGTTATTTTTTTTTTCCTTTTCAATTAAAAAAAATTTTTTTTAATTGAGGTTATGTAGTCTTCCACATGTTTGTGTTGTATGAAAGATTCTTTTATTGTTTGTGCAAAAATGTTTATTTTTTATTTTATTTTTTAATTGAAGTATAGTTGATTTAGAATGTTGTGTTAGTTTCAAGTGTACAGCAAAGTGATTCAGTATTATATATGTACATATATATATATTACATACATATATATATGTACATATATATATATTCTTTTTCATTACAGGTTGTTATAAGATATTGAGTATAGTTCCCTGTGCTATACAGCAGGTCCTTGTTGATTATCTATTTTATATATAGTAGTGTGTATCTGTTAATCCAAAACTGCTAATTTATCTCTCCCCCCAACTGGTTACAGTTCTATTAAAAAGAAAACAACCAGTTTTGCAGTGATCCGTGGATGAACAAATCACAAACTTATACATGAAGCCTGAAATGAAAGATTATTTGAGGGCAATTGACTGGATTGATTGTTAACCTTATGGTTTTAAAAAAGGTGAAAACAAATCTTTTTCTCTGAACGTGTAGGAGGAAAGACAGGCTAGAAGAAAGTCATCCTCATTAATAAAGGAGTGAGAGATTAAGTTAATTTTAATTCTGAAGTGGATAGATGAGAGCACTGTATAAGAAAAATGAGGATGTTTGGTATTGACACGTGGAAAGTGATAAAGAGGAAGCTGAAAGAACAGAGAGAAGAGGAAGATATAGGCATGAGATCACCACTCTGATTTTCAACTTGACCTGGGGTGAAATGAATCCATCCTCATAAGACTTTCTTGAATATTCATACTCCTGTTTGCAATGAGAGTACAGACATGACTGTCAAAGGCAAGCATGTTTATAAGAAGGATTCTTTTGAGTGGAATTGCAGGCCTTTAATAAAGTTGTACTTTTGCCTTGGTAGAAACTTACTCCATTTTCCAGAAGGCAGCTAAGACAAGCTGCAGCCAACAGAGGCGTCACTTCACAGTGATCAGTTTCATCAAAACTAATCTTTTGCAGGTGTATATATGGTCAAGCAAAAACAAATATTTAAACAAAATCATTTGGTGATTGGACTTGTCTACAAAGACAAAAAAAAAGAAAAAAGAAAATCAGTTCAGTGCATCTGCCATTGTCTATAGCAGGGGTTGGCAAACTTTTTCTGCAAATGGCCAGATAGTATATATTGTGGGCTTTGCAGACCACAAGGTCTATGTCACAACTACTAACTCTGCTGTTGTAGCATAAAGGCAGCCATAGAAAATCCATAAAGAGATAGGTGTGGCTGCTTTCCAGTCTAAGTTTATTGACAAAAAAGAACAGCTGCTGGATTTGGCCCACAGATCATAGTTTGCTGACATCTGGCCTAGAATATCTTGGAGCCTGGGATGTTGGCCCAAGATGATTGTTCTAGAAACAATTTACCAGGGATGCTACGAAAAAGGCAGATTCAGAAGCTGGGGAAGTATAAGCTGTTAGTTGAATTAATGTTTATAAAAAAGAATATTAACTGATCTATTTACCAGCATGCTTCTACACAAATACAGTTCTGCAAATGCTTTATCCAGCCCTGTACTTTTGAAAACTAATGTATTTAATGGTATACAAATATCCCACTATGCACAGATATGTAATTTTGAGAAATAGTGCATTAAAAATAACACCTCCCTTACTTATGTCTTGTTGTATTCTGCTCTCAAATTCTAAAATGTGTTTTACTAATTTTTCCTCTTCATAAAAAAAAACGTAGTGAAAATTGAATTGGGAAAGAAAGGAAATAAATTGTCTCAAAAGTAGAACTAATTAAGTGATTCAATGCAGAAGAGTTAGAATGTGGGAACGTCAAAATTTTAAATGATGGAAAACTTACTCATGCACATATACATTCATTTAAATGATTTATTAAAGCCCTACTGTGTGCTAAGCTTCGAGATAGGCACTGTAAAGGGCATACAAAGAATAAAAATACGTCAGGATTCTCTTCTTTGACAGGGAACACAGACAAAATTGCATCCCTTATAGATGAAACTGATAGATATAACACAATATTTGGAAGAGTTAGTTTCTATTTATATAAATATTGGTCATTTGGCTGTTGGCCTAGGGGAGTTTAGCCTAAAATAATTTGACCAAGCTTCATTTTTCAGAAGTAGCTCAGAGGTGAGCTACTTTTTTAATCCTAGTGAAACCTGTTGGTGAATATTGTACCAAGACCCTCAGTCTTCTTAATTCTTTATTTTTCCATTTTTCCCCAATGGAACAACAGCAGTGGAAATCAAGACCAAAAGAAATTTGTTGATCTTCTATAGCGTTTTATATGTCTTTGATGGGGGAAGGTGGAGTAATCTATTGATTCTATTCAACTTACATAGAAAATTGGCAACCTTAACTATATGAAGACTCCAAATCTACCTATTTTCACTTTAAAATAATTGTCAGGAGACAGAAAATTGTATCATGTGCAAACTGGTATATATAGGATGGATAAACAACAAGGTCCTGCTGTATAGCTCAGAGAACTATATTCAATATGCTGTGATGAACCAGAATGGGAAAGAATACGAAAAATAATATATCTATGTACAGCAACTGAGTCACTTTGCAGTACAGCAGAAATTAACACAACATTGTACATCAACTATAGTTTAATAAAATTAAAAATAAAATAAAATAGATAACCAACAAAGACCTACTGTATAGCACAGAGAGCTATACTCAAAATTTTGTAATAACCTATAAGGGAAAAAAATCTGAAAAAGAACAGGTGTATACCTTGCTGTACACCTGAAACAGAACATTGTAAATCGGCTATACTTCAATTTTAAAAAATAAAAAAAAGAAAATGGTATCATGGAAGGATTACAGTCCTTTGTCTTGATTCCATCACACAGGACTTTAAAAAAAATTTAAAAACTTCAAATATAAAATTTCAGCTTTTTCTGTTATCACAGAACATGCTGAATTGATGCCTTCACCCCACTTCTGGTGTGGAGACCAGCGATGAGGTGGTAGTGGGGTGGGGGTGACAATGAGGCCTGGTACGTGTTATGGGTTGAGTTTTGTACCCTAAAAATGACATGTTGAAGTCCTAACTCCCCAGGACCTCAGAATGCAGCCTTATCTGGGAAAGGGCCTTTACTGAGGTAATCAAGTTAAAATGAGGGCATCAGGGTGGGCTCTAATCCAATATAAAAAGGGGAAATATGGACCCAGAGACAGAAAGACAGACATGCACACAGGGTGAAAACCATATGAAGATGAAGGCAGAGGTCAGATCAGGATGATGAATCTACAGGCCAGGGAATGCCAAACATTGCCAGCAAAGCAACAGAAACTAGGTGACCCCCTCACAGCCCTCAGAAAGAACACCAACATCTGACCCCATCTGGATGGCGAGCTCCTATCCTACAGACCTGGGTGACAATACATGTCTGTTATTTAAGCCACTCCGTTTGTGGTTCTTTGTCACAGCAGCCATAGGAAACTAATACAGCCCAGGAGTGTGGGACGAGAGAGGTCAAAGATAATGTATAGGAGCCAAGGATGTATGTTGACATGCACAGTTCTCTACAATTTTAAAGGATCATCATTTTACATTTTGACAAGACCACTGAGTTTCTGATTTTCAAGGGATGTCTTAGTATGTTGGAGACATGGAGGAAGGAGTGAATCTATTATTTTAGGTTAACATCTGTCCATTTTGGCCATGGCTGAAGTGAACATGATTTCCTCTGGTTCTTGGTCATCAATTCCTACAGACCACTGCATTATTGTTTCTTATTCTGTCAAGGTCTCTGCAAGTCCAGATCTCTGCCAGCAACTTTCTTCACTCTCTGGGTTGCCGGGACTAAATCATATTTTTTTCAGTTCACTTCAGGTTACAGGCAACTGATTAGGGCTGTCCAAAGTGTTTTACCACTCCTTTAGAATATGAGGATATATGGACCTCATCTAACTGCCAAGGTCGCAAAACTTGGTCACTTGGGAACTACGGGAGGCTGTTTCAGGCTATTGCTTACACTCATTACCAGCACATTTCTACTCTACCTCTTTGTCAGTGCATCTTGCCTTTGTGTTTAAGGTGGGACTTACTGCTTTCTTGGGCTATACTTGGTTGTAAACCAATATGAGGTTTCTGGATTCTTTATACCACCTTCTTGTTCTTGGAATTTGGGTATTTGATTAAAGCCAGTGGGGAGATTTCCCATGTTCCAAGTGCAGAGTAATCATTCTTTTTAAGCACACATGGGACTTTTATGAAAATTGACCATAAATTGATCCAAACACAAGTCTTATCAGATATCAAATGACTACAGTCATTCAGAGTATTTTCTCTGATGACAATGACATTTTGCCAGAAGTCAAGAAGTATAAAAATTACAAGGAAATCCATGTGTTTGAAAATTTTTATAAGTCACCTCGTATTTGTGTTATAACTTTCGTATCTTTTTCTTTTCTTTTTTCCAGAATTTCTAATTGCCTTTGGTTTTTGTTGGTATTGACGAAAAAGAATGATGTGTCTTTTGCATACTCTCAAGTTAACCTGGAACTTT
The DNA here is from genome assembly GCF_028021215.1 of Eschrichtius robustus. Taxonomy (NCBI): domain Eukaryota; kingdom Metazoa; phylum Chordata; class Mammalia; order Artiodactyla; family Eschrichtiidae; genus Eschrichtius; species Eschrichtius robustus. The sequence continues at coordinate 55,958,714 of NC_090835.1, read as the reverse complement.
AATAATATTTTTATTGTTTTCCTTTTTTTAGCCCAGAGACATTGCTTCTAAAACATTTTAGCCCCTGCTTCATTCAGGATGGAGCATTCTCTAAGCCTCTTCCTTGACTTTCCCCCTGGGTTAGACCTTTATTTCCTGAAACTTTATTTTTTTTCTCTTTTTTATATTCTTACCTGTTTTGCTAGCAATATCTTCACGTAATTCCCCCAAAAGCATGACATAAATTTTCTGAGTTTCTATACGTTTAGATGAAACTTTGTTCCACTGTCACATTTGATTGATGTTTTGGTAAATTATAGAATTCTAGGATTAAAATAAAATTTTTTGTAACTTTGACAGCATTGATCCATTTTCCTCTGGCATGAAGAAAGATAGGTAAAAAAATTCTGCTGTGTCTGATTCTTTTAGAGGTAACCTGTTTATTTACCTGGAATGTTTCTTTCTTTATAGACATTTTAAGGATTTCCTTGTTATCCTTGAAGTTTCAAGTTAATGAGAATTTTTCCTAGTCTAGGACATTTTTAATCATCCTTTTAGCAGTTCTTAGGCCCTTTAAACCCAAAAACACATTTTCTTCTACACTTCAAGGACATTTTCTTTATTTCTGTGATAATTTCCTCTCCTTCAAAATTTTGTTTTTCTGTTCTTATTGCATAAGTTCCTGGTGGTTTAATATTGGGCTCCTGATTATTCCTCCACATCTCATATATTTTCTCTACTGTGTTTCACCTTTGAGTATAGCAGTTAAGAGCAAGGTTTGGGGAGCCAGACTCACTCAGTTTGACTCTGAGTTAAGCCTTGTCCTATCAGTTTTGGTTTAAAGCAGGTCCCTGGTTTACTGCTTCACCTATTTTACAACTTTCTGAAATTTGTTAACATCTCTTATTTGATGATTCCCATTCTCTTTATATTATGTGTGCTTTTTCTTACATATTTATACTTTTATCTCAGTGTATGTAATGAGGGGTATGAAGTATATGTAGGTTTTCAGTCAGCCATCTTGAACTAGAAGGCTATTTCCTTTCATTTTAAGTTCAGTGAGTTCACATTGAGTATATCATTTTTAATCATTTCTGCCTTCTAATTCTATAAACTTGACTTAAATCATATCTTGTTTATGCTCCAGAGTTTTTGTTCTTATTTTTTCTCTCTCTCTAAGCTTTTACTAATACCTCACTTTTGATTTTTTTGTTTTTGTTTTTGTTTTTCCTCATTCTCTCCTGTAGAGCCATGACTTTACTTAAAGATTAGTTTCTAGATTGTACATCCATTGTTTTCACATACTGGCCATTTGAAATATTCTAGCAACTTTTACTGTAAATTAAGAGAAAAGGAAAAGGTATAAAGCTTATACTTTTCTATCTGCCTTTACCTTCTGGAGGACATGGAGGTTTCATCAAGTAACTTACTCTTTTTAAGATAAATCATGTAATCCTACTAAGCAATCATAGCTAGCTGTTTAGGAAATAACTTACTATTGGAATAATGTCAAATTAGTAAAGTTTCTTTTTCTAACCAACTAGTTTTGTATGTATGAGATTCATACATCAGCCAACTTTGTTCTCTGTTATCTGTTATGAATAGAAATCTCTCGTGGGGCAGTTATTGAATGCATTGGCCTAATAAGGTTTCGGGATCATTGGTAGATTTCAGTGTTCCCTCTGTCTCTCAATACTACCGCTGGGTAATTAGGAGCCTTTGTACTCACTACCTTCACATCATAGGGATGGGGTAAAGATGAACGAGACAGGAGTTCAGGATGTCAAAAGGATGTCCTTCGTTAATGCAGACGTGTCTTAAGAGGCATTCTAACTTTGTTTCCTGCTTCATTCAACTTGCTTACATAAATGGGGGTAGGGATCCTTTTCTCATGGCCATTCTTCAGGTCTGCTTGGAACTTATAACAAGCCCACATTTTGTGGCAACTCAAAACTCCTGGATTCACTGACACTTTTACTTGTGAGAGTAGAGCTGTTGCAACTCAGGTGACAAGCTGTGACGAATCCCTGGTTGACTTGGGATGCAAAAAAAAAAAAAGAAAAAAAGAAAAAAGGTTGACATTGTGACAGTAATAACCAAACTTAATCTAAAATTTATAAAAATTGATCAGTTCTTATAAAAAAAAACCCATACATACATCAGGGGCCATTCCTTAGAGAATGAAATGAGAATGAATGAGAAGTGGGAACCCTGGCTTACCAGCTCCATCCTTATTATAATTTAGGGTTGAAGCTCTTGCAGTAATTGAAGTCCTACCCCATCCCACTGCACCTCTTGTGAGATGTACTCAGTGATGATTCTTTCAATCTTAATTTGCAGAACTATAACTCTCTTTTCACTTGGAAAGATTTCTGTGTGAGTCTGTTCACATACTGTATATGTGGGCAGATATAATTAACTTGAATGCTGAGAAAACTAGAGGCACAAAAAAGTTTTAATCATTTGGTCACCATGTAGATATTTCATAATTTAATCACACAAACTAATTAAATGTCAGGCCATTTGTAATACAGAAATCAAGCTATGACCATAGGTCATCAGTTGTAGTAATTAGATATGCATGTATAATCGCGTTAGAAGCATATTAAGAAAAAAGCAACATCAAGAAAGGCCATTTCTTTGTCCCTAATTACTATTTTATAGTTTTGAGTTGATTTATTGGCACCATTAGGAGCTGCACAAATGTGTAAGTGTATGTGTATGAATCTGTGTGTGTATGTGTGTTTTAATTGGGTTTATTATATGTCAAGTCACAGTTTTCAAATGGATCTTTTTGATGTTTGTGGGAGAGTTAGTTAAGAAATTAATGAGAAGGATAAACAAATAGCATAGTTTAACCCTGTGCTGAGCATACTGCTTTTTTTATATTGAAGTATAGTTGATTTACAATGTTGTATATTTTCTGATGTAAATATATATATATATATGTGTGTGTGTGTGTATATATACGTGTGTGTGTGTGTGTGTATATATATATGTGTGTGTGTGTGTGTGTATATATATATATATATATGCATACTGCTTTTTGATTCTGCTATAGCTCAAGAGAGCTAGGAAATTTTATTTTCGTATATTGCCCAGATTTGAACAAAAAATAAGAAGAAAGCTTCTCAGCAAATAATACAAAACTTTTCCTTTGTTTCATTAATTTTACTTTTTAAAGTAACCTTAAGTAAAAATACATTTGCATCAAATCCTGTTTTGGGTCAAGAATAGAGATAAAAATAATTGATATTAATAGCTAAGCTAAAATGTTTGTTTTGTAAGATCAGGCAAAAACATCACAATACCTTATTAATATTAATCATTTTTTTCCTGAGCAAATGTAAGACATAACTAGTGGCAATTTAGTTCTTATATGTCATTAAAAAATAAATATATGCAGTCCTTTTTATTTGTAAAACATAACACTTCTTTTAGATTTATGTAAAGGTTTGCTTTTGTTGAATTCAGAGAATTTTGTGTTTGCTTGTTGTTTAATAATGTGTGTGAAGGAAAACAGCCAAAGGTAATGAAACTCTCAAGGAGACAGCTTACTTTACTCCAAAGCTGGTGGTGGTCTGTGACAGTAGGAGAACGTTATTAAACTGCCTTTGAGGGGCAAGGATGACACCTTCATTTTAAGCTTTCTGCATTCCAGAAGGGAGAGCCTCTCTTCATCATGGGAGATGGAGTCAATGAGCAGGTACTTTATAACCAAACCTACATTATAGCAACATGTATCATAAAGCTTTTCTAAGCAATTTAGACAGATGATTTTTTTTTTTTAAGCCTGAAAGGAAAGTCGGAGATGGGTAATAGGTTTTGAAAGCAAGTATATTTTTTAAATTAATGATTAAAAAACAGAGAAATATGTATCTGTAAATTTAGTTCTATGAAAATTAAGCATGCATCATGTATCAGAACTTCAAATAAAATAGAAGCATAAAAGAATAGTCAAGAAGATTTATGAAAGAATTATGAAAAGTAGCATAGTGAGTGAAGAACCCTACCAAATATTCAGACATATTTTAAAACTACAATATTTAAAATAATTTATACCCAGGCACGGATAGATGATCCAATGTAGACGGATGGAATAAAACAGATTTTCTAGGAATAGATCCAAATATTTATGAAAATTTAGTATATATTAAGGTTGCATTTTAGCTCAATGGGAAACACATTTTAAAATAAACTATTTTGGGAAAATCTACCGGACATCTAGAGAAGGAATAATGCTGAACGTGGACTTAAAACTCTGTGCTAAAATCATTTTGAGATCACCATGTTATGTATAAATTAAATTAAAATTTTAGAATCAAAAAATTAGGTTACTGGACTTCCCTGGTGGTGCAGTGGTTAAAAATCCATCTGCCAATGCAGGGGACACGGGTTCAAGCCCTGGTCCGGGAAGATACCATATGCCGCGGAGCAACTAAGCCCATGCACCACAACTACTGAGCCTGCGCTATAGAGCCCATGAGCCACAACTACTGAGTCTGCGTGCCACAACTACTGAAGCCCGCGTGCCTAGAGCCCGTCCTCCACGACAAGAGAAGCCACCACAATGAGAAGCCCGTGCACTGCAGGGAAGAGTAGCCCCGGTTTGCCGCAACTAGAGAAAGCCCAAGTGCAGCAATGAAGACCCAACGCAGCCAATAATAAAATATGAATAAATTAATTTTTTTAAAAAGAAGAAATTAAAAAAAAAAAATTAGGTTACCATAGTGTAGGTGAAATCTTTCTAAGAAAGATACAAAGTCAAGAAGCCATAAAGCAAAAGAATAAATTCACTAGAATTATTTAAATATACACATATATTTATTTATATTTACATGTGAAATTTACATTAACAACTTATAAATGATCTGTTAGGTTCTTTGTCCCTATATCCCTGTCACCTTTGAAATAGGGACCATGAAATGCCATCTGTCTGCTTCAGTCCTGCCATCAGCTCTGGGACTACTCCTGACTCATTTGAGGGCATTTAATAGAATTGTAGAGATACAACTCTACACCTTATGTCCAAGCAAGATTTGCTGTTGGTTCATGACCAACAAGACTTGCTGGTTCCAGGAGGAGTTGGGCTCTGGATTTTGTTATCAACATCTGTTCTTTCGTAAGTACTTTTTATTTTTTCTGAAACAGCTGTGCCTTGGGGTCACCCTTAATGTTCAGAGATGAAGGACAGCCCTATGTTTCTTCTGCAAAAAAATTAGAGGTGTGTGTGTGTGTGTGTGTGTTTATCAAAGTAGTTCTTTAAATATTGTAAAGACTAGAAACTGGGTAGAGAATGAAGAGAACCACTAGCCATAGCCAAAATAGGAAATGCAGAGTTGGAAAGAAATATCCACAAAAGTTGGAAAGATCCCAACTTTGTCTGTGAATAGATCTTGAGAAAATTCTTGCTCTGCATTTCTGAATCCCTATTCATAGGCAGGTTAAGATTTTGCGGGGACTGGAGCTTACACCATTTGAGGGGCCCTTTTACAGAAAAAAATATTTTAAAATTACATATACAAAATTAGTTAAAGGAGTGAATATTTATTTAGAGGGTCCTGTACAAGTGAGGGGCCCTGAAGTCTAAGCTTTTTTTTAAATGGTAAGTTAACCTCTGCTTCTGTGGTAATTATTATCTGATTCACTGTATGCAATTCATCTGACACTTAATCATACACTGCCTAATTTTGATATTTTACTCTCCATGCTTAGAATTTTAATTCCTGGAGAGTATTTTTTAAAATTCACTCTCTTCTACTATACCTTCCCCTTTTCTGTCTTCCACCCATCGGGGCTTATCCTGAACCAAATATCTGGTGTGCAGAGTGGGTACCTAATAGGTATTTATGGAATAACTTTTTGAATAAGCAGAGTATGAGTAACTACTTCTCAAATGGATATTTCTCCTTTCAAATAGGTAAATGAGAAATGACTAGGCTAAATGTTTCTTTAGAAGATGTTTTAAACCCAATCAATAAATTGGGAATGATTAAATTATTAGAACTGGTTGACATAAATACGAAAGTTTATTAATGTAAGGAATCATTGTTTTCAAAGTGGGTTACTTCTTAATACAATCACCTTATGCTAAAGATCTCTTAGAGGATAATTGAATTAATTCTACAGGGTAGCCCTCCACAAAAAACACTGTCTTACTCCCCAGTCCAAGTAAATGCCAAGTTTATATCATCACCTTTGTCTGCCTTTGGCTTGATATCCATAGTGGTTGTGTCATTACTGACACATTTTCACACCATGCTTACATCTCAGATGTAAATGAAGATGTGGGTACACACTGTGGCTTTCTTCATCCATCCTGCCTCTTGCTTATTAAAAAATTACCCACGTGGAAAATTAAAAAGAAAGCAGAACTAACTATAGAATCACAACTTGCAAACACTCCAATGAATCGTAATTTTCATAACTATTAACAATGTGCTCCCTGTGGACTGTAGCATAGATGGGATAGAATGTCGGTTATGTAGGAGGTCCAACTTAATCCTTCCTTCCCACTCCGGAAGGCATAATAACAGCATGTAAGGGAAAATGACATTGGGACAACCATGAATTAATCCTAATTTGTTATTTTTTTCAAGAAAATGGTTAATAAATGCTGGTCTTATTTTTTCTTCTGGTAGTGAAACAAATTACTCCCAACACCAGGACATATTCTTTATCAGATCAGGAAAATACAAACCAGGAATTGTTATTTCTTTGCTATAAACGTGTTGGCAATTAGTGTCTTTTTATTATCATTGCCTAACTAAATTCCGTTAACATTTAAGACACCACAAATGAAGGGAACCATAATGAGTATGAAGATACTGCAAAGAGAGGCAGTGGCCTTATGTTGATATGCATTCAGTTGTACAGTTGGAACACAAGAAACATTATTAGAAACTTTCAAGGGATACAATTCAGGGCCCAACTACTGCTGCCAACTTAGAGATAGTGGCCAAGTTGATATTCTAGAACTTTTTCATCTAAATAAATCCAATCCCAGTCCTGAGACCTCACTTGCCATATTTCTAATTAGAGATAGAGTGACTAAATGTTAATTAATGACCAAGTGAGGAATAAAAATTAGCTGATATATTCCATATCACTTTATGTTTTGTGATTATAATGGTTATATATGGCTTGAGATCAAAAAAGTAAAATCTAAGCGAAGGAAAATTAGTTATTAGAGGCAGATCTAAAATGGAGCCAGAAGGAGGTTCAGGCACGGATGAGATCATGGACTATGGAGCCTGATGGCCTGAGTGTGAATCCTGGCTCCACCAACCACTTGTTTGGTTTCCTTTCTCTTTAAATTTTATCTATTGCAGGTTTTTTGATTTGTGGTTACAGTGTCAACCTAAACTCTATCTACTTGTTTTAAAGTGATGGTAGGTTAAGTTCAGACACATTCTGAAAGATCTACATTTTTTACTCCCCCTACCAGATTTTGTGTTTTTGATGTCATATTTTACATCTTCATGTTCATGCTTATCTCTTAACTATTTATTGTAGTTATAGTTGATTTTACAATTTTTGTCTTTTAATCTTTGTACTACCTTAATTAAGTGGTTGATCCATTGCCTTTACTATATATTTTCCTTAACTAGTGAGATTTTCCCATCCTATATTTTCTTGTTTCTTGTTATAGCCTTTTCTTTTTCACATTAAGAAGACCTTTTGGGAATTCCCTGGCAGCCCAGTGGTTAGGACTCCATACTTCCACTGCAGGGGGCATGGGTTTGATCCCTGATCAGGGAACTAAGATCCCACAAGCTGTGCAGTGTGGCCAAAAAACAAACAAACAAACAAACTCTTTAACCCTTCTTGTAAGGTGGATTTAGTGGTGATGAACTCTTTTTGTTTTTGCTTGTCTGGGAAATGCTTTATCTTTCCTTCAATTCTGAATGATAGTCTTGCTGGATAGAATATCCTAGGTTGTAGGGATTTTTTTTTCCCTTTCAGCACTTTAAATATTTCATGCCACTCTCTTCCGGCCTGCAAAATTTCTGCTGAAAAATCATCTGATAGCCTTATGGGGGTTCCTTTGTATGTGACTCTTTGTTTTTCTCTTGTTACCTTTAAAATTCTCTCTTTATCTAACTTTTGCCATTTTAGCCATGATATGTCCTGGTGTGGGTCTGTTTGGGTTCATGTTGTTTGGGATTCTCTGTGCTTCCTGTACCTGGATATCTTTCTTTCTTCAGCCTTGGGAAGTTTTCAGCCATATTTCATTAAGTTCAATTTTAACCCCCCTTTTCTCTCGCTCTTCTTCTGGGACCCATATAATGTGAATGTTAGTATGCAAGATGTCCTAGAGGTCCCTTAAACTAGCCTCATTTTTTTTTTTCTTTTTGCTGTCTGATTGGCTGATTTCCACTATTCTGTGTTCTAGTTTGCTTATGTGTTCTTCTGTATCACCTAATCTGCTGTTAATTCCTTCTAGTGTATTATTCATTGCAGTTATTATATTCCTCACTCTGACTGGTTCATTTTTAATATTTCCTAATTGTTTGTGAAGTTCTTGCTGAGTTCATCTATTCTTTCCCCTGAGTTCAGTTAACATTTTTGTTACTATTGCTTTGAATTCTTTATCAGGTGAACTATTTAGCTTTGTTTCATTATGGTTTTCTTTTCTGGGGTTTTATCCTGTTCTTTTGTTTGAAACATATTCCTCTGTCTTTTCATTTTGTTCAACTTTCTTCATTTATGAAATTAGGTAAAACAGTTGCCTAATCCAGTCTTGAAGGGGTATCGTGGGTGGGAGCCTCCCTTTACGGTCTGCGTGTGGTGGGAGAGCTGTATCTGAAGTGAGCGTGGACCATGGCTTCCCTGAGTGTGGGGTGGCAGCCACTGCCTTGGTGAGAGGTAGGGCTGAAGTTAGAGGGGCTAGAGCCAGAGCAGGTGCAAGCCAGGGCTTCTCTTAAGTTCACTGGTGGTCAGCACCCCATTGGGACCGCACCAGGGCCCAAAGGTCTGGAGCAGGAACCCTGAGAGAGCTGGGCTTCTAGGAGTGATGAGAGTCTCTGTCTTGGTTGGGGGTGAGGCCAGAGCTTGAGGGCTTGGGGCTGCACTTCTGAACTGGCTCTGCTACTTCCCTGGCAGTGGTCTCCGCCCTGGGTAGAGGCTGGGCTGGGGCCCCAGGTGCTTCTATGCTGGGGCACATGTGTGCACCTTGTCAAAGGCAGTCTCTGCCTTAGGGAGCAGTGCTGGAGCAGGAGGGCTGGAGCAGGAGATCAGTGTGGCCAGAGCCCCTGGCAGTTTTCAATGTGTTGCCTCCACACTTTGACTGGGAGCAAGCAAGTCTGTGTGCTCTTCAAGAGCAGAGGCCCAGTTTCTTACAGCCCTTTTGTAAGCCCCACTGGGTTTCAAACCAGCTAAGGGGCTTGTCTTCCTGTTGTTGGATCCCAGGGCTGGGTTGTCCAATGTGGGGCCGGAGTCCCTCACTCCCCAGGGAGGATCCCTGAGCCTGTGATGTCCCCTCCTCTCCTGTGTCCCTGCTAGGGGTTTGCGACCCAACTAGATTGTTTCTCTTCCCCTCCTACCTGATTCCTTGTGGTTCTTTCTTTACAGCCTTGGTTGTAGAAGAGCTGTTTTGCTTGTCTTTCGGTCATTCTCAGTGAGAGTTGCTCTATATGTTGTGACAGTTTGTTTTTTCTTTTCATTTCCAACACATAAAATAGGATTATTTCGCAAAACAAGAGCCTTATAAGTCATTGTGAGGCTACTGAGAAAGGGTAGTCTGCATCCCTTTGTCTCCCCTTTTAGGAGATCAAAGTCTAGACTTGACTAACTGGACCATAGAGTAAAGTTTCCTGTAGAAAGAGGGAGGGAGACGCCCACCTCTCACATTGTGGGAAGGAGAAGAAAGAGAAAGTGCAAATTGCGAGATGTGTTCTGACTTTGCCTCTGTAGTGGCAGTTTTGATGTGTTCATTGGGGAGGTGAGCTCAGGGTCTTCCTACTCTGACCGATCCTGCCTCTGCCATTTTTGTTTTCTGCTTGTTCGCACTGTTTTTTCTTTCTCAGTTTTATTTTTCCTCTTTTCCTGTGTGTCTGAGTTTCTGACTTCTTCAGTCCTAATTCTGGGATATATGAGCAGAAAGTAAACTTAGAGAACTCACTGCTGTGTCATTCCTTAGGTCCCAAGGTCTCTGGTTGGTTTGCAATCTTATGATGTTTGTTTTTCATATGATGTTAAGGTTTTTGGTTATACCTAGTGGGAAGAATAGGGAAACATGCTGACTGTATCCTCTCAGAAAGAGAAAAATGTCTCTATTTTTATCAACATTTAAAAGTTCTCTCATGAGGAAACTGAACAGATTGGTTTTCTACTAGGTTCATTGTCATTCCTTTTTTCCTCTTTCCACTGACACTAAAGATGGTTCTGATTTGTGTCAAATTTTTTATCATGTTGGATTCTGATTGTTGTAATAAAACATTAAAAGAAGCTGTTCAGTATGTTTCCAAGTGGATTGTCTCCTGTAATTTAAATTAGGAAACACTTTACAGCATTGACAAGTTTCAATTAGTATGCTGAGCTATAAGTTGTTACTCAATACAGAAAAGATATAGACAAGAAATACTGGGACAATTTAGAAAATAAATATACAAACACAGCTTGAGTCCTAAATATTGGTGTAGGTTCATCTGGTTCTATCACCATGCTTAATGAACAAGTTTATGCTTTTCGTCTAAATCTATAATATTCATATCAATGCTTTGGAATGTTGCCTTGAAATTAAGTTCACGTTAAACATTTTGAAAATGAGAGATCATTTTTTCATATTATAATTTTACCTCCTTTTAGCCAGCAATTGAAATATTATAACATAGGGTGATGCTACTGAAAGTGTGATCCATAGGCCACAACATCAGCATCACCAGGGAACTTGTTAGACATGCAAATTCTTGGGCCCCTGCCCTCAACTTAATGAATCAAAATTTCTGGAGGCGGGGCTCAGGAGTCTGTGTTTTAAACAATTCCTGGGATACACAGATGGTTATTATGTGCCTTTGGCAAAGTGGGTGAGAATTCTTTGGTCTCTAGAGCATCATTGCCCATTCTAGCTCTACCACTTCCTAGCTGTGTCACTGTTATTCACTGGTTGCCTCAACTTCCTTACCTATAAAATAGGATAAATGTCTGAAGATCATTTTGAAAATTAAATAAGTGAATAGATAAAAGTACCTTTTATCTATTCATAAAAGGTGACTAACACCTACTTAACACTTGATAAATGTTAGCTATTTTTATTTAAAATGTATAGTATGATCATAATACCTAAAATAAGAGAACTTTTACTGATTTTTTTTCCTCTTTGATATTTTCACTTTCATGAGAATTCATGTGGTATGGAAATATGACTTGTGTACATGAAGTCAGTTGCCAGGATAATATCTCTTTCCAGCCATGCAGATATAGGCTACTGTGTATTAACTCTATATTCTTTGGTGGAAGGGATTTTAGTGCACAGCACAAGCATACATGGGGACATGAGTGTGTGTACACACACATATACTCACACACACACATCTGTTGGCTTAGATCATATTTGCAGGGGACAAGGCATGGAACCCAAGCAAGTTGGAGCACTCGGGTTGTTTCATAATTGTTCCCCTGCCCTGGGACCTGTCTATCCTCTATACAGCCCTGCCCAGTTAAAGTTTCTAGCACACCACACTGAATCCTTTCTTCTTCCTCCTTTCTGCCCTCCTGAGCCTCTGAACTTAAAATCTGCTCCCTTATAACTTCCTGAAACCCACTTTCTACTGTTGCACTGTAATAATGTTTCCTTTCATCCATCCAGTCTACAAGCCTCAGAACTTGCCATGTTTATTCCCACCTCACCCTCATCTTACCTTCTGCAACATGGATTTGTTAGAGGGACAGGTTTGACCTGTGGTCTGTACTTGGGTCTTGATATTTACTTTACTATATCCTGTCTCATCATCAGTTTAAGCATTATTTTTAGGGTAGGGACAAGACTATGTCTTTTATCTCTTTATATGTCCAGCCTTTGGTTGTTTCACATCTCCCATAAAATCTAAAAAAAACCTAAAACTGTGATAATGCTTTTATTTTATGAATTATTTTATGAGCTCTCTACTACTACTAATACCATTGATTGAGCTCTTCCTTGACATGAGGTGCTGTGCTTTGTATAATCTGACTCATTTAATGTTTGTAACTGCATGAGGTTGGACTGTCATCATCCCTATTTTCCAGAGGATGAAATTAACACCAGTAACTTCTCAAGGTCACATTGATAGTACATGGTGGTAAAGGGCTTGTAACTCAGGCAATCTGAGTTCAAGAGCTCTCTTTCTCAGCCACCTTGTTCCATGACCTCTTATCTAATATTATCAAAGAGGGTACAGCAATTCACAGAGGCTAAGTAAACTTGGCCTGGGGTAAATACGTAGGTTCTCTGGCTTCAGATTCTGTGTCTTTTCTATCATACCACAGGACCACTGTGCAAGTAAGTGCTAATGAAAATAAGACTTGGGAGGACATCTGTGGATTATATTTTTTCTATCAGTACCTCTAATTTCTAGAGTGATGCAAGTTGCTTGTTCAGTATATCAGAGGAAGAGACAGAAAGAAAGAGAGAAAGGAAGGGAGGGAGAAAGAGATAGATGTGTGGAGGCAGGAAGAAGTCACATTTCATTAAGAGATTGGCTGTTCCTGATTTCCTGTGTCATTGATATTTTGTTTCTATTTTACTAATTGACATATAAATGTCCTTATGTTTGTCAACATTCAATCATAAATGAACATCTACCTGAAAAAGCTTTATAACAGTTTGTCCCCCCTCCTTGTTTACACAGAGAAATAAGAAGAAAACAAACACCAATAAAAACAAAAAGCCACACCTGTGGTCTTGTCAATTACCAACCACTAAATCCAGTTTCAAATTCTATTAAAGTAATGGGACCAAAATAGGCAGGAAAAAACTGTACATATCCAATGGAGTAACAGAACATTAGCAATAATCAACTTGGTTTTATAAAGTACAAATTGGGCTAGACAAGCTTGGTCACACTTTTCCAATTGAATCAGTGAGTTAGTAAGTGAAGAGAAAGAAGTAGATATAACATATATGGCCCATGAGCTGGAAACACACAGCTATGCCTTTCTGTACTTAGAGTTCAACCCAAGGAGAACAAGTAGTGGAAAATCAGTGAAATCAACTATGGAAATTATTGATTCATTACTTGAACAATGAGTGAAACCAGAAAGCAAGGAATCAGAACTGTGTGTCACTGCAATGTTGCAAGGCAAGGAATTGTTACTCTGTAGGTGAATCTTATAATCTACTACCACCTCTGACACACCATGCAGTCTTACGGTCTAGCTGTCCTCACCAAAGCCAGGTACCTGTGAAGCTGCATCTGGACTGCTGGATCCTGGCGGCTATCATCATGGTCACTTTCATTTGTGTCCCTCTGGATTCCAGGGCCGCTTTCTCACATGCAGGGACCTTGTTTGCCAGGCACTAGATTTTGAACCCTGGATTACCTCACCTTTCTTCTAATTTCAGAGGAGCTAAGAATTGTTCCATTGTCTTTTGTTATTCCATAGAAGTACTGTCTCTCAGAGTGTTGAACTGTGGGGCTGTATGGGAGCATACTGGCAGTTTCATGGTTTTGTTTTATTCCTTTTCAGTCTTTCTGGGTAGAGGAGACTTGGCAACCCACTGGTTCCCCTGATATGCAGGGTGTCCTCTCACTCTCCTTCCAAGGAGCTGACTTTCTGTTCGTTCCATTTCTGGTTAGCCACCTTCCTGCAAGTCAGACCACTATATATCAACATTTTCTTTCTATCAAAAACTTTTGCTGTATGTTAAAACAAAGAATTGAGAACAGAACAATGGTGATCTCCCACCATGTTTTAGAGCAGCCTATTTCAAAATAAGATCCATCTTGGAAGCTATAAATTATTTTGTTTGATCAATGATATGCTTTTCCAAAATGACTTTAGCATTATAAACTTTTCTTTTTAATTTTTTTCTTTTCAAAATGAACCATTGATCTGTTATCCATGTCGGCAAACAGATCTTCTCCCTGGTTATAGTTAAGAAGATTGTGATAGGGAAAAAACTAATTATTGCCTGTTCTTCATTGCTGTAACCTGTCATTCTGAATCCAATCCTACCTTCCCAACACTAAGATACGTTTTTTCTAGTTTTATTGAGATATAATTGATACATAACATTGTATAATTTTAACGTATACAACATGTTGATTTGATACATTTATAAATTGCGAAGCGATTTCTACCATAGTGTTACCTACCACTTCCATCTGTTACCAACCAGGGTTTTTGGCCTCCTTAATCAATAGAAATTGATAAGAGAAATTCAGACAAGACAAGAAATTCAGGCAAGACTTTATTGCGGCCCCTGCTGCAGTGGGGGATGGGGGGGAGTGAAAATAAGCAACAACAGGTTCCCTTGCTCACTCCCTGAGGCGGGGGGTGGGGTGGGGGGGTGAGGAGGCGAGCTAGTTCCTTATATGGGGTGAGGGTAGGGGCGGGTCCAGGGGTCACAGAGGGGTGGCTTAGGTGTTTTGCCTCCCCCCTCTTTGGTGGTATTGAGTGCAGGGGACATGCGCAGTACCTGCTTTTGCTCCCAGCTCTTCAGAAATGCAGTTGGGCTTTTAGTCTTTTTGTATCTTATTGTCTATAATTTGCCCCAACTGCTCATGCACACAGTTATTTTTATTCCCTTATAGTTTCTTTGTATTTTGTTCCTCCAGGAGATGTTTGTCCAGGTGCAAGCACTGCAGCAAAGGGTCCCAGGTCCCAGCCTGTCTAACATCCTGTCCCATAGCTACCATTTTTATTGTGTGGTGAGAACACTTAAGATCTACTCTCTTAGCAACATTCAAGTATATGACTATATTATTAGCTATAATCACTATGCTGTACATTAGATCCCCAAATTTGTTAATTCTATAACTGGAAGTTGATACTTTTTGACCAATACCTGAGATACAATTCCTTATTTTCACATCTGTCTTTGGACATTGTGTTTGGAAGTTTGGCCATTTCTCTTTATAGTCAAGTTAATTTAAGAAATGAGGCCAACTACATTGTACAACTGTAACTTATATAATATTGCACATCAACTATACTTGAGTAGAAAAAAGAAAGAAAGAAAAAAAAGAAATGAGGCCAAGCCCACACCATGTTTCTTCCTCTCTTGTAGTAACTGAGGTCTCCTTGTTCATAGACTTGGATGTGAAAAATCATTTTGTTTGATGTTAATAAACAAAGAAAATTAGATTTTTATTCTTTCTGTTCTCAGATGGTTTCTCATGTGAGCTAACTGAATAAGGGAGGAAAGTCACAGAGGGATCTGTATTTGTCATTTATCAACTATATACCAAGAATTGCTCTAGGTACTTTACCAGACATTTTTCCTCTTTCATTTTCTCTTTCTAAATAAAGCTACAAGATATTTCCAAGTTACAGATGAGATAATCAGGTATTAGAGAGTCCAAGAACACAGATAGTGAGAAATAGGGAAAAGCTGAGCACACAAGGCTACCCATTTTCTGGTGGGAAGTGTGCCCTTGGCCAGATTTCCAGAACTGGTGCAGACAGCACTTCTGCTTGCTTATTCAGGTCCCTTCTTTTATAGGAGTCTCCCTGCTACTGTCTCTCATTTTTACTGTCCACTCTCCTCCATCTGCTTATGACATTTATTGATAGCTTTTTTGCAAAAATTTTTTATTTAGTGAAGGATAACTTAAATACAGAAAAGTGCACAAATGACGATTGTATAGCTGATACATTTTCACAAAATAGACATACCCATATCAGGTCACACCCAAGATCAAGAACTAGGACATCATTAGCACCTGAAGTCTTCCTCAGGCCCATTTCCAGTAAGTAACCCCAAAGGAAATCCCTGTCTTGACTTCTAACAACATAGTTTTGCTAATGTTTGCTCTTTAGATAAGTAGAATCATAAGGGATGTACTCCTTTGTGCCTGGCTTTTGTTCTACATTTTGTTCATGAAAGTCACACAGGTTTTTCCCTTAAGCATCAATCCATTCATTTTTGTTACTGTATAATATTTCATTGTATACTATATATATATTTTACTTTTGATGGACATTTGTTCTTTTTCCAGTTTTTGGCTATTTCAAATAATGCTGCTCTTTGCATTTTTGAACAAGTTTCTTGATACAAATACGAATGCAATTCAGTTGGTTATAAATCTAGGAGTGGATTGTTGGGTTTATTGGGATGCATACATTCAGCTAGGATGAGTGTTGCCAAGCACTGTTTACAATTGGTTTTCAGTAGCAGTGTATGAGAGTTCCATTTCTTCAAGATCCTTGACAGCGCTTGGTATTGTCAGTCTTTTTAATTTTAGCAGCTTAGTTGATGTGTTTAGGTATATTATTGTGATTTGAATTTGCCTTTTCCCGATGACTCAGGAGATTAATCCCTTTTTCAAATGTTCATGAAATTGACTGTCTTTTGATTTCACATCTCACATCTCTAGGAGCTCTGGATGATCCTGCAGAATACTAGCTTTGCTATTAGCCTTGTGGCTCAAAGCAGCTCAGATGTGTGAAGGAAGTGCCTGCATTCAGGGCTTCCTCTTGGCTGTTGGTCCTGTGCGGCCCCCACCCCAGCAGAGGCAATGTCCTGGGCACTGTGGCAATTACTTACTGACCACCTGCCTGTTCCCCATTCCCTTATCCCATAATGTCATTCCTTCTGCTCTGGTTACCCTCTATTTTGTAAATAAAGCTGTTGAATGTACAGTTTTCCTTGAGTTGAAATAAGTCAAGCTTACCCTGCTCTGGCCCCAAGCAAAGGCCCCAGTGCCTTTCTCCTGCTCTCGTACTTGCTTTGATTTCTGGCTCTTGTGCCTATGATTCTCTTGTTTGCCCGGGATTGTTCTGCCTTTGGGCTACCTCTGAATACACAATGCATTCCAGACCTATCCACATTGAAGTGAAGGAGAATTAGCATCAGGGTCTGCTTCTAGAATCAATGTGTTTTGAGAGTGGTCTACAGTAGTTTTTAAAATGATCCCTATTCAATAGAAACTTCACTATAATCTCCACTTCTTTGCAGCTATGAACTTTTAACCCCTCCCATCTTGGCCAAAGAAAAAAGCAAAAAGGCAGCTTTCCTGCCCAAATATATTAATTCAGGGGAAAAAAAAAGTCTTGGTTTATGCTCAGTAATTTAACGTCAAACAAAACCATTACTTTCATAATCTAAATTATAGCCTTGCTACCTTGGAAAACTGATTTAAAAAATTCCACCCTTCTGCATAAAAATACTTCTATAGTATATAATAACAGATCTGATGTGGAGGTCATTGTGTTTTACTCTGATGAATAAAAAAATATAGTGTGGTATTAAGGATGTCAAACAAAATCAAGGTTTGCCTTCAGCATTTACTAGAGTGGTCTTTAATCCGTCTAATTCTTTGAATCTTTGCTACTATCCAGTGAGAAACACTTTTCCCCCCATACTGTTCACTGAGCTGTCTTGCCTTAAAATGTTTTTAGATTTCACTACAAAAACTAAACCAACCAGTTAACTAAGCGAACATACATAGAAGACCCTCAGAAATGTATGTACAGTAACTAGGAGCCTGTGGCTTTGCTCTGTCTGGCATAGCACACGGCAATTCTCTTCACTCTGTGCCTGATGCAGTGAGACTCTGCCAGTGTCTGGAAACTGACAGACAAGAAGCTTACACTAGGTTATGTTAACAGAGAAATTTTAAACATTAAAATTCTTAATTGATTATTTATTAAATGATTGGTTACTTACCTTTAAAAATAAACACAACTTCAAAAATTTCTTTAAACTGAAACCCATTCATTTAGTTGACATATCCTTATTGTTACCAAAAATGCCAAGAAAAATTAAGTTAATAATAAATGCTATTTTAGTCCCAAATAATGATATTTATTTGACTAACCAATTCATTACTAACTGCTCTGTGTTATCAACAAATATAGACCTAAATCCAGGAGCTCAGGGAAGGGCCAATTCTAGAAAACACACATGCCAAAGTGATGACTTCGGGGATGTAACTCTCTTGATCTTTGTACCTTTAATTTCCTATTCATGTAAACATAGGTTTCCCGATAACTTTCTTATATGAGGTCCCATCCTTTGATGACAGGTCGTCACTGGTGGCAAACACTGAGTGTTGACCACATAGTCACAGCTCCAAGAAGCTACATTGCAAAGAGGGAACATATGCCCTTGTCTCAGAATTCATAACACCTGATGCTCCGTTGACTGTTTTCAATGACATATTTCAGTTTGGGACCAGAAAACTAGTGGGATATGTATTTTCTGGAATGCCCTTTTTTGTTTTTGTTTTTTATGTGATTCCCTGATTTCACTCACCATTTCCATTGTAAGAAATATCCTGTGTAGCAGAATGATTAAAAGAACTTTAAAATCCCTGGTCCACCATTTACTTTCTTTGTAAATTTGAGCTCCTCTTACACATAGAGAAGCAGAGAAAATAAACAAATAATAAACCCTGGAGGCACTCATGTCCCGATTTCGATGGTTCTCAAAGTCATTTATATGGGGTTTGGTTATTGTGCCCCCCTTGGAGTCCATGAGCCGATAATTCTCCTGTCCTTTCTGTAGTACAGGTTGGGTTTCTGCTGCTTACAATGACTCATATGAGATATGCTTATGGATGAAATTATACATTCATATTTGACCATGTCCCCAGTTTCCCTTTTGCCTTTTAATTATTATTTTTCTTTGTATTTCAGGACTGTGTATGGTTTGTCACATAAGAGGAAAGATTGACAAGCTGAATTTCTAAGTTCCTTTAGCATTTTTACATAACACGGTTTACAAAAATCTTTAAACATGAGATCATTCTCATGCAGCCTCATTATTCTCCATCCAAAAATAGTACTAAAATATTATAATAATCCTAGAGTTTACAAGGGCAAGTTCAGGAAACTGATCATAAGGGTGCAAGAGCTACACCACTCACTATCTGGGGAGATATTTTAAAAGGATACATTTTCTCATTATACATGAAATAAAGCTTATGAAAATACCTCATACTACAAATGTGACTCATCATATCATCATTGTCATCACGAATAAGGGTCCTATCTTAGATCTATAATCATCCCTCAGTTTCTATGAGGATTAAATTTTTTAGTTTGATTATTCTCAGATTGTTATTAGAAAGCAGCTCATAGATCTTTGCTTCATTTTTTTTTTTTTTTTTAGCATCTTTATTGGAGTATAATTGCTTTACAATGGTGTGTTAGTTTCTGCTTTATAACAAAGTGAATCAGTTATACATATACATATGTTCCCATATCTCTTCCCTCTTGCATCTCACTCCCTCCCACCCTCCCTATCCTACCCCTCTAGGTGGTCACAAAGCACCGAGCTGATCTCCCTGTGCTATGCAGCTGCTTCCCACTAGCTATCTATTTTACATTTGGTAGTGTATATATGTCCATGCCACTCTCTCACTTTGTCACAGCTTACCCTTCCCCCTCCCCATATCCTCAAGTCCATTCTCTAGTAGGTCTGTGTCTTTATTCCTGTCTTACCCCTAGGTTCTTTATGACCTTTTTTTTTTTTTTTTTTCCCTTAGATTCCATATATATGTGTTAGCATACTGTATTTGTTTTTCTCTTTCTGACTTACTTCACTCTGTATGACAGACTCTAACTCCATCACATAAAAGTTATCCAAAAAGAATTAGAAATGGGTAGCAGAAAATAGAGGAATTAATAAATGGGAATTGCTAATCCACCCAGAGCATAAGTCAGCGGACAGCAGCATTTCCACATTAGGACTTTCATGACCCCTTCCTCTATAAAAACATATTTTAAATTATATTTTAGGACTCTGTTGGCGAAAAGACAAATATACTAATATTATATAGTAAACATTTTTGTGACTTCAAAGTTCATACTTTTTTCTTCTAATTAAAAAAAAAAAAAAAAAAGCATTTTCACAGATCTCTAAAAGTACTATGGGCCCTGGGCACTGTATCTACTGTGCCTGGTGAGGATATGGGCCCCTAGCAGCAAGTCACCCATCACTAAATGCATCAATTAGGATGCATTTAGATCAGGTTGTCACACAAGGAGACACCCATCTAATGGAGGAATGGAACACAGGACAGGCAAGTTTTCATAGACAAAGAAAGATGGTAGGATACTGTGCCTGGTGAGAGAAGACTTCCGTCTGGTTTCAAGAGATGGGATGGAAACGGCAGGAGGAGGGAGGTCCCAAGAATCTGGAGAAATGTTTAAAAATGGGGCAGATGGGAGGGTGAGTAGAATGAATAAACACAAAACCAGAATCCTGATCTCAGTCACCTCCAAGGTTAGCAACAGAATCATACGTGTTGGAAATGACTCCAGGCTTAATAGCACTTAGGGAAGAAATTGCTTTTATTTATAGAAATAAAATAGTTTGTGATAAAGTGTCTACCTGTTTGCTTTTTGCCTTCTCTCAATGGAGGAAAGTTATCCTCTATGCAATTGCAACTCTGAAAGAAAATCACTATTTTTACCTTTTTGTATTTTCCCCAGCATACCTTTTAACTAAAGTTGTAAGCTTTTTTTTTTTTAAATTTTTATTGGAGTATAGTTACTTTACCATGTAGTGTTACTTTCTACCGTACAGCAAAGTGAATCAGTTATACGTATACATATATCTCCTCTTTTTTGGATTTCCTTCCCATTTAGGTCACCACAGAGCACTGAGTACAGTTCCCTGTGCTGTATTTGCAAATACTTCCAAATCTTTTAACTGAAGGAATGTGGAAGCCTGATGTGTCAGTGGAGACTCGCAAGCACACTGCTCCTTTCATTTGTGAAAAGTTAAAAGTCATAGCTCTTGAAACTTCCCTGGTGGTCCAGTGGCTAAGATTCCGCGGTTCCAGTGCAGGGGGCCTGGGTTCGATCCCTGGTCAGGGAACTAGATCCCACATGCCACAACTAAAGATCCCACATGGCAATGAAGATCCTGCATGCCGCAACTAAGACCCGGCACACCTAAATAAATAAATAAGTAAATAAATAAGTATTTTTAAAAAGTCATAGCTCTCAACAAACATTCTTACCTTCATTTCTGCTGAAAATAATACCAAAACGTTGCAGGAGTGTGTATAGGGGTTGGGAGAGGGTGGGGGAAGTTTTGATTTAACTTTTAAACAAGTTTACCAAGATGTGTTTGAAAATTTCTTTGTAAAAATTACACTAAGATTGATGTACCATAAATATGTTATAATTGAATACAATCAGAATTGCATCACAGAATGAGGACTCCCTTTTTATTCTCTAATAAAAACCCAACTCTCCCTTATTGCAAAGCATGCCCTTTGCCTTAAAATAAAAATGATTTTAATTGATTTTCTTTCAGTCGTTTGGGTCGCCATTAATGTGATGGTGAAATTTCATGTTAATTACTGTCAGTTTCCATGGTCAGGGGAATTGCAGGTATCTCTTTCTGTGGGTTACAGAAGGAGACAGTTTGGATAAATTACTTCTGTCTAGACAGACTTCTGCCTTTTGCTGTGTTGCTCACTGGGCAAGGAGAGCAGGGAATCGAGCGGGTGAGGGATTCTGATGTTGCTGACCTGTGGACCACAAGCTGATTTAAATAGTATCAGCCTGGTGGCAGCTTGGTGCCTATCCAACTCTAATAATTGTATAGTTCCTTTGCAATTTCAGCAGGTCTTGTTTATCTAGTGACAAAAGGACCATGTAAAATCCAGACATACTTGATCATCGGGAGGACTACAAAACACTAAGTTTTGATACGTATGCAGTGATTCTGGAGTGAGACTGTGCAGTGTTCCCCAAACTTGGAAAACAAAGCTTCAACTTAAACCTTAGGTGAAGTGCTTTGGGTCAGTTTATTGGGGTCACACAGAAGCCCACGTAGGAATATGTCCAAGAGAATATGTCCTTAGGGAATAGAGGAAAAGACTTCACAGTTGTTGTTATCTGATTGAGTTAGTTGGTCATGCATAGAAGTCACCAGTCTTTGGAGAGTCCAAATCACTTTCATAAGAAGCAGAAAGGAAAGTTTCATCTTGCGGAATTTTTCTCTCATTTTTCTTTATATGATTTTTTAAATTTATCTATTTTTATTTATTATTTTTATTTTTGGTTGCATTGGGTCTTTGTTGCTGTGTGCGGGCTTTCTCTAGTTGTGGCGAGCAGGGTCTACTCTTCGTTGTGGTGTGCGGGCTTCTTATTGCGATGGCTTCTCTTGTGGAGCACGGGCTCTAGGTGTGTGGGCTTCAGTAGTTGTGGCACGTAGGCTCAGTAGTTGTGGCTCACGGGCTTAGTTGCTCTGTGGCATGTGGGATCTTCCTGGACCAGGGCTCGAACCCATGTCCCCTGCATTGGCAGGCGGGTTCTTAACCACTGCGTCACCTGGGAAGCAGTCTCATTTTTTTCTTCCTGTTTGACGGCTTGTTCACACCGTCCTCACCCCAATAATCTGAATTATAGCGATGCTTTCCTGCATATTGTTTATATGCATATCCCAATGCTGGGAATAAAAGCATATAGAAACTCTGATTTTATTATGTGCCTGTTGCATAAAGAGATTTACTTTCCAAATAAACACTAAGTGATTTATGCATCCACAGCATACAAGTTTCTAATGCTGTTTTAGAGTATTCTGAAGGATTTATTACTTTCCTGCATGCACTACTCACTAACTCAGATGTCCTTCAGGATTTTCTCGTCACTTTTGACAAAATACTTTGAAAATGAAGGTTGTAGTGCAAAGTGCTCCAGACACCAAATACTGGATAAAAATCTGAGGCCGTGCAGAATGCTAATGATAATCCCCATTCATCTGTGCTTCCAAAATTAAAAACTAAATCTGCAAAGCCTTATGTTCTTTTTACTTTTTGTGTGTGCAACTAAACTAAAATGTTGGACTGTTTTTCATAATATTTAATTTGACCAAATCACATTTGTTTTCACCAAACGAAGAATACAGTTTTCATTTACTGTATCATTTCACTTTTCTTTCTTATGACTGTTTTTCCCAAGCAAACAGATTTTGCCATCAGATGCCCACTAGCTGGGTGTTCATGAGCTGTGATGGATTACTTTTAATAGGTGCTGTTTTCCTACTTCATTAACTGCTCTTTAGCTGGTGTTGTTTCTTTGGGCAAGTTAGAAAAGAAACAATGGTTTAACCATTTACCCAAATACACGATGTCTCTAAGTGTATTCTTTTTAAGTTGATTATGTACACACAAGGTTGTATTTTGAGAGCATAAGTGTGTGTGCTTCTTTCAACCTAAAACTCTCTCTCTCTGCTCCTGGCTGACCGCCATCTCCGTGCCAGTCTCCATGGCAACTTTCTTAAGAATAAAGTAACAGAATTGTGAGGGAGTCGCCTGCCCACAAACAAAGCTGCCAGGGTCCTGCCAAAGGCCTGACTAGACAGAATCCTCCACATCCCATGAGGGCAATGCAGGTTGCTCCAGCTGGCTCCTCCAGCCCTGGGAGGAGAGTGCACGAATGTCTTCTGAATGGTCTTCCCACATACTGGAATGAGATGCAGAACCCACGTCTCGACATTACTTTTTCATTCCCATCCACTTGAAATAATTGAAGTATTTTATGTCTAACATTTCCTCTGAGATGATATTTGGACCTTTCGCTTCACAGAGACCAGTGCCTGATACAGTGTGTTGAAAACACAATCAGGACACGATTTAAGTACCTTTAAATCACTTGCATAAAAAGTTGACCAAGTGATGCTTTTAATATTTTGTCCCATACTGCTTTTTTGAAAAGCAATACATTTGTTTGCTTTTTAATGAGTTACGAGGGATTCATGCGAGTTTTCCCAAGAAATTAAGAAAAATATTTGTTTTTTTGGTTTTTTCTTAGCTTCCATATATATGTGTTAGCATACGGTATTTGTTTTTCTCTTTCTGACTTACTTCACTCTGTATGACAGACTCTAGGTCCATCCACCTCACTACAAATAACTTAATTTCATTTCTTTTTATGGCTGAGTAATATTCCATTGTATATATGTGCCACATCTTCTTTATCCATTCATCTGTTGATGGACACTTAGGTTGCTTCCATGTCCTGGCTATTGTAAATAGAGCTGCAATGAACATTTTGGTACATGACTCTTTTTGAATTATGGTTTTCTCAGGGTATATGCCCAGTAGTGGGATTGCTGGGTCGTATGGTAGTTCTATTTTTAGTTTTTTTTTTTTTTTTTAAACATCTTTATTGAAGTATAATTGCCTTACAATGGTGTGTTAGCTTCTGCTTTATAACAAAGTTAATCACTTATACATATACAATATGTTCCCATATCTCTTCCTTCTTGCATCTCCCTCCCTCCCACCCTCCCCATCCCACCCCTCTAGGTGGTCACAAAGCACCGAGCTGATCTCCCTGTGCTATGCAGCTGCTTCCCACTAGCTATCTATTTTACATTTGGTAGTGTATATATGTCCATGACACTCTCTCACCCTGTCACATCTCACCCCACCCCCTCCCCATATCCTCAAGTCCATTCTCTAGTAGGTCTGTGTCTTTATTCTTGTCTTGCCACTAGGATCTTCATGGCCTTTTTTTTTTTTTTCCCTTAGATTCCGTATATATGTGTTAGCATACTGTATTTGTTTTTCTCTTTCTGACTTACTTCACTCTGTATGACAGACTCTAACTCCATCCACCTCATTACAAATACCTCCATTTCATTTCTTTTTATGGCTGAGTAATATTCCATTGTATATATGTGCCACATCTTCTTTATCCATTCATCCGATGATGGACACTTAGGTTGCTTCCATGTCCTGGCTATTGTAAATAGAGCTGCAATGAACATTTTGGTACATGACTCTTTTTGAACTATGGTTTTCTCAGGGTATATGCCCAGTAGTGGGATTGCTGGGTCGTATGGTAGTTCTATTTTTAGTTTTTTAAGGAACCTCCATACTCTTCTCCATAGTGGCTGTATCAATTTACATTCCCACCAACAGTGCAAGAGTGTTCCCTTTCCTCCACACCCTCTCCAGCATTTATTGTTTCTAGATATTTTGATGATGGCCATTCTGACCAGTGTGAGATGATATCTCATTGTAGTTTTGATTTGCATTTCTCTAATGATTAAGGATGTTGAGCATTCTTTCATGTGTCTGTTGGCCATCTGTATATCTTCTTTGGAGAAATGTCTATTTAGGTCTTCTGCCCATTTTTGGATTGGGTTTGTTCATGTTTTTTGTTATTGAGCTGCATGAGCTGCTTGTAAATCTTGGAGATTAATCCTTTGTCAGTTGCTTCATTTGCAAATATTTTCTCCCATTCTGATGGTTGTCTTTTGGTCTTGTTTATGGTTTCCTTTGCTGTGCAAAAACTTTTCAGTTTCATTAGGTCCCATTTGTTTATTTGTGTTCTTATTTCCATTTCTCTGGGAGCTGGGTCAAAAAGAATCTTGCTGTGATGTATGTCATAGAGTGTTCTGCCTATGTTTTCCTCTAAGAGTTTGATAGTGTCTGGCCTTACACTTAGGTCTTTAATCCATTTTGAGTTTATTTTTGTGCATGGTGTCAGGGAGTGGTCTAATTTCATACTTTTACATGTATCTGTCCAATTTTCCCAGCACCACTTATTGAAGAGGCTGTCTTTTCTCCACTGTATATGCTTGCCTCCTTTATCAAATATAAGGTGACCATATGTGTGTGGGTTTATCTCTGGGCTTTCTATCCTGTTCCATTGATCTATATTTCTGTTTTTGTGCCAGTACCAAACTGTCTTGATTACTGTAGCTTTGTAATATAGTCTGAAGTCAGGGAGCCTGATTCCCCCAGCTCCATTTTTCGTTCTCAAGCTTGCTTTGGCTATTCGGGGTCTTTTGTGTTTCCATACAAATTGTGAAATTTTTTGTTCTAGTTCTGTGAAAAATGCCAGTGGTAGTTTGATAGGGATTGCATTGAATCTGTAGATTGCTTTGGGTAGTAGAGTCATTTTCACAATGTTGATTCTTCCAATCCAAGAACATGGTATATCTCTCCATCTATTTGTATCATCTTTAATTTCTTTCATCAGTGTCTTATAATTTTCTGCATACAGGTCTTTTGTCTCCTTAGGTAGGTTTATTCCTAGATATTTTATTCTTTTTGTTGCAATGGTAAACGGGAGTGTTTTCTTAATTTCACTTTCAGATTTTTCGTCATTAGTGTATAGAAATGCAAGAGATTTCTGTGCATTAATTTTGTATCCTGCTACTTTACCAAATTCATTGATTAGCTCTAGGAGTTTTCTGGTAGCATCTTTAGGATTCTCTATGTATAGTATCATGTCATCTGCAAACAGTGACAGCTTTACTTCTTCTTTTCCGATTTGGATTCCTTTTATTTCTCTGTCTTCTCTGATTGCTGTGGCTAACACTTCCAAAACTATGTTGAATAATAGTGGTGAGAGTGGACAACCTTGTCTTGTTCCTGATCTTAGTGGAAATGGTTTCAGTTTTTCACCATTGAGGACAATGTTGGCTGTGGGTTTGTCATATATGGCCTTTATTATGTTGAGGAAAGTTCCCTCTATGCCTACTTTCTGCAGGGCTTTTATCATAAATGGGTGTTGAATTTTGTCGAAAGCTTTCTCTGCATCTATTGAGATGATCATATGGTTTTTCTCCTTCAATTTGTTAATATGATGTATCACGTTGATTGATTTGCGTATATTGAAGAATCCTTGCATTCCTGGAATAAACCCCACTTGATCATGGTGTATGATCCTTTTAACGTGCTGTTGGATTCTGTTTGCTAGTATTTTGTTGAGGATTTTTGCATCTATGTTCATCAGTGATATTGGCCTGTAGTTTTCTTTCTTTGTGACATCTTTGTCTGGTTTTGGTATCAGGGTGATGGTGGCCTCGTAGAATGAGTTGGGGAGTGTTCCTCCCTCTGCAATATTTTGGAAGAGTTTGAGAAGGCTAGGTGTTAGCTCTTCTCTAAATGTTTGATAGAATTCACCTGTGAAGCCATCTGGTCCTGGGCTTCTGTTTGTTGGAAGGTTTTTAATCACAGTTTCAATTTCAGTGCTTGTGATTGTTCTGTTCATATTTAGTATTTCTTCCTGGTTCAGTCTCGGCAGTTTGTGCATTTCTAAGAATCTGTCCATTTCTTCCAGGTTGTCCATTTTATTGGCATAGAGTTGCTTGTAGTAATCTCTCATGATCTTTTGTATTTCTGCAGTGTCAGTGGTTACTTCTCCTTTTTCATTTCTAATTCTATTGATTTGAGTCTTCTCCTTTTTTCTCTTGATGAGTCTGGCTAATGGTTTATCAATTTTGTTTATCTTCTTAAAGAACCAGCTTTTAGTTTCATTGATTTTTGCTATTGTTTCCTTCATTTCTTTTTCATTTATTTCTGACCTGATCTTTATGATTTCTTTCCTTCTGCTAGCTTTGGGGTTTTTTCTTCTTCTTTCTCTAATTGCTTTAGGTACAAGGTTAGGTTGTTTATTCGAGATGTTTCCTGTTTCTTGAGGTAGGCTTGTATTGCTATAAACTTCCCTCTTAGCACTGCTTTTGCTGCGTCCCATAGGTTTTGGGTCGTCGTATCTCCATTGTCATTTGTTTCTAGGTATTTTTTGATTTCCCCTTTGAGTTCTTCAGTGATCACTTCGTTAATAAGTAGTGTATTGTGTAGCCTCCATGTGTTTGTATTTTTTACACATCTTTTCCTGTAATTGATATCTAGTCTCATAGCGGTGTGGTCGGAAAAGATACTTGATACGATTTCAATTTTCTTAAATTTACCAAGGCTTGATTTGTGACCCAAGATATGATCTATCCTGGAGAATGTTCCATGAGCACTTGAGAAAAATGTGTATTCTGTTGTTTTTGGGTGGAATGTCCTATAAATATCAATTAAGTCCATCTTGTTTAATGTATCATTTAAAGCTTGTGTTTCCTTATTTATTTTCATTTTGGATGATCTGTCCATTGGTGAAAGTGGGGTGTTAAAGTCCCCTACTATGATTGTGTTGCTGTCGATTTCCCCTTTTATGGCTGTTAGTATTTGCCTTATGTATTGAGGTGCTCCTATGTTGGGTGCATAAATATTTACAATTGTTATACCTTCCTCTTGGATTGACTCCTTGATCATTATATAGTGTCCTTCTTTGTCTCTTGTAATAGTCTTTATTTTAAAGTCTATTTTGTCTGATATGAGAATTGCTACTCCAGCTTTCTTTTGATTTCCATTTGCATGGAATATCTTTCCCCATCCCCTCACTTTCAGTCTGTATGTGTCTCTAGGTCTGAAGTGGGTCTCTTGTAGACAG
Source organism: Eschrichtius robustus (assembly GCF_028021215.1). Lineage (NCBI taxonomy): Eukaryota > Metazoa > Chordata > Mammalia > Artiodactyla > Eschrichtiidae > Eschrichtius > Eschrichtius robustus. The sequence goes on along the minus strand of NC_090835.1, from coordinate 55,930,391 downwards.
CATATATATGGGTCTTGTTTTTGTATCCATTCAACCAGCCTGTGTCTTTTGGTGGGAGCATTTAATCCATTTACATTCAAGGTAATTATCGATATGTATGTTCCTATTCCCATTTTCTTAAATGTTTTGGGTTTGTTATTGTAGGTGTTTTCCTTCTCTCGTGTTTCTTGCCTAGAGAAGTTCCTTTAGCATTTGTTGTAAAGCTGGTTTGGTGGTGCTGAACTCTCTCAGCTTTTGCTTGTCTGTAAAGGTTTTAATTTCTCCATCGAATCTGAATGAGATCCTTGCTGGGTAGAGTAATCTTGGTTGTAGGTTTTTCTCCTTCATCACTTTAAGTGTATCCTGCCACTCCCTTCTGGCTTGCAGAGTTTCTGCTGAAAGATCAGATGTTAACCTTATGGGGATTCCCTTGTGTGTTATTTGTTGTTTTTCCCTTGCTGCTTTTAATATGTTTTCTTTATATTTAAGTTTTGACAGTTTGATTAATATGTGTCTTGGCGTGTTTCTCCTTGGGTTTATCCTGTATGGGACTCTCTGTGCTTCCTGGACTTGATTAACTATTTCCTTTCCCATATTAGGGAAGTTTTCAACTATAATCTCTTCAAATATTTTCTCAGTCCCTTTCTTTTTCTCTTCTTCTTCTGGGACCCCTATAATTCGAATATTGGTGCGTTTAATGTTGTCCCAGAGGTCTCTGAGACTGTCCTCAGTTCTTTTCATTCTTTTTTCTTTATCCTGCTCTGCAGTAGTTTTTTCCACCATTTTATCTTCCAGGTCACTTATCCTTTCTTCTGCCTCAGTTATTCTGCTCTTGATCCCATCTAGAGTATTTTTAATTTCATTTATTGTGTTTTTCATCGTTGCTTGGTTCCTCTTTAGTTCTTCTACGTCCTTGTTAAATGTTTCTTGCATTTTGTCTATTCTATTTCCAAGATTTTGGATCATCCTTACTATCATTATTCTGAATTCTTTTTCAGGTAGACTATCTATTTCCTCTTCATTTGTTAGTTCTGGTGTGTTTTGACCCTGCTTCTTCATCTGCCGTGTGTTTTTCTGTCATCTCATTTTGCTTATCTTACTGTGTTTGGGGTCTTCTTTTCACAGGCTGCAGGTTTGTAGTTCCCGTTGTTTTTGGTATCTGTCCCCAGTGGCTAAGGTTGGTTCAGTGGGTTGTGTAGGCTTCCTGGTGGAGGGGACTATCGCCTGTGTTCTGGTGGATGAGGTTGGATCTTGTCTTTCTGGTGGGCACGTCCACGTCTGGTGGTGTGTTTTGGGGTGTCTGTGGCCTTATTATGGTTTTAGGCAGCCTCTCTGCTAATGGGTGGGGCTGTGTTCCTGTCTTGCTAGTTGTTTGGCATAGGGTGTCCAGCACTGTATCTTGCCGGTCGTTGAGTGAAGCTGGGTCTTGATGTTGAGATGGAGATCTCTGAGAGATTTTCACCTTTTGGTATTACGTGGAGCTGGTAGGTCTCTTGTGGACCAGTGTTCTGAAGTTGGCTCTCCCACCTCAGAGGCACAGCCCTGATGCCTGGCTGGAGCACCAAGAGCCTTTCATCCACACAGCTCAGTATACAGGGGAGAAAAAAATAGAAAGAAAGAAAGAGGATAAAATAAAATAAAATAAAGCTATTATAATAAAAATAAGAAAAAAAATTATTAAGAATAAATGTATTCAGAAAAATTTTTTTAATTTTAAAAATAGATTTGTTAATTTTTTACAGTAAAAAATAAGAAAAAAAATTATTAAGAAAAAATTTATTAAGAAAAAATTTTAATTTTTTAAAATAAAAAATATGAAAAAACTTATTAAAAAAATTTTTAATTTCTAAAAATAGAAAAAACGGAAAAAATTAGTAACAAAACATATATTAGGAAAAAAAAATTTTTTAAAGTAAAAAAAACAAAACAAAACAAAACAAAAAAAAACGGATGGACCTAACCCTAGGACTAATGGTGAAAGCAAAGCTATACAGACAAAATCTCACCCAGAAGCATACACATATACACTCACAAAAAAAGGAAAAGGGGAAAAATTAATATATCCTGCTCCTAAAGTCCACCTCTTGAATTTGGGATGATTCGTTGTCTATTCAGGTATTCAACAGATGCAGGCACATCAAGTTGTTTGTGGAGCTTTAATCCGCTGCTTCTGAGGCTGCTGGGAGAGATTTCCCTTTCTCTTCTTTGTTCGTACAGCTCCCAGGGTTCAGCATTGGATTTGGACCCTCCTCTGCATGTACGTCTTCTGAGGGCGTCCGTTCCCCGCCCAGACAGAACGGGGATAAAGGAGCAGCTGCTTCGGAGGCTCTGGCTCACTCAGCCCGCGGGGAGGGAGCGGTACGGAGGAGGCGGGGCGAGCCTGCGGCGGCAGAGGCCGGCGTGACATTGCAGCAGCCTGAGGCGCGCCGTGCGTTCTCCCGGGGAAGTTGTCCCCGGATCACGGGAGCCTCGCAGTGGCGAGCTGCACCGGCTCCTGGGAGGGGCGGTGTGGAGAGTGACCTGTGCTTGCACACAGGCTTCTTGTTGGCGGCAGCAGCAGCCTTAGTGTCTCCTACCAGTCTCTGGGGTCCGTGCTGATAGCCGCGGCTCACGCCCGTCTCTGGAGTTCATCTACACGGCGCTCTGAATCCCCTCTCCTTGCGCGCCGCGAAACAAAGAGGCAAGAAAAAGTCTCTTGCCTCTTCGGCGGCTGCAGAACTCCTCTCGGGCTCCCTCCCGGCTAGCCGTGGTGCACCAACCCCTTCAGGCTGTGTTCACGCCGCCAGCCCCAGTCCTCTCCCTGTGATCCGACCGAAGCCCGCACCTCGGCTCCCAGCCCCCGCCCGCCCCGGCGAGTGAGCAGACAAGCCTCTCGGGCTGGTGAGTGCTGCTCGGCGCCGAGCCTCTGTGCGGGAATCTCTCCGTTTTTCCCTCTGCGCCCCTGTTGCTGTGGGAGCCGCGCTGATAGCCGCGGCTTGCGCCCGTCTCTGGAGCTCGTTTAGGCGGCGCTCTGAATCCCCTCTCCTTGCGCGCCGCGAAACAAAGAGGCAAGAAAAAGTTTCTTGCCTCTTCAGCAGCTGCAGACTTTTTCCCGGACTCCCTCCCGGCTAGCACCGAAGCCCGAGCCTCAGCTCCCAGACCCCGCCCGCCCCGGCGGGTGAGCAGACAAGCCTCTCGGGCTGGTGAGTGCTGGTCCGCACCAATCCTCCGTGCGGGAATCTCTCCGCTTTGCCCTCTGCACCCCTGTGGCTGCGCTCTCCTCTGTGGCTCCGAAGCTCCCCCCTCTGCCACCCGCAGTCTCTGCCCGCGAAGGGGTTTCCTAGTGCCTGGAAACCTTTCCTCCTTCACGGCTCCCTCCCACTGGCGCAGGTCCCATCCCTATTCTTTTGTCTCTGTTATTTCTTTTTTCTTTTACCCTACCCAAGTACGTGGGGATTTTCTTGCCTTTTGGGAGGTCTGACGTCTTCTGCCAGCGTTCAGTGGGTGTTCTGTAGGAACGGTTCCACGTGTGGATGTATTTCTACTGTATCTGTGGGAAGGAAGGTGATCTCCACGTCTTACTCTTCCACCATCTTGCCCCTACTATTCCATCATCTTCTATTTTTAGTTTTTAAAGGAACCTCCATACTGTTCTCCGTAGTGGCTGTATCAAGAACCTAGGGGTAAGACGGGAATAAAGACACAGACCTACTAGAGAATGGACTTGAGGATATGGGGAGGGGGAAGGGTAAGCTGTGACAAAGTGAGAGAGTGGCATGGACATATATACACTACCAAATGTAAAATAGATAGCTAGTGGGAAGCAGCCACATAGCACAGGGAGATCAGCTCGGTGGTTTGTGACCATCTAGAGGGGTGAGATAGGGAGTGTGGGAGGGAGGGAGACACAAGAGGGAAGAGATATGGGAACATATGTATATGTATAACTGATTCACTTTGTTATAAAGCAGAAACTAACACACCATTGTAAAGCAATTATACTCCAATAAAGATGTTAGAAAAAAAAAAAAAGAAAAATATTTGTTGAAAGATATTGCTATGAACTGAATGTTTGTGCCCACCCCCCATCCCCAATTTGTGTATTGAGATCCTAACCCCCAAAGGTGATGGTGTTAGGAGGTGGGCCTTTGGGAGGTGAATAGTTCATGAGGGCGGAGTCCTGAGTGAGATTAGTGCCCTTATAAAGGATGCTGCAGAGCGATTCCTTCTGCCCCTCCCCGACGTGAGGACACAGTGAGAAGGTCCTAGCTATGAACCAGGGCCCTCAAGGAAAATGTGACCTTGCTGGCAACTTGATCTTGGATTTCTGGCCTCCAGAACTATGACAAATAAATTTCTGTTGTTTATAAGCTATTCCATCTGTGATATTTTGTTATGGCAGCCTGAATGGCCTAGGATAGATATATATTGTACACAGTACATATCACTAGTTCTCAACCAGGGACAATTTTCCCCCAAGAGGCACTTGGCAATATCTGAAGATATTTTTGATTGTCATGACTGGGGCCGTGTTACTAGCATCCAGTGGGTAGAGTCCAGGAATGCTTCTAGACATCCTATAGGGCACAGAACAGCTCCCACAACAAGGATTACTGGCCCAAAGCATTAGGTAATGAAATACCAAGGTTGAGAAACCATGTTGTATATACAGAGGTGTAATATGTGTGTGCTGTGTGTTGTATATGTGTATACATACACACCAATTTTTAACAAAAATCCTAATGCGTAGCATTCTCAGAGAGGAATAAACTATGCGAAGGCACCTTTTCATCTAAGCTGGTTTTGCTCCATCTACTCAGACTGGGAACTAGAATTCTCATAATAGTTGTCAATCTTGGGTCAGATTTATCTATACAAGTTGTTTAAGCAAGAAACAAGAAACTGTGATTGTTTTTTTTTTTAAACTACAAAAGATTACCTGAGAACACCAGACCTACCCTAGGGAGTGGAAACTATGTATAGTTTACTCTGTCTCTAAGAATGATTTCCGTGCGATGAACTATAAATAATATACAAAATGTTTTGATATTAACAATTCTTTTCTGTTAGGAATTGGTAAAACGCTTAGTAAGTATGGCTACAGGAATATTTCTGATCTGCAGAATCCAGATTGCTCATTTCATCAACAGAGTTCCGCTAATGCTCTCCACACTGTCCATCTTGTTTCTATCCAGTACTCTTCAGCCCAGTTTCCTTATGTTGAGTTTTTTAACCAATTATGGAAAATTATGAGTTTCTGGTTGTGCAAATGCAAAGCTCACTTTAAAGACAAATCAAGGAAACTTTGTTATGTTAAGCAGTGCTACTCATAGTGTGGTTACCTGAACTGCCGAAGGACCACAGACATTTGATTACTGGTCTGCAATGACTTAGAGAAATTGAAAGTAAGCTTTTAAAAACTTTTAGAGCAATTTAATAATGCACATCTCAACAAACAATTTGCGAATTCGCTTGGCAAGTCAAAGGGGGTCACTAGCTATAAAATAGTTAGTGGATCACATGAACTCACATGGTGAGATCATATGTTGGTCTGTGACAAATTAGGGATTTTAAAAAATAATAACTGAAACTTCACCATTGATAATATGAGAAACAACATCATGTTTACTTTTTTATTATTACCTGGAAATGCCTTCTTATTTCATTCATATGTAGGTCAGTTCTGCTCATATCTGCCATATCTGGTTGAGCTGCCCTATGTTTTGTTGTGATGTTGAGGTTAGTTGGTTACTCTTCCCAGGTGGATTAGTGTATGGATTTGGTGCAACCCACAAAGCATCTTCTCTTGGGGAGGGAAGAACCTCATGTGTATCAGTGAGGATGTGCTAGATTATACTGCTGTAACCAACAACTCCCACATGTCAGAGGCTTAGATCAGCAAAGGCTGACTCCTGGCTCCCAGGGCCCACCTGTCACGGGCAACGGGGCTCTCTCACTGCTCTTCTGGCATCACGTGGGACCCCAGGCTGATGGGGCGCCCAGACGTTCAACATTACTGACCGTGGTCCAGAGACAAAGGAAGTCTTGGTTGTTCTTTGACCAGGTGTGCCTCACACGTGATTCACCTTTAACTTCTCTTGCATCCACAGCCAGATCTGGGCACTTGATCCCATCCAATCATAAGAAAAAAAAAGGGGTGCAAATCTCCTATGTGCCCAGGAGGCGGGGATACAGCGAGATCTGGTGAACCCTATTAATGACTGTGACGTGGAACACATCTAGGTACTACTATTAAGCACACACCTTTGCTTTTAACATCCCAGGTTTACTCTTCAGCCTGTCACTTTCACTTTTACATAGGAAGGCATAGGGGCAGAAAGGGAAGCAAAGAGATTACTTCCTTTGATTTCAGATAGAATCCGAACCCTATAACTTGGTTGTGGTATAACCATACATAAATTATTTAATCACTTTGGAATGGGACAATAGTGCCCACCTCATGGGTTTTTTTTTTTTTTTTAATCAGTCATCAATTTTATACACATCACTGTATATATGTCAATCCCAATCGTCCAATTCAGCACACCACCATCCCCACCACACCGCAGTTTTCCCCCCTTGGTGTCCATACGTTTGTTCTCTACATCTGTGTCTCAAATTCTGCCCTGCAACCCGGTTCATCTGTACCATTTTTCTAGGTTCCACATACATGCGTTAATATACGATATTTGTTTTTCTCATTCTGACTTACTTCACTCTGTATGACAGTCTCTAGATCCATCTACGTCTCAACAAATGACTCAATTTCGTTCCTTTTTATGTCCGAGTAATATTCCATTGTATATTTGTACCACTTCTTCTTTATCCATTCGTCTGTTGATGGGCATCTAGGTTGCTTCCATGACCTGGCTATTGTAAATAGTGCTGCAATGAACATCGGGGTGCATGTGTCTTTTTGAATTATGGTTTTCTCTGGGTATATGCCCAGTAGTGGGATTTCTGGGTCATATGGTAATTCTATTTTTAGTTTTTTAAGGAACCTCCATATTGTTCTCCATAGTGGCTGTATCAATTTACATTCCCACCAACAGTGCAAGAGGGTTCCCTTTTCTCCACACCCTCTCCAGCATTTGTTGTTTGTAGATTTTCTGATGATGCCCATTCTAACAGGAGTGAGGTGATACCTCATTGTAGTTTTGATTTGCATTTCTCTAATAATTAGTGATGTTGAGCATCATTTCATGTGCTTCGTAGCCATCTGTATGTCTTCTTTGGAGAAATGTGTATTTAGGTCTTCTGCTCATTTTTGGATTGGGGTGTTTGTTTCTTTAATATTGAGCTGAATGAGCTGTTTATATATTTTGGAGATTAATCCTTTGTCCTTTGATTCATTTGCAAATATTTTCTCCCATTCTGAGGGTTGTCTTTTCATCTTGTTTATGGTTTCCTTTGCTGTGCAAAAGCTTTTAAGTTTCATTAGGTCCCATTTGTTTATTTTTGTTTTTATTTCCATTACTCTAGGAGGTGGATCAAAAAAGATCTTGCTGTGATTTATGTCAAAGAGTGTTCTTCCAATGTTTTCCTCTACGAGTTTTATAGTGTCCAGTCTTACGTTTAGGTCTCTAATCCATTTTGAGTTTATTTTTGTGTATGGTGTTAAGGAGTATTCTAATTTCATTCCTTTATATGTAGCTATCCAGTTTTCCCAGCACCACTTATTGAAGAGACTGTCTTTTCTCCATTGTATATCTTTGCTTCCTTTGTCATAGATTAATTGACCATAGGTGCGTGGGTTTATCTCTGGGCTTTCTATCTTGTTCCATTGATCTATGTTTCTGTTTTTGTGCCAGTACCATATTGTCTTGATTACTGTAGCTTTGTAGTATAGTCTGAAGTCAGGGAGTCTGATTCCTCCAGCTCCATTTTTTTCCCTCAAGACTGCTTTGGCTATTCGGGGTCTTTTGTGTCTCCATACAAATTTTAAGATGATTTGTTCTAGTTCCGTAAAAAATGCCATTTGTAATTTGATAGGGATTGCATTGAATCTGTAGATTGCTTTGGGTAGTATACTCATTTTCACAATGTTGATTCTTCCAATCCAAGAACATGGTATATCTCTCCATCTGTTGGTATCATCTTTAATTTCTTTCATCAGTGTCTTAGAGTTTTCTGCATACAGGTCTTTTGTTTCCCTAGGTGGGTTTATTCCCAGGTATTTTATTCTTTTTGTTGCAATGGTAAATGGGAGTGTTTCCATAATTTCTCTTTCAGATTTTTCATCATTAGTGTATAGGAATGCAAGAGCTTTCTGTGCATTAATTTTGTATCCTGCAACTTTACCAAATTCATTAATTAGCTCTAGCAGTTTTCTGGTGGCAGTTTTAGGATTCTCTATGTATAGTATCATGTCATCTGCAAACAGTGACAGTTTTACTTCTTCTTTTCCAATTTGTATTCCTTTTATTTCTTTTACTTCTCTGATTGCTGTGGCTAGGACTTTCAGAACTATATTGAATAAAAGTGGTGAGAGTGGACATCCTTGTCTCGTTCCTGATCTTAGAGGAAATGCTTTCAGTTTTTCACTATTGAGAATGATGTTTGCTGTGGGTTTGTCATATGTGGCCTTTATTATGTTGAGGTAGGTTCCCTCTATGCCCACTTTCTGGAGAGTTTTTATCATAAATGGGTATTGAATTTTGTCAAAAGCTTTTTCGGCATCTATTGAGATGATCATATGGTTTTTATTCTCCAATTTGTTAACATGGTGTATCACATTGACTGATTTGCGTATATTGAAGAATCCTTGCATCCCTGGGATAAATCCCACTTGTTCGTGGTGTATGATCCTTTTAATGTGTTGTTGGATTCTGTTTGCTAATATTTTGTTGAGGATTTTTGCATCTATACTCATCAGTGATATTGGTCTGTAATTTTCTTTTTTTGTAGTGTCTTTGTCTGGTTTTGGTATCAGGGTGATGGTGGCCTCATAGAATGAGTTTGGGAGTGTTCCTTCCTCTGCAATTTTTTGGAAGAGTTTGAGAAGGATGGGTGTTAGCTCTTCTCTAAATGTTTGATAGAATTCACCTGTGAAGCCATCTGGTCCTGGACTTTTGTTTGTTGGAAGATTTTTAATCACAGTTTCAATTTCATTACTTGTGATTGGTCTGTTCATATTTTCTATTTCTTCCTGGTTCAGTCTTGGAAGGTTATACCTTTCTAAGAATTTATTCATTTCTTCCAGGTTGTCCAACTTATTGGCATACATTTGCATGTAGTAGTCTCTTAGGATGCTTTGTATTTCTGCGTTGTCTGTTGAAACTTCTCCTTTTTCATTTTTAATTTTATTGATTTGAGTCCTCTCCCTCTTTTTCTTGATGAGTCTGGCTAATGACTTATCAATTTTGTTTATCTTCTCAAAGAACTAGCTTTTAGTTTTATTGATCTTTGCTATTTTATTCTTTGTTTCTATTTCATTTATTTCCGCTCTGATCTTTATGATTTCTTTCCTTCTGCTAACTTTGGGTTTTGTTTGTTCTTCTTTCTCTAGTTTCTTTATGTGTAAGGTTAGATTGTTTACTTGAGATTTTTCTTGTTTCTTGAGGTAGGCTTGTATAGCTATAAACTTCCCTCTTAGAACTGCTTTTGCTGCATCCCATAGGTTTTGGGTCATAGTATTTTCATTGCCATTTGTCTCTAGGTATTTTTTGATTTCCTCTTTGATTTCTTCAGTGATCTCTTGGTTATTTAGTAACGTATTGTTTAGCCTCCATGTGTTTGTGTTTTTTACTTTTTTTTTCCCTGCAATTCATTTCTAATCTCATAGCGTTGTGGTCAGAAAAGATGCTTGATATGATTTCAATTTTCTTAAATTTACTGAGGCTTGATTTGTGACCCAAGATGTGATCTATCCTGGAGAATGTTCCATGTGTACTTGAGAAGAACGTGTAATCTGCTATTTTTGGATGGAATGTCCTATAAATATCAATTAAATCTATATGGTCTATTGTGTCATTTAAAGCTTCTGTTTCCTTATTTATTTTCATTTTCGATGATCTGTCCGTTGGTGTAAGTGAGGTGTTAAAGTCCCCCATTATTATTGTGTTACCATTGATTTCCTGTTTTATAACTGTTAGCAGTTGCCTTATGTATTGAGGTACTCCTATGTTGGGTGCATATATATTTATAATTGTTATATCTTCTTCTTGGATTGATCCCTTGATCATTATGTAGTGTCCTTTCTTGTCTCTTGTAACATTCTTTATTTTAAAGTCGATTTTATCTGATATGAGTATAGCTACTCCAGCTTTCTTTTGATTTCCATTTGCATGGAATATCTTTTTCCATCCCCTCACTTTCAGTCTGTATGTGTCCCTAGGTCTAAAGTGGGTCTCTTGTAGACAGCATATATATGGGTCTTGTTCTTCTATCCATTCAGCAAGCCTGTGTCTTTTGGTTGGAGCATTTAATCCATTCACGTTTAAGGTAATTATCGATATGTATGTTCCTATTACCATTTTCTTAATTGTTTTGGGTTTGTTTTCGTAGGTCCTTTTCTTCTCTTGTGTTTCCCACTTAGAGAAGTTCCTTTAGCATTCGTTGTGGAGCTGGTTTGGTGGTGCTGAATTCTCTTCGCTTTTGCTTGTCTGTAAAGCTTTTGATTTCTCCATCAAATCTAAATGAGATCCTTGCCGGGTAGAGTAATCTTGGTTGTAGGTTCTTCCCTTTCATCACTTTAAGTATATCATGCCACTCCCTTCTGGCTTGTAGAGTTTCTGCTGAGAAATCAGCTGTTAACCTTATGGGAGTTCCCTTGTATGTTATTTGTCGTTTTTCCCTTGCTGCTTTCAATAATTTTTCTTTGTCTTTAATTTTTGCCAATTTGATTACTATGTGTCTCAGCGTGCTTCTCCTCGGGTTTATCCTGTATGGGACTCTCTGTGCTTCCTGGACTTGGGTGGCTATTTCCTTCCCCATGTTAGGGAAGTTTTTGACTATAATCTCTTCAAATACTTTCTCTGGTCCTTTCTCTCTCTCTTCTCCTTCTGGGACCCCTATAATGCGAATGTTGTTGCGTTTCATGTTGTCCCAGTGGTCTCTTAGGCTGTCTTCATTTCTTTTCATTCTTTTTTCTTTAGTCTGTTCCGCAGCAGTGAATTCCACCATTCTGTCTTCCAGGTCACTTATCCGTTCTTCTGCCTCAGTTATTCTGCTATTGATTCCCTCTAGTGTAGTTTTCATTTCAGTTATTGTACTGGTCATCTCTGTTTGTTTGTTCTTTAATTCTTCTAGGTCTTTGTTAATCATTTCTTGCATCTTCTCAATCTTTGCCTCCATTCTTATTCCGAGGTCCTGGATCATCCTCACTATCATTATTCTGACTTCTTTTTCTGGAAGGTTGCCTATCTCCACTTCATTTAGTTGTTTTCTGGAGTTTTTTCTTGTTCCTTCATCTGGTATATAGCCCTCTGCCTTTTCATCTTATCTATCTTTCTGTAAATGTGGTTTTTGTTCCACATGCTGCAGGATTGTAGTTTTTCTTGCTTCTGCTGTATGCCCTCTGGTGGTTGAAGCTATCTAAGAGGCTTGATAGGAGCCTCTGGTGGTGGGTAGAGCTGACTGTTGCTGTGGCAGTCAGAGCTCCGTAAAGCTTTAATCCACTTGACTGTTGATGGGTGGGGCTGGGTTCCCTCCCTGTTGGTTGTTTTGCCTGAGGCAACCCAACACTGGAGCCTACCTGGGCTCTTTGGTGAGGCTAATGACAGACTCTGGGAGGGCTCACACCAAGGAGTACTTCCCAGAACTTCTGCTGCCAGTGTCCTTGTCCCCACGGTGAAACAGACCCAGCCCCCGCCTCTGCAGGAGACCTTCCAACACTAGCAGGTAGGTCTGGTTCAGTCTCCCCCAGGGGTCACTGCTCCTTCCCCTGGGCCCCAATGCACACACTATTTTGTGTGTGCCCTCCAAGAGTGGGGTCTCTGTTTCCCCCAGTCCTGTCGAAGTCCTGCAATCAATTCCCACTAGGCTTCAAAGTCTGATTCTCTATGAATTCCTCCTCCCGTTGCCGGACCCCCAGGTTGGGAAGCCTGACGTGGGGCTCAGAACCTTCATTCCAGTGGGTGGACTTCTGTGGTATAAGTGTTCTCCAGTCTGTGAGTCACCCACCCAGCAGTTATGGGATTTGATTTTACTCTGATTGCATCCCTCTTACCGTCTCATTGTGGCTTCTCCTTTGTCTTTGGACATGGGGTATCGTTTTTGGTGAGTTCCAGTGTCTTCCTGTCGATGATTGTCCAGCAGCTAGTTGTGATTCTGGTGTTCTCGCAAGAGGGAGTGAGAGCACGTCCTTCTACTCCGCCATCTTGGTTAATCTCACCACCTCATGGGTTTTAATGAATATTAAATTAGATAACTTCTATGAAAATGCTTTGCATATACAACATGCTTGTCCAATGCAGTCAAATGAATGTGTTTATTATTTGGCTAAAATAGCTTAGATTTAGCTTGCAAAAAAAAAATCTTTTTTTCAACTAGACAATTCTAAAAAATATTGGAATCAATTTAAGTAGAACTCAGCTATCAAACTATGATAGACCTAAGCATCTTTACAATATTGTCTATTTCTGTTGATCTAGCCAACACATCTTGAATTTTTCTTACAAATCATGTGGGAGTGGGTGGATATGAATTATCAAATTTTTCCTTTGGGTAAAAATATTTCTAGTCTTTCATACATTTCCCTGTTAAGCATTTTGTGGTACCACTTGGGTATTTATTGTTCTAGATTACCGGGCAATAGTGTTTCTAGGGAATTAAAAGTGTGATGTGATGGGCCTTATTTAAAATCTGTGTCCAATTTCAGCTGACTTTCAGGCTAATTGCATATTTTTTTCTGTTTAAGAGTTGATTATGTAGGTTATTTTTTTAAAAGAAAGATTCTTTAATAGATTCAAAGTAAACCTAAGAATGATAATCAATATGTTAGAAAGATGTTTTCTGCAAATCTCAGGTCTATTGATGATCAGGACAATTCTGCATTTGTGACATCACAGGAAAAGCCATCCCAGCAGTAAACAATGTATTATTGGTTCATTCCCACTGGAGCGGGGATAGCCAAACTTTGTAGTCTCTTTTCTGGCTTTGCTATCAAAGAATATACCATTGAATCAATCTTTGGTTCTTTTCTCTTTCTGCCTCCTTCCCTCCTTTTCCAGGCTCTGGACCATGATGTTAGTTGAATGATTTCAAAAACAGATATTTTGCAGGTACATCTAGGTTCCTGGGCCCAAACTTCCATTTGAAGAGTCATTATCAGTGTTTCTATCATAAACATAGTGGTGCACTGATGCACAAATATTGCCATTTTTTCACCCATCCCTGCCTCCATTTAAGAGGTAGAGTCAGTCTATTTCTGCACCCTTTACTCTGGGCTGGCTGTGAGGCTTGCTTTGGGCAGCAGAAAGTGATGGTATGTTGGTTCAGAGCCATGGCCTCAAGAGGCCTTGCGTGCTTCTGTGTTCTCTTCTGGAGCCCTGCCGCCGCTGTGAGAACAAGCCAGGCCAGCCTGCTGGAGGGGGAGACATGGTGTGGAGATAAGCCACGTTATCCCAGCTGAGGCCATGCAAGACCAGCCAGAACCCAGCAGACTTCCTAAGCTGACTGCACACCAGGAGTGAGCCCGCCAGAGATGCCAGGTGACCCTTAGACTCTTGACAGATAACACATTGTGGTGTGTAGGTCACCACGTTTTGGGGTGGTTAGTTAATGCTACAGTTGTTATGGGCCCCACAGAAGTGAGGGAAATGGGGCAACAGTGAGCGTCAGTGTCAAGGAGAGTCACCAGCTGAGTTCCACGTCTCAGAAGCTCTCCCCGCAAATGAACGTGTTCTTTATTTACCCGGGGCTTCTCATTTTGGCCACCGTATTAGTTTCTTTTTGCTGATGTAACAAAATGATGCAGACTTAGTGGCTTAACACAAGGTATATTTATTATCTTACAGTTCTAGAGTTGAGAATCCTAAAATCACAGGTTTTAAAAAATCTGGATTGGCTGAGGATTTCTAAAATCATCAAGTGCTGGGTTTTTGTTTTGTTCTGTTGCTTAAGACTTCTTTCCTCAATTTTTCTCTTTCCTATTACATTTTATTATAAACAGCAAAAGGAAACCAGGATGTACCTTCAACACTTTGCTTGGAAATCTCCACAGCTCAGTACCCTAAGTTATGGCTCAGAAGGGCCGCTTTCCACAAATCTGTGGGACACATGTCAGCCAAGCTTTATGCCATTATATACAAAACAAGAGACCACTTTCCTCCAGTTTCCACATATTCCTCGTGTCCTGAGCCCTTGCTAACAATGCCTTTAAAGTCCACTTTTCCACCAGCAGTCTTCTTAAATAAGAAAATGTAAGTTTTCTCCACTGTGCTCCTCATTTTTATCTAAGTCCTCCGTACCAGAGTCATCAATATCCACATTTTTACCTACAGTCTTCTTAAGACAATGTAGGCTTTTCCTGTCCTGGTCATCAACAGTTTTCCAGCTTCTGCCCATGCCCACTTCCAAAGCCACTTCCACATTTTTCAGTTGTTTTTAATAGCAGCAGCCCACTTCCGTTGCCCAAGTCTGTGTGTGTTTCCTATCGCCACTGTAACAACTTACTTACCACAAATTTAGGGGTTTAAAACAACAAATTATCTTACATTTCTGGAGGACAGAAAATCAACAATGTTGGCAGAACTGTATTCCTCCTGGAGCCCCTAGGGGAGAATTCATTCCCTTGTCTTTGCCTAGAGAGGCTTTGTAACTTCCCGGACTCATGGCCCCTTCCTCTATCTTCAAAGCCAGGAACTCAGCATCACCAAATCTCATCCTCTCTCTCCCTCTTGCCTCTGCTTCTGTCACATTGCCTTCTCTGACTCTGACACTCCTGCCTCCCTCTTATAAGGACCCCTGTAGTTACACAGGCTCACCCAGATCATCTAGGATAATCTTCCCATCTCAATGCCCTTAATCCTATCTGCAAAGTCCCCTTTGCTATTTGAGATAATAATATACTCACAAATTTTGAGAATTAGGACATGGGCACCTTTTGGGGGGATGGGGCATGATTCTACCCACCTTTCTAGATGTTTTCTTGTCATATTAAAACCCAAATATGCAGCAAATAGTACTCTTTCATGGGTACTAAAAATAGGATGTGTATATCAAAATTATGTTTCTAAAAGAGGAAAGATAAACTTTATCTGATCATATACAGTGAAAAGTAGATAAATGATAGAACGATAGAACGATAGAACGATAGAACGATAGATAGATAGATAGATAGACAGTGAAAAGCCCCATATATTTCCTTAAAAAATTTCCTTTGAATTCTAAGTTACTCCTGAACAATTCATGTTTTAAATGGTGTTAGCTAGTATTAAATTTTTACTAATAAGAAAGACCACTGTTTGTAGAAGTCTGTCAACAATAAGCAAAGAACATCTTTGGATCAGTAGGAAGGTGGGAATGTCCCTGCTCTGTCATTTCTCTGATGCTGAAGGTGATGCTCTCTGCCTCCAAAGCTGCTCCTAAAGGCAGGGGAATGCCCACAGCCCAGTCGTGTTTTGGGTTCAAGGTTGGTGCAAGGCTAATCCAAACTTTTTAGTACCTCTAAGGTTATTTGTTCATATCTGGGCCTGGGGTTTGATCACGCCTCTTTCAGCTACCCCATTGTCATTATTACTGTGGATCTTAAAATTTCCAGCTTCTTTTAACTCCACCCACAGCATTTGACACTCTGAGCTTCAACGACCTTGAATGCCACAGCTAGTTATGTCCTGTACAGAAGAAAGATCTCCTTTCATATATTTTGTTTACTTGCCATCACCTCCCTGTGACCCTAGATCTTGCTTTGTAAAATTGCATAAGGAAGCAGAAGACAATCACACAGATAACAGACCTTCCTCTCCCCAACTCATCGTAGTATTAAAACAGTACTTCTCAGGGTCTTCCATCAGCAAAAATGAAAATATTAATTATATTTGTTACTTCATAAAATCTAAATGTGTGGCTGCATCTCTCATTGCACTGCTTTGAAGGCCGTTGGGTTCTGGTCCAAATATTGCTCTTTATATTTGAACGAGATGATTTCTTTGCTGTCTGGGGCAGTTTTACCTCCGGTTCTAAGTCCCAGGCAGTGTGTCAGGGACTCTCCCTTTAACATTCTGCCAAGCATTGTGTTTGCTTTCTGAAAATTTGTTTTTCACGGTGAAGAACATCATCAAAGTAACTCCAAAATAACTCCAAACTATCTTCACTGTAGAATCTTTGGTCACTTTAGAGCCCAGCTGTTGACCGGTGAAAGTTACAAGGGAAAAGTTATCATCCTGTGATACTTACTCTCTTGCATTTACAAGCTATGCTCCTGTGACAGGGAAATCTATGAGCTGACTTTTTATACTAAGGTTAAAAGAAATCCAGGATATGGCACTGAAAGTTGATCTGATGCTTTACTGATGTGTATTATTTCTCCCTTTCTGGAGTTAATTTTCACCTGCCATCAGTCTGCCTCCTCACCCAAAATATTGGAGTCCACCTGGCATTCCTTTACATCATCCGTGTATGGGTTTCCTCCTCCCATCATACCAAGGCAAGTTAGCATGATGAGAAACCTTCCCAGGTTCTGCCACCTGACTTCAGATTTTGTGATGCCTACAGAATTCACAAGTCCTGAAACTAGTCACTTTTGCCTCTTTATGCTGGAATTGGTAGTATTATCATTATGTATTGATTTATTTTCTAGCATTTTATTTGCCTACGTGTGCCTGTGCGTGTGTAGGTGTGTACTTTAATGCACACTATGGTTGACCTTAAACAGGATATTAATTGCAAACTGGGAAATATTATAGAAGGCAGCATGACTTAGTGGTTAAATGTAGGATTTGGGTGTCATAACACATACATGCAAATTATGACTTTCCCACTTACTAATTTTGCCTCCTTAGGCAAGTTACTTTTCTCTCCAAGGCCCAATTTCTCCTTCTTTAAAATAGTGGTCGTGATAGAACCTTTTCTATAGGGTTTTTGAGAGGATTTAATGAGATTCTACAAATAAATTCCTTAGCATAGTGCTTGGCAGGTATTAAATGCTCAGTAGATTTCACCTTTTATTCTTTATTTTGATAAAGATGTTAAGCAAGTGTTCAGGAAAGTTTCACCTTAAATAGAAATATGGTTATATTGTTTAAAACAGAATTGACACTCGGTATACATTTATTAAACATGTCTGGTACTTTGGATATAAATTAAAGGTCCCTGCCTTTAAGGAACCCAGAATATAGGGAGAAACAATAAAACAAAGGATGATAACACAACTGTGATGGGTATTGTGATAGCGGTATGGCCAAGATGCTATGAGAAAAAAGTGATACCTGTCCTGAGTGATGGGAAGAGGATGGCAAGGAAAAGTCTTCCTGGAAGAAGTAAGGTATAGGCTGAGTCCTGAATGGCGGACAAGTAGAAGTTCACCAAGTGAAAGAACAATTATTCTAGGCACAGAGGTAAGAAGAAGAATGATACCATCTTAAAAAAAAAATTAAACCACAACATTAGATTGTGACAAAGGAACTGGACTTAATTTCTGCATGAATTTGTATGAATCAAAATCTGGTTAAAGACATAGATGCTCATTGGGCCAGTCTCAGGCAGCTCTCAGGCAGCTCTATAAAGACTCGCTTAACTTCTGCCCTTGCACAACAGTTCATAAAATGAGAGTGACTACTATTTACTTAATACCTACTCTAGGCCAAATGCTGAGGTTGGTTGCTTTATAACCAATGTCCTCTCAAAACATATGATATTTTATTGGTTCTAAATCTTATTACAGTGAACCATGCCACCACTGCAGAAACCATCCTGCAGAAAATGTAAGGAATGACAGAGTTCAAGCACCAAATTCCCTTTATTCTGTCCAAGTGATCTTTATTATGAGGATTGGAGTTGCATACCTGAAGAATTCCCTCCCTGCTCTTATCAAATACTTAGTTTTTTGATGTGGTAATAGTCAATAGTTTTAGGATTCAAAATAAAATTATTATGTGTCTGTGATTTTCCTGAATGTTAATAATCAAATTTGCAACTTGTTAAGAGCTGATGATTTTAAAGTATGGTGTTATCAAGCTACAAAATTTGAAATTTTATGTACCTTCCCCCTCAGCTGTCATTCATTCCCTCCCAGGGAACAGAGTAGGGTTAGGAAACAGCATAGGGTTAGGGTTAGTGTAAACAGCTAAACTTCATTAAGAGTTTCTGGACATGGGTGGCCTCCAGAGGAAGCCATAAAGTGTTAACACCCTTCTACATGATGGACCCTATGGAGCATTAGAGGAAAGAGAAAAGGCAGCTAAGGGGCCCTTTTCCTTCCTTTCTGTGGGACACAATCATCCAGATAGTGAAAGGCTGCCACCTTGAAGTCGTGCTCTTTAATGAGAGTGTAGGCTCCTTAGGAAATGTAAATAGTCCTGCTAACCATGCCTGACCCCTCATCAGACTTGCTCCTTTTGGATGTTAAAAGGCCTGTCAGGCTCAGAGATTGTTCCTGTATTCATCATCTGTGGAAAATGGAAGTGTAGCTTGTTCCCAAGTATTCACCCTCTAATGTGTACTTGCTTCCCGTGATCACAATGAATTTGCCAGTGCTAAGTCCTTGTGCCCTGTCCAAAGGGTTTACTTGTGATGAATTGAGCTAATAAACATGTAACTGAATGATGCAGCTGCAGATTGACTGTCTCAGCAGGATGTACCTGCTTCTCCATATCCCTCTACTTTCTACCCTTGTACACTCAGCATACCCACAGACCCAACACCTGTCGGTTTGGTAGCTGCTGGTTTGTCTTCTGAGGTCTGTATTGCCATGCCTCTTAAAGCAAAGAATGCTCAGAGAGAGATCTAAAATGAAGAGCAAATATGTAGCTCCTGCCCCTTCCCAGAGATGCCATCTGGGAAGTTGATTATAATATCCTTTTTGGCTGAACTTAGATTTGGCCTCAGAATCCTTCTCAACTCCTTGCTCCAGACAGACACTAGCAATGGACGAGAATTGGCAGGCAAGATGAAACCTGTTGGTCTTTTGTGCCAACCACGTATTTTGCATTCTTATAAGAGGGGAATCAAGTGAAATCGGGCAAGAAGGCTTACATTCTTCAAAGGTTCTCAGAAGAAAAAAGTCTCTTTTATGTTTGTATGTGTATATATATTTGTTCATGTGTGTATTTATCTATTAATATGCATTTGAGGGAGAGAGAAATATTCATTGGTTATAGACAGGCAAACAAAAATAACTGGCTATAGAATTTTCATAACCTACAATACATTCAACGAGTAAATTGTAGAAAGTAATGACTGTGTATTATTTTCCCCATTATCCACATTTATCATTTGTAGCTATGAAGTGCTCTTTAAAATGGTCTTTCTTGCAAAGGTAAAGGAACATTTTCTGTCTCCATGAAAAAAATGACCCTGCCAGTACCTGCCCAGGTTTATGGTCAGGAGCTATAACCTTTTTTTATGGGATTTAAACACAGGGAATATTTCACAGTGATTTCACTGTCACATGAAACCTAGGCAACATTTTGCTCTTTTCATCACTCTATGAGAAATTCAAAGATAGGTTAAGAGGAAAGTCCTTATATTCCCAGAGTCTGAAACTGCATGGAAGTGGATGGTTCTTCCTCCTTTGCTTTTGTGTTTCCTCTAAAGAGTAGGAGTAGAAAGCTGTCCCATCTCTTCAGGTCATTTCAGTTTGCTGAGCATTTACAGAATGTATTTCTGCACAGGCCTAGGTGAACTGAGCATCTTATTTCAGGCACAACATCTCTGTCTTCTTCATTAGATTTATTTACCAACTACTCAGTTTTCAAGCAGGAGCATTTAAACTCTCAGTCTGAAGTTTTGAGTTAATTCAACCAAGGTCTATCAGGTAAAATAAAAAGGAAAATACTATTTTCTCTTTCCTCATTGAAGGATCATTTTCTTGCCTTGAGAACAGCCATATTACATTATTTTAATATTTTTCTTAAAGAAAAATGGCAGTAGTTCCAGCAATTTCCACTTTCCCCCTAAAATACTTTGTAAAATGAATTGAGAATGGTGAAATAGGTCATTCCTGTGATAGAGATATTTTGAGACTTTTGCTTTATCTCTTATTGTTCAAACTGTATCATGTTTACAAATAATATTAAACAAAAGATGGTTTTTCCATAATGTTTAGTAAGCAGCTGTCTGAATTTCAATAGCTTTTTGGTATACTATTCTGGAAGAACAGATTGTTTTGAAAAAATAATATTTGCCAATATCTTGTATTGGGAAGTGAGTTTTCATCTGACCCCATTGTCACACCCTACTGATGAAAATTACAGCCAGTTTGAAAAACATTTTCTGTTGTTTGGCTTCTTAGACATTTTTGGTTGAGTTTATTATGATTCCATACAAATTCCTACACATCAAAAGTATTAGCTTGGAAGCTTAAGGCTGAGAGGCAACCATTAGTATCTCTTTGTCAAATTATGAAAGGAAGTTCTTTAGAAAGTCAATCTGAAAGCTGCCACACATTCAAACATGTCCTTCCAGCCAATTTAAATAGTCTCACAACAAATTTAATGTCCCTCCTTGCCCTACAATGTCTGGAAAGCTGACAGTGACATTGATTTCAGAGAGAAAAAGAAGGAACGAGCATTTGGGAAACCTTTTATTCTTGCTCCTTGGCTACATCAGAGAATTCAGAAGATGCAAAGCTAGCGACTGGGAGGAAGATGAACTGGATGGAAGGCATGAAACTATAAGAATCTTGCTCCGTCTCTGATTGTGGAAACTTATAGAGCCGATCACAGACTTGCCTCAGGGACTAAAAATTAGCATTTGTGTCAGACAAATACTGGATGATACTTTTTTATATGATGAAAGATTTTCATGTAGTCCTTCCCGGCATGTTCAGTGTTTTAGTCTAACTCTGAGAAGAAACTTAGCAGCAACATACTTTCTCTATGTTTATCTTTACATCTCCATTTCTACTCCTCCCCCCAAATAAAATATTTTGGTTTGCACAGTGAAATTAGTGGAAGCAGTAGCACTAACAATATCTGGGCTGCTAGCCCCTCCCCTCAGAGCACATCAGGTGGAATATTTAGGAAAAATAAAGTATTTATTCTGAGTGAAGTCAAGTGGAGTTTTAGTACACTTGATGGTAACTACCTTTCAGAACTTGTTTTCACGTTGGAATTACATCTTATACAGGCATCCTAATCCTAAAGTTAGTGAATAAGCCAAAAAAAAAAAATCACGTATCAACAAATTTACTTTTTGAAAAACCCTCTAAATTCCAAGACTTTTCTGTTCTGATTGGCACTTGCACCCTCACATGAGCTGAGCCACCTCCAGACAAGTAGGTAAGATCACTTCATATCACCTAGCCCCAGTTGATCTGCCAGCTGAGGACAGTCACATGAACCAAGGCAAGACCAGCAGAACGACCACCAGCTGAGCCCAGCCCAAACTGCTGGTCCTGCATCAATAGATGGTACCTCTCTGAAACCACTAGTTTGGGGGATGATTTGTTGCACAAAAATAGATTACTGATATAGTGAATTCTCATGGATTTTTAAGAAGCTAACTCCCTCCCTCCCTTCCTTCTTCCTTCCTTCCTTTCTTTTTTTCTTTCCTGTTTTACATCTCATATGACAGTATATTTGGGGGCAGACAGTCAAGGGCTGGACTGATGATGTCATCAAGCATATTTGTATCTTTAGCATCTTGGCTTCTTTCCATGGCAAGAGGGCCACCCTACCCTCAGGCCTCACGTCTGCGCTCAGGGCAGGAAAAAGAGAAAATGGCTTCACCAGTTGCTCCAGTTCTACTCCTTAGGAAAGCAGAACTTCTCCAACATCCCTACCAGACTTCTGCTACAGGAAAGGGACATGCGGCTACTGAGAACTGCCAGGGCAGCTGGGAAGTGGGTACTTGGCTCTTCAGCTCCTTCGGTGGATGCAGAGAAATGGGCTTGGGAATGGCTGCTGTATTAGCTAGCAGACAGTGTCAGATATATTTCCTTTCTCCTTACACTGTTTTAACTTCTCAGTATTACGTGAAACCCTAGAAAAGGAACAAGATAAACCTGGATTCATATCTATTCACCAGTTAGGTAATACTAACCAAGCCTCAGTTTCCTTATCTGTAAAATATGAAACAGTACTTCATACCTCAAAAATGTATTTTGAATATAGAATTATAATATGAATAATTGTATAGAGAAATGATATTCTTTTTTTTTTTTACATTTTTTTTAAAACATCTTTATTGAAGTATAATTGAGAAATGATATTCTTTATAATGTCTGAGATTTAGGTAAAATTTCTACTTGCCAATATTTTGATACATAAGGAAATATGGCTTTGGATGATCAAACAGGTACAGACTGGCTTTCATTCCATCGTGTCTTTCTAGTTAATTAGAGTCGAAATATCCCTGATAAACAAATTTGACGTTAGATCCTGAACTTATTTTAACTTTCTGTAAAAGTAGTTTAGAGATGGAAATAGTGAAGAATGGTTGTTTTACCCCATTTGGTATGTAAATTTAGGAGTCTGACATGCAGCATGAAGAGACAAGAGTTATGTTATGGACAATTTGGAATGCTAAATTATGAGATAAAATTATGGGACATGATAGAATCAGAAACCCCTCGGATAAGCAGCTATTTCTCCTGACAAATTTTCTTTCAACCCTGCCCAGACGTTGGGCAGTTGATATTACTGGACTTATTTGACATTAGAGATGACAGATCACTAGTGTTGACTGAAAAAAAATGCACAACGTGAGAGTTGGGAGTTAAGTTTTATTGGGAGCAAAATGAGGTATATAGCCCGGGAGACAGCATTTCACATAGCTCTCAGAAACTGCTCCAAAGAGGCAGGGGGGAAGGTCAGTATATATGTGATTTTGGTGAAGGGGGAGCACATGCAGTGAAGCACACATTTGTGCACAGGGTTACTGCTAGCCTCATGAAGGTTACTGCTAGTCACAAGGAGCAGTTGTGACCGTGAAAATTTTTAGTGCTTTTCTAAATATGAGGAGATGCAAGAATTGGGCTCATAAAATCTCCTCCTGAAAATATATAACTATCTGAATTCCTGTTCTGCCAGTTTTTTTCCAGAGCACAGAGAGCCTCATTCCTGATCTCCACACTGAACTCCTTTCAGGGGGTGTTGAAGGTCAGTGGTTGCAGCAGCTTGTGATTTAATTCTTGTAGAGCCAGATGGCAAGTGCCAACCTTAAGTTGGCATCAGTGATCCTAGAGGATTCATGAACCAAAGAGCCTCTGTCTTAATTTACAATGACTCATAACCTTAGGAATCATGATTAAGAAGGGGGAAGGTGTATTATTCAGGCTTTCCTGTGGTAACAAACATAAATCTCAGCAACTTAACATAATGCTTGTTTTTTCTTGCTCATACAAATTTCTATGCAGTTCCATTGATTTCCCCAAGGATGCTCTCTTCCTTTCAGTGACTCAGGCTCCAGGTGGCTTCCGTCTTGTGGCAGAACTATCTGAGCACGTGGCAC
The DNA here is from genome assembly GCF_028021215.1 of Eschrichtius robustus. Taxonomy (NCBI): domain Eukaryota; kingdom Metazoa; phylum Chordata; class Mammalia; order Artiodactyla; family Eschrichtiidae; genus Eschrichtius; species Eschrichtius robustus. Next base: position 55,906,880 of record NC_090835.1, on the reverse strand, counting down.
TCATGGGCACAGGTAAATAAGTGATCAGAGATGGAGGAGGCACACCAGCTTTAATTGTTTTGGTCTGGAAGGGACACTTGTTACTTCTTATCTCCATCTATTATTTAAAATTTTCACACAGCCCAACACACCTACAAGGGGGGCTGGAAAATGTAGGAAAATGTGGATATTTGTTGAGCAGCACATTTTCTTTGCCACAGAGGAAACTGGTTTCTTGGTAATCGTAACTTTGAGGTTTAAATTAAGGGAGGTAATATTTGTAAAATACCTAGTAGAATATCTGGCTCCATGAAGGCTGAGACCATATCTATTTTGTTCACTTCTAGATGCCAAACGCTGGGCACAGTGTTTGGCAAATAATAGGGACTATGGAATGAATGAATGAACAAATAAATAGACAAGTACTGACTTGCTTTCTTTCAACCATATTTTATCATCTTTGAGTGTAGATAAGAAAACTTGTCTTCTTAGATTAGTACAATGTCCAGCACATAGTATATACTCAATATATATTTATTGATGATGAGGTTGATGACAGACAGACAAGGCTCACAGTTCATGATCTAACTATGATGGCACTGAGTGATTTTTCTTTTCCTTTCAACAAGGGTTAACATTTTCAATAGGATGGATTGTATCTCCCTCTGGCAGTATATTTTAGAAGTATAATCTTGAAAAAAACCCTCTGTTCAACTTCAAAATACCAGGACAAATGTTCCGTATGTGCTGCATGGAACTGAAGGCATTTAACGTGACTGTACCGTCCAGAGCACATTGCTTTTCTTTCTTAAACAACATAAATTTGCTGAGCCAGTCCTTCGAGAACTATGATTTGTTGACATGAATTCAACATGATCCCAACCTGCATCGTAAGAATGTTTTGGTTCCTTTGCCAACATTTACTCCTCTGCCAAGTTTTGTGGAATATGCTTTTGGTCTTGGCAATCTCCTGTATATTAGCTATTCTATTTCTTATCATTTCTAGAGAGAGGCATTATTTATTTTCCTCTGCACTTCTGGGAGTCATACACATGATATTATTACTGGACAACATCAGTAGATTGTCTCCCTGAGACATTTTAAGTTGGGGTAGTACCAAGCGCTTCTGCAAGCTGGAGACTGGGTCTAAGTGGACCACTGTCAGCTGGAGTTTTTTAAAAGTTTGTCATTTTACCCAATCACAGCAAACAAGTAGAGTGAAGTGCTTATTTGTCCATGAAGACATAAGAATGTCTTTCCATTTTTATTCACAAGAAGTGCTTTCTTGATGAAAATTCTAGATGGATGAGAAACTTGCATCTTTCCCCAGAGGAAGAAACAGACTTGAAATACCAAGAAACATGAATTGGAGAAAATCTTAGTGTATAAGCATTTGGTACTAATGCTATGATCTGCTATGATGTGCTGTTCATTTGGCAAATGAAGAAATGATGTGGGTTTTATAAACAGAGAACTCTCAATCTGGCCACAAAATTGTGTTGTAAAGTTTGAGGCTTGTTTGTTGGCTTTTTAAAAAGTGTATTCATTTATTCAGTAGTTATTTATTGAGTCCATACTACATGCCAGGCATTGTTCTAGGGGCTGTGGATACAGCAGTGACCAAAACATTAAAACAAAACAAAATAAAGCAAACAAAAACCATCTGACCCTTGGGGAGAGTTTAGGAAAATTGCCTGAAGTCACACAGCTCTTAAATAAGAGAATTGGGACTCAAACTAGGCAGTCTGACTTGTAGCCCATGCTTTTCACTGCCAAGCTGTGGTCCTTCCTATTTTTTTCTTAATTAATAAACCTTATTTTTAGAGCAGTTTTAAGTTTCAGGAAAAATTGAGCAGAAAGTACAGAGAGCTACAATATAATATACAACTGTCCCACCCATTTGTTGATCTTTGTTGCAGAAAATAGAAAATGGATCAAATATGAGTATACCTAATGCATGCCCCCTCTTTCTCTGTAGTCATGTTACAATAGCGTTAACTGAAAATTGTCCTAGTCCTAGGTTAGTCATTCATTTATCCAACAATTAATTATAGAGCCTCTTTCATGTGTTAGGATGCTCAAATGGCAATGAATAGACAGACATGGTCCCTGCCCTTACAGAGATTATGGTAGAGTGTAAGCCCTGACGCAAATAATATCAAAAATGAGTATAAAATTACAAAAGACAGAGACTTTAAAAGACAATGTAGCATATGGCACAGGGAACACTACTCAATAATCTGTAATAACATATATGGGAAAAGAATCTGAAAAAGAATAGATATATGTATTGATGCTTGTATAACTGAATCACTTTGCTGTACACCTGAAACTAATACAACATTGTAAAACAGCTATACTCTAATATAAAATAAAAAATAAATTAAAAAAGACAATGTGGCACACAATTTTAGATTGGGGATTTATACAAGTCCTGTCTGAGATAATAATATTTAAATGGCACCTGAAGGATAAGTAAGAGTTTGCCTTGCTAAGAGGAGAGGAGAGGGTATTTCGGGGAAGGGGATCAACAAAACAAAGTTACTGACAAGGCTAAGAATGTGGATCTTTCTAATATAAAGGAGCTGAATTGGTAATGGAAATGGAACATGACTGGCCTGAGAGATAGGAGGAAAGCCAGGAGACTTTGTTGTCCTAAAGTCAAAAGAAAGTATAATCACATAAGGTCAAGTAAGTTTAAGATTAAAAAAAGTCCACTGATTGGAGGCTGTTGGTGACCTTTCAGTTTTTGATATCAGCATTAGCACAAGGGTTGTTTTAAATGTTTTTTTTAAAAAAAATTTCAAGTGCATGTTTTCTTATCAAGAGCAATGTCCTCAGGTTTAGGGTAAAGAAGTGTCTTTGAAGTGGGCTAATTTATGAAGGTGAGAAAGTGGTCAGAGTGCAAAGATAACACTTATGAGCAGCTTGCAAAGACAGGACAGTAGCCAGAGAGGAGGTGGCATGGAGGGAACACTTTTTTTTTTTTTTTTTAAGTTGACACCAATTGGAGCAAGTTAAAATGCTGATTTTAGAGAACTGAGAATGAGAGAGAGCACAGGAGAGCAAGAGGGCTAAAAATGCAAGTTGGGGGATAACCGAGGCAGCAGGAAGGTAAGACTCTGGGCACCCGTAGAGGGACCGGCTTTTGCTAGTGAGAGTCTCCCTTCCTCCAATGTTACTGGAGGAAAAAGGGAAAAGTAAAGATTTAATTTAGTTAATAGATTTGAAAGCAGTATTAATTATATTCTTTAAGAATTATGAAGCAAGAAGTTGGTGTGGAGCTGAGAGAGATAGGGTGGGGAGTGAGGAGGAGAAAGTCCAGGTATCTGAAGGTAGTGAGGGTGGGGGACAGAGACCTCATTAGAGAAATACTGTGAAGAATGCCAAGCAGTGCTGAGTGGCTGTTTGAACAGGTAACCAAGAAATTATAGTGATGTCAGCAAATTAGAATCAGATTTCAGTGGACCTAGACACAAAACATTAGTAGCTTACATAAAGTTTATCTCTCAGATTACTTGGTATTAAGTCCAGTCTGGTACAGAGGGGCCTGGACCCCTCTGTTTGGTACTCTGTTTTTCTCCATCATGTGACTTCCATTTCATGGTCCAAAAGTGTGTTCCATTCCAAGCAGGAAGGGAAAAGGAACATAAAGAGTGTATCCATTCCCCATTTATGTTTGTTGTCAGAGAGTGGATGATTGAACAGATGCCTTCAGAGACAGCAGTTTCCAGTGCTGAAAGTCTAGAATCTGACTATGGAAGCGGGGAGCTGAAGTGAAACGAGAAGTCACTGGAGACAAGGGAACCAAGGATCAAGGAAACCACATGAGGTGGGTCATTCACATGGACCATGAGGTTTCCATCAATGGCACATTTCGAGGAATAAAGAAAGAAAGAGAACTCAGAACCCAAATCTTTGACGAATGAAGGGGAGAAACCATGCAGATGGTAGAAAGGCAGAGGGGGACCAGGAGTATTTACAAGACAGTGAATATAAAAATGATGAATGTACTCTAAGCTTAGTAAGGAGGTAAACACAGTGGGGAGCAACCTGATAGTTAAGAAGAAGGTTGTGGTACCAATGGATCAAGGATATCGATGAGGTAGAGTTGCTAGAGCAGATGATCTAGAAAATAGGAAGCTACCATCTTTTCTGAAAGAAACTTAGCTTTTATTGTGAAGGAAATGGACATAGTTGTTATCCAGAAAAACACTCCAGTGCATGTTAGTACAGCTTGAGCCTGGAGGATAAAACATTATTTTGAAATTTGTTATCATATACATTAATAAGTATTTGTCTATGGCCCAAACATAAGAAAAATAAAATTTTTTTGATTTGTAACATACATTCTAATCATATTATTTTTGATAATTCTTAAAATTTGAAGCATCTAAGTCTTGTTCTGGTTATCCTCACAAATTTGTCCTTTATCTTACTTCAATGCTTTATTTAAATTATAAAATAAAGTATGCATATAGTATAAAAATGTTCCAACAAAACAGAAAGTTATAAAAATAAAAACCAAAAAGTCTTCCTGTCTTGACTTTTCCACTTTTAATGCCACTCCTTAGAGACAATTGGCTTTAAATCTTTCCAGGGACTCCTTGGTGGTTAAGTCAATCATTTAAAAGAATGTTCTAATTTGTAATTTTTAAAAAACTTATCTTTCTGTAGTGTTATGGACTGAATGTCTGTTTCCTCCCAAAATTTATATGTTGAGGCTCTAACCTGTAATGTGATGGTATTTGGAGGTGGGGCCTTTGGAAGGTAATCAGGTTTAGATGAGGTCATGAGGATGGAGTCCGCATCATGGGATTACTGCCCTTATAATAAGAGAAAGAGACACAGCTTATTCCCTCTCTCTGTCAAGTGAGGGTACAGTGAGAAGGTGGCCATCTGCAAGTCAGGAAGAAGGCCCTCACCAAGAACTGAGTCTGATATTACCTTGATATTTAACTCAGCCTCTAGAACTGTGAGAAAGAATTATGTGGTATTTAAACCACCCAGTGTATGATATTTTGTTATAGCAGCTTGAGCTAAACTATAAAGTTTCTGCTGATTTCCTGATATGAAATATTAGAAACTTTACAGTTACAATTCTGATATATTCTCTCTGCTTCTTGAGTTTGATTTTGTTAATGATATTATTGTTTTAACAATTTAAATTAACATACTTAGCCCTCTATTTCTTGATCCTAAACTTTGGACGGTCCTGCTAGGTAATATAAGGACGTTGTTTTATAATCTTATAGCCCTGTTTTATGCCTCCCTGACCTTGTTTCTCTCCTCTTCTTCCTTCTCCTACCTCCAGGCTTAACATGTCAAGACTTGTGTCTTTTACCTTTGTTCTATGATTATAATTAAATTCTTCAATGCTTTGCCCATAAGTTGATATTATACTTTGAAAATTTTATCAATATAGTTTATAACATTTTGATTAATATTATTTACTTCAGAATCAAAGTGGAAAATAGAATATCTGATTCTAAGAGAATGTGTCAAATGTGTATTATTTATTCTTATATTCCATCAGTTACTCAAAATAAAACTTAATTTTTGTTTAAAATTTGACTTGTCTTTCAAGCTTTTTGTCTAGTTTCTAATAGTTGTGGAATTGTTGTTGATAGAGAACATATGCCTTCATCTTATTACCACATACATGGAATGGAGTCTGTGTTCTTCTTGAAGGCATTCTTTGCACATACTGACTGCTATTCTTTGATTATTTACTGTTGTTTTTTATTTCACTCCCAAAGTCATCTATTGTTTCTAAGATACCATGATTTTTTTTCTTGGATTCCTCTCTCAGTTTGCTGGAATAGATTTTCAAGCTTTTTAGTTTTGTTTTTTGTTTTGTTTTGTTTAAAGAAGAGGTGGAAAGTAATTTCCAGAATTCTTCCATGTCATCCTTAATCGATACTTTTTAATCCTCCACTTGAAATGTTGATGATGAGAAAGGATTTTGATGCCATTTTGATCCTTATTCCTTTGTAGACGACATGCTTTTCTTTTGGGGAAGATTTAAGATATACTCCCAGTGGAATGTGGAAATTTCATCAAAATGTGTATACTTGAAACTTTTCATTGGTTCTGAAGACTGGAGATAAATTTTCTTCAATTTTTTTTTTTTAATTTCTCCCTCCATTGTCTTTATTCTCTTATCTTTGTACAGTTTTTAGATTAGGTTTGGACATTGTTGAATCTATCTTCCATATCACTTAATGTTCTTTTAATATTTCCTATCTCTGTCTTTTTGGACTATGTTCTTGGGGTTTTCTTTGAATTTATTTTATGTATTATTAACATGTCCTGTATGTGTGTCCATTCTGTTATTTAGTCTCTCTAGTCAACATTCTATTTTGTAAGCATTTTATTGATTTCCAAGATCCCCTTCTTGCTATTTAATTGATCCTTTTTTTATAGTTGCTTGTCTTGTTATGGAGGACTTTTTCCTCAAATTTCTCAGAGGAAAATAAACAACTTTTTTTAAAAATTAGAAGGTACATTATTTCTGTGTCCTCTGGGTCAGTGTTTTTATTCTCTATTTTGATCTTTCTCTTTGAAGTTGTGAATTTTCTTCAAACACCAAGTGAAACTTGATTAGCTATTCATCTTTACCAATGAAGAACCACCGCATTGGTTTGTGTAGATAGGTGGCCTGCATTTCTTTTACAGTTGTGGAGCTGTTGTCCCAAAAGTCTTATGCTTTGAAAGGGAAGGCTGATTCTATACAAGGATAAAGGCCCTGTCCTTGTACACACTTCCCTTTAGGATATGTGGACAGGACATATATAGGCAGGCCTAGGGCCACCACTGTTACTAAGCTAGAGAACATTTTATTTTGAGATTTTATTGGTTAGAATTCTTAGGTACAGAACAAAGAATCTACTCCAGTTAGTTTAATGAAGGAGGGATTTATTGAAACATTAAATAATTCATGCAGTTGTTGAGAGAGTTGGAGAATCAGTTTCTAGAAGAAACTGCTGTTGGAAAAAAAAATAAATGAACAAAAAAAAGTTTTCCAGAAACTCATTGAAGAACTGGCCTAATTAGGGAGCTACTGGGCCATAGAGCACTGTCCCTGGGCTGCCACTTCAGCAGCTGGACAGATGCCCTGTCTGCTGGCTACTTCATGTAGCCAAATCAAACTCTTGTATAGATACAGCTGACTGGGGGAGCTAGTCATATGTCTACATTCTGGTTGCAACAGAGGGTAGGAAATAAGGGCTTTAAACAGTATACCTCAGGAAACAGTATTCACACTGTGGAGGATCATCAAAAGCAGAGCGAGTACTCAGAAAGCAGTCTTAAATATACCAGATCCTCCATGTGGGGAAACATACTTGAGTTTATTTCTATCTCCTGGTCCAATAGCCTTTCCTTTTTCACCCCACTGATCCCATGGCATTGTACTTGTTTAATATCTTTCTCTTGTCCTAAAATACACACTAACAGACTCTTTACAAATAAATCTTTCTTATTAGAGATCCCTACCTGAGGCTCAAGATGGGATTTATTGCTGCAGCCAACTGAACAGAATATGAAATTGAAGGGGCTGCGCAGCCCCACCTGTGCACAGCATGCCCTTTAACTAATTATCCTAATTCCCACCCCCAGTTTACTTGTACTCCTGTACCTGCTGGGCCTTTGGGGAGCTCCACCAGGAAGCACTACGCCCACCTCCATTGCAACCTCTTTTATTTCCTCTGATCTGCCCTATGCATCAGTAAGACCTATCTAACTATTATCTTACAGAGATTTGTCAAAATTTCTTGTTTGCTGATTGCATTCTTCCTTTTTTATGTTATTGTGGATATATTTTGCATATCTTTATTATTTTATTGGAACTTTGGAAGGAATTGGAGATAAATGGGAGTGTTGAGTTATCTATTTTGTTACAAAGTTTAGTCCGTATTTTAGAAAAAGGAAAAACAAACAAACAAAACCTCATAACCAGTTACCCTCTCTGCCCTCTACCCCATGTTTCCCTCTACATTGCCTATCAGGGATTGGTAAACACTCTCTATAAAGGGTCATAAGCAAGTGTTTCAGGCTCTGTTGGCACTATGGGCTCTGTTGCAACTGCTCAAATCTGTTGTTATAGGGCAAAAGCCACCACAGCAATACATGAAGAAATAGGCATGGCTATATTCCAATGAAACTTGACCTACAAGGATAAATGACAGGCTGGGTTTGGCCAGCAGACCATAGTTTGTTCACCCTGGTTCACATGGAGGATCCTGTGGGTTGCATTTGTCTTTCATGATCATTCATGTGATTAACTCAATGCTTGAACTTTCAGTTTGTCATCATCCATAGGTGGTAAAGATACATTAATTGGGAAAATGTAGGCTTGATAACACATCATCCTATCCATTAACAACTTTGTTTTACTATTTCCTTGCACCAATGAATGAATTTCCAGCAGGGCTTTTTGTGACTTTGCTCTTCATAACATGAAAGCAGAATTTAAAGAGGGATTTTCTGGTGTATATCGCCCTGATAACAGAAATAATTTTCAGAATTAGCAAGTTTACATGTAAAGAAGAAGAAAGGTAAAATCTCCAAAATTAACTTAGAGAACCAGAGTAGTGATGTTGCATCCATACCTGGTAAATCAGCCAATGAGGAGAGCACAACGTTTTCATCTGAGTTTTCGCTTAAATGGAAACCATGTTAAAATTTGGAGGCAGGAAAAAGGCATAAATGTGGAGAGTAGGTATAATCTAAAGTATTTTGAAGTTTAAATGGATCAGAAAATTGCCGAAAACATATTTCCCCACACATTTACTAAGGTGGATTTGTGATGGAAGCAGATTCTATTTCCCTCTTTCACTTAATCCATGCAATGCTTCAACACCAATCAAAATCCCTTTAACTCAGATGTCCAGCTTGACATTTGTCTATGCAAACTAGGGAGAGAAAATTCAGCTCTGAAGTTGTCTTGGAGAGAACAGTGAACTGGACGGGGAGAGTGTTAATCCTCCAAGTGCAGGAAATGTCCACCTTCCATGGGTCTGATTCTGCATGCTTCCCCTGTCGCTTCTACTGCAATTGACATCTGCTCTCTTTGGTGCTGCTTTTGAATGAGGGGGTCTGTTCTCATCCCTTCCACTGGGGCACCACCCCTGTTTTGCAGCCAGCACCCCTCTTTCAAACATCCCTAATAACTTCCCAACTGGTAACTCCAATGGTCTGGATTCATCTTTTTTTGATGACCATGTGGCATGTGACATTTTCCTTTACAAACTCAAATCTTTGATTCCTAAGTGCTTCTGTTTCTTGTTTTCTTCCTAAATCTTTCTTTCTTCACTCTGTCATTCAGAAGACTTTCCCTACTGTTCCCATTCTTTTAATAAAAGAGTTTTTGCCACAATGCAATGCCATTGAGAGACTACTGTCTCTCAATAGGGTTAGGGTTAGGGTTGCATAGTGATTCCAAGCATAGGTACTTGAGCTGGATGGCATGGATTCAAATCCCAGCTCAGCCACTTACTAGCTGTGTGACCTTGGGCAGGTCCCTTAACCCCTCTATGCCTCAGTTTCTTCATCTTTCAAATGGGACTAATAATAGTATTGACCTCGTTGGATATATGAAGATTTACTGAGTACAAGTGTGTAAAACAGAGATGCTCAAACTATAACCTGCATACAGCTCAAATAAGAATCTTGATAAAAGGCAGATTCTGATTCAGTAGTTCAGGGGTGGGGCCTGAGAGTCTGTATTTCTGACATGTTCCCAGGTGACATGGATGCAGCTGGTCTTACTACATATGTGAGGAATAAGGAGGAAAAGGGCTTAAAACCAAGTCGGGCACATGGAAGTGCTGGCACCCTTGTCATCGAAATCACATTCCTCTTTACTTAACACAGTCTCTTCTTGATCTCATGCATTTCATTAGCAACCTCCTGGAAGAATGAAAGCTTGACAAGTGCAGAGATCTTATTTGTCTTATTCTATCTAGGTGTTTAATAAATACTTGTTGGAAAAAAAGGAAGAGAAGGAGGGAGGAAGGGAAGGAAGTAGGGTGGAGTAATATCCTACGTGAATAACTCTCAGTTTTTGTCACCAGATCTGACTTCTCTTCACAGTTCCACTGACTCTGCTGAATATCTCCATCTGGAAGTCCTCTGGGCATCCCATATTCAACCCCTACAAAACAGACCCCATGTCTGCTCCAGTCTTCCCTTTCCTTCCCTCTTTTCTCCATATCTGTGACTCTCTTCTATTTTCTCTCCCCTCCCACATATTTTTCTTTTTTTGTTTTGTGATTGCCATTTTCTCTAAAAGGAAAGGCCTAAACCCATCTCCACCTGTCATGATGGCATATACCCTTCATCTCACACCCCACCTCCCCTATGGAGCCATGTAGTAGGCGCCAACAACACTGCAGATGGCTCCTCTCTTATGGCCCGAGTCTAACTGTTTCTTTTGTAGGCTATTCGTACTTCCCCATTTCAGTCCTGCAGGTTCTGCATTTATGAGTCTTGACATATCCCAGTACCATCTCTATGATTATCACTTTTGTCAAAAATATATATGCACATAAGTTTAAAGAGAAAAAAGGGCTAAAAGTCTGTAGATAATCCCTAAAATTGAAAACGAGAAGTGGCAGTAGGAACAGAAGAATCCTTTCTTGAACAGACATGCATACTTCCTATTCCTTGGAGGCAACAACTCTCAACTCCTTCAGTGGGTTCTTTGTTTTTACCTGAACTTCACTCAGTGGCACACTTATGTTGCTGTTCCTTTTTTTAATTTTTAGCATTCTGTATAAACTCTTCAGTTTGGAAAGTGAAGATTAATTCTCTTACCCATCCTACCTCTGTCAGACAGGGCCACTTCCCATCTCTCCAGTGTAGACAGCTCATGATTTGGATTAGATGTCGATTTAGTATTTGTATTGTTTTGACAGCTGAGCCTATACTTCTTTCCTTTTGTGTACAATCATTTACTTTTCCCAGAGTTAATAATTGTGGTTTTTTCCTCCTACTTGCTTAGTAATTTATGTACCACTAACTCAGCTCCCCAAAGCCACCCAGTTAGGAACTATCTTCTCAGTGTATTGGGCTCTATATTAATTTCATCTTGATTAAGACATCTCTCCCAGAGTCTTTCTAGTGTTTCATTCTATACGGCTTGCTCTTTACTGAAAGCTGTTATGGGCTCCCCATTACCATCATTTTGAGAATTTCCTTTATGTTTCTCTAGTGATGAATCTCCTGTTTCTAGGATCCTGGGTCTTTCCCATTTTTAATTTACTTCCTTGTTTTTAAGAAATACAACTTTCATTATCTTTGAGGCAAAGAGCACATGTGAGGTAAATTTTTTGCAGTAATGCATATCTGAAATTATTTTTTTCTATATCATACTTAATTGTGAATTTGGTTGAATATAAAATTCTAGGTTGCAAATAATGTATCTGTGGAATTTTGAAGGCATTACTCCATTGTATTCTGGCTTCTGTGCTTCTATTTAAAAATCTGATGCTGTTTTAATTCTTGATCACTTATATGCTAACTTTATTTTTCTTGATTTTAGGATTTTGATTTTTTTCACATTGTCACAGGTGTGCTCTGAAAAATTGGTGCCCCTTTAAATCTGGAATTCTAAGTTACTCATTTCTGAAAATATTTTTGTATTTTTTGGTTGATATTTTCTTCCCATTCTGCTTAAATTCAGTTTTTCTTTTTGGAACTACTGTTATTCAGATGTTCAATCTTCTGGATTCATTCTCTAAGCGTTTTATATTTTTCTTTCATATTTTCCTTTTTCCATCTTCTATATTCTGGGAGATATCTTATCTTTTTCTTTCACCTTTTCTTTGAGGTTTTAATTTCTGTTAGCAAATCTTTTAATTTTTAAAAGTTCATTTTGTACTTTGTTCTTTTTATATCATTCAGTTCTTGATTCATGAAAAACTATTCACTATTCACTCTCTAAAAAAATATTAACAATATTTGTGAAATTTTCTTCTCATGCATCATTTCTGCTTCCCCCAAATTCCTTGTTTTCCTGTGTGTTTTAGTTTCTGTTTTGCACATTAGTGTTGTTTTTTGTCCCCCTCCCCCCCAACCCCAAATATCTGGCTATCCTTCCTTATCTGCTCAAACTAAGGAGTGTGGTACCAGGGATGGTTGAAAATTCTTATGTGCAAATTATAATGTTCAAACATGGGTTGGCCGGGCTATTTTATTAAGGCATCCCCAAGATCATTACCAGTTTGGTTAGAATCACTAAAGAAGAATCTTGCAGTCTTTTGTAATCTCAGCATTCATATGTAAACTTTTATTTGTTTCCAGAGTATCTCTGCTGTTAGCTCTGCCTCACTGCTCATAGACATATTTATTTACTCTTTTGGGACCCAGATACTCCAATCTTTTGCAGGGTGGGGCAGTTGCCTGGCTATGCAAAGTGTAAGAAAGAATCTGGGCATCAAAATTCTTCTTGAGCAAAATTACAATACATTCTTCAGTTTTTTTTTCCTACTGTCACTCCCTCTTATAGAAGTTTCCATACAGCCCACTCCTAACTTGTGGGAGTTCTGTAGTGAAAAGGGGGGTGTTTCCTAGCTTCCTTCAGCTTTCCCAGGACCAGGTAAGCAAGATTCCCCTACCTAGTTCTTCTGATTTCAAACTATCAAATTACATTGCTGTTGTCCCCTCTTCACTTCCTTTTGTCCTTGTTGGTTTGTTCTTTTAAAACATTTATTTACCATCATTTTATTGGAGTTTTGGGAAAGAGTGCATCTAAATGAACTTGTCTAATCCTTCCCCAAGCCATTTTAAAAAAAACTTACATATCCGCTTTCATTTTATCTTAAGCAATATTTGTGAAATAATGTTTTTTTCTGTGTATTTATGTTTTCCTATGCACAGAAAATAAGCACACAACATATTTTTAATGTGCATATTAAGCCCAATATTATTTTGTGAATTTCTAATTTTAAACATAACATATTTTGAGAAGTACTATGCAATATTGCACAGTGTGGAGTTGACATTCCTTAGACATTTGTTTATTTGAAGAATTAATGGTCCCTGAGCATTCTTTAGAATAATTGTTTTTAATAGCATATTTTACACAATATGTTCTAATGTGACTTGTATGTGTGTGTGTGTGTTTAGCAGCTGATCATTCAGCCACTTAATGGAAGCAGACCTACAGACTGTGTACCCCCAGGAACAATTCCCCACTGCTGAGTTACCATATCACTCAGCAGGGTCGAGTCCCTGGCAGTGGCATAAGTATCATCATTATTTTCCAGAATATTACCATCTGCTCATTTGATCCATTAACCTCCTATTGTACCTCATAAAAGAAACATCCGGTTATAGAGACAGAAACACTGTGGAGCTAAGCAGAGGAAAATATGTTCGATACACACTTTGATTTGGGAACAGGGGTCAATGCTTCTCTTATTTTCTTTCTCTTTCCTAAATAGTCCATTAACTTTCCTGAAGGGAGATTGTAGCTTTTCCAGATAAATGAAATGATCCTGGTCCTGTTTATTTATTTATTGATGGTAACAGGTTAAGATAAATCAATTATCATTCAAATTAGTTACTTCTTTGTGTCCACCAAGAGTAGAAAAAATAAACAAGCTCATAGCTGGTTAAATTCATGTAATTTCTCTTCCCACACACGTAAGTTGGCTCTTTAGCCCATCGTTGTAACACCTTGAAATGATGTAATTTTTTAAATTGCTCATATTGACATTTACATGAGGTTGTAGAGTCTGAAAAATTATGTGACTTGGTGGTTTACCTGAATTATTTATGCAGGTACTTTTCTGTATTTCTCATCACTTTATGATAATAGTAATACTCAGAGTATATGCTATTTTGCAGACTTTGTCTTGAGAACTATGTGTGTCAACTCATTTAATCTTCACAATGACCTTTTGAAATTGATATTATTCCACTTAACTAATACTAGATGAAGCACTCAGAGAATTAAATAACTTTCCTAGAGTTGCACAACTAGTAAGTGGTAGGTTGAGGTCTGAAACCACACCCACTGGCTTTAGAGTCAGCATCACAGGGCAGACCTCCTTAATTTCAAGATAACATAGGTTTATCTTGACTGTAGTAGATGAACATCCTTGATTGAAGAGTGAACAAAAATCTTTTTTTTCCTGACTTGAGGTTATGCTTATGATACAGGTTGGACATGGGTCAAGGGTCCACAAAAGATATTTGGTATAAGCCCATTGCTTTCCCTAGATTAAATAATGACTTATCTTAGATTATTTAATTTTAATCTTGTTTAAGGCTGCCCTAAAATTAAAATAATGTGAACTCAGTAGACTTCTAAACTAAAGAAATCATATTAAATTAACAAATAAAAATTCAAATGATGTGAATTCTGGTCTCTTAAATTTTTGAAATCTTTTAGATGCCAAACAAAATAAAAGCAAAACCTGTTACATGTAAAGTAGCCATTATTTTAGTTTTAAGAAGGTTAAAAATGGAGCTCTGAAACTGATAAAGAGTAGTTACAAAAAACCTACTGCCGACATCATACTTAATGGTGAGAAACTAGAAGCTTTCCCACTAAGATCAGATACAAGGCAAGGACGTTTCCTCTCACCACTCCTTTTCAATATTATCCTGGAAGTCCTGGCTAATTAAATAAGACAAGTAAAGGAAATAAAAGGTATATAGATTGGGAAGGAAAAAAAATAAAACTGCCTTTGTTCACAGATGACATTATCATCTATGTAGAAAATCTGGAAGAATCAACAATAACAATAAAAACTCCTGGAACCAATAAGCAGTGATAGCAAGGTTGCAGGGTACAAGGTTAATGTACAAAAGTCAATCACTTTCCTGTATACCACCAATGAACAAATGCAACTTGAAATTAAAAACACATTACCATTTACATTAGCACCCCTCAAATGAGTATAAATCTAACAAAATATGTACAAGACCTACATAAAGAAAATTACAAAACTCTAATGAAAGAAATCAAACAACTAAATAAATGGAGAGATATTCCAACTTCATGGATCGAAATACTCACTATTGGGGCTTCCCTGGTGGCATAGTGGTTAAGAATCTGCCTGCCAATGCAGGGGACACGGGTTCGAGCCCTGGTCTGGGAGGATCCCACCTGCCGCGGAGCAACTAAGCCTGTGCACCACAACTACTGAGCCTGTGCTCTGGAGCCCGTGAGCCACAACTACTGAGCCTGTGTGTGACAACTAGTGAAGCCTGAGCACCTAGAGCCCATGCTTCGCAACAAGAGAAGCCACCACAATGAGAAGCCTGCGCACCACAATGAAGAGTAGCCCCTGCTCACCGCAACTAGAGAAAACCCGTGCACATTAGCAAACACCCAACGCAGCCAAAAATAAATAAATAAAATAAATTTATATATATAAAAAAATACTATTGTCAAGATGTCAGTTCTTCCGAACTTGTCTGTAGAGTCAATGCAATTCCAATAAAAAATACAGCAAGTTCATATGTGGATATCAGCAAACTGATTATAAAGTTTATATGGAGGCAAAAGGCCCAGAGCAGCCAACCCAATATTGAATACGAACAAAGTTGGAGGGCTGATGCTACCCGACTTCAAGACTTACTATAAGGCTACAGTAACCCAGGCAGTGTGGTTTTGGTGAAAGAATAGACAAATAGATCAGTGGAAAAGAGTAGAGAGCCCAGAAATAAGCCTGCATAAATATAGTCAGCTGATCTTTAGCAAAGGTAATATAGTGGAAGAAAGGTAGACTTTTCAACAAATGGTGCTGGAAAAATTGGACATCCTCATTCAAAACGATGGATTTAGACACGGACATTATACCCTTCACAAAAACTAACTCAAAGTGGATCATTGACCTAAATATAAAATGCAAAACCATAAAACTCCTAGAAGATAACAGAGGAGAAAACCTGGATGACCTTGCTTATGGCAATGACTTTTGAGATACAACACCAAAGGCAAAAATCTATGAAAGAAAGAATTGATAAGCTGGATTTTATTAAAATTAAAAACTTCTGCTCTGTGAAAGACACTGTCAAGAGAATGAGAAGACAAGCCAGGGGCTGGGAGAAAATATTTGCAAAAGACACATCTGATAAAGGACTATTATCGAAAATATACACAGAACTCTTAAAACTCAACAATAAGAAAACAACCAAAGCAATTAGACCAAAGACCTTAATAGGCACCTCACCAAAGAAGATACACAACTGACAATATACATATGAAAAGATGTTCCACATCATATGTCATCAGGCAAATGAAAATTGAAATAACAGTGAGATATCACTGTGTACCACTAGATGAGCAAAATCCAGAACACTGGATCGAAATGCTGGTGTGAACTCTCATTCTTTGTTGGTGGAATGCAAAATAGTACAGGCACTTGAAAGACAGTTTGGAAGTTCCTTACAAAACAAAACATATTCTTACCATAAGATCTAGCAATTGTAGTCCGTGGTGTTTACCCAAATGAGTTGAAAAATTATATCCAAATGAAAACCTGCACATGGACATTTATAGCAGCTTTGTTCAAATTGTCAAAACTTGGAAGCAACCAAGACACCCTTCAGTAAGTGAATGGATAAATAAACTTTGGTACATACAAACAATGGAATATTATTCAGTGATAAAAAGCAATGAGCTATCAAGGCATGAAAAGACAAGGAAGAACCTTAAATGCATATTACTATGTGAAAGAAGTCAATCTGAAAAGACAGCTTACTATATGATTATAACTACTCGACATTCTGGAAAAGGCAAAACTATGGAGATAATAAAAAGTTTGATGGTTGCTGGAGGTTGGGGGTAGGAGAGGGATGAAAAGGTAGAGCACAGAAGAGTCTTAGGACAGTGAAAATACTCTTTCTGATACCATAATGATGGATACATATCATTATACATTTGTCCAAACCCATAGAATGTACAACACCAAGAGTGAGCCATAGTGTAAAATATGGATTTGGAGTTATTATGATTTGTTGAGGTGGGTTCATCAATTGTAACAAATATACCACTCTGGTGGGGGTGTGGATAATGGGGGAGGCTATATATGTGTGGAGGTGGGGGGTGTAGGGGAAATCTCTCTACTTTCCCCTCAGTTTTGATGTGAACCTAATACTGGTCTAAAAAAATTGTCTTATAAAAAAATGAAGCTTTATGTTCAATTCTCATATTTTAATTTCACATTGTTAAATTTATTGTCTAAGTGGTTTAAACCCTTGGTTGTTTCCAAATGTATCAGCCTAGTTGAAAATATTACTGCATCAATAAAAATTGAGAAAGTCATTGACCCTCGCTGATTCCCCTTTGAAGGGTAAAGTCTTCAGCAGAAAATAAAAAGCAATTAAAAAATAAAATTGATGCATTCCTTTCCATCCACCTCCACTTCTGTAAGAATTTTTTAAAAAACATTTTATTTTCTACACTTTTGTAAGTTCATTACGACCTTGTTCCAAAAACTGTCCCCGTTGTCTGGGTTAAACTAGTTCTATTATTTGATAGTTAGTTGATGAGGTAATCTTCTTTTTATTCTTGACAAAGGACTTTTTCCACATCTTTGTTTGGCCTCAGAGACGAAACGATTCTCATAGAAAATTAAAAATTTGGGGTTTGAGTAGGAAGCTCAAATGGCCTGATGTGAATATGTGGATGACTCAACATAGGAATGCTGAAATCATCTAGTCTTCCAATTTTCTAGAAAAATGCATGAGTTTTAGGTTCATTCCACAAAAAATGAAAGAAGGAAAAATCATATAAGCTTTTCCCTTAGAGTTAAATATTACCTTTTTAAGGAGAATTCATACAAAAATTTACAAGAAAATAACAAAATATTTAAAGAATATGGTAAATACACACATACAAATAACATGGATAAATGTATGCATATGAAATACAGACATACAGATATGTGTATACATATATTTAAAGGTATACATAATATTTAGGTCCACATTGTAGTAGACTTGACTTTACTAAATATAGACTATATCTAATTAATCTGTTTCTCCAAAATAGTAAGTCACTGCTCTTCAAGTTTTTCTCTTCATCTAAACCTATCTGTCTGATACAGGAAGACCAGATTAATGTTGAACATGAGGGAAATTATGCTTAACACTAAAATAACTTACTCTTACACTATTTCAGACCAAAGTGACCATGAAAGATGCTTACTAAAGTACACTAGAGGTTTTCAAAGGTATAAGGAAGCTCTATCAGTGAGCATCCACAGGACCTCCACAGGTGTTTTCAAACAAAAGAAAATTAATACAGGTAATGGTTGCAAAAGAGGGAGAAGGACAAAAGAGCAAAGACCTGAAGGAGTTCATTACTATATCAACTGCGAATCACCCTTATTTGTGGAAGAGAAAAAGGAAAATGTTGTCCCCCAGAATCCATGTACTGCTGACGCTGCTGTTGCTAACAAAAAAGCCATTGCTCCTAACATTTTGCAAGAAGGCTGCACTCCCACTGCATTGCCAGTGTTTGCATATATTGATTCAAATTTTGTTTCCTAATTGTTTATTGCTGGTGTAGAGAAATGCAAGAAGAGTTTCTGGTTTTTCAGTCTGTTCAGTTTTTTACTTGTTAGAATGGAGAGGTGACTTCTAAGTTCCTTACGTGTGGAACTGGAAATTGGACATCTAAGATGCTCATTTTCCTTTAAATTTTTATTGTGGATTTTTTAATATTTCAAGATGAAAATGTGTTTTTCCAGAAAGGAATTTTGTTTGTTTCTGTCATTTGCCTGGGAGCACTGAAAGTGTCTGGCCAATTAATTTTTATGAATAAGGGTATGCCCGTTAGGTTCCTAAGTTTACTGTCTATCTCCAATTAGACCTCTCACCTAGAGAAAGCCCTAGATTTTGTCTTCTGAAGATGCTCAATTTTTTTCTTAAGATACAAGCAGGCTGTCTTAGCTCAGGCTGCTATAACAAAAATACCATAAACCAGGTGACTTAAAAAACAGAAATTTAGGGCTTCCCTGGTGGCGCAGTGGTTGAGAGTCTGCCTGCCAATGCAGGGGAAGCGGGTTCGGGCCCTGGTCTGGGAGGATCCCACGTGCCGCGGAGCAACTAGGCCCGTGAGCCACAATTACTGAGCCTGCGCGTCTGGAGCCTGTGCTCCGCAACAAGAGAGGCTGCGATAATGAGGGGCCTGTGCACCGCGATGAAGAGTGGCCCCCGCTTGCCGCAACTGGAGAAAGCCCTCGCACAGAAAAGAAGACCCAACACAGCCATAAATAAATAAATAAACCCAAAGTTAAAAAACAACAACAACAAAAAAAAAAAACAGAAATTTATTCCTCACAGTTCTAGAGGCTGGGAAGACAAGATCAAGGTCCTGACTGATTAAGTTCCCAGTCAGAGCCCTCTGCGTGATCTGCAGATGGACACCTTCTCACCGCCTCCTCACAGGACAGAGAGATCATCTCTCTCCTGTCACTTCTTACAAGGGCACTAATCCCATTCATGAGGGCTCCACCCTTATGACCTAATTACCTCCCAGAGGCTGACCTCCATTAAGGATTAGGGATTAGGGTTTCAGTATATGAATATGGGGGTGGGGGGCGACACAAGTATTCAGTCCATGGTGCCAGGTTAAGCTCTGCTTCTGGCCTCAGTAATATTACTTACTTTATTAGCAGAAGATTGATGCCTTCAAAGGCATTAACAACATATGATCAAATATCTTTAATTGTTTTCACTGGAATATTCTTTGTACCCTCATGTTGGGAGATGCAGTGCATAGCAATAAAGTAAAATAATTGTTCATAACAATTAAAGTTAGGAAATAAGCTACATTTTAATCAGGAGACAAATAGACAAACAGGGGGACATCCACACTAATGCGGCACAGGACACTCAACACCTTTCAAACAGATCTATCTGTGTGTACTGAAGTGTAAATTCTTTTATATCTTTTGAGACAAAAGCAGTTTACAGAGTAACATGAGAGAGAGAATACATACAGACACAGATCTATACACAATGTAAATACTTTAAATACTTCTGCAAGGCTACGTTCAAACTGTCACCAGCAGTTATTTGGGGAGAAGACAGTGTGGTCAGTAGAGGTACAGGGAGGTGAAAAGGAAATTTTATTTTTTAACCTGTAGCTTTTTGAAATGTTTACATTTTTAGGGAGCATATTACATTTTTTTAATGAAATTTTCAAGAGAGAAGACAACCTAATCACTAGTATGTTCTTTGTATGTACAAACTTAGTCCTCTTAATATAATAGAGTTTATTTTGTGGTACTTATTGATATCTTTATTACTTAATAAAATATTTAGCTGAAGCAAAAAGATGTCATAAAACTAAATTTTATAATTTAAAATCTAAACAAAAGGAAACTATTAAATCAAAATAATAATTCTTTGATATAATTTTCTTTTGAGATCTAGTCTGCTCTTCACCTTGATTTGGCATTGTTTGAATCATCAGTACATTTTGCAATTTCCATCTTTTCAGCTGCTGGAGTTTATGTTCTATTAGAGCTAATTCTAGTAAATATTATATCCTAGATTTGTTCTTTAAAATAAGTTGAAATTAATTTTAATTTAGAGCTGGAACTTTCTTCCGTAGACACATGGGTAAGATTTGTTAAAAATAAATAACCAAATAACACATTTCAGAAAAAACGATTATTCTTGTCATATTAGTTTATGATAACTACTTTACAAATCTCAAAGGTAGTTTTTTCAATTAAATGTTTTAGTGATTTTACTTAAAGCAGTAATTGCTTCAGTGATGATAGTGAGGAGAGTAAAATTTTTCTTTAATACCTTTTTTATTTTTCATGATATATTTTTCACGATATATTTTTCACCATTTGAATTGCTGGCCTGGAAAGTAAATATGAGGAGCTGTTTACAGGTTTTTGCTTAATCTATTGTCATGAAGATCCCAAACTAAATTAAAATATGTATATCAGAATGATAAAACTGTAGCCCCAGTATTTGGAAAATACATAGACAAAATTTTATTCGTGATTGGTTTTGTTTTCAAATGCAGTCACCTCTTTAATGTCTGCACCAAATACCATTGAAAACTTTTGCTTGCATTATAGCCCTCCCATCACAATGGCTCCAATGTAAAGCATTGCCTACGGGAACTTTCTTTCACCAGTCAGTGATGTGTGAAGCATGGTAAGGGGCTTGGCAGCTGTCAAGGAGGCACTCCAAGTAGAGAGAGGAGCATAAGTAAAGGCTTCAGGTTCTGAAACAGCAGCACATTTGTGGAAGGCAAGTAGCTCCAAATGCTACAAGTGAGGCTGCTGTGTGGCTGGAGCCTAGGGTACAAGAAGCCATAAAGAGTCATCACCTGAAGTGGACAGGAGTGTGGTCACATCACGTAGAAGCTTTAACACCACTGTGTGATTTACCAGGTGGATTGACAGAGACAGGTAGATGAGTAGATGGGTATGGGGATACACAGTAACCCTTGAACAACATGGGGCTCGATTCGCAGGTCCACTTATATGTGGATTTTTTTCAATAAATATACATCGGAACCGCGGATACAGAGGGCTGACTATGGGGCTTTAGCATCCATGGATTTTGGTATCCTTGGCAGGTCCTGGAACCAATCCCCTGCAGATACTGAGGGACGACTGTAGATTGAAAGACATGACTATATGTTCTATATTACACAAATGAGATTATATATAATACTACACATATCGGCTTAAGAAAATATAATATACTTCAATATATGATGTCTGCATTTCTACATTTAGCCACATTTATCAACTCCCTTTGCTTGTTAACTGTCTTACATCTCCACACTTGAAAATCTGAAATACTACAGCATTGTTTGCTGGAACAAAATGAAAGTCCCACAAAATGCCTATCAGTTCAGAAAATACTTGAATGAATTACTAATGAGGGTTTGGGTTATTCATTAGACACGTTCACTAACATTTATTAAGGAGAGCTGATAACACAGCTCCCAATTTAAATTCATCTTTCTGACCTCGTCCTTCATTTACGCTTGCACATCCCCATTATGGTCCTGCAAAATTAATATGATGGACTGTATCATTAAGTGTTAATTATGTGTCACATATTATCAGTGATGTCAGAATTTAAAAGTGGTAGAGCTATTGCTCTTGAGATAGTTTAGAGGTTTTATACATATGAAAACCTCTGTGTTCTATGATCTACTTAGTACATATGTCAGAAGAGTATTGCTAATGGGCAAAGAAACATATTAGAATCCTCTTTGGCCACATACTCTACTATGTGCTTTGGAATCTAAACACAGAATGGGTTCCTAATGTAAGTTCATGATGAACAACTCACCAAAATGTGTCTTTTAAATTGCCCTGTTGTTCCAAATGGATGTTTTTCCTTCCATAAATTCTGTAAGATGTTGCTCAGGGATGGGTGTTTCTTTGTAGAAAGTTAAAAAGGAAGGAAATATCTCTTTCATAGCAATTTGGCAAAAAATGCAGCAAAACCTCCCCACCCTAAAACCCTTGCTTAATTCATTTTCATTGACTTTCCAATTCCAGGTTTTTCAACATTTTTATAGGTCAAGGATGGGGGGAGAGAGTCTTTTCTTCCTTTCTTGCTTCTATTTTATGTGCCTTTCATAATGTATACTTATATTTTATTCAAGTCAATTATTATTTATATTATTAATAATTGCTCTTTTGATCACTTAGAAAAGCTACACTTGTTAAGACACCTAATTAAATTTAAAAGCTTTTGCACAGCAAAGGAGACCATAAACAAAATGAAAAGACAGCCTACAGAATGGGCGAAAATATTTGCAAATGATGCAACCGACAAGGGATTAATCTCTAAAATATAGCTCATACAGCTCAGTATCAAAACAAACAAACAAACCAACAATCCAATGAAAAAATGGGCAGAAGATCTAAATAGACATTTCTCCAAAGAAGACATACAGATGGCCAACCAGCACACGAGAAGATGCTCAACATCGCTAATGATTAGAGAATGCAAATCAAGACTACAGTGAAGTATCACCTCACACAGGTCAGAATGGCCATCATCAAAATACATACAAACAATAAATGTTGGAGAGGGTGTGGAGAGAAGGGAACACTCCTACACTGTTGGTGGGAATGTAAGTCGGTACAGCCACTCTGGAGAACAGTATGGAGGTTCCTTAAAAATCCTGCAGTCCCACTCCTGGGCATATATCCAGAGAAAACCATACTTTGAAAGGATACATGCACCCCAATGGTCATAGCAGCACTATTTACAATAGCCAAGACATGGAAGCATCGACAGAGGAATGGATAAAGAAGATGTGGTGTGTGTGTAGATAGATAGATAGATAGACAGATAGATATCTAGATATATAGATACAATGGAATAGTACTCAGCCATAAAAAAGAATGAAATAATGCCATTTGCAGGAATATGGATAGACCTAGAAATTATCATACTAAGTGAAGTAAGTCAGAGAAAGACAAATATATATGATATCACATATGTAGAATCTAAAAAAATGATACAAATGAACTTATTTACAAAACAGAAACAGACCCACAGACATAGACAACAAACTTATGGTTACTAAAGGGGAAGGGGGGGAGGGATAAATTAGGAGTATGGGATTAACAGATACAATCCTATATATAAAATAGGTAAACAATGAGGTCCTACTGTATAGCACAGGGAACTCTACTCAGTATTCTGTAATAACCTATAAGGGAAAAGAATCTGAAAAATATATATACGTATAACTGAATCACTGCACACCTCAAACTAAAACAACAATGTAAATCAACTATATTTCAGTTTAAAAAAAAAGACACCATTGTTGCTCTTTTTGTGTATAGTAACAAAGCCTAGAAATCAAGGATTTGCTAACATTATATAAAGTATCTGGCAGTACATTATTGTGTTATGATTGATCTTTAATTTCCTACATATATCTTAGTGTATAGTGTATATTATACTACATATTAATATATAAGTAATGAGAATGTCAGAGAAGTGTGCTATCCTGAGTCGTTTAATGTGGGGATTGCTGTGTTTTATAGATTTTAGGGTGCATATTTTTACATCCTAACATCTCTGAACCTGCACTGTGCCTCACAGACCATGACATCCCTACAGCCTCTCTGGTCAGGCAGTCATCTGGGCACCATGGTCACAGCCTGCTCCTGAGAAGATTTCGTTTGGTCCCTGGTGGCACATCTGGACACCTTCAGCTCTCAAATTTCATGCTACACACCTTCATGGATTTCTAGAGGAGACTGTTGAGGACATGAAGCCTGCTCGTTCCCTAAAACCTTCTAATAACACTGCCTGTTGAGATTTAGAGAGAGTCCACATCAAGAGTGGCAGAATCAGGGTCCGAAGCTTGGAAGAAAAGTTCAGAGACATAGAAGGACATCCTGTTAAGAAAAGCTGCATCACTAACCCTCTTGTTGGCCTGGAGAATATTTGTACAGGAAACATGGATTGTGACATCTCTGAGTCAAAAAGTGATACAGAAAATTCAGACTCTGAATGTGATAGAATATTATGAGTCCTTTTATTTCACTTATATTTTCCTTTTTATGATCTCACAAAAGTGACAGAGTTAAAATTCTATGTCTAAGTAAATCTAACAGAGCTCTTTCAATAAGTAGAATAAAGATGTGATAATCAAACTAGTGCCATTTTTTTAGTTGGCAGCTTTAAAATTATTTCATATAATGTATAAAATAATGGCATGTCATGCAATTAATGGCACTTAGAACTGATGGAAAACTGTAATTGGCTTTTTTTCATGCTAAGTACAGGCGATACTATTAAAATTGGGTTTTTTTTTTTTATTGGGGGTTTTGTGGGATCTTCCCTTAAAATGTCAATTCTGGCTGTGCATACTGCCTGTTCAGGTATAAAGATTAGAGAACATGGAACTGAAGGTAAAGTAACATGAAGTCCAGAATTGTTTCTTTTTACCTCCTTCAGACTGACTTTTAATTTTGGGGCCCTGACATTTAATTGCAGGAGAAAACTCAACCAATGCAAAACCCATCATTTATGTGACTTTTACTTTAATCAGAATTTCATTATTTTATTTTTGCTCAATACTTATGTTTCATAAACTAAGACACTTACCATAGACCATATTTGACTTAATAATCTTGTGATCCTCTTTAACAATTTACACGAAATCCATGGTCCTATGAATGACCCTTTAATGTAGATCAATAGGTGATATCCAATATCTAAGTCTTATTACCTTACTATTTTATTTCCATAAACCTAATTTGTTATTTAAACCAGCACAAACACGTGTAATGTGAAGTAACCCTTTTTGATGACAGTCTTGGTCTGATCACTTATATGCATTTTAAAATGCATTCCATCAGAACAGGGAAGAGAAAATGTAGATATCATGCCCTAATATAATGGTGTCTAATGTTTTCTTTGTTTAAAATGATTGATTTTGGTTTACTAGATTATCTGTTTCACTAGCTCATAAATGCAACAGCTGTCTGGGACCTAAAAAATGCAATTTTTCTTTAAGATATTAAAAATCTGGGAGAGATCATTGCACTGTTTCTATGATCTAGATGACGAGGAAGCACTTTGTACAAATAGCTCTTAGCATTTATCTCACCATGGAGTTATTATTGACATACAAGTCTGTTGACTGAACCTAACCATGCACCTTTTGGCAGCAGGAATCTCTTGTTCCATCTTTAAATCCATAGTACCTAGTGTCCTGTCTAGCTCGTGACCAATGGTAAGTGCTCAATAAAGCATAGTGAGTGGGATGTCAGCTACATGAGGTTAAGGACCCAATTTGCCCTGTTCTTTCTTGCCCCACAGAAATGTAGTAAATATCTATTATTGAACTTTCTCCAAATTACGGGGACTTTTGAAGCAAACGACAACATAGAAGAGGCAAAATTTTAGCTACATTAGTGCACCTGACCTTTGAGGGGCTGCCAAGTCACCCTTCCCACGGCAGACCTCCCTTCTGAGCCCCCTGTCTTTCTCAGCTGCAGACAGAGCTGGCAAACAGGAAGGAGACGTGTCGCCCGGACCCTGCTCCCATCGACTCCAGGCCAGCTGCAGTCCTGGGACAATCAGGTTTCCAACTGCTCTGCCAAGGAGGTTCGTGTGACTTAAATGAATATTTATATACATGTCATTAAAAAGTCTCTCATTCAGTCTTTAATAATATTTTCTCTCTGACTGACTCCACTGTGAAGTTAGGATTCCAGAACATCATCTATAAATGAAAAGCACTTTTTTGTTGGTTATTCACATCCTTGAGGCTGACTGCACATTTTCATGTCCTACAATTGCTGTTTAGAACCGTGTTTCTGGCTCCAGATTAATATGTCTGAAATTCTACCTAGAATGATGAGTCCAAGAGCTGAATATAAATTGTGTGTCCGTGATGTCAGAGACTCAGAGTTGAACACGGAGACATGACTCTCTCCACTTGGAACAGGATATTATTTTATAGAGGGTAAAGTTTATTTTTAAAACTTCAGCCCTTGACTCTGCACTCTTGTCCTTCTATAATTTGGCCTTGTTTATATCGGGTTCCTTGACCTACCCGCCACCTTTTGCACATGTTTTCTTCTCTCTTCAAGCCCTAAGATCTTTCTTTCATCCCTACAGCTCAACACTGTTAATTTTAAAATGATTTATAGTCCAAAGGTTTGGAGAGCTGATTATTTTAAGGAAGAAGGAGATTGGAAAATTTAGTCATTTCTATGGAGCACAGCTATGTAGGATTTTAAAAGTTTAGGTTTTTTAAGAAAATGCCTTTTTTTGGTAATCTCTGAGTGGCAATCTCCTGTCAATAGCATGATTAGAGTCGGTTATCCTAACAGACGTTTCTGGAGATGATTGTCGGTGAAAAAGCATTCCCTCTTCTCAATGGATACCTCAGAGAGTAACATACATTCTAAGAGCAGAATAAACAGGATTTATCTTAAGCAATAATAAAAGAGACAAGATTGAAACAAAAGGAAAAAATGAGAAAAACTCATTGACAGCTAAATTGCTCATTCTTTATTTTTTCCCCTTTCCCTCCCTTTTCCTCTTTAAAGACTCAGAGAACTGTAGAAAAACACTCAAAGGTGAAATTTAGAAAGTCAAATCTAAAGAAGCAGGAGGAGGTTTCCTGAGGCAAGATAAAAGGCAAATGAAGAAAAAAGATGGTGGCTGAAGAATGATGGAGCCATTAAAATTAAACATTCAGGCCAAGGAAGCAAGGAAAAGTCATTTAAGTTTTAAATACCTGTTGTACTAGTCAATGAAGTCGATATTTTACCTAGGTTTAATTCTCACGATGACTTTATGACTGGACATTATTAGGTCTATTTTCAAAGATGAGGAAACTTGCGCTCGGATAGTTAAGTAGCTCATCCAAGTTCTTATAGCTTGTAAGTAGCATTAATGAGCTGAGAACTCAAGTGTGTTACTCCAAACACAAGAAGTTAAAGAGAGCTGGAGAATTCATAAAGAATTTGAGAGGTTGAACTTCAAACAAGAAACATGAAGATAATGATGGCAATTATGATAGCAACTTCCACAAGTAAGAGCTTGGAACAGAGAACAGAGGGTGAAGGGACATGAGCTAGGGATGTGATTCCAAAAAAGACAAGCCAAATAAATGTGTCCTTTTATATACTTTACATTTCAAATATTTCCTACCATTGTTCTATAGTGGGAAAATTACACATTAAACTGAAGATGTATCTACTTTCCAATATACTGACTTTGCAATCCCATCTGAGTGACGTATTGATTGGAAGGAAGAATTCTAGGACCCATGAGAGGGAGTAGTGAGGTGGGAAGCTCCGTTCATAGGTGTTTGGGTGTTTGGGTGTCTGGATACAGAGCTTAACTCTGTATCACTTCGGCTCTTGGGGACTAAGATTCCTCATCTATAGTAGAGGCAGTGGGACAAAAATGACTTTAAAATTTTCTTTCTCCATTACACTGTGATTCTGTGATCTTTTATCAATGGTATACCATCAAAAGCCTGGGATGACTGTATCTGTCAGTGTAACTTTTTACTCTTTCCATTGTTCTTCCCTAATTTACTAAGAGGCGAGATTTTTGTTGTTGGTTTTCACTTCCTTACAGACTCTTCTTTCGGTCTTTAAACAATAGCTTGCATACAAGCTGTAGACTATTAATATGTGGCCTTAACATATTTAATCTCCATGTGCCTTTGTTTATTCATCTTCAAATGGGATAATACAGTGATATTATTTACCTCTTAGATTTAATAGATAATTGAGATAATTTAATAAGGTTCTCAATATACTACTTGGCACATGGTAAATTCTCAGTAAATGATAGGTCTTCTTTACTATTCCAAAATAAATATTGATTACTTGCTTTTCAGAGCCTGGAGGCTGTCACCCCAGAAATTAAATGTAGCATCACCTATTTCATTTTCTGGAAAAGTCATACTCCTTTCCATGGCTTCAAAAACTGTGGCTCCAGAAATTGTGTTTCAAAATACCTCATTCCCTTTATACTAACTTGACCAAACATTTTTATTTTATTTGTGTTCTGATTCAGCCATTGATCTAGGCAAATCTAGTGCTAGTTTAAACAAAGATTAATGATTAATTACTGACCAACCATAGGTAGTATTTTGTAATCATTTAGCCAAAAGTATACTACTGTAATAAAGTTAAATTGACAAAAGCACTAAAGTCACCCTCTTAATATCCTTAACTGCTTCACTTTTGCTGATAACCATGAATCTGCTCCTTTAGTATTTTTTAAACTAAAAAAAATTTTATATATTTCCTGTACAAATCGTGTCTGTCTAACGACAAAAGAATATACTGAAAGTAATGGTCATAAGACTCACTCATGGAGCTTGGTAACAGTTTTGATTTCTTGGTCCTACCCCATAAATTCTGATCCCATGGGTGTGTAGTGTAGTTAGTGAGCACCCTGGGGCACCAAGTCATACATTGCTTGCTATAACTTAGAGACCAATTTAGAACATTAATTTGGATTTCACACATAGCATCTACTCAATAAATTCTCGTATGAATGAACAAAACAATCTGTGAACAGTGAATGTCTTTATCATCTTATGTGTGTACATACTCTGTTGTCAGATTGTGACTTACAAATGTCCCTTTATAGTGCTTGCAGATATGGAAAAAGAGATCTATTTGTTTTTAAGGGACCATGATGGATTCATGGCCCCTATAGATCACACTGACTGTTATAGACCTGGATTCCTGATGTATAGCACTTTCTCTTTCTGGTGCAACATTAAATCCATGACACTTAACTATCATCTCTACATTCAACAAAGCAGATATGAAATAATTCTTTTATCATATTATCAATTTCCCCTCCTCCCATTGTTTCCTCTTTCCAGTATTTTTGCGAGCAATTTTTGAGAATACTTGCTGCACCCTGGTCACTATTCCACACAATTTAATCATCACATTGCATTTTACTAGAGGGGATTTGCAACAAGAAAGGGATGAGTGAAACTTACATTTATTTGCATTATGTATCCCAAGCTCATAGAATTGGCTTTGAATGATATAATTATATTGTATTAATTTTCCTGTATCTTGGTGTCAATAGCTAATAATGAGTGGATATGTGTCAGTATTGAATTATTAGGACTATATATTAAAATGTAAGTAACATGTTGAAAGGACAACCTCAAATTATGAAAGGTAGAAATTGGTTGAAAATAAAAAGAAGACCCAATCATTCCTATTACATGTAAGCAAAAGCTCTCCTTTGAGTTCTCTTTTAGAAACGAATTCTTTTTCTTCTGATTCTAAGTAATAATTTTTTGTTGGAAAATTTGGGGGAAATTTTAAAATGCATAACAAAGTAACAGTGCAATATCCACAATCTCATTGCTTAACTATAATAACAATGAATTTTTTGGTGTAATATCTGTTATTCTCAGAAACTTAAATGTATTTGAAGCATACGCTTTGTATCTCTTTTTTCACTTACTATTCTATCTTTAACAATTTTTTCATTAAGAATTATTAGCGGCCTGATGGCTTTGAAAATAAACCCCAGGCTGGGTGTAATCACACCTCCTCACCACACAAGATTAGCTAATATGGGTGAAGCACTTGGAGTGCTTCTGAAGAAAGCAAAATACTGTCATTGTTAGTATGATTCTGTTAGATACCTCCCTCTTGAGATTCTCAACAGACTTGCTCTGTGCCCGTTTGCCTGCTTCTTGCATCGCTGCTTCCAGAACCAGGAACAAATTTCTCCGGATCAGATGGGCTTCCCTGCTGCTTCTTTGGAAGACGTGTTAAAGTGAAGGTCCTGGAGCCCCAGGAGCAGGAAGAGACCAAGAGGAGGAGGAGTCAATAAAAGGGGAGAAAGAGAAAATAAAGAACGGTAACAGCATCTCAATTCAGTCTTCTGATTAAGGCGTTTGCCAAAGCATAGCATTTGTTTAGAAGAGCAAATGAGGTGTAATTTGTTACCGAAAGCAGAGCTTGAAGTTCTCACTATAAATAGCATATAATAAGCAAAATGCCTGCTAGCTCAGAGAAAAAAAGAGACCCTAAAAAGAAAAAGAACACTGATGCGCAGAACAGACAGTTATTATAAAAATGGGAAGGGAAGAAGCCTTCAAGATGGCGGAAGAGAAAGACGTGGAGATCACCTTCGTCTCCAAAAATACATCAGAAATACATCTACATGTGGAACAACTCCTACAGGACAGCTAGTGAACGCTGGCAGAAGACCTCAGACTTCCCAAAACGAAAGAAACTCCCCATGTACCTGGGTAGGGCAAAAGAAAAAAGAAAAAACAGAGACAAAAGAATAGGGACGGGACCTGCACCAGTGGGAGGGAGCTGTGAAGGAGGAAAGGTTTCCACACACTAGGACGCCCCTTCACTGGCAGAGACGGGGGGGGGTGGCGGGGGGGAAGCTTCGGAGCCACAGAGGAGAACGCAGCAACAGGGGTGCAGAGGGCAAAGCGGAGAGATTCCCGCACAAAGGATCGGTGCCGAGCAGCACTCACCAGCCCGAGAGGCTTGTCTGCTCACCCACCGGGACAGGTGGGGCCTGGGAGCTGAGGCTCCAGCTTCGGAGGTCAGACCTCAGGGAGAGGACTGGGGTTGGCTGCGTGAACACAGCCTAAAGGGGGCTAGTGCACCACAGCTAGCCAGGAGGGAGTCCAGGAAAAAGTCTGGAACTGCCTAAGAGGCAAGAGACCATTGTTTTGGGCCACAAGGAGAGGGGATTCAGAGATGGGCTAAACAAGCTAAACGAGCTCCAGAGATGGGCATGAGCCGCAGCTATCAGCGTGGACACGAGAGATGGGCATGAAATGCTAAGGCTGCTGCTGCAGCCACGAAGAAGCCTGTGTGCAAGCACAGGTCACTATCCACACCTCCCCTCCTGGGAGGCTGTGCAGACCTCCACTGCCAGGGTCCCGTGATCCAGGGACAACTTCCCCCAGGAGAACACACAGTGCACCTCAGGCTATTGTAATGTCACGCTGGCCTTTGCCACCACAGGCTTGCCCCACATTCCGTACCCCTCCCTTTCCCCCGCCTGAGTGAAGCAGAGCCCCCTAATCAGCTGCTACTTTAACCCCATCCTGTCTGAGAAAAGAACAGAGGCCAGAGGGTGACCTACATGCAGAGGCGGGACCAAATCCAAAGCTGAACACCAGGAGCTGTGCGAACAGAGAAGAGAAAAGGAAATATCTCCCAGCAGCCTCAGGAGCAGCATATTAAATCTCCACAATCAACTTGATGTACCCTGCATCTGTGGAATACGTGAATAGACAACGAATCATCCCAAAATTGAGGTGGTGGACTTTGGGAGCAATGATATATATTTTTACTTTTTCTCTTTTTGTGAGTGTGTATGTGTATATTTCTTTGTGTGATTTTTTCTGTATAGCTTTGCTTTTACCATTTGTCCTAGGGTTCTGTCTGTCGGTTTTCTTTTTTTCTTACTTTTTTCTTTTTTTCTTTTTATTCTATTTTTTTTTATATCTTTATTTCTTTTTTTCTCCCTTTTCTTCTGAGCCGTGTAGCTGATAGGGTCGTGGTGCTCCAGCTGGGTGTCAGGCCTGTGCCTCTGAGGTGGGAGAGCCGAGTTCAGGACATTGGTCCACCAGAGACCTCCCGGGTCCACATAATATCGAATGGCGAAAGCTCTCTCAGAGATCTCCATCTCAATGCTAAGACACAGCTCCACTCAATGACCAGCAAGCTACGGTGCTGGACACCCTATGCCAAACAACTAGCAAGACAGGAACACAAACCCATTAGCAGAGAGGCTGCTTAAAAGCATAATAAGGTCACAGACACCCCAAAACACACCACCAGATGCAGTCCTGCCCACCAGAAAGACAAGATCCAGCCTCATCCACCAGAACACAGGCATCAGTCCCCTCCACAAGGAAGCCTGCACAACCCACTGAACCAACCTTAGCCAATGGGAGCAGACACCAAAAACAACGGGAACTATGAACGTGCAGCCTGTGAAAAGGAGACCCCAAACACAGTAAGTTAAGCAAAATGAGAAGACAGAGAAACACACAGCAGATGAAGGAGGAAGGTAAAAACCCACCTGACCAAACAAATGAAGAGGAAATAGGGAGTCTACCTGAAAAAGAATTCAGAGTAAAGATAGTAAAGATGATCCAAAATCTTGGAAGTAGAATGGAGAAAATACAAGAAATGTTTAACAAGGACCTAGAAGAACTAAAGAGCAAACAAACAATGATGAACATAACAATAAATGAAATTTTAAAATTCTTTGGAAGGAATCAATAGCAAAATAACTGAGGCAGAAGAATAGATAAGTGACCTGGAAGATAAATATTGGAAATAACTACTGCAGAGCAGAATAAAGAGAAAAGAAGGAGAAGAATTGAGGACAGTCTCAGAGAGCTCTGGGACAAAATTAAATGCACCAACATTCGAATTATAGGGGTCCCAGAAGAAGAAGAGAAAAAGAAAGGGACTGAGAAAATATTTGAAGACATTATAGTTGAAAACTTCCCTAATATGGGAAAGGAAATAATCAATCAAGTCCAGGAAACACAGAGAGTCCCATACAGGATAAATCCAAGGAGAAATACGCCAAGACACCTATTAATCAAACTATCAAGAATTAAATACAAAAAAAATATATATATATTAAAAGCAGCAAGAGAAAAACAACAAATAACATACTAGGGAATCCCCATAAGGTTAACAGCTGATCTTTCATCAGAAACTCTGCAAGCCAGAAGGGAGTGGCAGGACATACTTAAAGTGATGAAAGGGAAAAACCTACAACCAAGATTACAATACCCAGCAAGGATCTCATTCAGATTTGACAGAGATATTAAAATCTTTACAGACAAGCAAAAGCTAAGAGAATTCAGCATAACCAAACCAGCTTTACAATAAATGCTAAAGGAACTTCTCTAGGCAGGAAAAACAAGAGAAGGAAAGAGTTACAATAACAAACCCAAAACAATTAAGAAAATGGTAATAAGAACATACATATCAATAATTCCCTTAAATTTAAATGGATTAAATTCTCCAACCAAAAGACATAGACTAGTTGAATGGATACAAAAACAAGACCAGTATATATGCTGTCTACAAAAGACCCACTTCAGACCTAGGGACACATACAGACTGAAAGTGAGGGGATGAAAAAAGATATTCCATGCAAATGGAAATCAAAAGAAAGCTGGAGTAGCAATACTCATATCAGACAAAATAGACTTTAAAATAAAGACTATTACAACAGACAAAGAAGGACACTACATAATGATCAAGAGATCAATTCAAGAAGAAGATATAACAATTGTAAATATTTATGCACCCAATATAGGAGCACCACAATACATAAGACAAATGCGAAGAGCCATAAAAGGGGAAATCGACAGTAACACAATCATAGTAGGAGACTTTAACACCCCACTTTCACCAACTGGTACATCATTCAAAATGAAAATCAATAAGGAAACACATGCTTTAAATCATACATTAAACAAGATGGACTTAATTGATACGTATAGGACATTCCATCCAAAAACAACAGAATACAATCTCTTCTCAAGTGCTCATGGAACTTTCTCCAGGATAGATCATATCTTGGGTCATAAATCAAGCCTTGGTAAATTTAAGAAAATTGAAATCATATCAAGTATCTTTTCTGACCACAACACTATGAGACTAGATATCAATTAAAAGAAAAAAATCTGTAAAAAATACCGACACATGGAGGCTAAACAATACACTACTTAATAACCAAGAGATCACTGAAGAAATCAAAGAGGAAATCAAAAAATACCCAGACACAAATGACAATCAAAACACGATGACCCAAAACCTATAGGATGCAGCAAAAGCAGTTCTAAGAGGGAAGTTTATAGCAATAGAATCCTACCTCAGGAAACAAGAAACATATCAAATAAACAACCTAACCTTACAGCTAAAACAGTTAGAGAAAGAAGAACAAAAAGCCCCCTAAGTTAGCAGAAGGAAAGAAATCATAAAGATCAGATTAGAAATAAATGAAAAAGAAATAAAGGAAACAATAGCAAAGATCAATAAAACGAAAAGCTGGTTCTTCGAGAAGACAAACAAAATTGATAAACCATTAGCCAGACTCATCAAGAAAAAAAGGGAGAGGACTCAAATCAATAGAATTAGAAATGAAAAAGGAGAAGTAAGAACTGAGACTACAGAAATACAAAGGATCATGAGATATTACTACAAGCAACTATATGGCAGTAAAGTGGACAATCTGGAAGAAATGGACAAATTCTTAGAAAAGCACAACCTTCTGAGGCTGAACCAGGAAGAAACAGAAAATATAAACAGACTAATCACAAGCACTGAAATTGAGACTGTGATTTAAAATCTTCCAACAAACAAAAGCCCAGGACCAGATGGCTTCACAGGTGAATTCTATTAAACATTTAGAGAAGAGTTAGCACCTATCCTTCTCAAACTCTTCCAAAATATAGCAGAGAGAGGAACACTCCCAAACTCATTCTACAAGGCAACCATCACCCTGATATCAAAACCAGACATAGATGTCACAGAGAAAGAAAACTACAGGCCAATATCACTGATGAACATAGATGTAAAAATCCTCAACAAAATACTAGCAAACAGAAACCAACAGCACATTAAAAGGATCATACACCATGATCAAGTGGCGTTTATCCCAGGAATGCAAGGATTCTTCAGTATGCGCAAATCAATCAAGGTGATGCACCATATTAACAAATTGAAGGATAAAAATCATATGATCATCTCAATAGACACAGAAAAAGCTTTTGACAAAATTCGCCACCCATTTATGGTAAAAACCCTCCAGAAAGTAGGCATAGAGGAAACTTACCTCAACATAATAAAGGCCATATATGACAAACCCACAGTCAACATGATTCTCAATGGTGAAAAACTGAAAGCATTTCCTCTAAGATCAGGAACAAGACAAGGTTGCCCACTCTCACCACTATTATTCAACATAGTTTTGGAAGTTTTAGCCACAGCAATCAGAGAAGAAAAAGAAATAAAAGGAATCCAAATCGGAAAAGAAGAAGTGAAGCTGTCACTGTTTGCAGGTGACATGATACTATACATAGAGAAACCTAAATATGGTACCAGCAAACTACTAGATCTAATGAATGAATTTGGTAAAGTAGCAGGATATAAAATTAATGCACAGAAATCTCTTGCATTCCTATACACTAATGATGAAAAATCTGAAAGAGAAATCAAGGAAACTCCCATTTACCATTGCAACAAAAAGAATAAAATACCTAGGAATAAACCTACTTAAGAAGACAAAACACCTATATGCAGAAAACTATAAGACACTGATGAAAGAAATTAAAGATGATAACAAACAGATGGAAAAATGTACCATGTTCTTGGATTGGAAGAATCAACATTGTGAAAATGACTATACTACCCAAAGCAACCTACAGATTTAATGCATTCCCTGTCAAACTACCAATGACATTTTTCACAGAACCAGGACAAAAAATTTCACAATTTTTATGGAAACACAAAAGACCCGGAATAGCTAAAGCAATCTTGAGAAAGAAAAACGGAGCTGGAGTAATCAGGCTCCCTGACTTCAGACTATACTACAAAGCTACAGTAATCAAGACAGTATGGTACTGGCACAAAAACAGAAATATAGATCAATGGAACAGGATAGAAAGCCCACAGATAAACCCACGCATATATGGTCACCTAATTTTTGATAAAGGAGGCAAGAATATACAATGGAGAAAAGACAGCCTCTTCAACAAGTGGTGCTGGGAAAACTGGACAGCTACATGTAAAAGAATGAAATTAGAACACTCCCTAACTCCATACACAAAAATAAACTCAACATGGATTAAAGACCTAAATGTAATGCCAGACACTATAAAACTCTTAGAGGAAAATATAGGCAGAACACTCTGTGACATAAATAATAGCAAGATCCTTTTTGACCCACCTCCTAGAAAAATGGAAATAAAAACAAAAATAAACAAATGGGACCTAATGAAACTTAAAAGCATTTGCACAGCAAAGGCAAACATAAACAAGACGAAAAGACAACCCTCAGATTGGGAGAAAATATTTGCAAATGAAGCAACTGACAAAGGATTAATCTCCAAAATTTACAAGCAGCTCCTGCAGCTCAATATCAAAAACCAAACAACCCAATCCAAAAATGGGAAGAAGACCTAAATAGACATTTCTCCAAAGAAGATATACAGATTGCCAACAAACACATGAAGGAATGCTCAACATCACTAATCATTAGAGAAATGCAAATCAAAAGTACAATGAGGTATCACCTCACACCGGTCAGAATGGCCATCATCAAAAAATCTACCAACAATAAATGCTGGAGAGGGTGTGGAGAAAAGGGAACCCTCTTGCACTGTTGGTGGGAATATAAATTGATACAGCCACTATGTAGAACACTATGGAGGTTCCTTAAAAAACTAAAAATAGAACTACCATATGACCCAGCAATCCCACTACTGGGCATATACCCTGAGAAAACCATAATTCAAGAAAAGTCATGTACCACGATGTTCATTGCAGCTCTATTTACAATAACCAGGACATGGAACCTAAGTGTTCATCAACAGATGAATGGATAAAGATGATGTGGCACATATATACAATGGAATATTACTCAGCCATAAAAAGAAATGAAATTGAGTTTTTTGTAGTAAGGTGGATGGTCCTAGAGTCTGTCATACAGAGTGAAGTAAGTCAGAAAGAGAAAAATAAATACCGTATGCTAACACATATATATGGAATTAAAAAAAAAAAACGTTATGAAGAACCTAGGGGCTGGACAGGAATAAAGACACAGATGTACAGAATGGACTTGAGGACATGGGGAGTGGGAAGCGTAAGCTGGGACAAAGTGAGAGAGTGTCATGGACATATATACACTACCAAATGTAAAATAGATAGCTAGTGGGAAGCAGCCACATAGCACAGGGAGATCAGCTCGGTGCTTTGTGACCACCTAGTGCAGTGGGATAGGGAGGGTGGGAGGGAGACGCAAGAGGGAGGAGATATGGGGATACATGTATATGTATAGCCAATTCACTTTGTTATAAAGCAGAAGCTAACACGCCATTGTAAAGCAATTATACTCCAATAAAGATGTTAAAAAAAATTATTTGAAAACTTTCCAGTTACTGTCATACAAATGTACCGAATTTTATTTGCTTGTCCTCCATTATTACATATTTAGGCTATTTTCATCTTTTTTTTCCCCCTACTACAAAGACAGATATTCTCATACATAAACCATTGAGTGCATCTCTGAGTGTTTAATTAAAACAAGTTCTAAGAAGTGGAATTCCTGGGTCATATTGTCTAAGTGCTCTTTAGAAAACTTTTACCAATTTGTACCCTTGCCAGTATTGTTTGAAAGCACTCATTTTCTCATAACATCATCAACTTATGACATTTTCTCATAACACCAAAATACAAAATAGTATTTTGTTGATGTGTTTTCTTTCTTTTTGATTAGTATGAAGGTTGGAATAAATGCACGCTTTTTTAAAAAATTTAATTTTTTTAAACAGCAGGTTCTTATTAGTCATCCGTTTTCTACACATCAGTGTACACATGTCAATCCCAATCTCCCACTTCATCACACCACCACCACCCCCACCCCCCACTGCTTTCCCCTCTTGATTTCCATGCTTTTTTTCTCTACTTCTGTGTCTCAATTTCTGCCCTGTAAACCGGTTCATCTGTACCATTTTCTAGGTTCCACATATATGTGTTAATATACGATATTTGTTTTTCTCTTTCTGACTTACTTCACTCTGTATGACAGTCTCTAGATGCAGCCACGTCTCTACAAATGACCCAATTTCGTTCCTTTTTAGGGCTGAGTAATATTACATTGTATGTATTTACCACAACTTCTTTATCCATTCGTCTGTCGATGGGCATTTAGGTTGCTTCCATGACCTGGCTATTGTAAATAGTGCTGCAGTGAACATTGTGGTGCATGTGTCTTTTTGAATCATGGTTTTCTCAGGGTATATGCCCAGTAGTGGGATTGCTGGGCCATATGGTAATTCTATCTTTAGTTTTTAAAGGAACCTCCATACTGTTCTCCATAGTGGCTGTATCAATTTACATTCCCATCAACAGTGCAAGAGGGTTCCCTTTCCTCCACACCCTCTCCAGCATTTGTTGTTTGTAGATTTTCTGATGATGCCCATTCTAATTGCTGAGAGATGATACCACATTGTAGTTTTGATTTGCATTTCTCTATAATTAATGTTGTTGAGCAGCTTTTCGTGTGCTTCTTGGCCATCTGTATGTCTTCTTTGGAGAAAAGTCTATTTAGGTCTTCTTCCCATTTTTGGATTGGGTTGTTTGTTTTTTTAATATTGAGCTCATGAGCTGTTTATATATTTTGGAGATTACTCCTTTGACCGATGATTTGTTTGCAAATATTTTCTCCCATTCTGAGGGTTGTCTTTTCGTCTTGTTTATGGTTTCCTTTGTTGTGCAAAAGCTTTGAAGTTTCATTAGGTCCCATTTGTTTATTTTTGTTTTTATTTCCATTACTCTAGGAGGTGGATCAAAAAATATCTTGCTGTGATTTATGTCGAAGAGTGTTCTTCCTATGTTTTCCTCTAAGAGTTTTATAGTGTCCAGTCTTACATTTAGGTCTCTAATCCATTCTGAGTTTATTTTTGTGTATGGTGTTAGGGAGTGTTCTAATTTCATTCTTTTACATGTAGCTGTCTAGTTTTCCCAGCACCACTTATTGAAGAGACTGTCTATTCTCCATTGTATATCCTTGCCTCCTTTGTCATAGATTAGTTGACCATAGGTGCGTGCGTTTACCTCTGGGATTTCTATCTTGTTCCATTGATCTATATTTCTGTTTTTGTGCCAGTACCATATTGTCTTGATTACTGTAGCTTTGTAGTACAGTCTGAAGTCAAGGAGGCTGATTCCTCCAGCTCCGTTTTTTTCCCTCAAGACTGCTTTGGCTATTCAGGGTCTTTTGTGTCTCCATACAAAT
The DNA here is from genome assembly GCF_028021215.1 of Eschrichtius robustus. Classification (NCBI taxonomy): domain Eukaryota; kingdom Metazoa; phylum Chordata; class Mammalia; order Artiodactyla; family Eschrichtiidae; genus Eschrichtius; species Eschrichtius robustus. The sequence goes on along the minus strand of NC_090835.1, from coordinate 55,867,382 downwards.
TTTAAGATTTTTTGTTCTAGTTCTGTGAAAAATGCCGTTGGTAATTTGACAGGGATTGCATTGAATCTGTAGATTGCTTTGGGTCGTATAGTCATTTTCACAATATTGATTCTTCCATTCCAAGAACATGGTACATCTCTCCATCTGTTGGTATCATCTTTAATTTCTTTCATCAGTGTCTTATAGTTTTCTGCATACAGGTGTTTTGTCTCCCTAGGTAGGTTTATTCCTAGGTATTTTATTCTTTTTGTTGCAATGGTAAATGGAAGTGTTTCCATAATTTCTCTTCCAGATTTTTCATCATTAGTGTATAGGAATGCAAGAGATTTCTGTGCATTAATTTTGTAACCTGCAACTTTACCAAATTCATTGATTAGCTCTAGTCATTTTCTGGTGGCATCTTTAGGATTCTCTGTGTATAGTGTCATGTCATCTGCAAACAGTGACAGCTTTACTTCTTCTTTTCAAATTTGTGTTCCTTTTATTTCTTTTTCTTCTCTGATTGCCTTGGCTAGGACTTTCAGAACTATGTTGAATAATAGGGGTGAGAGTGGACATCCTTGTCTTGTTCCTGATCTTAGAGGAAATGCTTTCAGTTTTTCACCATTGAGAATGACGTTTGCTGTGGGTTTGTCGTATATGGCCTTTATCATGTTGAAGTAGGTTCCCTCTCTGCCTACTTTCTGGAGAGTTTTTATCATAAATGGATGTTGAATTTTGTCAAAAGCTTTTTCTGCATCAATTGAGATGATCATATGGTTTTTATCCTTCAATTTGTTAACATGGTGTATCACATTCATTGATTTGCATATACTGAAGAATCCTTACATCTCTGGGATAAATCCCACTTGATCGTGGTGTATGATCCTTCTAATGTGTTGCTGGATTCTGTTTGCTAGTATTTTGTTGAGGATTTTTGCATCTATATTCATCAGTGATATTGGGCTTTAATTTTCTTTTTTGTCATATCTTTGTCTGGTTTTGGTATCAGGGTGATGGTGGCCTCATAGAATGAGTTTGGGTGTTTTTCTTCCTCTGCAAATTTTTGGAAGAGTTTGAGAAGGCTGGGTGTTAGCTCTTTAAACGTTTGATAGAATTCACCTGTGAAGCAATCTGGTCCTGGACTTTTGTTTGTTGGAAGATTTTTAATCCCAGTTTCAATTTCGTTACTTGTGATTGGTCTGTTCATATTTTCTATTTCTTCCTGGTTCAGTCTTGCAAGGTTATACCTTTCTAAGAATTTGTTCATTTCTTCCAGGTTGTCCATTTTACTGTCTTAGGGTTGCTTATAGTTTTCTCTTAGGATGCTTTGTATTTCTGCTGTGTCTGTTGTAACTTCTCTGATTTCATTTGTAATTTTATGGATTTGAGTCCTCTCCCTCTTTTTCTTGATGAGTCTGGCTAATAGTTTATCAATTTTGCTTATCTTTTCAAACAACCAGGTTTTAATTTTATTGATGTTTGTTATTGTTTTCTTTGTGTCTATTTCATTTATTTCTGCTCTGATCTTTATGATTTCTTTCCTTCTACTAACTTTGGGTTTTGTTTGTTCTTCTCTCTCTAGTTCCTTTAGGTGTAAGGTTAGATGGTTTATTTGAGATTTTTCTTGTTTCTTGAGGTAGGCTTGTATAGCTATAAACTTCCCTCTTAGAACTGCTTCTGCTGCATCCCATAGGTTTTGGATCATCGTGTTTTAGTTGTCATTTGTCTCTAGGTATTTTTTGATTTCCTCTTTGATTTCTTCAGTGATCTCTTGGTTATTTAGTAATGTATTGTTTAGCCTCCATGTGTTTGTGTTTTTACATTTTTTTCCCTGTAATTCGTTTCTAATCCCATAGCATTGTGGTCAGAAAAGATGCTTGATATGATTTCAATTTTCTTAAATTTACTGAGGCTTGATTTGTGACCCAATATGTGATCTATCCTGGAGAATGTTACATGCGCACTCAAGAAGAAAGTGTAATCTGCTGTTTTTGGATGGAATGTCTTATAAATATCAATTAAATCTATCTGGTCTATTGTGTCATTTAAAGCTTCTGTTTCCTTATTTATTTTCATTTTGGATGATCTGTCCATTGGTGTAAGTGAGGTGTTAAAGTCCCCCACTATTATTGTGTTACTGTCGATTTCCTCTTTTATAGCTGTTAGCAGTTGCCTTATGTATTGAGGTGCTCCTATGTTGGGTGCATATATATTTATAATTGTTATATCTTCTTCTTGGATTGATCCGTTGATCATTATGTAGTGTCCTTCCTTGTCTCTTGTAACATTCTTTATTTTAAAGTCGATTTTATCTGTTATGAGTATTGCTACTCCAGTTTTCTTTTGATTTCCATTTGCATGGAATATCTTTTTCCATCCCCTCACTTTCAGTCTGTATGTGTCCCTAGGTCTGAAGTGGGTCTCTTGTAGACAGCATATATATGGGTCTTTTTTTGTGTCCATTCTGTGAGCCTGTGTCTTTTGGTTGCAGCATTTATTCCATTCATGTTTAAGGTAATTATCTATATGTATGTTCCTATTACCATTTTCTTAATTATTTTGGGTTTGTTTTTGTAGGTCCTTTTCTTCTCTTGTGTTTCCCACTTAGAGAAGTTCCTTTAGCATTTGTTGTAGAGCTTGTTTTGTGCTGCTGAATTCTCTTAGCTTTTTTTGGTCTGTAAACCTTTTGATTTCTCCAACGAATCTGAATGAGATCCTTGCTGGGTAGAGTAATCTTGTTTGTAGGTTCTTCCCTTTCATCACTTTAAGTATATCATGCCACTCCCTTCTGGCTTGTACAGTTTCTGCTGAGAAATCTGCTGTTAACCTTGTGCGAGTTCCCTTGTATGTTGTCATTTTTCCATTGCTTCTTTCAATAATTTTTCTTTGTCTTTATTTTTTGCCAATTTGATTACTATGTGTCTTGGCATGTTTCTCCTTGGGTTTGTCCTGTATGGGACTCTCTGCGCTTCCTGTACTTGGGTGGGTATTTCCTTTCCCATGTTAGGGAAGTTTTCAACTATAATCTCCTCAAATATTTTCTCGGGTCCTTTCTCTCTCTCTTCTCCTTCTGGGACCCCTATAATGTAAATGCACACTTTCATTTCCCCTTTAATATATTTTTTATGAGTTGGAAGGGCTGGGGGAGGAAAAAACTGTAATGGAAAAATCTAACCTAAGTAAGCTTTCCTTGGAGCATAAAAGTGACTAGATAAACAATGGGGTTAAGGAAAAACTTGAATTTTTCAAATATGATGAATCACCTTATCCTCAAGATATTGAACAGAGGTGAGAAAAACAAACAAGAAATTATGGGACAAGAATAGATCTATCCAGTGAATATCTTTTTTTAAATCATAATTTTTTTGTGGTATAGTTGATTTGCAATTTTGTGTTAGTTTCTGCAGTACAGCAAAGTGAATCTGATATACATATACACATATCCACTCTTTTTTAGATTCTTTTCCCATACAGGCAGTGAATTTCTTAAAAGTTCCATCTGTTTGAGATCACTAGAATACAGGCCATAATGGTTAAGACCATGGGTATTAGAATCCCACAGCTTTGAGTTAAAATCCCAGTTCTGCCATTTATTTAGTTGGGTGGTTTTAACCACATTATATTTTGTCACTATAAATTGAGAATAACAAGGTGATTCCATAGAATTGTTGTAAACATGAAATAACAATTTTAAAATTCATATCCCAACTCTGAAGAGAAAAGGCACTTAATAAATGACAGTGTGAGTAGTAACAGTAAACATTGTTACTGATGTGTTATGAGTGCTCTTATTCTTTTAACATCTTAATTGGAGTATAATTGCTTTACAGTGGTGTTATTTTCTGTTTCATAACAAAGTGAATCAGCTACACATATACATATATCCCCATATCTCCTCCCTCTTGCGTCTTCCTGCCACCCTCCCTATCCCTTCCCTCTGGGTGGTCACAAAGCGCTGAGCTGATCTCCCTGTGCCATGTGGCTGCTTCCCACTAGCTATCTATTTTACATTTGGTAGTGCTCTTATTCTTATGCAGGACTGGCTGACACAGAGGCAAGGTCAGCAGTGACCTTCCTGAGTCTGTGTCCTAGGGCTGGGAAAGCTCCATGAAGTTTTCCCCTAAAAACACCCCCAACAAACACTACCTACCGCTATTGTTGAAATCCTATGTCAAGAGATTTTCCCACTTAAACATTTTATATTTTAGAATTGAAACATCTAGAAAGACTGGATCCATTTTTTTTTTAAAACTAACCATTTACCTTTCAAGGTGAATTAGTTGATCAGATTCTGAGAGCAGATTTTAATAACAAGAGACGTGAAGAGTTTTGCACCTTGAGGGGGGCAGTGAAGAATTATATAGCTCGGTGTATTCCTGATGCTGGTAGCAATGTATAAGAATAGTTAGGGAAACCCTTATTGTACTAGAATAGAGAATCTATTAGTTAAGAGCTGAGTACAGTGAGTGTATTTAGTAAAATGATTTATCAAGAAAAGTGTATGCATTGTGCTGTGTATTCAGTTGGTAGGGATAAACAGGTTCTTTAAATTACTGAATTTGAGAGAACAAATGTTGTGTGAAAACAGATGAGATGACTGGGCTGAGGCAGGAGCACCACTGCACCTCCAGACAGTAAATCAGAAGCACTGGTTGCATCTGGACATGCTCAGTTCTTGCCATTCGTCCTGGGGCTTCTTCCTCTTGATAATGTTATTTTAATAATAAAAGCCACGTGGAAGCACGTATTAGGCAGCTGAACAACAGGTGGTCTGGGAAACATCGAAAGGCAATTGTATTACAGACAAAGGGTGAGACCAGGAGTGTATGAATTCAGATTGTAATAAAATAAAATTGTATGAGACAGTAAGATCCAGAACTTCCTAGGGATGTTGTAGACAAGTCATCCCTCCTTTTCCATTTTGGAAGTCAGTGGAAATAAATTACAGGCTTACCGTGTCTTCACTTTGTTTCACCTGCTCTACTAAAGGTACTGCTCAGAACCCCTGAATCGGGAGACACAGAGCTCCTTCTCCTAGTGGCTTATGTGGATTGGCTTTTGATCTCAGGGTTGTGCTATCTTGTGTCAATCTGTTGAAAGTAGCTACACACCCAATAGGGATAAGATATTCAGAAGTGGGGACCATGGCAAGGGCATCTCCAGAAGGTGGTGGAAACTTTCTTTCACTTTAGCCAGCCTCCCCTGCAGGCTCTGAGGGTAGCATTTTACTGTCTCAGGGTACATCATTCATTGCTAAAGCTGAACTTAGAAAATTGCATTTGGTGACTATTCAAACACCTTATTAGATTCACTGCTTCTATTTATAGTAGGAGGTTGGGAAAAATAGAAATAGCAAGTAAAAAATGATGCTTTGGGAATCAGGTCACAATCTGATCTTCTGCAAGGCTGATTCTAGTCTAGCTGCTTTCTTTTCCACAGTGAATAATGATGACCCCCATTAATCCAAATACTGTTATTCATATTTCTTCCTCTGGTGATAAATTTTAGAAGTCTGAAACTAAAATCTCAAGGTTTATCATTAGTGAGAAAGCTCAGTCCTAAAACTTAGTCACCTCTCCATAATCCACGAACTCATTATTGCTCTTTCATAGCAGCTTTTTCCAACCTTGTTTCTCTCCCGTCCTTCTGCCAGCTTGCCGCGAGCTATTTCGTTCCTGATTTGCACTTTCACTAGAAGATGGATGTGTTGAGCAATTGAATTCAAATAATTCATTTTTATTGCTTATAGAGGAGAGTTGATAGGAAGGAAGTTGAAATGACAGAAATGAGATTTTAAATCTCTTCTATAGATTTCATTTATTCCATCCATGTTTACTGATTGTCTACTGTGTAATAGGTACAGTAGGGGATAGAGAGAACATAAAGCATGGTCCCTGCCCTCCAAGAGATTTTAATCTCCAAAAAGGAAAGTGCTGTGTACAAATTGTGCTATCTTAAATAGCCCACTGAGTAAGGCTGGTGTAAATAAAATACATACACTCACTTCAACACCGGGAAGTTGTAAGTGTCACATAGATGGCACAGAAAATAAATGGTGGAAAAATTCAGTTTAGAGAGTGATAAGTTTAGAGGGTGTATGATCAGGGAAGGATTTACTGAAGAGCTAACATTGGTCATAAGTTAGATTTGTAAAAACATAATACCTGTGGTTATTTCATATTCTGAAAGTATTATATATTGATTGTATAAAATTGGAAAGTACAGAAAAGCAATAAGGAGAAAAAAATCAAAATTGCTCATAATCCCACCACCTAGTGAGAGACGCGTTGTTGGGTTTTGAGGTGTATTGTTGTAAGGTTTTTCCCACCATTTATGAATGAGTGTGTTTGTGTTTGTATTTGTATTGTGCTAGTTGAGGTTTTAGCAGAAAACAGATAGCAGAGTTAAATTCTATGAGTGGGTAAAACATAAGGGAAGCATGGGGCTGGTGCAGGAAATCAAGACTAGTAATAGTAAAGGAGCTGTTACCAAACTTAGGCTGTTAGTGAAGAAATCAGGGGAGGGTGTGGTTACTAAAACTTGGAAGGAGAGCCAGTAGAGAAAATGACCTTGAGAGAAGCAGTGTCCTTCATGCAATAGACTCAGCCAGCCCAAGCAACTTCGCAGGGAGAGAGTGGAGAAAACACACCCTGTTCTCCTCTCCTTGTGTCTCAGATCTTGTGCTGGGGCTTCCAATTGGCTGAACCCAGCTGGAAAACAGAGATCAAGAGCTCCCAATGGGTAGAGCTTACAATCAGAGAGTAAGATAGAGGAGGATCATGAGTAAACCCGGAATGGCCAATCAGTGTATCTTCCGTAATTGGGTCAATCTGTACACAGTTTTTTAACCTGTATATTGTGACTGTTATATGGGTTATTAGCTATTCTCCTATGATGCTATTTTTAATCATTATATATTACTCTATAAAATGGATGACTATAAATTATTCAGTGAATGCCCCACCATATAATAATTAGGATGTTTCCATCTTTTGCTCTTAAAATTAACATGACAACATATGTGTGTATGTGTGTGTGTTTGTTTATTTAGCTCCATGCAGCCGTCTTTATTTTCTCAAGGTTAATTCTGAGAAGAGGGATTGTTGGGTCAAAGGGTATGCTCATGTTTAAGACTTTTGATGTATGTTGCAAAGTTATCTTCCAGAAGACTATACCAATTAGTTAAAGTAGACCTTTAATGGGTAAGATTTTGATACATGGAGACATATGGACTAGTGACAGATGGCATTTGGAGGGACTTCCGAGTGAGCACTGTGAAGAAGGGAATGGAAATGAAAAGGCACATGTTATAGTAGGTGATGGAAAATTCATCTAATTTGACTTGAAAGAGTTAGTAAATGGATCTAGTAGTCTATTCATACTCACAGTGTTGGAAAGCCCCAGTGCTAAAGTGACCAGAACTGTTACACAAGGCAGCCCGGCACAGCACAGCTTCAGGAAAAATGCACTGTACACCTGCAAGTAGGTTCAAGATTGAAACTGGGAAAGTGGGAACATGTTTAAACTCCAAGTACAAAAGAAGATGTACGTAGAAAAAGCCTAGCGGGCCATTTGACAAATTTTGGTCCAAATCATGGCTCCACCATTTACCAACTGTGTGACTTCAGACAAGTGACATAAAGTCTCTTGGTTTGAGGGTTAAAGACTTTGTGCTGAGAGTACGTAGCACAGCATCTGGTGCATGGTAGGGACTTGACAACTGGTCCCCACCGAGGAATGGGTCCAGGACAGTAATGGTGACTGCGTCTCACATGCTGTGTCATTGGCCTTTGCCCACTGGCGGGAGAGGGGCAGCACCTGGACAGCCAGCCCTGCAGGCCCTGAGCACCCTCCTTCTTGGTGTCTAGCAAAGTGGATAGAGGGTGTAAGCCAGGAACACAAAGAAATAACATTTCTGTAACAAAAATCTACAGAAAAATAGAATTTTATCCATTTCAAACTTTATCTCTTAGTTTTTGTTTTAATGCTTTTGAGTCTGTTACCACCTATTTGCCTTCGAGTACAACTAGAGGAATTATACTCCCCGCAAATCCCTGAAATATCCTACCGTGCATTAGTGTGTGTCTTTTGTTGTACCTGCCCAGATTCCATATACCCTTCTTTGGGTAAAATCAGCACAGTTTCTCTCTGGAAAAACTCAAGTTTTCAGTTCATGAGGTTTGTGTGGTAACTCAAAGAAGGTAACTTGTAATTCATGCCTGCCTGTTCAGAGCCTGGTTTGTCCCTAACCTCAGTGATTAGTTCAGGGGTGATGTGACCCAAGTCAATTTAATCAGAGCAAAACCTGGGATTTTACGGGGCTTTTGCTAGGAGCTCACTCTGTTTTCCCTCCATTGGACTTAGGCTTGTAAGGGTGGAAGCCGGAAGCTACTACTGGTTGCCATCATGCCATCATGAGGTTGCTTGATAGAGTAGCCAATATGGAGATGGGCTGCAGTGAGCTTAGTTAAGAGATGGAGAGATAAACCAGCTCTTGTCACTCCCTTAATGCCCTGGATCAGACTATACCTGAAGCTAGTCTCCTCTTGGACTTTATAGTTACAAGAGGCAATGATTCCTCTTTTGCAGTTTCAGTTAGTTGGATTTGGAGTTTTCTGTCATTTTAAGCTAAAATAGAGCTGGCTCACACATACACTTGGTTCAGTAGTTTATTTTTCATGGGATGTGAGGTCATGATGAGGATCGTAATTCTTACCAATTCCCATGATGGGAGTAAAAATTAAATTTCATGCTACTCAACAGGGTTTAAGAACTAATAAGCTAGAACATGGGGAAGGTCAACCTAATACTTCTCTGGACTTGAGAAATAATTTTATATCTTTCATGCAGTAGACACTTCAGCCAAAAGTCCCCTCATCACTGAAATACTGCACTTTTAAAATAAATATATAGAGAGAGCAAACATGTGAGGAATCTGGTGGACTATCTCCATTTCATCAAAATAGAATCTTCTGAGAGAAACATGCACTTATTGGGCTTTTTTTCCCCCGAAGTCAGGATTGTCTGGCTCAGTGTACAATAAGTCCTTTGTATCTTTCTCTGTCATCTTCTCATTCAGGATGAAAGCGACACAGAACTGCCGGCCCCAGTCCCCTCCCTACAGACTGATTTCCTCAGGGCTTTCATCTCTGCAGTTGCTAATGTCACCAACAGGCGGGCTTTGAAGTCAGAGGGAGGGGACCCCTTAACTGGGCAGCAGCCAGGACCCTTCCTGGGAACCACAATTTCAGCATCCAATCCAGGTCAGCAGCTCTGGCTTGAGGCGTAGGGGTAACTAATCCCTGACAGGTGACATGGGAGAATATTATCTTCCTCATCTTCTTAGTCCCAGGTGTGAGGAGAAACCTTGTCCCTGTGTGTTCTTGGACGGAAACTGCTCCCTTTGCACAGAGCCAGGCATTGGCAGTACCTTCCTCTGGTGTGGCTCTGGGGTATGAGGAATGCGAAAGCCAAACCGCGCTTGGGACAGAGAAGAAAGCAGGAAGGCTCGGTTCTTGCTTTCTCCCCTGATGTACCTGCCTTTCCATCCATGTCCTGCTTTAGACGTTGGGGCATAGACACATGAATGATTTGTAGGTTGCTTTTGAACTCTGGATGAAAGTGCATACCTGCGTCTCTTGCATTTTTGCCTATTTCCCGGGCCCTGGGGAGCTGGGAGTAAACCCTAAACCCGGTGGAGTGGGGGTGGGATAGGGAAACAGAGGCCTTCACCCCTCCTCTCTCCCTCCCATCCTTCCTCCATGCCTTGTAAGACTTTCTGTGTCGGAGAAGGAGGAGGTGTGGAGAATTTCTTCTGAAGAGTGCCATTGTCCACACATGCTGAGGACTCCGTGGCATGAAATCTCATTCCATAGTTCAAAATTGTCCTCCTTTGCTTTCCTGTCTCTTAGCTGTCTGTTTACATTTTCCATCTCCCTCTCTTGCTTCTCTGTTTCTCTTATTCTCTATCTTTCTTGTTGTCAAATAGCCCATTCAAGTTTGCCTCCAAACAATTTTCTACGATCACTTTGCTTTCCTTCTCTCTCTTACCGTATACTTACTTCTATTTTCCCTCTTTAGAAACCTTCCTTTTCCAAATTTCTTCTGAGTCCTGAAGCTCTGGGCCAGGCCTGCCCAGGTTGCCTATAAAGCTTCTTAGGGGAAAGGCCTTGGAAACTTTAATGGGACAGTAACATTCCAAGCTCGGCATGAATGGCTCACAATCCACAATTCTCCCTGGCAAGAGGTTTTTCCACAGGCCCGTCCATAATGCTTTCATGCCAGAACTTGGGATTTCCAGATGTGGTATTAGGGCTATGGGCAGTCAGTTTTTCTACAAAAGCAACTCTGAACCTAGTTTCTCATAATTACTGGGAAAAAAAAAAAAAAAAAAAGCCACTTCCATGGCTTTCTCCTCCTCTTTTTTTTTTCTTTCACTTTTATTCTTATGCATGGCTTACAGTTGCTCACATTTAGACCAAAAATTTCAAGGCAATGATGGTATAACTCACAATAGTTAAGATGCTGGTTTCCACAGACTGTTATCCAGCATCAATTCTGTCTCAGACAGAGGAACACATTTCCTCTTAATGCCTGTTTAAAATATGTAGATGCCATTTAAAGTTTATTTGCATATTCATGAGAAAAGCTATTTCCCTTCCTATCCTTTAATTCCCATCATGGTTAGGCGTGATTTAACAATTTCTCACAGTCCTGGTGAAGGGTCTGGTCAATTTTTTAAAGGTAAGAAGTATTCAGGGAAAGCAATTCTTAGGAACAGAAACCCTGATATAGAGGATATTGCCAGGGAGCTTCTGGAATGAGACGCTGTGTATCGTGGCCTGAGGCTGGTGGTAGTGGGATATGGATTCGAGGTAGGGAAGGGTGGGACTCCTTTTCCAGCCCTGCCAGCTCCCAGCCCTGTGATCCTTAGGTAGGATCTGAACCTCAATTTCTCATGTATGAAATGTCATCTGGGACTAACGCTACACTGCAGATTTGCTGATAGGATTTGATAAAACAATGTCTGTTAAGTACCCAGTGCAATTGTATGTAAACTTACATGAAACTTACTACCTGCTAGACAGGTTCTGAGCGCTCTGAAAATACTCCTCCACCCCTTCCTGACAGCCCTATGAGATGGCCCCATTTTTATTATCATCCCCATTTTCCAGAGGAGAAAAATGAGCTACAGAGAGGTTGACTAACTTGGTTATGGTCACACAGCTAGTGACGGAACTGGGATTCCAGCCCCGGCCTCTGGTCATCAAAGCCCTGCAGGAGCCCAGGGTGCCCTCCATGTAATAGTCACTCCATGGATATGCACACTCATCCCTGCTTGCTGCCTGTTCTGTTTTCGTGATGCCCTGTTCTATCTTCTAGCTTTGTGACATGACACTGTTATTTTATCTGTAATGTGACTGCCTTCACCTAATCTGTTGTTAACTCTTCCCCTGCCCACTGCCCCCTCCACTTGTCGGCACTTACATTCCCCAATCCTCCAACAACTGTTCACCCCACCGGGCCAACACACATTTTATAATGCTGTATGGTTCATCTTTCAAGCTCCTTTTCCTGAATTTAGAGATCTTAAGTCAAACTCAATAAAATTGCTGAGCACAAATTGGAGGCGGCATCAAATATAGGCAGATGTGTTTTAAATTTCATGTTTTCTGTAGCTACACTTTCAGCTGATAAATAAATGACCCAATTTACTGTAAAATTTCCCTTGGCTTGACCTTCCAGCAGGTAACTCCTGTCCACCAGACCTCTTGCTGAACACTGGTCTTCCTAACTCCTTCACTTACCCCGGGCCCATTTTGCAACACAACGTGGTAGGTCAATTCAGCGGCCAGGATGTGATGGCAGATATCTCTTTCTCTAGAGCTGACCGGCCCCCTCCCACCCTGCTCCCTTGTGTCCTATTCTCTGCCACCAGGTTCCCTTCTTAGGTTACCAGCCTGATCCTACAGTCATCTGAGTTTGTGATGAGTGCTTGAGCGTTGGATTTCTAGATATCCAGAGGTAATCAAGTTTCGATTATGCGTGGTGCCCCTTCCCTTGTTTCTAATTTAGCGTTTTCCTTGCCTTCTGCCTTGTTTTGACTTTAGCATTAATCCCAGCCTCAGGTCCAAACTGGCCCTGGTTTTCCCCACTTCTCATGTGATCCCTGTCTGTCTTGGTTGTCCTCTTACTCAGTGGCTGTCAGACTGTCACATGGGCCCTGTGTTTTTTGCATCCACTGGTTGGTTCAGGGCTAGACCTACATACAGCCACGTGGCTGCTGCTTCTTTAGGCCACCTGCTGACTCAGGGCCTTCAAAGCGCCCAACTTCTATACTCCTTGTACCCGAGGGACTGAGTCTCCTTTTCAACTCATCAGCTTTTTGTGACACTTGAGTCATTCTTCAGAAACTACTTAAGCAAAACCGTCGCAAGTTCCCTGCCAAATGTCACTCTCTATTTGTACTTTGGAGTAAGTTATATGCTCACTCCCTTTTACCAAGCATTAATTGAATTTCTGTTATTTCTGGAACACTATTTAGGGTGTTGTAGTAGAAGCATCATTATTTCCTCCTTTTGGCTCAGCTGTAACACATGCAACTGATACAAAAGAAGCTGTTAGTCTAGGACCAGACTCACATCCCAAAATTTCCCAGGGAATAGTTGTAAAATCCAAAGAGAAACTGGAGTTTGCACACTAATGCTATACTTTTGACTATTAATCCTGACAAAGAGTGGCCTCTAAGTCTCGTTAACTCTCTAGTATCTGCCCTGACATGTGCTGCACAATTTCAAAACTTCAATCCCTGACAAATACAGGATGTTCTCAGTTGACTGTGCACTGTGGTTAGAAAGATGTTTTACACCAGTGCCCAGATGACAGGTCTTTTGTGTCTGCCTCTTCTGTTTCACGCTGCCGACAGCAGGGGTAGATAGAAGTACACATCTGAGAGGCAGCGAAGGTTCTCCTCCCACACCAGAGGCTTCACTCCTGCAACAGGGTTAGATCAGACTGTCTGGATTCTTTGTGAGCATGCTCCAAACTAACATTTTTTATCAAGAAAGAAACCTTGCCTGATATTAGATCACTGATATTTGCCTGGTGGTGTTTCCATGCAGAAAATTGCAAGAAAGTGATTGAAATGAGTTTGTTGAGACAACTACAGAAAAATCCACCTTTTTCAAGGGCAAAATTCTGAAAATATCCTTGCAGACTGGGGAAACTGGCTATTTGCTTGTCACTGTATTTTCATAAAATGAATGATGCATCCGAAAGATAAACAGTGACCGTGTCAGGAACCAATGGTATTTTATTGAAGGTTGGAGCATGCTTACAGTTTCAATTTTTTTTTTTTTTTGGTTATGAGGATAGGGATTTATTTATAAATGTTTGGCCCAAAGCTCATAAAATGTCTGAGTTCTGTTGGTACAACACACAAATCTTTTGCGGTGGTTTTGAGAAAACCCCAGACTTTTGAAGTCTGGGAACAGATGGAGCTCTAAACTAACTGCATTTCACAACAGGGACATGTTACTATCTGCCAGTCTGTTTTCACTGTATGTGAGATGTTCTCCATGCTAGTCAGCAGATTTATTAAACTTCTATGAGTATGCAAGCTTTTGAAGCAGCTGTGCCATATACAGTTATAAAAATTAGGGAAACTCAGACCTAGCTCTGCCCTTTAAGAGTTCTTGGTAATTCTTAATTACCCTCAGAAAGCATAACCATTTAAATATGTTTTATAAGCTGGGCTCTTAAGCATTTTGGTCACAAAGTATTCACATGGATAAGTCTACAAGAACTTGAAGTCAGATGCTTTGAAAACTTCAAGATAAAGCAATTCATTTAAATCCTAACATTTTCCCTTCACATGTAGCTGGCTGAAATCCACTGAATGAGAACAAGTTGGTTGTACCTGTATGGCACTGCAGATACTGTGCACGTTTCAGAACCTTAGCTGGGATTCACCAGCTTCTCAGACTTTGATTATGTAGTTACTTATGCTGACCCTTCACAGAGCAATCTCAAAGTGTGGAGCTTAAAATAAGAGAAAAAATACATTCTCTCTCTCTCCTCCCACCCTTTCCTCCCCTTCTCCTCGTCCCCTTTCTTTCTTCTCCTTTCTCCCTTTCTTGTTCTTTTTTTCACTCAAGTTATACAAACAATAAGGGGCCAAATTTCATGAAAGTAAGTGTTGCCTTTACCAAAGAGCATAAAATTGTCATGTCACAGTTTCTCACATGCCAAGTTTACTACATCAAACCTAAAACTTACCAATGCTAACTAAAGAGTTAAATTATTTAACTTAAAATTATGTAACTTGATCAAATGATTCATTATATGTTTACTTTGATTAGCTAATACCCTTACTATATGTAAAATGATTCAACTTACGCATGTACAATTAACTCAAAATATTTTAGAATGTGTCTTTTGTATAAGGGTGTGCTTCTTAGCCAGTTGTTGAATATTGACTGGATAAAGGAATCAGTCTTAGAGATGGTCCTTTGTACAGGTTTAAAAACAACATTGTAAATCAGTATTAGCGTAAGATAAACTTAAGGGTATTTGTCATTGGGTATATATGAACCCTGGGGAAAATAGCATGTGAAAGTCACATGTTGGCATAAATGCTTTGGTTCAAGGTCTTAATGAGTTTCTTGCATTTCACTTTCCTGAGATAGTCCCTGAATCAAGCTTCCCAATTGTTTGTATCATTACATCTCTGCTCTCCTTTGCATTGCCTGTGGAAGGCTCTAAATGCCAGCTGCAATCTGAAAAAGCTTTTTTATTTTATTTTATTCTACTTTTATTGAATTTGTGGCACTAGGGGTTGGGGGACCTAGGTAGAATCTTAGCTTTTAGCCCTCAGCCAAATAAATATTCTTTTTTTGTTGTTATTGACAGGTTTTTTTGTTGTTGTTTTTTTTGGAGTATAGTTGATTAACAAGGTTGTGTTAGTTTCAGGTGTACAGCAAAGTGAATCACTTATATATATACATATACCCACTCTTTTTTAGATTTTTTTCTCATATAGGCCATTACAGATTATTGAGTAGAGTTCCCTGTGCTGTATAATAGGTCCTTGTTAGTTATCTCTTTTATATATAGTCGTGTGTATATGTCAATCCCAATCTCCCAATTTATTCCTGTACCCCTCCCCAAATAAATATTCTTCTTCCTGTAATTTTGTTTCTCAAGACCTGGACAAATTGGCTGCTTTGTATGTTTTTTGAATAGAATGGGCCATGACCAAACGTGATTGTACAGTCAGTAACTAATTAGATGTAAGTCTTATAGAAGGTGCCAGTTGAGTATGATGTAAAAGTGTTTGTGTTTGGGTGGAAGGCTAGGAGTTAGGGAGAGAGCTGGATCTTTGGTGTCTTCCCTCTAAGTGGTGTTAAATGAAGCACAGATGGCTTTAGACCCATGCTTCCCATATTGTGGTCCTCAGACCAGAAGCAGAAACATCATGTGGGAACTTGGTAGAAATGCAGATCCTAAGAGTAGAGGTCAGGAGCTTGAAGGAGATGTCTTCATGCAGGGGCCTTTCAGTAACCCACGCGTTGTAGAGACAGGCAGCCACCTGTTTCAGCTTTGTTGTCTGGGACTTGTTCCACAGCTTGTCCAGGACTGGCAGAAATCTGTCAAGCTGTAGCTCTGTCTCTTGCCTGGTATGGAAGGACTATGCTCCCATACAGCCTTCCTAGTTGAAAATAATCCTATTTTACTTTATTTTATTTTAAATTTATTTGTATTGAAGTATAGTTGATTTACAATGTTGTGTTAATTTCTGCTGTACAGCAAAGTGATTCAGTTATACATATATATACATTATTTTTTAAATATTCTTTTCCATTATGGTTTATCACAGGATATTGAATATAGTTCCCTGTGCTATACAGTAGGACCTTGTTGTCTATCCATTCTATATATAATAGTTTGCATCTGCTAACTCCAAACTCCCAGTCCTTCCTTCCCCCACCCCCCTACCCCTTGGCAACCACAAGTCTGTTCTCTATGTCTGTGGTTTTGTTTCTGTTTTGCAGATAGGTTCATTTGTGTCATAGAGAATAATCCTACTTTTGAAAAGTCTACAGCTTTTAAAATAATTTATTCAAAAGTTAGTCCTCTTCATCTGTAAATGTATCCTGTGGCTTATTTAAGGCAAAACATTCTCTTATCCTGTTTTTAGAACATAAAAAATGGAAAATAACAGCTTAATATCCTCTCCCTTTCCTTTGGACATTTGAAAAAAATGTTTAAAGAGGCTATTTGCCTTTCACACTTCATGTTTCTTCATGTAATCCTTTTTATTTCTAAGTTCATCTTTTCAGGACCTATTTCCCAACACATGTAACTCTATAGTAATTAACCTAGTTCTCCAGTTGGAAACCTGTTGAAGCAAAGTCCCCCTTTTGCATGAGGATAGAAAATGACAGTCCTTTGGGTACAAAATTAGTTCCTCTTAATCCTCCCCCAAGGTGTACCATTTTGTGCTCTAACTTGTATGGCCTGTAAACCTTTAGGAATTTTATTGTCTTTGAACATTATCCAGCAAATCTCCTCTAATTGATTTAATCCCTAAAGACATATGCTTGTTGATCAGTATAAATCAAGGCCAAAAATATCAGTACTGCTTGGAAAGCTAGCTCTGCTTTTGGCAAGAAGAATCTTGACCTGAGTTGTTTTGAGCTCACACAACAAAGATATGTAGGGAGGTTTTTACTCTACCCACCCCCATTTTATAGGGACAACTGGCAGACACAATAATCTTCATGTATGTGCTCATTCCTCTGACAGCCTTCTCCCAACTGCTGTGGAACATTATTAACATTTTTAGATTTGCAGAAGTAGTCTTAGAATAATCTGAAGGCCAAGCATCCTGAGAGGTCACTCAATGCCGCCTATGTATGTAAATCAATTTTTCTCTAAAGGATAGCATGAATGAATGTCTCTTTTGTTTCGAGGCTGGAAGAACCAATTGTCTTTCTAAATAACACAGTTTCATGATTAACAACACACTTTGTCAGAAGTCTCCCTCATGAGAAAGCTCAGTGCCTTCAACTATAGCTCAAGATCATTGCCTCTGCCTTGCCTTCTTCATGCCTGAAAGTCCAGTAGTAAATCACCCCTTGGCTTTCTTCTCTCCCCACTAAACTATTGTGATTTCTTTCATCTTTTTGCATATATTGTAGTTTCTATCTTTCCCTTATTTCTCTCTTAATTCGTTCTAAACTCTTCATTTAAACCAGACTTAGTATTTTAGTAGGATCAAGGGAGTGCTGACTTGAGTGGGTAGATGGATCATCTAATAATTCTTGGGTATATTTTCATTCTTATATCCCAGAGTCACTACAAAATCGTAGACTACTGTGATTCCTTTATCCCTTTTTCACATACTTGCATATGGATTTAGATATAACATCTTTTTTTTTCCAGCCTATTTTATAGGTTAATAGATAAATAGGAAACTCTTTTATTGATTGTTTTTAACATAACAGAATTTGAAGTTACAGTGTCAACACATAATGCTTTTCTCAGACCAACAATATCTGAAGTTCATAAACCTTTTCTTTAAAGGGCCAGAGAGTAAATATGTTAGGCTTTATGGGCTATAAGGGCTCCGTTACAACGACTCAGTTCAGCTGTTATAACACCAGAGTAGCCATAGACGTTATATCAATGAATGGGTGTGGCCGTGTTCCAATGAAACTTTATTTGTGAACACTGCGAAATTTGAATTCATATAATTTTCATATCACAAAATATTATTATTGTTTTGATTTTTTCCCCAACCATATGTAAAAAGAACATTCATAGTTTGTGGGCAGTACAAAAACAGACAGTCAGCTGAATTTGGTCCTTGAGCTACAGTTTGCTGACCCCTGAATTATACGAAAAGGGAAGTTTTAGAGAAGTACTGAAAACATTTATTAAGCTGAAGCATATCTTTTGTCCAAGAGTGGTTTTTTAGGCTCCTCTCTTTTATATTTACTGCTGCAATCTCTTATGAATCAGACCTACTTCCACCATTTTCTAATGTCTTTTCTGGCACTAATTTAATGCCACTATACTACACTGCTCCGAGTAGAATGCCTGGCAAGGGTTCAAACAATGTTGAGTGAGTGAATGAATGAATGAGTGAAAAGGGGTTAGGGGAGAAAGAAAGAAAGAAAGAAAGAATCAGACTACTTAAAATGAAGACAGTTTTATAATTAATAAAGAGGACAAATAAATACAGTTAGCACTTTGAAAGAATCATCTATTTGCCCCCATCTCAGTACTTTTATATTTTGAACAAAGAAAAAAAAGTTGAATATAATTCTGTTGCTCCTCTACTTTTCCTTTGGCATTTGGCCTCAGATTTGTGGGCAAATTTTAATTTTTAAATGTGTACCCATATTAGGGTACAAACACCTATACTTTTTTAAAAAAGATGCCATCCAGTATAATGAAGTTATATCCAGATATGTGACTGATTCACTCAGTCAATAAGGATCTTGTGCTAAATAAAATGAGGTTATTGGTTCAAATTTACCATGGGCCGAGAATGCTTTGACAGTAATAGATCTAACATTGAAATGTGAACAGCAGCCCAGCAAATACTTATTCTTTTTCTTAAATTAATTTAATTTATTTATTTATCTTTGGCTGCGTTGGGTCTTCGTTGCTGCGCACGGGCCCCCTCTAGCTGCGGTGAGCGGGGGCTACTCTTCGTTGCGGTGCACGGGCTTCTCATTGCAGTGGCTTCTCTTGTTGTGCAGCACGGGCTCTAAGCGCACGGGCTTCAGTAGTTGTGACACACGGGCTCAGTAGTTGTGGCTCACAGGCTCTAGAGCACAGGCTCAATAGTTGTGGCGCACGGGCTTAGTTGCTCTGCGGCATGTGGGATCTTACCAGACCAGGGCTCAAACCCGTGTCCCCTGCAATGGCAGGCGGATTCTTAACCACTGTGCCACCAGGGAAGCCCCAAATGCTTATTCTTGATAAGAAGATCCAGCAAACAGAATATTGGCAAATCAAAATAAATCCTTCGCTGTAACTGAAAATGTACCTTATAGCATATATCCTTTGGACGTGGATAAATGGTATTGTAGAGTAAGTAAAGGACAACACACTTAGAAAAAATGTTCATGATTTATTCACTCTGATACGGTATACAAAACTCATCCTAGTCAATGAAAACCCCTTTTTGAACACTGCAAATCTACATCATTATTGCACCTATATTTATGCTTTTCTGTTTATGTAGGTATTTACATAGACTACCCTGGTCATTTCGACTTAGAGAAACAATGTTATTTTGAAAGCCATGATAACACGTATCCCTGTTTTTCTGTGGCTTCATTGCTTTAAAAATATATTGAGCAACACATTGGCATTGTTTCTTTAAATAAGAAAGAAAACAGAAAATCCACCAGTTCAGAGATGCCTAGGGTGTTTTGTATTCTGTAGAATGTGACCAGTTGCTCTGGAAGGGTTTAGGCTCTTAAAGAGAGGGCAATCCAATCCATATCCATTAGAACAGCCTAATGAACTGCATTTCCAAGGCTTGACTTGGTCCAATTAAATGAGAGACAAGCTAGCTAATAGAACCATCAGATAAGCTGGCTAAGACCACTGATTTTATTCCACATGCAGAGAAATTCATTGGGATGGAGCCAGGTTTACCATTCCAATGCTTTCCCAATAAGCTCTGTGGAAAGCCAGTTCCATAAAATGCAACCAAATAAAGGGTTCTATTTAAAAGATAGTAAGAGTGGTTTAGGAGACCCTGTGAGATACCGTTCTAGCAGATTCACCGGGCACACTCACATACCCGGGCTCTGGACAGTCCTGCAGGAGTCCTGATGTTAGAATACATTCTTGGTCCTTTGCTCTCTTCTCTGCTTTATGAGGCTAAAATTAAGTAGCACTTTGTAAACCTAATAAATTGTTTCAACCCCAGAATTTCTGATGTGGAAAATTCCCCAAGAAGATAAGATCAAAATTCAAAGAATCTTTTACCTTTATAAAATGCTCTTTCCCTGCTTAGAGATGAAAAACTCTATTTTTTCTGATTTTAAGTGATTAGGAGCTTTTTTTTTTTTTTTTTTTTTTAAGGCTTTTGAGGAATTGGCAATGGAATGAGAAATAAAATACTGTCCCTCCCCATTCTTTGAGAGGTGCCAAAATGCCCTGCATTTAACTGGGTCAGCTGTGAGCTAGGATCATGAGTCCAGTCGCAGTTATGCAACACCAGTTGAGGCCTCTGGTCATGTTAAGGGGTGTTGCAGAAACAGTAACAAGAAAATTAACTTTGTTTATTTTCATTTATAGGATGAATAGTTGTCACACAGGAAGAAGTATGTTTTGAAATGATAGGGTGTGGCAGGTCCTAAAAGACTGTGGACCACAGGGGAGCCACAGGGGTGCTCAGCCTGGGCTCTGTTCACCTGTTAGGGCAGACAAGTTCCGGGTCATGGGGCTGCCCTGTGCACAGCAGGACTCCCAGCAGCAACCCTGTCCTCTGTCTATGACTGCCAGCAGCAGCCTTTTCCAGCAGTGCCAATCACAAATGCCTCAGACACTGCCAGATGTCTCCTGGGAGGCAAGGACCCCTGGGCTGGCTGCCCGCTGTGGGGCCTCGTTGTTAGTTGCTACCTGGTGCCTTTTGCATTCTAGACTTTATGTGCCCAACTCATTTATCTGGAAATGAACTCCAAAATATGACTCTTCAGTTATCACCAACCTGCTCGTATTACTACATTCTTTTAAAATAAATTAATATTTCCTAGAGAACTATTTCATTGTTATAAAATCCAAATTGTGTGTAAGGCTTCAGTTTCTACTGTTCCTCAGGCAGAGCTTGAAATCAGAACAATTTAAGTGCTATAAATTCTAATACAGTAGTTGAATTATAGGATACTGTCTTTTAGAATTTTCAATATATAAGACCAATGGGATGAAATATGGAGAATGTTTTTGAGAGGTGTCTGAATAATTGGTTTAAACATGTGATTTTTATGAGTGAATATTTATTTGGGTGAGAAAAGTATAATTCACTTTTTTCATAAAGCTAATTCTTGGTCAGATTAAAGAAAGTCAGTCTTTAAGAACACTAAGATCAGTGACAAATAAGATATTTTCGACACTGAACTTTTCACCCTGGAATCTTGGTTCTACATCTTCATTTCTACTGAAAGGGATTCAGATGATTAAAAAAATTTTTTAAATGTTCACTTGCAACAACAAGTTATAAAATGAATTCTGTGAATCCATGAACTTGGAGAAATCATGTATGTGATCTGAACTGCTTGCAAGGCTTTCCTTTAGTATATTTTTAAAGGTTTATCAAATTCCTGTTATATTAGTAGCAAACCTACATAATGTTTAAATGTTTATATTTATACATTTCATTCTTTTACTATCCTTGTTCCTTCTACCTTTCAATTTTATCTCTTATTATTCAGATAACAACACTAAGAGAATGGTACTATTCAATGTAAATTCATGGGGTGAACACTGATTTTTTTTTTTAAACAAACATGTTCATGTGCACACACAAGATAAAGAAAAGAGAGAGAACAGAAGGGAAGAGAGAGAAAAAAGCTGCTAAAAATATTAACAGGTGGAAGTGTGCCTTATAGTACAATCCTTTGTACCTCTTTTATTAAAACAAAACAATAAAAGAGAAAAGAACTCTGAGCTTTTTTTTATGGTTACATTTTTTTTTCATTGAAGTATAATTAACTTACAAGATTATGTTAGCTTCAGATGTACAACATAGTGATCCAGTATTTGTATACATTACAAAATCGTCACCACAATAAATCTAGTTACCATCTGTCACCATACAAACTTATTACAGATGACTGGATAAAGAAGATGTGGTATATATATGCAATGGAGTATTACTCAGCCATAAAAAAGAATGAAATCTTGCCATTTGTGACAGCATGGATTGGCCTAGAGGGTATTATGCTCAGTGAAATAAGTTAGAGAGAGAAAGACAAATACTGTATGATTTCACGTATGTGTGGAATCTAAACAAAGCAAATGAACAAAGATAACAAAACAGAAATGGAGTCAGAGATTCAGAGAACAAATGGGTGATTGCCAGAGGGGAGGGAATTAGGGGAGGAGAGAAACAGTTGAGGAAAACTGAGAGGTATAAACATCTAGTTATAAAATAAATTATTGTGGGTATGAAATGTACAGTGTGAGGAATATAGTCAATAATTATGAAATACCTTTGCATGGTGACAGATGGTAACTAGACTTATCCTGGTGATCATTTTCAAATGTATAGAAATATCAAATCATTGTTGTGTACTAGGAACTAACACAGTGTTGTAGGTCAATTGTACTTCAATAACAAAAAAAAACTCGTAGGAAAAGAGATCAGATCTGTGGTCCCTAAGGCAGGGAGTAGGGGAGGAGACTTAGAGAAGGCTCTCAAAAATTACAAACTTCCAGTTATAAGACAAATAAGCCCTAGGGATGTAATATACAACGTGATAAATATAATTAACCCTGCTGTATATTACATAAGAAAGTTGTTGTGATAGTAAATCCTAAGAGTTCTCATCACAAGGAAAAAATTTTTTTCTAACTCCTTAGTGTTGTATCTATATGAGATGACAGATGTTCATAAACTTATGTGGTCATCATTTCATGATGCATGTAAGTCCAATCATGCCATACACCTTAAACTTATACAGTGCTGTATGTGAATCATATCTCAATAAAATTGGTAAAAAAGGGAGGGAGGAAGGGAGGGAGGAAGGGAAGGGAAGGGAAGGGAGGGGAAGGGAAGGGAAGAGAAGGGAAGGGAAGGGAAGGGAGAAAGAAAGAGAGAGGGAGGGAGGGAGGAGGGAAAGAATGAAAGAAAGAAAGAAAGAAAGGAAGAAAGAAAGGAAGAAAGAAAGAAAGAAAGAAAGAGAAAGAAAGAAAAACAAGGAAAGAAAAAGAAAGAAAGAAAGAAAAGAAAGAAAGAAAGAAAGAAAGAGAAAGAAAGAAAGCAAGCGAATAAGGAAGTAAGTAAATAAAAAGACCAAAGGTAAATTTTAAAAAAACCTGTTGCAGTGGACAGTACCAGGCACTGGAATGATCTGTGGTGAGAAGCTCTTGGTTCTCTGCAGGCATGGTGATGGCAACACGCAGACCATTTCTTTCTTTTATAGGAGAAGCTGAGTGAAACCAAGTGTAGCTGCTCTAGGGGTAGAAGCTGTCAGATGTGTGGGCACCTGGCACCCATGCTGTGAAATTTGAGTTCTGTCCTGAATCATCAGGATTGACCCTGAGTGTGATATAGCTTAAAGTCACAACCTGGAGAAGCAGCCCCACATTTTGTCATTTGTTCACTCCGGGACCATGGGCATCTCCTTGTGTTCACCTGACAGTGTGCAAGATGCTGTGGGAAGTACTAGGGTTCCCAGCACAGAATCCCTGTCCTTTAGGAGCTTTGAATCCACGAAGCCGTCTAGGATACGAAGTCAAGAGGCAACCGTCTTTTCTTGAAAGCTGCGTTCAGGAAGCACTAGTGAATATTTACTCCTCTTTGCATTCAGAGCTTTTGGTCTTGCCAATGTTCAGGCTGAGATCAAAGAATGAGTAAAAGCATTATTTTAATGCATATCTTGAATTCATTTATTTTGTGTATCTGCCTCCTAGTTAGGGAGCAACATCATTAAAGACAGGATTGTAATTTTTAAGCCTGTTCTTAGGAATAAATTATTTTGAAATGATCTGAGAAATGTATGTTCAGTATATTGAATGATCTGTTGACTATATATGCAATATATTGGAATATCTCTCTCTTCCACTAAACTACTAACATATCAAGGGTAGGGTATATGTCTTATTCATCTCTGGAATCATAGTGTCCTATCGTATAGTAGGAACTCAATCAAGGTCAGACTGAGCCAGATTTAGAAATGTGATATGTGATCTTAAGATCAGTGGAAAGCATGATATCCGTTTGTGATTAAAGACAAGTAGGGTCAGGTTAAATAAGTTAACTGTTTATAAACAGTCACATTCCCACTGCCCAAGAGATGATCGAGGTGGCTCTTATCAGATATTCTAAGAAGGTAGCTCTCCAGAGATACAAAAGAACAAACATTATTTTGTTTCCCTGAACACTTTTTCCTTGCCTGGAGAGAGCGCTGTTGGTTTGCCCATTGGTTCTTTCATCTGCCATGGAAGAGAAGATCCATATATACACTGAACCTCAGTGTTCCTATGTATTTATTTCCACCTCATCTTTTTTCCCCAAGGATTTGAGTTGAAAAACACCCAGTATTATGTACCTAGTCACCACACTGGCCTGAGTCTTCTGGTCTCCTTGCCTGGTGTTTTCCTAAGAATCTGCTCTCTGAACTAGTTTCCAACTCTAGTTGCCAACAACATGTCAGGTAAATAATAAATGAAGCAACATATGTATTTCTTATGCGCCATAGAAGACATACTTTGAATAAATAATAAAACATCCAGAGGACAGCAAGAGGTTATGAAGGATTGCTTCCATCAAGCTTTCCAGCTCATCTGGTATATAACAAACGGATTTCACCC
Source organism: Eschrichtius robustus (assembly GCF_028021215.1). NCBI lineage: Eukaryota > Metazoa > Chordata > Mammalia > Artiodactyla > Eschrichtiidae > Eschrichtius > Eschrichtius robustus. Next base: position 55,842,839 of record NC_090835.1, on the reverse strand, counting down.
AAACAAGTTCTTTTGTCTCCATGAATTGTTCTTCCCCACCCTCTTTGGGTGTGAGGACCCATGAGAGAAAAATGTGGTTTCTACCAGTAATGCTGGTAGAAAATGCTGACAAATGGCAGGACATTCAAGGAGACAGGGTAGAAAACACTGTCACTCAGTGATGGTTGCATTGTAATGCTCAAACACTTTCTGCTGTTTGTGCCTTTTCAGATAGCAGACTGTAAGAAATTTAACTTCCCTGAATTCTGAATTCTCTTAAATCTCGAATTGTCAATTTCACCTTCCAAATACTAGTGTGTGTGTGTGTGTGTGTGTGTGTGTTTATGCATGCATGTTTAATTAATACAGTTAAGTACAGTAAAGCCCCATGCGGCTTAGTTCAAGTACAAATTTGAACTTTGTTTATAACATTGATATCTTTCTAAAGCAGGGGCTGACAATTTTTTTCTGTAAAAAATCAAATAGTAAATATTTTTGTCTGGGTGGGCCGTACCAACTCTGTTGTAACTACTCAATAATACACTCAACAATGCGAAAACAAATAGACGTGGTTGTGTACTAATAAACCTTTTTTTACAAAAACAGGTGACAGGGTGAATGTGGCCCACAGGCCTGTAGTTTACTAATTCCTAGTCTAACAAAATGCAAAATGGATAAATATGGGAAAGAAGCCACCTGTCTACACCATAGCCAGCCCTCTCTGTGTAAACACATTTACAAGCAAGTCCAACTTAAAAAAATATTTAAATTCCTTGAGTACTAGATCTTTTTCCCCCAGGCCACAGATGAATCAGTTGCCATTACCAAATAAGAAAATGTCTTCGTCACCGTGAAACATTGCCCTCCATCTTCACGTTATCCCCCTTAGCACACCCCTCTCTTTTACTCAGCTGCTCAGTGATAAACCTCACTGGGGAGAAGGGCCAGAGTGGTGTCACCAGGATGACTTAGCATCCTCAAGCCCCAGCCTGCAGCTCTTGAAAAAGCTTCAGGCTCAGCTGGCCTCCTGGGCTGGCACTCTGTTACTGTGGGTTAGCGCGGGTATCACATTTCTAATGGATTAGCTGACTACTGGGAATGCAGAAGGGTTTTTAAAGTCTCTTAGCTTCTAAATGCAGCACATAAATGGAGTTCTATGAATATTTAATTTGAGTGCAAGACCCGAAGTTCTTTGCAATTAGTTTAACTGTTGCTTTCAGGAGAGAGAGAGAAAGAAAGAGAGAGAGAGAATTTTCTTTGCGTGTTTTCAGATTCACCATGGACTCTGTTTTTCTCGTTTTGGAACTTTCCATGAGCTGGGTCATGACCACTTTTAGAAAATGGTCAGAATCCATTTCTTTTTGGGTACATCTAGCATATGTCTTCTCTCAATCATTAGGAAAGAGATGGAGTTTTCAGGTACAATATCTCTTACGTCTTTTGTTAGCAACCTTCCTGGTGCATCTCGGCAGAGCCCAGGGACTCAGGTTTGCCTAAAGGACTGACAGCCTCTGCTGCAAAATCCACCTGCGTACCATTCCCATCAAATGAGCAACTTATTAGAAGTACAATCTGGCTTGAAGTCCCACATGATTTTTATTTTGTCTTTTGATATAAGAATATGAGAATAATGCCCTGGTACATAGTAGGCTCTCGAAAAATGCTGACTGAATAAATTCCAGGGTTCGAATCCTCATTCTTTCTCTAACAACGTAATCTTCAGTAGGACTCAATATTTCTGAGTGAGAGTTTCTTCATTTACAGCAAGAGAGATTTTATAAGGTGATTTTAGGTCCCTTATGGCTCTTAAATTTGATGCTTCTCTGGGCTCAACACTTTGCTAGGTACTGAAATGCAAATTATTAGAACTCCCCAAAGTCTAGGAAGCCTACCATTAATTAGGAAGGCAACAAGCACACATAAATAGCTAGGAAAACAAAAATTCATCATATGATCAAGGACACCTAGTACTGTTTTCAGTAGAGACAGGTTATTGTGAATGTGGGAAGAGCTGATAGAAAAGGAGAATTTGAAGTGGGTACTAATATAGAAAGCAGGCTACTCAAAAGAAGAAAGGGGACATTTCCAGGACAGTCATTAAGGAAAAGAGCTATTAAAACAACATATGGAAACCAGGAAAGAAAATGGTATGTGCTGAGAAAAACTGGGGATTTGTCAATTGCAACACTTAACCCTTTATTGACATAGAACTCCTGTGCTGCATACAGGCTCTTTTCCCCTTTTTAGACTCTTTCCTCCCTCCTCCTCTCTCTTCTTTTCTCCTTTCTTTATTTCAATATGTACAGGGTGGAAACATCCTTCAGATTATTTTTTTAAATGGGAACTTTATTTTTTTAAATATCTATTTATTTATATTCTTTATTTTGGCTGTGCCGGGTCTTAGTTGCAGCATGCGGGATCTTCATTGTGGCATGCGGGATCTTTAGTTGCAGGATTCAGGCTCTTATTTGTGGTATGTGGACTTCTTAGTTGTGGAATGTGGACTTCTTAGTTGCAGCATGAGGACTCCTTCGTGTGGCATGCGGACTTCTTAGTTGCAGCATGTGAACTGTTAGTTGTGGCATGCATGCAGGATCTAGTTCCCGGACCCGGGATCAAACCTGGGCCCCCTGCATTGGGAGCATGGAGTCTTACCCACTGGACCACCAGGGAAGTCCCCAGATTATTTTTATTCAGCCCATATTTTTGAGCACCTAATGGATGCATGAACACAAACCCTTATCTTTTCTTGCCTTGATTGTTGAAACAGCTTCTTAACTGGTCCCCCCATCCATCTGCAGTTTGCCCCTCCAGTCCCTCTACCCCAGCCATGCCAGAGTAAGGTGCATGTCTAAAATTTCCAAAATACAATCTGGCCACGTCATTGCAGTTGCATCCCAACATCTGAGGACATGGGGCAGGCACTTTTCATTAGCATGAGTAGCCCTGCAAGCTTGGCTCAGCCGCTTACAGCCTCTGGCCCCATCATGGCCCCTCCCATGTGTGCATCAGTAAAGCACAGTTCACTCAGTTCCCAAAACTTGTCTGATTGCTCGCCATGCTACCCGACCAAGTCCTCCGTCATCACTGCTTCCTCATTTCCTCCTTTCCCCAACAGAGCTAATTATTCCCTATCCTGGCCACTTTCTCTACATTGCTTGATTAGTAATATTCTATATATCACACTCCGAAGTTATTTTGTTGCAATAACTAGATGGTAATTCCATAAGAGGAAAGTGTGTGCCTTTCATGTTTTAATTTCAAGCATCCAGCACAATCTTTACACAAAACAGGCATACAACGAATGTTGAATAAATATCCGGTCCTCCATACTGATGTGCAGAGTTTGAGAAAGGGCTCACATTCTTTCCCCTATAAACTGAAGTTTCCTATGTTTTAACAGTGATTGCCTGGTCTTGCAGATTTATCATTCTAGTTGGCTTTCTATCTCATTTGAATCTTATTTTGAACATATCTTTTTCTCTTGTCTATCGGCTAATGTCTAACTCCATTATTAATCTTGAAAATAAATGTTCTGATGTATTCAACATATGACGTCTTAACAGTCTTCTGTAATTGGTGCCATCACCATCTGCTATCTTGTGGTGGTGGATTCTGGAAAATATTGTGGGTTGCCGTTTATGGGAGAGTCTTTACAGATTAAAGTGACTCCCTACTTCTGTTTCAGAATGCGCTCACCACAACAACAGGACAGCATAAGGCCTTCCATGGCAACATCTGTTGAGAAATGCATCCTTTTGTGTGTGGAGCCTTGTGTTTCCCATATCTCTCTAAAAGGTTAGAACATGTCTTTCCCAGTATCTTTGTTTGTTTAGCAAAATAAATCTATTTTCCATAGGATAGTTGAAGATGTATGAATAGATCACTTATATACAACACCCTCCACAGGCTTGAAGTATGAACAGATAATAAAAACACCTTGCATCCATGATTCATTCTAAGTTTATGACCATTTGATACACTTCAGTAGGACTTTGACATCAATAAAATGCATATGTCACCTCTTTATTACTTTTTATTTTAAATTATTTTATTTCACTGAACTTTTTATTCATTTACTTTTAGTTGTACAAGAAATCACAATTACAGTGGATAGATCCCCACTTGTACCTTCATCCCCAACTTGGCACACATCTCCAGATACCATTGTAATTAGTCGTCACTTTGGTGTGTAAGCTTTCAGACCTTTCCCTAAGCATTTATATAGATATATAGGTATCAATAGATACACACACAGAAGTGTTTTCATAATATATATATATATATATTTATGTGTGTACGTATATAAACATATTTGTGTATATATGTGTATATATAGTGTGTGTGTATGTGTATATATTTTTGTGTATGTATATATTTTATAGCCTGCTTTTAACAACAACATATCTGTAAATACAGATTTATATGATTTCCTTTAAAACTACCACATAATATTCCACAGTATATATAACGGAGACATCTGGCTGAGAGTAACCAAAACTCCTCTAACTTGGCTTCAACAATATGGACACATCCTATTTCACTTACAAGAAAACTGAAGGTTGGTATTTTCAGGGCTGGTTCAAGGGCTCAGCAGCATCACCCAGGGACCCAGGTTCTCTTCATCTTTTTACTCATCCTCACACGTCGGCTTTTTCCCTCATGCTTTTTTTTTTTAACATCTTTATTGGAGCATAATTGTTTTACAATGGTGTGTTAGTTTCTGCTTTATAACAAAGTGAATCAGTTTTACATATACATATGTTCCCATATCTCTTCCCTCTTGCATCTCCCTCCCTCCCGACCTCCCCACCCCACACCTCTAGGTGGTCACAAAGCACAGAGCTGATCTCCCTGTGCTATGCGGTTGCTTCCCACTAGCTATCTATTTTATGTTTGGTAGTGTATATATGTCCATGCCACTCTCTCTCTTTGTCACATCTTACCCTTCCCCCTCCCCATATCCTCAAGTCCATTCTCTAGTAGGTCTGTGTCTTTATTCCCGTCTTACCACTAGGTTCTTCATGACCTTTTTTTTCCCCTTAGATTCCATATATATGTGTTAGCATACTGTATTTGTTTTTCTCTTTCTGACTTACTTCACTCTGTATGACAGACTCTAACTCCTTCCACCTCACTACAAATAACTCAATTTTGTTTCTTTTTATGGCTGAGTAATATTCCATTGTATATATGTGCCACATCTTCTTTATCCTTTCATCCAATGATGGACACTTAGGTTGCTTCCATGTCCTGGCCATTGTAAATAGAGCTGTAATGAATATTTTGGTACATGACTCTTTTTGAATTATGGTTTTCTCAGGGTATATGCCCAGTAGTGGGATTGCTGGGTCGTATGGTAGTTCTATTTGTAGTTTTTTAAGGAACCTCCATACTGTTCTCCATAGTGGCTGTATCAATTTACATTCCCACCAACAGTGCAAGAGGGTTCCCTTTTCTCCACACCCTCTCCAGCATTTATTGTTTCTAGATTTTTTGATGATGGCCATTCTGACTGGTATGAGATGATATCTCATTGTAGTTTTGATTTGCATTCCTCATGCTTTTTGACTACTTCGGTCTTGGCATCTGTTCACCCTGCATTTAAAAGCAAGAGCCAAGGGCCAGGACAAAGTAGCTCTTCTTCTTTAAGGAAGCCAGGACTCTTCAGCATACTTCCCATTACATCTTATGCACCAGAATGGGGTCAGTTCTACACCAGCTGCAAAGGACAGTGGGAACAGGAATGTCCAGCAAAGGGGAACCATATGGTTATCACTAGTTTAGACCTACAGTGATCTATCATTGAGTCTTCACATTATTACTGCAAATACAACTATTCTGGTTGTAAGAAAGAAGAAAGGGATGGCTGATGGGTGGGCAACTCAGACAGTCTGTCATAGAATGTGGTTATCTAATTTTTCATGTTCATTAACAGTTAGATGATATCTAATCTTTGCTATTAAAAATAGTTCTAGAGTGAAAATTATTGTACCTGCTTCCTTGTTCATTTATGGGTTTGTTTCTCTTATGGAAATACAATGAAGATGAATGGATACCATAGGATATAAAATATTTTAATTTAATTTAAACTGCCACACTGCTCTCTGAAATGGTTGTAAGAGTTCTTATTCCTTCCAGCAGTATATATCAATATCTGTTTCACATACTGAGGGATCGTCCAAGCCTCCTCCTTTGCTCACAGTGGCTCCCAGTTGTGGAGGGTGTGCCAAGACCCAGTTCAATGTGGGTATTTTCTCATTCATCTGATGTGTAGGACTTGCTGCCTAATTTCTGAATTTCTTTCAGAGGTGATTACTCTGTGTGTAGCTGTAGATTTGATGTGTCCATAAGAGGAGGTGAATTCAAGCCTCCTATGTCACCTTTCTGACCAGAGCTCAACAAGGATTTTCAAGGTCATGGAGGCTGAGCCCTATCATGTCATACTTGGAGTTTCTTCCCACTTTGGAAGGAGAGAGGCCACTTCTTCAATTGTTTGTTGTAGCTGTTGTTTGGTTGGTTGTTTGTGTGTGTGTGTTTACACACAAAATTTAGTTCTTTAATTCACCAGGGGTTTTTTTTTAGTGGTGAAATATAGCGACGCTATTTTTATTTTTTTCACAAAAAAGTAGGCAATTGTTTCTTTACTAGTTATTCAATACTAAATTATTTTCATTAGAGTTTGAAATGACATCTTTATCATAATCTTAGCGTTTATATACACATGGGATTCTTCAAACTCACCTCTGATCCTATAACCTAGTTGCCTACATTTGTGCCTATCTCACAGTTTCTAAAATTAGTCACCCTTTAAACTATCATGTTATATTTGGTAGAAACGATTTCCACTTGTTGTTACCTCTTTTAAGTATTGCTGAAATATTCTTGTATATTTTCCTTCTATCTGACTATTACAGTTTGTCAAGATCTATTAAAAGTAAAGCATTTTAGTTTTCTCTTATAAAAGTATTACATATTTCCTGATGGATTTATTCCCTGGGATTTTTTATTGTTATTATAAAAAGATTCTTTTTCTTATTAAGTTTTCTTATTGAATATGGTGAGTACATATGAAAACTATTAATTTATGTAACTTGATTCTGAATCCATCCATCTTGCTGAAATCTCTTCATTTGTCTATAATTTTAAAGTTAATCCTATGTAGATGGATATGTTATCCTGACATAGAGTTTGACCTTTTTTACTTTTATAACTTTTTTTATTCTTGTCTTATTGCATTGCCTAGTATATCCAATTCAGTGATGAACAAGTAGCAGAATTCTTATCTAGTTCTGGAATAAAATGGGATCATTTGTATTATTTACCCATGATGTATAACATTTCTTTATTTTCTAATAGATGTCATTGATTAAGTAAAGTATGCTTCCTACTTACCAATTTGCTGAGAGTGTCTCACCAGTAAAGATATTACATATTCTTCTTGTTCAGCTATTGATGTATTGCCGTAATACACAACAGCCATAAACAGAGACTAACATGCATTGAGTTCTTTATGCCAGGAACTGTTCTAGGTACTTTACATGTAATCTGTCATTTATTTCTCAAACAGTCATTTCACCCATGGAGAAACTGAGGCACAAAATTGTCACATGACTTGCCCACAGTTACATAGTTGGTTAGTAACAATAGATAGATTATGTTAGGTAGATTTCAGTCATTCTGAAACCCCTAATTTATCTTGAAGTGTTCTTTTTTGGAATACAGTTGATTAACTTTTTAATATTTAATTTAGTAGTTTTGAATTTATGTTCATAAATCAGTTGGATTTCAGTTGCCTACCCAACCAACCTATTTAATGTACAAGGTAGTTTTCTTTCTTCTTCTCTCTTTTATAGGATTATGGATATATGGATATAATGATATGTATGTGAAATCGATATTATGTTCATTAAAGGTTTGATGAAACGCATACCTAAATCTATTTGGTTCTCAGGACTTTTAAAGGTAGAGCTTTACTTCCTTTTATTTTCCTTTGTGAGCCAATCATAGTATATATAGTATATAATACATATTTCTTAGATAATATTGTTTGTTTAATATATTGGCTTCAAATTAAACATAATTTTTCTTTTCTTCCTTTCTTTACTTTTAAAAAGTTTTTATTCAAATAATCCTCTGTAAGTTGTTTGCCTCTTTTTCTTCCCCTTTAAAATTGGCTTCTTTGTGTCTTTTTTCTTTTTTCCTCAAGTTGATGTCTTTCATCCTTATTTCTTCTCCAGGAAATCATAATTTCAAAAGTTTTTTCTCTTCTTTTTTAGTGAACTTTAAGAAAACTGACTTTCAACTTTAATAAATTCTACTTTTTATTGGGTGTGTGTTTCATAATTTTTCTTTCATTAATTCCTTCCTTCTATTTTATTTAGTTTATTTCCTTGACTTTAAGGGGACAGGGGAGAGGTCTTTATGCATTAATTTCCATTTTCTTTCCAGAGTGGCTTTTGAGAATAACTTCTAGGGCCTCTTCTTTTTAGTGATCTAAGACAAAGTCCATTTTAGTCAATGAATTATATGTCTTATGAAAAAATGTATATTCTATTGATATTTCTGGAGCACAAAGTATTATAGATGTGTATATATATGTATTTGTTAGTTTAGCCTCTTAATTATTATATTTAGTCTATAGCACTGCCTTTTTTTTGGTTTATTTAATCTGTCAATTTCTTAGACAGGCAAGTTAAAATTTTCTGTTCTAGCTGTGCATTTTCCCACTTTCCCTTTCATCCTACTTCTTTTTGCTCTTAAAATATATTTCAGTTATATGCTTAAAGTTTTTAAAGTTCCATCTTTTGGGTAGATTATTTCCCTATCTGTAGGAAATATCTAATTTTCCCCATTTTATTGATTTTAGCCTTGAATTCCCTACCAGCATTAGTTCCCTGGGTATGTGTTTTGTTTGTTTTTTTTTTTTCTTTTGAGTTTCAAGTATCATTGTAACTGCTGGCTTTAAAAATATATATATATACATACATATATATATATATATATATATATATATATATATATATATATATACATACATATATATATAGTGATTTGTGGGGGTCATTTTTTTCAAATTTGTTATTGTGGTAAAGCACATATAACATAAAATTTACCAACTTAATCATCTTTAAATGGTATTAAGTGCATTCATATTTTTGTGATTAGTTTATTTATTTTAGTATAATGTCCTCAAGGTCCATGCATGTTGTAGCATATGTCAGAATTTCCGTCTTTTTAAAGCTGAATAATATTCTATTGTATGTTTAAACAGCATTTTACTTATTCATTCATCTGTCTATAGACACTTGGGCTGCTTCCATGTTTTACTACTGTGAATAATGCTGCTATAAACATGAGTGTGCAAATATTTCTTTGACACATTGCTTTCAACTATTTTGAGTATGTACCCAAAAGTGAAATTGCTGGATCATATGGAAATTCCATTTTTAATTTTTTGAGGAGCTCCCCCCCACACACACTGTTTTCCATAGCAGCTGTACCATTTTAGACTTCTACCAACAGTACACAACAATCCCAATTTCTTCACCTCCTCACCAACACTTGTTATTTTCTGTTTTGTTTTGTTTTGTTTTTGATAGTAACCATCCTAGTGGGTGTGAAGTAGTATCTTCTTACAGTTTTGATTTACATTTCAGTTGGGAGTTCATTTTTGTTCTTGAGATTTCCTGTGAGTCCTTCAGTGAATGCTACATTTGCTTCCTAGTACCTGTTCTAGAGACTTATAAGAGAGTCTCATTGCTCAGAAGGGTGTGCTTCAGCTTATTTCCAGGGGAAAGGAGGGGGAGAAGCTGAAAGGTGTAGTGGGACAATCGCCAGTCTCCTTGGAAGGGACCCTTCCTCTTTTTCTTTGTGCCATCAAGCACTAGATTCTGCCTTGCCTTTTTTGAAGCATTCACCCTCTTCAACTGCAAAGTTTCCCTCATTCATTCAATAAATATTCAATAAAAGCCCATTATGTTGGACACTGTTTAGGAGGTGGGGATACCATAGTGAACAAAGCTGATAAAGTCCGTGTCTTCATGGAGCTCACATTCTAGTGAGGGGAGACAGATAACAAAGAAAAAAGTAAGTAGATAATATGTCAGGTGGAGATAAGTGCTTTGGAGAAAACTGGAAAAAGTTGCATTTGTTCACTGTTGCTGTATAAAAAATGATCACTAACCTAGCACCTTGAAATAAGATGAATTTTTTATCTTTCCTTTGGTCAGGAGTCTAGCATGGCACATCTGGTCTCTGCTCAGGATCTCATGTGGCTGAAATCAAGGTGTCTTCCAGGGTTGCTATCGAATCTGAGGGATGGGGTCCTCTTCCAAGCTCATTCAAGTTGTTGGCTGTATTCAGTTCATTTCATTTATAGGACTAAGATCTGTGTTTCTTTGCTGTATATCTACCAAGGGACTGTCCTCAGCTCCTAGAAGCCACTCATCATTTCTTGCCATGTGGCAGTTGCTTCTTTAAGATCACCAGGAGAAACTCCCTGCTTCTGTAAACCTCTTCCTTTGTCTGTCTTTGACCTGTAAACCCAGATTTAAAGGACTCATGTGGTGAGGTCAGGTCCACCCAGATAATCTTGCTTTGGTAAAATCAAATGCGTATAGAACATAACCTAATCAAGGAAGTAAAATCCATCATTTTCACAGTCCTGGGATTATGGAAGGTGCATACACCAAGAGGTGGGGATCTTGAAGACCATCTTAGAATCGTGCCTACCACACAGAACAAGGGATGTATCATGCAGGAGTGGATGTGCATTGTGCCACTTTATACAGGCTGGCAAGTGACATTTACACACAGCTGTGAGATTTCTGGAGGAAGAGTTTTTTTCCAGGATGAAGGAAAAACAAGCGCCAAGTCTCTGAAGCAAGAGCATGCTGAGGGTACTTTAGAGACAGCAGGGAGGCCAGTATGGCTGGAGCCAAGTGATTAAGGGGGAGAGTGGGGGAGGGTGGAGGAGGTCAGCCTGGGAGGTCAAGATCAAGGAGGGCCTTGAAAGCCATCAAAAGAACTGTGGCTGTTGCTCCAAACTGTTGTTTGTTTCCTTGTGTAATATCACAACTTAAAATTATGATTTTGAAAAAAATTTTTATAAAGTTGAGATGAGTTTAGAAAACATTTGTGAACCCCAAGCCTGAGTACTGGTGGATAGTTTGGAAGGACAGAGGTTCACAGTCAGTGGTGGAAGCAGTTACAGGATGGGGTGCAGAGCGAGGAAGTTTACAAGCTCAGTGTTTTACAAGAATTAACAGAAATTGTACATTTTCCTGTAGTGAAGCTTCTAGAGGGAATAATAATGTCAGGACATTAATATAATGTCAGGGCATTATATTATACATATAATATTCACAGTACTTGATGTTTTCAATTAGACTAAATATATGCCATTTTTAAATTAAAAGACTTTTAATTTCAACTTATGCAAACAAAATTGCATGCATTGCTTAATTTTAACCATGACTTACTGAAGATATTTTGATTTTTTTTTTAAGTTATGGATTTGATCCTACAAAGTTGGGACTTACAATATGACAGGAAATATGAGATTAGCTTCTTTAATGTAGCCACATGTTTCCTTTTATGATGGCAAAACCCAATCTTCTGTATCTGCTTAGCCATCCCAAAGAAGAATAAGAAATTAAAATCTTCAAAATCAACTTAGCAAATCAAGGCTCTGCCTGAAAGGGTTACTGATGTGTAACCTGCAACCATTTTGCAATACTGACAGTTCTCTGACTATGGAGATACAGATAATTCCCATTTATCTTTCCTACTCACACAGCAACTTTAAGAGTGGTGTGCTGAATTTCCAGGCATTACTCACACACTTACCTGGATGTTTCAATGCTGCTCCAAGATCCAACAATTTCTCTTTCTCTTAGAGTTTCTTTTCTGCCAAATCCCCTTCTTGCTGACAGTGTCACCATCTGCTACAGGTGCAGCAACCAAGGCTTCACTGGAACTCCTCTGTCAGTTTTATTCCAACATCCCAACTATTGCTAGTTTACTTTTGAAGCAGTTTCCCACTCTAAAGCTCCCCCTGTAAGCTCCAGCCTTCCCTTATGTTAATATCTGCCAACAGTGACCTACTGTATAGCACAGGGAACTATGCTCAATATCTTGTAATAACCTATAAAGGAAGAGAGAGTAAAAAAAAAAAAATTATATATATATATATATATATATATATATATATATATATATATATATATATATATATATATATATAAAGTCCACTACATACAAATGAGTTCTGTTCTGAGAGTGTGTTCATAAGTCCAATTTGCTTGTTAGTCCAACAAAGTTAGCCTAGGCACCCAACTAACACAATCGGCTACATAGTACTGTGCTGTAATAAGTTTATAATACTTTTCACAGAAATAATACATAGAAAACAAACACAGGGCTTCCCTGGTGGTGCGGTGGTTGAGAATCTGCCTGCCAATGCAGGGGACGCGGGTTCGAGCCCTGGTCTGGGAAGATCCCACATGCAGCGGAGCAACTCGGCCTGTGAGCCACAATTACTGAGCCTGCGTGTCTGGAGCCTGTGCTTGGCAACGAGAGGCCACGATAGTGAGAGGCCCGTGCACCGCGATGAAGAGTGGCCCGCGCTTGCCACAACTAGAGAAAGCCCTCGCACAGAAACGAAGACCCAACACAGCCATACATACATACATACATACATACATACATAAAAAGAATGTAAGCAGACAAGAATAGCATTAAAAAAAATAAAAAATAAAAAAAAATTTAAAAAAAAAACACAAAAAATAAAGAAAACATTTTTAATCTTACAGTATAGTACCTTGAAAAGTACAGTAGTACAGTACAAGAGCTGGCATACAAGACTGGCATCGAGTGAACAGGCAAGAAGAGTTACTGACTGGAGGAGGGAGAGGAGCTGGGAGATGGTAGAGCTGAAGGATCGTCAGCAATAGGAGACGGAGGGCAAGCTGCAATTTCACTCACACTTGACGTTGATGGCACAGGTTCTGGTTCCTTGCTGGATTCAATTCTATCTACCCTCTTGAAAAAACAATCCAGTGATGTCTGGGTAGTACTGTAGTAGCAGCTATGTCACCGCTGCTTTTATGCCTGCTTCTGGACGTCCTGGGCTTGAAATAAAGACACTGTACTACTGTACTCTATACAGTACTGTACAGTAAAGTACACAAAAGCACAACCACTTGTAGAGGATGCACGCACGTGACAATGTACGCCAGACACGTGAACTAACTTACGTGATTGGACATGTGAACGCACGTTTGAATCTTTGAAAATTCGCATATAGGGGACTTTATATATATATATATATATATACATATATATACATATATATGTATATATATATCTATATATACTGAATATATATATATATAACTGAATATACATATATATAATTGAATTACTTTGCTATACACCCAAAACTAACACAACATTGTAAATCAACTGCGTTTCAATAAAAATTTAAAACAAATATATCTGCAACCTCAAGGCAGACGTTCTGGAAGCAGACTTTCACTACTTGCCTTCCATCAGCCATTAATGTGCCTGCATAGGGTGAATGGCCATCTTGTAGGATGCCTTCCCCGTTATGTCAGTATAAACTATGGAGACTGGGGGAGAGGATGGATTGGTGAAAGGTCAGAGAGTTAGAAAACTACGGCTCCTCAACCAGTGAGCACAGAGCGTCCCCAAGAAGCCACTACCACAGGATCAGTAGGATTGATAGGTGCTATCCAATCACAGGCAGCAGCTCATTCCCAAACAGAAAATCCTCAGATGGAAACTTGGCTCATGAGGGCCCTCTCCATCAATTTTTCTTCTCTCTCTCTCTCACCTTCTCTCATCTGTTCAACATATTTTTTAATATAAATTTATTTATTTATTTTATTTTTGGCTGCATTGGGTCTTCATTTCTGTGCATGGGCTTTCTCTGGTTGTGGCGAGCGGGGACTACTCTTCACTGTGGTGTGCAGGCTTCTCATTGTGGTGGCTTCTCTTTGTTGCAGAGCACGGGCTCTAGGCACGCAGGCTTCAGTAGTTGTGGTTCGCCGGCTCTAGAGCACAGGCTCAGTAGTTGTGGTGTGCGGGCTTAGTTGCTCCCAGGCATGTAGGATCTTCCCGGACCAGGGCTCGAACCCATGTTCCCTGCACTGACAGGCAGATTCTTAACCACTGCACCACCAGGGAAGCCCTGTTCACATTTTTTGGACCCTTCTGGTTACTTCTCTTACTTCTGGTTTTGAGATTTATCCACTGAGTCAAGGGCAACATAGCAAAAAGGATGAAGAGCATGTGTTCTGGGGTTGGAGATATACACACACTACTATATATAAAATAGATAACCAACAAGGACCTACTGTATAGAACAGGAAACTCTACTTAATATTGTGTAATAACCTATATGGGTAAAGAATCTGAAAAAGAATGATTATATATATACGTTTAATTGAATCACTTTGCTGCACACCTGAAACTAACATAATATTGTAAATCAACTATAATCTAATAAAAAAATTTTTTTTTTATTTGAAAAAAAAAAAAACCACCTAGTCTCACTACTTGGGTAGTGCCAGCCTCAGAGTCCTCAGCAATGACCTCAAACACGGTTGTTGTGGAGATGAATTAAATAATGTACACAAAGTGCTAGGCAATGACAAGCATGTTCACTCTCTCCATCTCTCTCTCTTCATTCTGTGTGTATGTTTGTAAGTGTGTCTAGGTATGTAATATGCATATATGTATAAACACACCTATAAAGTGAATGGTGCTTCTTTGCAAGTTTATTTGATTCTTTCCCTTATATTCTTCTCTTCTAAGAGCCTACTCACTTCCTCTTATTCCCTGGAAACTACATGGACTCCTAAGTAAACTCTCACTATATTATATCTAAAGAAAGAGAAGAGATGAAGAAAAATGTTCTTATGCACAAGTCTGGGTGAATCAGACCTAATTTACAGTGACAAAAAATATAATTGTCTATTTACCCATATATAGTATAATACATATTTAGACATGCATATGAATTTATGTGCACACACCTAAGCCCTTTAAACCCCATTTCTCATATTTGCAAACATTGTCTCAGAAAGTGCTTTTTGTTTAGGATTGTAGAATGAGATATGGTTGTGAAACACTTATAAAAATGATAATTATACTTAAATAATGAGATTCCCTTAAAGGTGAATTTACTAGTTAGTATTATCTAACCAACTTTCTCCTTCATTCCTGTATTAGTCTGCTCAGGCTGCCATAACAAAATATCTTGGACTGGGTGGGTTAAGCAACAGGAATTTATTTCTCACACTCCTGGAGCCTGAGAAGTCCAAGATCAAGGTGCAAGCAAATTCCATTCCCCAGTGAGGGCCCTTTTCCTGGCTTGCAGATAGCTGCCTTTTTGCTGTGTCTCACATGGTAGAGATAAAAAGAGAGAGGAAGTAAGCTCTCTGGCATCTCTTCTTATAAGGACACTAATCTCATCATGGTGCCCCCACCCTCATGACCTCATCTAAACCTAATTATCTCCAAAAGGCCCATCTCTAAATACTATTGCAGTGAGAGTGGAGCTTCAACATATGAATTTTGGGTGGAAACAATTCAATCCATAGCAGTCCCATACTAGAAAACTGACTTTTCCCTATAAATAACCCCAGATTCTCAGCCTTCTGATTCTTTTAATTTTTATTATATTTATTTATTTGTTGACTTGGTTCCTCAGGAATGTGATCTTGTGAAATGATTTCAAATGTTTTGCTTTTGGTGCATTGTCACAAATATGTTCCTCTAACCTACAGTTCTCTAACTTTATGCTTAGACCTATTCACCTTTGCTTCAGTAGGATATTTCCAGTTGGTTGTTCTATAGATGTATGGAGCAAAATACTGATAGATATATTAATTTTTCCACCAAAACACTGTTTTCTTTTCCCTGTCAAGCTCATCAATATCACTGTTTTACAGACCTACCATCTTGGTGATCTTATCCTTCTTCTGAATTTCAAAATCAGTTGCTTTGTGTAACTGCATGAAGAAATATATTAATTGATTCAAAATCTTTTCTTTCAGTGACATCTATTTTAACACTGTTATGCTAGTTGTTAGGGAAAGTACAGAGATTAATTAAAAAGTTGACTGTCTAAAACAGAATTCAGCAAACTATAGCAAGCCAAATCCAGCCCACTGTCTGTTTTTGCAAATAAAGTTTTATTGGCACTTAGCCACGCCCATTCTCTTCCAGATTGTCTATGGTTACTTTCACCCTACAATGGCAGAGTCGAATAATTGCTACCAAGACTGTGTGGCCCAGAGACTGTATATTTACTATCTGGCCCTTAACAGAAAAAAATTTGCCCACTCCTGATCTAAAAGGTGATGGAGAGTGTGTGTGTGTGTGTGTGTGTGTGTGTGTGTGTGTGTGTGTGTCTGTAATAGGGTAAGATATAAATGTGTGCATAAACACATCTTCTAATACGTTTGAACTTAAAAAAAAGATATAAGTTCCAAAATGATGTGATGATAAAGATGAAAGAGCAATTAATATTTGCTTCAGGGCTACAAATTGAATAAGACTTCACAGAACAGCTTGCATTTTGGTAGAACCTTTTAAAATTAGTATAATTTTAATAACAAGAGGTTAGCAGAGGCAGGTTTTTTTTCAATAAATATTTACTAAGTATCTACTGATATATTCAAATAGATGGGAAGTTTACCTAGCGTGAGAATCTGTTACTTCCTTGTGCCTTCTGCAGGACCTAGCACAGTGCCTTGCACATAGTAAGTTAACAGTAAATGCCTGTTATTTAATTAGCTGCTGAAATAGTGTGTAACAAATGCATGATAACATTCTGCAGCATAAACTAGTAAAATGTTGAGGAGGCATAACTTCTAGCAGGATTTCTTAGAGGGGATGCATTGGAGGGTCATTGCCATTGAATCATCTTGGGTGATGATTACCATTTTTTACTAAGATTTATTTGTTACTGCAGCCTTAATTATCTGACACCCAAGTCCAGCTTTTCTATCTGTGATGACTTTCATGGCTGGTAGAGAGTACATTGTTTTCTTTAGAATGAAAACTAGCCATCATCTGTGTCCTCTGAAGTAGGAATTCAATGAGTAATATTAATATTAGAACGAGCTTGATGCCAAGGGCAAACGACTCTTGGTACTTTGCCATACTTTGCAGCATGGAAACAATAATTTTATAGAATGTTCCATTAATAAGCTACTCCTTATGTCTTTGGCTGATGGGAATTCTTTCTTTTTTTTTTTGGATACTAGGCCTAATTGAATTAGCTCATCACCTTAAGCTTATCATAATAACTTTGGTGATAGCTTTAAGCTTTATGCCTTTTCAAAGCAGTCCATTTGCATGGTGTTAGCTACTCATGACCTCTGAGCCTCCAGGCCAGAATTTTCTACTGAATGCCAAACCCACAGTTCTCCATATGGTAGACACATAGACATCTCAGCTTCAATTTGCTCAAAGTTATATTTTTTTCATTTTTTCATTGAAGTATAGTTGATTTAAAATGTTATATTAGTTGCAGGTATACAGCATAGTGATTCAGTATTTTTACAGAGTATACTCTATTAAAAGTTATTATAAGATAATGGCTATATTTCCCTGTGCTGTACAGTATATACTTGTTATATATTTTATACATGGTCATTTGTGTCTCTTAATCCCATATCCCAAATTTGCTCCTCCCCCCTTTTCTTTCCCCTTTGGTAACCACAAGTTTTTTTTATATCTGTGAGTCTTTTTCTGTATTGCATGTACATTTATTTGTATTATTTTTAAGATTCCACAAATAAGTGATATCATATAGTATATATATTTCTCTGACTTATTTCACTAAGCATAATATTCTCTAGTTCCATCTATGTTGCTGCAAATGCCAGAATTTTATTCTTTTTTATGGCTGAGTAACATTCCATTGTATATATGTACCACATCTTCTTTATCCATTCATCTGTTGATGGACACTTAGGTTGCTTCCATATATTGGCAATTATAAATAATGCTGCTATGAACATTGGGGTTCATGTATCTTTTTGGGTTAGTGTTTTTGTTTTTTTCAGGTACACACCCAGGAGTAGAATTGCTGGGTCATATGGTAATTCTATTTTTAGTTTTTTGAGGAAACTCCATACTGTTTCCCCACAGTGGCTACATCAGTTTACATTCCCACAAACAGTGTACAGGGGTTCCCTTTTCTCCACATCTTCACCAACATTTGCTGTTTGTGTTCTTTTTAATGATAGCCATTCTGACAGGTGTAAGGTGATATCTCATTGTGGTTTTAATTTGCATTTCTCTGATGATTAACATTGTTGAGCATCTTTTCATGTGCCCATTGGACATCTGCGTTTCCTCTTTGGAAAAATGTCTATTCAGGTCGTTTGTGCATTTTTTAATCAGGTTTTTTTTTTTAAATATTGAGTTGTATGAGCTGTTTATATATTTTTTGGATATATTAACCTCTTATCTGTCATATCATCTGTAAATATTTTCTTCCATTCAGTTGGTTGTCTTTTCATTTTGTCAGTGGTTTCCTTTGCTGTGCAAAAGCTTTTTAAGTTTAATTAGGTCCCATTTGTTTATTTTTGCTTTTATTTCCTTTGCTTTAGGAGATAGATCAAAATATATATATTGCTACAATTTATGTCAAAGAGTGTCCTGCCTATGTTCTCTTCTAGGGTTTATGGTTTCTGGTCTTACATTTAGGTCTTTAATCCATTTTGCTTTATTTCTGTATATGGTGTCACACTGAACTTCACACATGAACTGCCCTCTTGCACATAATCAGGGCCATTCTTTCAGTGGCTCCATCCTCTCATCTCGGGCACTCCTCTCTGTCTTCGAGATTCTATTATAACATCAATTCTTCCAGCTTAAAGCCAGCACCTTCCTCTGCTGCCACCACGTCACAGTAGGGCCCCTCTTGTCTATTCTCATTTTACTATGTCTTTCCGCATTAAAACAATCAGTATTTATGTGTTTATTCAAATGCCTGTCTCCCTTGCTAATTATTAATCTCTATTAGTTTCTCTCTCATTGTTGTAGTCCCAGCCTCTATACAATACCTGGCTCATTATAGGCCCTCATTAAATAAGTGTTTAATGAATGGATGGATGGATGATTCATGTGGGGCATTTACTCTGAGCTAGATGTGGTTCCAGTTGCAGAGATAAGAAGAGGATTAAGTCCTGGCCCAGCATCACTCATGGTCTGGCATGGAAATTCCTCTTCAAACAGATAAACTAGCTTACCTCTTGACGTTAAGCTATTAGAAGAGTTGTAAGTATCGTTTCCATTTATCTTGTTGTCACTTTTATAGGCTAATTTCATTTTGGGGAGTCAACCCATTCCAGGCTCAGTCATTCTGGGGCTGTGGACTGTCCTCCAGGGATGTTCTATGTGACTCCACCTTCCAACCCACTCATGCAGGAGCAGTAGCGGCCGTGGGTTCATTGGATATGTGCTGAGCCAGGAATGAGCTGGAAAGTGACTTTTAGTGTGGAAAAGAAAGATAAGTATGAGACTCAATTACTCAGATATAAAGAAATTAGCATCTGCTAGTCTGATTTTTTTTTTTTTTTTCATTTAGGAGAAAAGAGAGGAAAGATGAAAGGAAGGAGGGGCGGAGGGAGGGAGGGAAGGAGGGGAAAAGGGAAGGAAAAAGGGAAAAAGGGAAGGAAAGAGGGAAGGAAAGAAGGCTTTCATAAATTTCAGTTCCCAAAATTACATGTT
This sequence comes from Eschrichtius robustus, assembly GCF_028021215.1. Lineage (NCBI taxonomy): Eukaryota > Metazoa > Chordata > Mammalia > Artiodactyla > Eschrichtiidae > Eschrichtius > Eschrichtius robustus. The sequence goes on along the minus strand of NC_090835.1, from coordinate 55,823,084 downwards.
TGTATTGTTTTTAAATTTTTTTTAAAGTAGGATTTTAATTCAATAACAATTGCTAATAACATCTAATGAGTATGACACTCTATTAGATGTTTTATTAACTTATTTAATCCCAATGACAGTCTTATGAGGTGGGTTCTATTATGAGTTCAACTTGACTTCAGAGGAAACTGAGGCACAGAGAGGGTGAATAGGAAAACACACTTCCCCTGTGGGTCTTCCCTTGACTACTCACACAGAACACTTTACCTTGGACACTTCTGGTCACCAAATGTGTGGCGGTTTCTCCCACACCAAGCAATTCTGTGACACTAGCTGGGTGTCCTGTATTTAACTCCATTCTACTGTGTACCTGGAAATAGTGTCAGATCCCACAGCTTAAAGGCTCAGTCATACACACCAGTCCCCCACCCCCTGCCACATACTTCAGATGCCAATCACAAGTCCAGATTGTCACCTGTGCTTCTCACCAACTGCTCTAGATCAGAAGTTCTCGTGATCCCTTCCTCAAGTTCAATTAATTTGGTAGAGATGTTCACAGAACTCAGGAAAACAGTTTACTTACTAGATCACCAGTTCATTATAAAAGGATATGATAAAAAAAAAATACAGTTGAACATCCAGATGGAAACTACGTGCAGAGCAAGGTCTGTGGGAACAGGCGTAAAGCTTCCATGCCCTCTCCTGGCATCTGCATGTGTTCACCCACCTAGAAGCTTCCCAACCTGGACTTTTGGGATTTTTATGGAGGCTTCATCATGCAGGGTGATTGATCACTAAGTCAATTTCTAGCCCCTTTCCCCTCCCCAGAGGACAAGAGGTGGGGCTGAAAGTTCCAAGCCTCTCAACATGCCTTGGTCTTTTTGGTGACCCACCCCCATCCAGGAGCCCACCTAGAGTCACCTCATTAGAACAAAAGACACTGCTGTCACCCAGGAAATTCCAAGGGATTTGGAGCTCTGTGTCAGGAACTGGGGGCAGAAACCAATATATATATATATATTTTCTATTATTTCACAACTCACCCCCTGTTCTCTGGCCATGGACCCCTCACAGCAAAATGGTATACAACTCACAAAGTCCTGGAATGTTGTAGATCCCATTCAGTCATTAATAATTAGTGCAATCCATCATCATATTGCATGAAAACTGTCTCCCTGGGCGAGGCCACTTGAGTTGGCAGGCTTCCACTTAATCTTGTCAGGTTCCAAAAACACTAGTGGTCTCAGCAAACTTCATACTTTCAGACATCTGGTGTCATTGAACTAAGAGAGTGTCATCTCTTGCTCTGAGCCTCTCTTGTGGGATTAATGTAATATTGGATTTCCCTCATTACATACCCACTTATTCATTCTTTTACCCTCAGCTACTTTTCCTTCTACTCTTTATTTATACCAAAGCTTTTCCACTTTTGGAAGGGACATTGGGTTTAGCCACTCTGCTGGCAACTAATCCAGAACAGTCCACTCCTGTTCAGGCAGGGTGAGTTTACGGAGGTGCAGAGCTGGTGGGCGATTTTCACCACCAGGCCATACTGCTGCAGTCACTGTTAACCCCAAATGTGCCAGATGAAGGGAGGGCACATCCCACCCCATCAGGCCCTTAGGGATTCTGACATAAAGGTTAAAAGACATAGTTACAGTTTCTTGCTTAGAAATCATCCCTGTTTCCAGCAGTTGTAGTTGCAGCCCTGGTCCTGTGACCACTCCATCAGGTAGGAGGAATCTAAAAGCTGAGGTGATGTGGGCAAGAAGGAAAAGAAAGTATAGTCTTTGTACCAGCAGTCTCTCCTCTTGGTGAGAACTGCACTGTCATAGGAGCATCCTAAGGGTATGGGACATTCCCAAGGTTAAAAAGCTGTGAGAGAGCAGAGCCCAGCTCTGACTTACCTGATCCTTTCCCAGAGAAGTATGTGAAAGCAACTGAGAGAATGTGAAATTTCCTCTCCATTCACACACATGCCAAAAACCCTCTTTCCAATCTTCAAGGTACTGAGTCACTGTAATTAGTACTTTGTCATGGATAGGGCGTCTTCTTACTCTACCCTAACAGAGGCTCTCTCATCGTGAAGTGGCAGTTGCCAGTGTCTAGGAGAGAGCATCTGATCAGGGTGGGTCCAGGGACATGAGTGAGCTGGGAGTCACTGGTACACCCTTGCTGGCCTTGCCACCAAATGCAAGTTTGTGTGCCTGATGCACAGTGAGGCCAAACAAATCAAAACGTCAGAGTCTGGAGCAGAGAAAGAAAGGTTTATTGCTGGGCCAAGCAAGAACGGGTAGCTCATGCTCAAAAATCCTGAACTCCCCAAAGGGCTTCAGCAAAGCATTTTTAAAGGCCAGGTGAGGGGGACGTCGCAGGGTATGTGATCATCTCGTGCACAATTCTCGGATTGGTTGATATTGAGGTAACAAGCAGTGTCACAGGGGTTAACATTATCAATCCTTAGGCTCCAATAGGCCTGGGGCTACATGCTCATGGTCATCAAGTAGTTAATTTCTTCCATTTGGTGGTGTCTTTTAGCATCTGAAAAACTCAGGAAGTATGCGTGAGATGCTATTATCTGGGTACTTCAGAGAGGAGCTACAGCAGAGGATATGGGAGGAAGGGTCTGTCCCAGGAAGGCCCCCTAGGGTCCTGCTGGGTTACAGTCTAGGAACAGCCCTCAGTTGGAGCTGGGAAAGCACCAGAGTGGCTGGCAAGGTCCCTAAAGTGTGCCTGCAGAGCACAGAGAATGTTCTGTCAGATTCCACCCTTTGAAGGTTTGAAGCTCGACATTAACAGTAGAATAAAGTGCCAGAAAGCACCATGTTTTATGATTATTTTATAGAAAGGGCCTCTGATAAATAAAGCTCACTCAGATACTTGATACTGACAAGTCATGAAAAAAGCAGTTTGGGAAAAATAAAGACAGTCCCCACATCAAGGGAGCAGCAGTAACAGTAATACAACCAAAAAAGCCCGATTTTCGTTGGAGAAGCATATTGGTGGAGTCTGAACAAGAGACTCATCTTTGAGGAATGTTTCAAAAGCTAAATAAATTCATTTGTACCATCTTTTTAGATTCCACATACAAAACAGAAACAGACTCACAGACTTTGCAAACAAATTTATGGTAACCAAAGGGGAAAGGTGGGGGGAGGGATAAATTAGGAGTTTGGGATTGACATGTATACACTAATATATATAGAATAGATAAACAACAAGGACCTACTGTCTAGCACAGGGAACTCTACTCAATATTCTGTAATTCTATACGGGAAAAGAATCTGAAAAAGAATGGATATATGTATATGTATAATGGAACCACTTTGCTGTACACCTGAAACTAACACAACATTGTAAATCAACTATACTATAATATAAAATAAAAATTAAATTAAAAAAATAAATATTTGTACATCTCCATGTCAAAAAACAAACAAACAAACAAAAAACACCGGCACAACAACAACAACAATAAAGCCAAGACATCAGAGAAGAGAAGACGTTTTCTGTTCCTCTGGGGCATTGGGGTGTGGGAAGGACTTAAAAGTTTCTCCCCATTTCCTCATGCAGCCTTCTTCCTTTTGAGTGTCGTAATTTAGATCTGCTTAAAAGGATTGATTTGAAAGAAGCCTCTTATACCACAAGGCAGTTTGTCTCTCTCTCTCAGCCTTTGTAAGTGAACAAAGTCACCACTTGTCCCACACAGGGAGCAGAGAGGGGCTTGGGGTGGGTTTACTGTCCATTCAGGCCCTGTTTTCAGCAGCTTGTAAGTGGGATCTTTAGAACCACACAGCGGGAATCCTTTGCTTGGGGCACGGGTTGGGGAGAGGACTTTGAAAAACCTATTGAAACTCTGAGAGCTGTTGGGTAGAAACTGCTCCTTTTAGACTTCCTCACAGGCTGCACGGGAAATAAACATGCACAGGAAGTCATTTAGCCTCTCTGTGAACTCAATGTTGACATTTGCTCACCAAAAAGTTCATTGTGGTACTTAAGAAATGTATGTATGTGGGTGCATATACATGTGTGTGTATGTGTGTGTATGCACAGATATGTCTATGTGTATAAACATTTTCTAATCCTCCCAGACCACAATGTTTATGATGTGATGCTAAAAAAATTAACAATGGGAAAAAAAAAAGAATAACACAAAAAATAGAGGTGTGGATACCTTTGACAACACTGTGTTTTGGGAGTGGAAACTAAATATAGGTGACATATTTCTAAACGAATCTTTAACAGTCTGCTGGGTGGTCTTTCTCACATGTACTTTGTAGGGTTTTACACTAACTGCTTGACCCAGGATGTCATTATTATGTGTAATGTTCAGTTCATGCTTTTTATTTTTATTTATATGGTTCTTGCTTTAGAGCTGAAACAACTTTAAAATCTTCAGTGAAGGGTCACTGAATCCCTAATGCCAACTGGAAATACTGGCTTAAAAAGCCAAAGTAGAAGAACAATAAATGCATTTTACAGGAGAAGATTAATGTACATGGATGAAGGGAAAGAATACCCACGTCCCCCATGTGGTCGTTAGGAAGAGAAATCTGTCCAGATGAGTGAAGGCAAAGGGGGTGTCACTGGAACGGTTCCTGGGATTCCTATGAAACATGTTACAGGCCTTTTGGGACCAGAAAGCCCTTGGTTTCTCTCTCCATCTGGGCCATGTGGTCACCCAACTCTGCTTCTTTCCACACATCTGCTCCTTTCACTTTGTGCACTCAGTGGCCATTTAATTGCAATTTCTTCTCATGATCACCTAAGCAGGAAAGAAGGATTTAATATCTGGACCCAGGAATACAGGATCAGGAGTGCAGCCAGGTGTTCTGAGAGAAAGGAGCCAAAAACTATAAAAGTCACCCAAGAGGGAGGGGATATGAGGATGTACTTGTGCATATAGCTGATTCACTTTGTTATACAGCAGAAGCTAACACAACACTGTGGAGCAATTATACTCCAATAACGACGTTAAAAAAAAAAAAAAAAAGTCACCCAGAACTGAAACGTTCCTTCCACCTCCCTGTAGCTAGAGTGTCGCTTGTCTCATCTCGGTCACTGTTTAAATTTTCTTTCCCCCCAGCCCTCCCCTTACTTTCACTGTTACACCCCCGACTCTTCCCAGATGGGCTTTGTTTTTGTATTTATACAACCAAACTCCTGTTCTTCCTTTGCATCAGTTCTTAGTTCAAGTGCCCAGTAGAGATTTACGAGTCATTACTGGATGGCAATTTCACATTTCAAGGAGAAGTCATCTGATTGGCCCAGATTGGGTCAGGTGACTACCTGGTTCAATCAGACTCGGGTTGGGGAGGTCACCTGTAATAACCATGTCTACACGGGTATGCTCTGTGTTCAGCAGGACTTGTGGGAAGGCCAGCTGGGCTGGTAAGCTGGTGAAAGATGTCTACTACAATCATTATTATAGGCCTCTCTGATCCGTTTAGTCCATGCAGTGTATTTATTCCAAGTAATATTTTAATAGTATTCTTTATAAAGGACATACATTCTCCTTAAGACTAACTTGAGCTGTATTTTTAGATTACATTGGAATATACTGAAAATAATCTCAGGGTACATTTATTGATTGTATTTCTAGAATTATCTTGCAATCTCTTCCTGCTGAGAAGCACATTCACTGATGGAGACTGAACAACTTTTAAATGTGGGCAGTTTGAGTTGGCTATTGTATCATCATGGTAATTGAACTTGAGTTAACGGTGGTACATTATCATGTGATAATGATGTCACCAACAGGGAAAGATGGTGTTATTCCATACAGTGAGCGGTGCTCATGCCTGCATCTTACAACAGTTTTGTGCTTTTTTGGATTGTTGATTGTCTATACATATTTATATTAATACATACCTATCATGGTTTCTCTCAATCTCTCTTTCAGATGGAGTATGTGGTTCATTCCTAAGCCTTATTCTTTGGAGATGACAAGTTGCTAATCACATAACCAACCCTAATTCTGCATTCTTTGAACTTTTCATCTGTAGCTCTGTATCCTTTCTAGCAATGTGTTCTTAGGGACGTTGTCTAACCACCTTACATCCCAGTTTCTTCCTCCGTAAAATGGGGATAACAACACCTCTGTCATTGGATTGTTCTGAGGATTCAGAGAGACAATGCATGAAAGACACAGCAGCAGGTGTCAATAAACATTGCTATAGTGATCATTCCCCTTGTACTTACTAGTCTCAGAGATGTGGGTATAGTAGCTTCCTCTGGTGACCAGTCAAATCCCCACAAACCCATCCCTGGTTCGTCTCTGATTTCAGCTGCAACTGTGAAGGACAGTTTTACTCACTGAGCACTGACAGCACCTTACCTGAGTCTACCTGTGTGTCTCTCCACCTTCGCCCCAGGCCCTTCTCTGATGCCAAGAGAGCTCAGTCTCCCATGCCCAAATGCAGCTTGAAGGTGCTGGGGGTGATCATTCCCTTGAGGGCAACTCTGACCCAGTGGGGGGACAGAGGCCAGTCCACAAGTGCTCCAGCATCTTTCAGTGGATAATTCTCGGGGGCATTTTGAACCCTTCTCAGTGGTCTCAGGAGAATCCAGTGCTTTTTACTTTATAGCATACATCTCAATAATGCACATTCATGTAGATTTTTTATTCTCATTTTCTGACGAAGACTCACATTTTCTTCCCTCTTGATTTTTGTAACCCTCCAAACAATCAAACAATCCTTGCCTTAGAATCTGTTTTAGAGAAAATCCAAAGTAAGACAGTGTAATGGTAGAGTAGTTGAGAGCGTTGGTTATGGAGTCATTTGTCTGGATTTGAATCTCAACTCAACAGCTTAGTAGTTATATTACCTTACGTTTTTAAGTTACCTTATTTCTTTCTGCCTCAGTTTCCTCGCCTATAAAATGCAGATAATAATAGGAACTACCTCCTAACATTATGAGTAATACATGAGTTATGGCAGTGTAAATATGAAACACTTAGAATGTGTCTGATGGATGGGACGTTGCATGTAAACATTAAGTCTTACTGTCTCCTCGTAAAACTCATTCAGTTGTGTCTATAAATCTTAGTATTACTTATTCCGTTCTTTCTCATTAACTTAGTGCAGGCTCCTTCTGCCCCTTTCTTTCTCTTCCTTTTGTTTGCTAGTGCTGACTGAGTAGGTAGAACAGCAAAAGTACAGCTTTGTACTTTCTGGAAGCATGTCAGAGGGCCCTTCCTTTGTGCCATGCCTTGCCCCCTGATCTGCTGGCAGACACCAGATGATGCTGCCAGCTCTCGGTTATTCAGAGTCTCTTTATCTAGACTCTTTGCTCTTCTCTCTGGCTGCCTGCCTTTTGGCTGTCACATGTTCCCTGGCATTGCTCTCAGAGGGAGTGCCAAGGAGGGAAAAGATAGCGGAACTCGGATTAGACAATTATGGGGTCTAGAAAATTAGGATTTGGGGATCATTGGGCTTCAGTTTTCTGGGCCATCTCTATCCTCCATTACCATGGAAAATTCAGAATCAGCCTTCTGCAATGGCAGTGTATTTTTTGTTGATAGAGATCTAATTGAGACATAATAAAATGCACAGATGACAAGCCTTTCTATCACCCTAGAAAAGTACCTTATTCCCGTTTTTAGTCAATTCCCCTCCATTCCCCAAGGAGCCACTTTCTTATTTCTTTTTTTATTGAAGTATCGTTGATTTACAATGTTGTGTTAATTTCTGCTGTACAGCAAAGTGACTCAGTTATACACATGTATACATTCTTTTTTTAATATTCTTTTCCATTATGGTTTATCACAGGATATTGAATATAGTTCCCTGTGTTATACAGTAGGACCTTGTTTATCCATTCTGTATATATACTAGTTTGTATCTGCTAGTCCCAAATTCCCAATCCATCCCTCCTCCACCCCCCTCCCCCTTGGCCACCACAAGTCTGTTCTCTATGTCTGTGAGTCTGTTTCTGTTTCGTAGATAAGTTCATTTACTCCATATTTTAGATTCCACATATAAGTGATATCATATGGTATTTGTCTTTCTCTTTCTGACTTACTTCACTTAGTATGATAATCTCTAGTTGCATCCATGTTGCTGCAAATGGCATTATTTTGTTCTTTTTTATGGCTGAGTAGTATTCCATTGTACATATGTACCATTGATCTGTTGATGGACATTTAGGTTGTTGCCATGTCTTGGCTATTGTGCATAGTGCTGCTATAAACATAGGGGTGCAGGTACCTTTTTGAAGTATATTAATAGCTTTGTCTGGATATATGCCCAGGAGTGGGATTGCTGGATCATATGGTAATTCTATTAGATTTCTGTGGAACCTCCACGCTGTTTTCCGTAGTGGCTGCACCAACTTACATTCCCACCAACAGTGTAGGAGGGTTCCCTTTTCTCCACACCTTCTCAAGCATTTGTTATTTGTAGACTTTGTTGATGGCCACTCTGACCAGTGTGAGGTGGTATTGAGCCAATTTCTTATTTCTATTACTACATATATTTTCCTTATCTTGGACTTCACATACATAAAATCACAAATAACTTTTCTTCCATTCTTAATCTTCTTTAATTTGGCACAATCTTGAGATCATCCATGTAGTTGTGTGTATTGGAAGTTTATTCTTTTTTTTTTTTTTATCACTGGGTAGTATTCTTCTACATGAATATACCTTTTTTTTTTTTTAATCCATTTACCTGTCAATAGACATTTGAGTAAATTCCATTTGGGGGCTATTTTGAATACAGCTGCCATGGTCACTCTTTTTATGTTTTTTTTTGGCCATGCTGTGTGGCATGCAGGATCTTAGTTCCCTGACCAGGGATTGAACCTGTGCCCCCTGAAGTGGAAGTATGGAGTCTTAACTGCTTGTACTCACTGAGCCGGGGCAGTCCCCATGGTCACTCTTATAAAGGCATTTTTGTGTAAAAATATTTTATTTGGAGTAAATAACTGGGTGTGGAATTGCTGGGCTCTAAAGTAGAAGTGTGTTTAATTTTATAAGAAACTACCAGTCAGTAGCTATACCATTTTACCCTTCCACTGACAACATGTGAAAGTTCTAGGTCATCAGTAACTTCACCAACATTTAGAGTTGTCAGTCTTATTAGTTTCAGCCATTCTAGTGGGTATGAACTGGTATCTTATTGCAGCTTTATTTTTGTATTTTCCTGATGATTAATGATTTTGAGCACCTTTCACCATGCTTACCCACTATCCCAACATATGTTTGTGCATTGTCCTTTCAAGTCCTTAATAGTAGTTTAGTCAAGCCAATTTAACCAATATTTTTGAGGTCCTGCTCTTAGCTGTTCGAAAGGAAAATGTGAGTATCTGGGGTTCTCTGACAGATACAGAGAAGTTCAGGGAGTCCTCCACTCAGCAGCAGATGCTGTCAATGGTCTGCCCCTGCTTTCTTAGCACTTACTTTCCCTGAGCATGTATACAACGTCCTGGAACTCTATACATGAGAGCTTTCTTTTGGCCTATGTGTAGGGCAGGCCTGAAATGCCAGGGGATTAATGTTTCAGGAACAACCCTCAGTCAATGACGAATGGGAATTGGAGGTTAAATACACCATCTTCCTTGCACTTGGGTAAAATAACTCTGAAGTGTGATCTACACTGTCTCCCAGGGTCCCTCAATGGAATTGAGCCTTAGTTCTCTACAGTAATCACTTATTCAATGATGTAAACTTATCAGCTCATCCTCTCTCTGTCACATTTCCCATTCTCTGACTGATTTTCTCTAGGATCGCTTCCAAAGTGAACTACTTGTACTCAAGTTCTTGCATTGCGATCCTCTTCTGGAGAAATACAGATGAGACACATTTCCAGAAAGATGCATGTTGGGACATAAGAATTGTATGTAAGACTAAGAGATTTGATGATATGCTCATGAAGTTATGACATTGATTTCCTGGGTACCCACACAAATGAAAGGACCAGATGAATATGATCGAAAATTAGTAATATCAGTGCCTGGTAGAAGAAAACGTCCCTATGGGCTGGTGACTGAGGGTTGGAATAGGTTTTCCAGAAAAGGTAGAGTCTGGTAGGATCATTGAAATGTGAGCTGAGAGGAGGGGAAGACATTAAAGGAAGGAAGATCGGTTGTAACAATGGCATGGTCGTACAAATCATATTTGGATTTACAATCTACGTGGAGCTTGAGAGTATATGAAAAGGGACACAAAAATAAGACTTGCAGTGCTGGTTAGGATCAAATTAGAATCTCAAATGAAAGACTAGCAAGTTTGGACTTTGTCTAATAGATAGTGGAGAGTCATTGAACATTTTTTCAGCAGGAAGTAACACAATAAAGTAGGTTTCTAGAAAAAACTAATCTAGTGTCATTGTAGACAGTTAATCAAGGCTCAAGGTAGAAGGTTCTTGATGTAGTTTTAGTGACTCAGATATAAACGGTTAAAACCCTAAAAATGAGTAGCGCTAATGAGAATGGAAAGGACAACATCAATTCAAGAACTACTGAAAAGATTCAATAGAATTTGGTGACACTGATGATGGAACTTGGAGGACAGATAAATGAGTCAAAGTTTTTCTAAGGTTTCAAGCCTGTTGGTTTCAGACTATTGCCAGAATATTAACAGAATCTTAAAAATTATAAAAGATAAAATTTTAGAGTAAAGCAATGAATTCATTTAATTTTATACACTGTAATTTCAACTTGGAGTCCCTTTGTGGTGATTTTTAAGGGTTATACCTCTATATCCAACAGATATTTTAAGATCTGGAACTGGAGTTTAGGAGAGAGTTGGTACTGTTAAATGATATCTGAGAATCATCTTTTTAAAGCTTTGACCATGTATAAGATCACAAAGGAAGGAAGTTAAAAGAGTGAAGAACACAGACTGAGGATTAAGCCCTGGCGAAAGACCACATTTAGTGCAAACAAAGAGAAAGAGAAGCACGGGGGTGAGAGAAGAAGGTATAGTCAGAAGGGTTGTGGAGTCCAAGAGAAAGATGATTGCAATGGTAAGGGGATAAACATGGTTGGAGGCTTCACAGGTCAAATGTTTAGAGGCTCCGAGAAGGATAAACACTCCTTGGAGCTGTAGAAAAGGCAACACATGAACTTGACCTCATTAGGCTCTCAGCCTGGTTGGTGAGCTGAAATTTACATAGTAAGGAAACAATACAAAACAACATAATCACATGCTACAGTGTTTGAGCAGCACTGTGAGAGCTTTGTGAGAGCAGGAAGGCAAGGGGCCACCAAAGCCACAGGCATCACGGGGGAATGGGACCAAATACAGGTGTAACTTGAGCATGAGCTTTGCAAAAGGAGAGAAAGGAATGTGCAGGAGGAAGACTCCATGCATAAACTCACTGAGTAGAGGCTGATGTTATTTGGGAACATAATTAAACTAAGAGATGAGGATATTTCCAAACTTACTTATGCATATACTGCCTGCTTCTCCATGAATTAAAAAATCCCTGAGCCAATCTAAATGTGAAAAGAGATAAAGTACCTAAACATGTCTAGTCTGAAGAAGCTACCTATAGAATCAACTGACCTAGTGAGAGTGATTAGGTTTAGTGTCCATAGATGCAGAAACGAAGACATTTTCAGTGCCAAAGGCAGTTTTGTGGGTGGGCTCATTTAGTCTTTGAAGTGACTGTATATGTGGTAAAAAAAAAAAAAATAATACGGGCTTTTTATGTAAATACGGAGCTTCTGTACCTAGAACCAAGCACAAATATCCTAATTTTATAGAAGTCCACTATTGCTGCTCCAGCACAGGTTTGTTCTAAGGAGGTGTGCAATAGTCTGTGCTTTTGTGCTGCTGCACCTGCCCATCTCATTGAGCTATTTGTTACCAAATGCAAGTTTGTGTGTCCAATGCACAGTGAGGCCACACAAACTGAAACACCAGAGTTTGGAGCGGAGAAAGTTTTATTGCAGGGCCATGCAAAGAGAACAGGTGGCTCATGTCCAAAAAACCCCTTACTCCTCAAAGGGTTTCAGCAAAGCACTTCTAAAAGCAAGGTGAAGGAGGGGCGTGGTTAGTCGTTGCAAACTTCTTGGTGTAGGAGTCCTTTGTTCTTGCAGCTGTCCACATAGGTCAGGTCATGATGTTCCTGTAAACCTCCAACAAGACAAATGTTATTCTCTGTTCTGCAACTTTTTATCTCTGTATGAATTGACTCAAAGATCAGAGCCCTGAGAATAGGCTATCCTATCTATTTCAGGCAATAGGCAACATTCTTTTACAAAAGGTGCAGAGCCAGCATGACTAAGCACAGGCAACAGAACAGATCTAATATGGAGTCAGATTTGTTCTTCTCTATTACATATTGAACACTTGGATAGCACACATGGTTAGGGTGATGATGGGGATGAGACTGGATACAGATAGTCAAGTAAATCTGTCTACCTTCACAAGGCTAATTGGTTCTCCAATTTTTGCTTTAAATATTTTAAGTTGTCTGTAAGTAAATCACTGATTTAAATTTACTTCTCCCTTGCCAAATATTTTGAAGCTATTGTGAGAGAAATAGATCTGACTACTACCTTTGAATTGCAGAGGTCCTTAATTTTTTTTTTTTTTTTTTTGGTTTTTTTTTTTTTTAAATAACCCATTAACTTTAATTTATTTATTTATTTATTTATTTTTGGCTGTGTTGGGTCTTCATTTCTGTGTGAGGGCTTTCTCTAGTTGTGGCAAGAGGGGGCCACTCTTCATCATGATGTGCAGGCCTCTCACTATTGTGGCCTCTCTTGCTGTGGAGCACAGGCTCCAGACGCACAGGCTCAGTAGTTGTGGCTCACGGGCCTAGTTGCTCCGTGGCATGTGGGATCTTCCCAGACCAGGGCTCGAACCTGTGTCCCCTGCATTAGCAGGCAGATTCTCAACCACTGCACCACCAGGGAAGCCCTTTTTGGTTATTTTAAGATGCCCAAATCTGTCTTCAGAAAAGTTGTTCCTCTATCTAATGGCATAAGAATCTAGCCCAGGGCTTCCCTGGTGGAGCAGTGGTTAAGAATCTGCCTGCCAATGCAGGGGATGTGGGTTCAAGCCCTGGTCCGGGAAGATCCCACATGCCGTGGAGCAACTAAGCCTGTGCATTACAACTACTGAGCCTGTGCTCTAGAGCCCACAAGCCACAACTACTGAGACCATGTGCCACAACTACTGAAGCCCATGCACCTAAAACCCGTGCTCCACAACAAGAGAAGCCACCGCAATGAGAAGCCTGCGCACCACAACAAAGAGTAGCCCCCGCTCGCCACTAGAGAAAGCCCATGCGCAGCAATGAAGACCCAATGCAGCCAAAAATGAATGAATTAATTAATTAATTAAAAAAAAAAGATTCTAGCCCAATGGGAAACACAATCTCAGATGAAAGTTTCTTCCCCACTGGGTTTTCTGAATATAATGGCAATGAGATTAGCACATTTCCCAGTGATTGAGTTGGCATGTGCCCATAGATTTATAAATAGAATTTATTGTGAAAGTTACTGTGCTACTTGGGTAAGTAGCTATTGCAATTTGATGATAGAAAGTGTTCTCTGAAAAGAAACTATTATATGCTTTATATGCCATGGCCATCTGAGGACAAAGAAGGACAGAAGACACAAGTGAATTTTGTTTTCAGTCCATTCTACCCCATATACAATTATGAACAACTAGATATATTTAACATTTGACAAATTGATTTTTTCCGGTTCCTCTATTTTTAATTACATTGGGCCAGTTGGGGGTAAATGATGATTTCAAATCCTTCATCATTTTTCTGTCGTTAAGTAGTGGAATGGTGACATGTTGAAATGTGTACAGATTTCTGCTGATGTGCCCCACAGAAGAGTCATAGCCTCATGGAATTTGAAGACCATTTGGAGTCAGGAACCAACCTGTGCCTCGATCCAACCCTTGTAAATGAAGATATTTGTTTACTGAATTCAGATAAAACTAATGGTGAATTTCTAAGGTGAACCTTGTAATGAAAGGATATTTATGTAATTGAAAATATCACCATTGCTGTCACCAGTAAAGTGTATCTCATTCCTGAAGGATGGAGTTACATGTTACAACTAAGAAAAACTATTTTCAATAAGATTAATTTCAATGAGCCTTTGTGCTTTGTGATCGTCAAAATTCTAATAGTGAGAAAACACTTTTATCCTAGTCAGAACAGCATTTTATGCCTCCTCTTAGGAAATCACGCATTTCCTTTAACCAGCCAAGTCCTGTGCCTTGATCATACATGGGAATGCACACTGCTATACACAGCTGACTTGGGTTCTATACAGAGCTGTCTTTACATTGCATTTCTTTCTTCTTGATAGTCTAGCTCCACAGTGAGAACCTACCAAACCAGTAAGTCTCGAGTAACCATGAGTCCTGGCTTCAGCTCCCAGTGGAACAGCAGCCAACCAGCCTGGAATGCATACTCCTTTCCAAGAGCAAGCTTGCACTATCAATCGCATGCCAGCTATACCTACTGTACTGGACATCCTGCTGTAAGTATTCCATTTTTCTGTATTTAGTAAATTGGATGCTTTATGCAGGTACATTTTGAATCCAGAGTTGGTATCTCTCTATTAAGTGAGCAGTATTTCCAATGTTATAACTCTTCTAAAGCAAGAATATGCTACTCTTGAGTAAAAGAGATGAGCAATGGAGAATATCTTAGGCATTTAAATGGCATACTTGGATGATTTTTTGCTGAAAATTGATGTCTTATTTAAAGTCATTTCTAGGTGAAATAGGTTGGCAGAATTTTCAGAATGGTGTTAGTGTGAAGGCTGAATGTATGTAGGTCTCTGGTTTTATTTTCTCCTGGCTGTTGCTTATGAATTTAGTTGGTTGTTTTTGCACTGGGAGAAGGTGTCTTTCAAAGTGGCACAGAACAGTCAGTGGAGCCTGTAGGCTCCCACTTTCATCAGTGGCCTTGTTGATATAGTTAAACAGATATTAACATACAGATATAAATTACTTAGTAGAGTATTTTCCAGTTACTACTACGCAGAACTCTGAGGTTCTTGGCACAGATGACTCAAAAGGCAAGAGAAAGAAACATTTAGTGGAGAGAAACCCATGGAATTTGAGAATCTTTTTGAACAGGATACCTGTTTTTGCCTTTGTTTTCTGAGTCTCAATCCAATTCTAATACACTAAGATTTTTGTTGTTGTAAATTACACTTACACACTTGGAAAAATTATGATGAATGTTGATTAGGAAGACATCTGTTTTCTGCTAAAAATATAAACATAAGACTCCTGGGTAATGAGAGGCTTTTAAAAGCAAGCCATATCCACTTAAAACAAGCAGATATAGTTATAGGTTGATATATATGAACTTTATGGTAACCACAAATCAAAAACCTACAATAGATACACACAAAAAAATAAATAAAGAGAAAGGAACCCAAACATAACACTAAAGAAAGTCATCACATCACAGGGTAAGAGACTAAAAGAAAAAACAACAGAGAAGAACTACAAAAACAACCAGAAAACAAGTAACAAAGTGGCAATAAATACATACCTATCAATAAGCACTTTAAATGTCAATGGACTAAATGATCCAAAAAAGACATAGGGTGGCTGATTGGATAAAAACAAACAAACAAAAAACAAACAAACAAAAAAATAAGCCCCATCTATATGCTGCCTACCAAAACAAACAAACAAACAAAAACTCCAGAGCTAAAGACACATACAGACTGAAAGTGAAGGTATGGAAAAAGATATTCCATTAAAATGGAAAAGAAAATAGAGCTAGGATAGCAACACTCATATCAGACCAAGTAGACTTTAAAGCCAAGTCTGTAATACAAGACAAAAATTGGCATTATATAATGAAAAGGGGGTCAATCCAAGAAGAGGCTATAACAATCACAAACAAGTATGCACCTAATACAGGAGTAACTAAATATATAAAGCAAATATTACCAGACATAAAGGGAGAAATTAACCATAATACAATAATAGTAGGGAACTTTAATACCCCACTTACATCAATGGATAGATCATCCAAACAGAAGATCAATAAGGAAACAGTGGCCTTAAGTAACACATCAGACCAGGTGGACTTAGTAAATATCTACTGTATATTCCACCCCAAAACAGCAGACTACACATTCTTTTCAAGTGTATGTGGAATGTTCTCCAGGATAGATTACATACTAAGCCATAAAAAAAGTCACAATAAATTTAAGATTGAAATTATATCAAGCATTGTTTCCAACCACACGGGTGGGAAACTAGAAATCAAATACAGGAAGAAAAGCGGGGGAAAAACACAAACATGGGGAGGCTAAACAGCTTGCTAATAAAAAAACCAATGGGTCAATGAAGAAATCAAAGAGGAAATCAAAACATATCTTGAGATGAATGAAAATAACCACATAACTTCCTAAAATCTATGGGATGCAAAAAAGCAGTTTTAAGACAGAAGTTTATAACAAAACAGGTCTATTTCTATTCCCAAGAAACAAGAAAACTTGCAAGTAAACAACTTAACTTTCCATCTAAAGGAATTAGCAAAAGAAGAAAAATCAAAGCCCAAATTCAGAAGAAATAAGAAAATAATAAAGATCAGAGAGGAGATAAAATAGCAACAAAAATAATTTAAAAAATCAATGAAACTAATAGCTGTTTTTTGAAAATATAAGCAAAATTGATGAGCCAGGCTCATTAAGAAAAAATATTTAGGGCTCAGATAAACAAAATTAGAAATGAAAAAGGAGAAGTTACAAACAATATCACAGAAATACAAATAATCATAAGAGAATACCATAAACAATTATATGCCAACAAATTGGACAACCTAGAAGAAATGGATAAATTCCTAGAAAAATACAATTTTCTAAGACTGAGTCAGGAAGAAATAAAAAAACTGAACAGACTGATTACTAGTTTTGATGTTGAATCAGTAATCAAAAAACTTCAAACAAACAAAAGTCTAGGACTGAACAGCTTCCCAGGGGAATTTTACCAAACAATTAAAAGAAGAGTTGATACCTATGCTTCTCAAACTATTCCAAAAAATTGAGGAAGATGGAATATTTCCAAACTCATTGTACAAGACCAGCACTACCCTGATACAAAAACTAGACAAAGACACTAAAAAAAAAAGACAATTAAAAGCCAATATCCCTGATGCACATAGATGTAAAAATCCTCAGCAAAACATTAGCAAACCAAATTCAACAATCCATAAAAAGGATCATACATCATGATCAAGTAGGATGTATTCCAGAGATGTAAGGATAGTTCAATATCTGCAAATCAATCAGTGTGGTATGCCACATTAACGAAGTGAAGGATAAAAATCGCATGACCTTCTCTATAGATACAGAAAAAGACTTTGGTAAAATTCAACATCCATTCATGATAAAAATTCTCAACAAAGTTAGGTAGAGGGAACATAACTCACCAGAAGGCCATTTATGACAAACTCACAGTTAACATCATACTCAATGGTGAAAAGTTGAAAGCTTTTCCTCTAAGATCAGGAATAAGACAAAGATGCCCACTCTCACCATTTCTATTTAACATAGTATTGGAAATCCTAACCATGTCAGTCAGACAAGAAAAAGAAATAAAAGTCATCCAAATTGGAAAGGAAGAAGGAAAACTTTCACTGTTTCCAGATGACAAATATGTAAAAAACCCTAAAGACGCCACCAAAATCTATTAGAACTATTAATGAATTCAGTAAAGTTGCAGGATACACAATTAATATACAGAAATCTCTTACATTTGTATACACTAATAATGAACTATCAGAAAGAGAATTCAAGAAAACAATCCCATTTACAAATGCATCAAAAATAATGAAATACCTAGGAATGAATTTAACCAAGGAGGTAAAAGACCTGTACTGTGAAAACTATAAAACATTGATGAAGAAAGTTGAAACAATGCGAATAAATGGAAAGGTATCCTGTGTTCATGGACTGGAAGAATTAATACTGCTATGTCCATACTACCCAAAGCAATCTACAGATTTAATGTGATCCCTAACAAAATACCCATGACATTTTCCACAGAACTAGAACTAATAATCTTAAAATTTCTATGGAATCATAAAAGACCCTGAATAGCCAAAGTAATCTTGAGAAAAAGGAACAAAGCTAGAGGTATCACATTCTGTAACAGACTATACTACAAAGATACAGTCATCAAAATAGTATGGTATTGGCACAAAAACAGACACATGGAGCAATGGAACAGAATAGAGAACCCAGATATAAACCCACACATATATGATCAGTTACTCCATGACAAAGGAAGCAAGAACATACAGTGAGGAAAAGACAGTCTCTTCAACAAGTGGTGCTGGGAAAACTGGACAGCTACATGCAAAATAATCAAATTGCACTTCTTTCTCACACCATATACAAAAGTAAATTCAAAATGGATGAAAGACATAAATGTAAGACCTGAAACCATAAAAATCCTAGAAGAAAATCCTAGGTAGTACACTCTTTGACATGGGTCTTAGCAGTATTTTTTGTATATGTCTACTTAGTCAAAGGAAACAGAAGCAAAACTAAATAAATGAGACTACATGAAGCTAAAAAGGTTTTGCACAGTGAAGAAACTATCAACAAAATGAAAAGAAAAACCTACTGAATGGGAGAAGGTGTTTGCAAACTATATGTCTGATATGGGTTAATAGCCAAAATATGTAAAGAACTCATACAACTCAATATTTTTAAAAAATAACCTGATTTTAAAATGGGCAGAGGATCTGAATAGGCATTTTTCTAAAGAACACATACAGATGGAATTCCCTGGTGGTCCAATGGTAAAGGTTCTGTGCTTCCATTACAGGGGGCACGGGTTCAATCCCTGGTTGGGGAACTAAGATCCCACAAGTCACATGGCATGGCCAAAAAAAAAAAAGAATACATAGAGATGGACAATAGGCACATGAAAGGTCCTCAACATCACTAATAATCAGAGAAATGCAACTCAAAACCACAATGAGATATCACCTCACGCCTATCAGAATGGCTATCATCAAAGATAACAAATAACAAGTGTTGACAAAGATGTGGAGAAAAGTAAACCCTCATGCACTGTTGGTGGGAATGTAAATTGGTGCAACCACTATGGAAAACAGTATGGAGGTTCCTCAAAAAAGTAAAAATAAAACTGCCGTATGATTCAGCAATACCATACCTGGGTATTTATCTGAAGAAAAGGAAAATGCTAATTTGAAAAGATGTATGCACACTAATGTTCATATCAGCCTTATTTAGCCAAAGTATGGAAACAACCCAAGTGTCCACCAACAGATGTGATTATATATATATATATGTATATATATATATATATATATATATATATATATATGTGTATATATATATATATATACACATATATATATACACACACACACACAAACACACACACACACACACAAACAATGGATTATTATTCATCCATAAAAAATGAAATTTTGTCTTTGTGACAACATAGCTGGACCTGGAGGGTATCATGCTTAGTGAAATAAATCAGACAGAGAAAGACAAATACTATATGTTTTCACTTATATGTGGAATCTAAAAAATAAAACAGAACAGAAACAGACTCACAGATACAGAGAACAAACTACTGGCTACCAGAGGAGAGAGGGATTAGGGCAAGGGCAAGATAGCTTAAGGGGATTAAGAGGTACAAACTGCTAGGTATACAAGAAATAAGTTACAAGGATGTAATATACAGCACAGAGGATATAGACAAAATTTTATAACAACTTTATTTGGAGTATAATCTATTGAATCAGTATGTTGTCCACCTGAAACATGTAATATTGTAAGTTAATTATACTTCAATTAAAAAAAATATTTTTAAGAGTAGGTATGCATGCTTCTCACATTAATTCCTCTAATCATCAGTAAATGTGTATTCTTCAGTGTTCAGAAGAGCCATTGTGACTTCTGCACTTTGGCTCTCCTTTTTGCATTGCAAGGTTATGAAATCATAGTGTCCCAAGCTTTATCCCAAATTGAGATAATTTGCCTCCAATATCATGACATAAAGTCACTTAAGAGAAGACTCAAGGTATCCACTCATCATGTAAATTGGTATAACTTTGTTAAAAGGCGATTTGGAAAAAATGAAAATTTAAATTGCACATACCTTTGACTCAATAATTAAACTTTTGGCAATTAACTGACATGTACAAGATGTATGCCCAAGGACGATGCTAGCAACATTTTTACAAGTACTTGGAAAAAGAACCTAAACAAACCTCATTCATTTTCATTCATCCATTCTTTCAAAAATATCTGAAGCATGATTAGGCATTTATTGAATTCCAGAGTTCTTCCAGGTGAAAGAAGCACAGGAGTGAACAAGACTAAGTCTTGCTCTCAGGGAGCTTCCATTCTAGGGAACAGGGAGGCTGGCAACTACACAAATAAACATATGAATAAATAAAAGGAAGCAAACAAACCAGAAAAACATACAGCAGTGTTCAATGTTATGCAGACTCAAAATAGCTTGAGATGTTGGAGAAGGACCAGGTGGCTATGCGGGTTGTATTGTCAGCAAGTCCTCAGTTGGAGCCTCAGTTGGAGTTGAGATCTGAATAAAACAAGAGATAGAACTATGCAGAGATCATGAGGAAGAGCACACCAAGCAGAGAAAACAGAGTGAAGGACTTGAGGCCAGACTGAGCCTGAATATTCTCCATCCAGAGGGAGCCAGTGTGCCCCGAGTTTGGTCTGGGGAGGATGGAAGATGGTAAGGTCAAAAGGAAAGGCAGCGGCCAGAGCACACAGCTCTTTGTAATGCAGAGGGAGTTTGTATTTTATTTAAGTCCTATGGGAAACCATTGGAGTGTTTGAAGCAAGGAAATTAAATGACATAATTTAGTATATTTTAGGGCTCACTCTGGCTGCTGGATGAAGAATTTCTGGTAGCAGAAAAAGAAGGAAATCAGGGAGTCAAATTGGGATAATATTACATATGCACACACAAATGCATGTGTGCATGTCTGTGTACGTGTGTGGGGATACTTCTGTAGAATGGAATTGAAGTTCTGCAGTAAGAGGATGACTTTTTCTTATATATCCTTTGATCTTTTTGGTGTTCAAAATATATGCAACTTGTTTTCATACTAATAAAAGACAAGTTGTATATATATTACATAAAATTTTTTTAGTAACCAGTTGCATATCTAAAATGTCTCCTTAGCTTTTTCCCTTCAGTCATTATTTGTCAAACAAGATTATGACAAATTATAATTTAATGTGCTATTTCAATTCATATTCTTATTGGCCTCAAGGCCATCTATAAGTAGCTGACATTTATTGAGCACTTAATATTTTTCAAGTTCTGTACTGAGCAAGTTTATGTGTATTATATATGTATATATATTCAAAATAGCCCTAGGAGGTAGGTACTATTATTATCATCGTTTTAAAGATTAGTGAAATAAAGCTTAGAAAAATTAACATCTCACTCAGAGTTACACAGCTGGTAGTGGGGCTTGAGATTCAAACGTGGCGGTCTAGTCTCTAACCCGCATTCTTATCCGTTGAATTATATGTATTATACTCCCTACCATTAGTCTTTATTTACATATTGAGAACATACATATTGAGAACAATCCTATAGTTGTACCTCAGATAAAACTCTTTTTAATCATTTAATTTAAATGTGCATATACCTCTCTACTCCTCAGAGAGGTACTTGTATTTATAAGATATTCAATTTTAGGTCTGGAACTTGGAATAAAGAATAGGTGTTATTCTGTCTTGGAAACTACTGGGATAATTACAGGATGTCTAGCCATTTTTTTTGTGCTTCAAAATCCAGAAACTGGGGCTTCCCTGGTGGCGCAGTGGTTGAGAATCTGCCTGCCAATGCAGGGGACACGGGTTCGAGCCCTGGTCTGGGAAGATCCCACATGCCGCGGAGCAACTAGGCCCGAGAGCCACAACTACTGAGCCTGCGCGTCTGGAGCCTGTGCTCTGCAACAAGAGAGGCCGCGATAGTGAGAGGCCCGTGCACCGCGATGAAGAGTGACCCACGCTTGCCGCAACTAGAGGAAGCCCTCGCACAGAAATGAAGACCCAACACAGCCAAAACTAACTAACTAAATAAATAAATTTATAAAAAAAAAAAAAAAAAAAATCCAGAAACTGATACTTTCTTTTGTTACACCACTGAGAGTAAAGTGAGTCAAGTATGGAAAGTAGAAGCAAAAGATTAGAAAATACTTTAAAAAATAGTCATGGGTGTTGTACTTCTGATTTCAAGGATACTCTAAGGATCAATTTTAAAGCCTACTGTATATTCTTCCATTATTTCAGCATTTAAACTTTTCTTTCACATCTTCCTCCCCTGCCTAATCAGATGGCATTAAACTCTTGACTCCAAGATCAGTGCCCATTTAGCTCTGCTACCACCTTATAAAAAGAATGATATCATCTGATAATAAACCAGATGTCCAGTATAGGAAAACTTGGAGAGCTCATTTATGATAACATATAAAAATGTTGACCACCTCATAACTTTTTCCTGGGTCCCTATTGCAAGTCAAAATACTGGAGAAATAATTTAGCTTCCAAAGTGTGAGAGTAGATCCCACAGTTGCCATGTAGTGTAAGATCCACAGAGGTTTTGTGGTTAAAACCACAGAAATGGAATTCTGGTCTGAAGAGATTGCCAGTGACTTTCTTGAGTCATATAACTTAGTAGCCTTTAATGAAGATGTAAATGTTCTGTCTGCCTTGTGAGATTCTGGCCCTTTTTCTTAAGTTACCGGTTTGATTGAAGATTTCCAGCTCTTTAGTTTCCTGGGGTTACTAGGGTTACAAGGGTGTCAGCCAGTGTGATGTTTGTGCAGCCAGTAGATGTTTCGTTCTCCTGCTACAGAGGAATTCTGATACCCCACGAGTGCCTGGTTAGTTAACTTCGTATCAGTAGCCTATAGAAATCTCAGAATATAGTTAGACCTCTCCCTGACCAAGAAAGTCCTGTTGTACATCACTGCATTTGTTTCCTATGGCTGCTGTAACAAATTACCATAAACCTGGGAGCTTTAAACAATGCACATTTATTCTCTTACAGTTCTGTAGGTTAAGTGTCTGAAATGGGTTTCCCTGAGCTGAAATCAGCTGTTGGCAAGGCTGCACTCCCTCAGGAGCTTCTAGGGGAGAATCTATTCCTTGCCTTTTCCAGCTTCTGGAACTACATTCCTTGTACACCTTGGCTCATGGGCCATTCTTTCATCTTTAAGGCCAGCATAACAGCATCTTCAAACCTATTTCTGCTTCATCTTCACTCTGCCTTCTCTGTAGTCCGATCTCTCTCTGCTTCTCTCTTCTAAGGATGCTTGTGATTACACTTAAAGGCCCACCCACATAATCCAGTAATCTCCACACCCAAAGATCCTTAACTTAATGACATATGCAAAGTTCTTTTGCCACATAAAGTAACACTCACGAGAGGGCAGAGAGCAGAAGCAAGAAGAACTACAATCCTGCAGCCTGTGGAACAAAAACCACATTCACAGAAAGATAGAAAAGATGAAAACGCAGACGGCTATGTACCAGATGAAGGAACAAGATAAAACCCCAGAAAACAACTAAATGAAGTGGAGATAGGCAACCTTCCAGAAAAAGAATTCAGGATAATGATAGTGAAGATGATCCAAGACCTCGGAAAAAGAATGGAGGCAAAGATCGAGAAGATGCAAGAAATGTTTAACACAGTCCTAGAAGAATTAAAGAAAAAACAAACAGAGATGAACAATACAATAACTGAAATGAAAACTACACTAGAAGGAATCAATAGCAGAATAACTGAGGCAGAAGAACAGATAAGTGACCTGGAAAACAGAATGGTGGAATTCAATGCTGCAGAACAGAATAAAGAAAAAAGAATGAAAAGAAATAAAGACAGTCAAAGAAACCTCTGGGACAACATTAAATGCAACAACAATCGCATTATAGGGGTCCCAGAAGGAGAAGAGAGAGAGAAAGGACCTGAGAAAATATTTGAAGAGATTATAGTTGAAAACTTCCCTAACATGGGAAAGGAAATAGCCACCCAAGTCCAGGAAGTGCAGCAAGTCCGTACAGGATAGACCCAAGGAGAAACATGTGGAGATACATAGTAATCAAATTGGCAAAAATTAAAGACAAAGAAAAATTATTGAAAGCAGCAAGGGAAAACCCACAAATAACATACAAGGGAACTCCCATAAGGTTAACAGCTGATTTCTCAGCAGAAACTCTGCAAGCCAGAAGGGAGTGGCATGATATACTTAAAGTGATGAAAGGGAAGAACCTACAACCAAGATTACCCTACCTGACAAGGATCTCATTCAGATTCGATGGAGAAATCAAAAGCTTTACAGACAAGCAAAAGCTCAGAGAATTCAGCACCACCAAACCAGCTCTACAACAAATGCTAAAGGAACTTCTCTAAGTGGGAAACACAAGAGAAGAAAACGACCTACAAAAACAAACCCAAAACAATTAAGAAAATGGTAATAGGAACATACATATCGATAATTACCTTAAACGTGAATGTATTAAATGCTCCAACCAAAAGACACAGGCTTGCTGAATGGATACAAAAACAAGACCCATATATATGCTGTCTACAAGAGACCCACTTCAGACCTAGGGACACATACAGACTGAAAGTGAGGGGATGGAAAAAGATATTCCATGCAAATGGAAATCAAAAGAAAGTTGGAGTAGCAATACTCATATCAGATAAAATAGACTTTGAAATAAAGAATGTTACAAGAGACAAGGAAGGACACTACATAATGATCAAGGGATCAGTCCAAGAAGAAGATATAACAATTATAAATATATATGCACCCAACATAGGAGCACCTCAATACATAAGGCAACTGCTAACAGCTATAAAAGAGGAAATCAACAGTAACACAATAATAGTGGGGGACTTTAACACCTCACTTACACCAATGGACAGATCATCCAAAATGAAAATAAATAAGGAAACAGAAGCTTTAAATGACACAATAGACCAGATAGATTTAATTGATATTTATAAGACATTCCATCCAAAAACAGCAGATTACACTTTCTTCTTGAGTGCGCATGTAACATTCTCCAGGATAGATCACATCTTGGGTCACAAATCAAGCCTCAGTAAATTTAAGAAAATTGAAATCATATCAAGCATCTTTTCTGACCACAATGCTATGGGATTAGAAAAGAATTACAGGGAAAAAAAATGTAAAAACACAAACACATGGAGGCTAAACAATACATTACTAAATAACCAAGAGATCACTGAAGAAATCAAAGAGCAAATCAAAAAATACCTAGAGACAAATGACAATGAAAACACGATGATCCAAAACCTATGGGATGCAGCAAAATCACTTCTAAGAAGGAAGTTTATAGCTATTCAAGCCTACCTAAAGAAACAAGAAAAATCTCAAGTAAACAATCTAACCTTACACCTAGAGAAACTACAGAAAGAAGAACAAACAAAACCCAAAGTTAGCAGAAGGAAAGAAATCATAAAGATCAGAGCGGAAATAAATGAAATAGAAACAAAGAATAAAATAGCAAAGATCAATAAAACTAAAAGCTGGTTGTTTGAGAAGATAAACAAAATTGATAAACCATTAGCGAACTCATCAAGAAAAAGAGGGAGAGGACTCAAATCAATAAAATTAGAAATGAAAAAGGAGAAGTTACAGCAGACAACGCAGAAATACAAAGCATCCTAAGAGACTGCTACAAGCAACTCCATGCCAATAAAATGGACAACCTGGAAGAAATGGACAAATTCTTAGAAAGGTATAACCTTCCAAGACTGAACCAGGAAGAAATAGAAAATATGAACAGACCAATCACAAGTAATGAAATTGAAACTGGGATTAAAAATCGTCCAACAAACAAAATTCCAGGACCAGATGGCTTCACAGGTGAATTCTATCAAACATTTAGAGAAGAGCTAACACCCATCCTTCTCAAACTCTTCCAAAAAATTGCAGAGGAAGGAACACTCCCAAACTCATTCTATGAGGCCACTATCACCCTGATACCAAAACCAGACAAAGATACTACAAAAAAAGAAAATTACAGACCAATATCACTGATGAATATAGATGCAAAAATCCTCAACAAAATAATAGCAAACAGAATCCAACAACACATTAAAAGGATCATACACCATGATTAAGTGGGATTTATCCCAGGGATGCAAGGATTCTTCAATACATGCAAATCAATCAATGTGATACTCCATATTAACAAATTGAAGAATAAAAACCATATGATCATCTGAATAGATGCAGAAAAAGCTTTTGACAAAATTCAACATCCATTTATGATAAAAACTCTCCAGAATGTGGGCCTAGATGGAACCTACCTCAACACATAGTAACATAGTAATCAAACTGTAACACAGTCCTAGAAGAATTAAAGGAAAAACAGTGACCTGGAACAAGACAAGGATGTCCACTCTCACCACTATTATTCAACATAGTTTTGGAAGTCCTAGCCACGGCAATCATAGAAGAAAAAGAAATAAAAGGAATACAAAATGCAAAAGAAGAAGTAAAACTGTCACTGTTTGCAGATGACATGATGCTATACATAGAGAATCCTAAAGATGCCACCAGAAAACTACTAGTGCTGATCAATGAATTTGGTAAAGTTTCAGGATACAAAATTAATGCACAGAAATCTCTTGCATTCCTATACACTAATGATGAAAAATCTGAAAAAGAAATTAAGGAAACACTCCAATTTACCTTTGCAACAAAAAGAATAAAATACCTAGGAATTAACCTACCTAGGGAGACAAAAGACCTGTATGCAGAAAACTATAAGATACTGATGAAAGAAATTAAAGATGATACCAACAGATGGAGAGATGTACCATGTTCTTGGATTGGAAGAATCAGTATTTTGAAAATGACTATACTACCCAAAGCAATCTACAGATTCAATGCAATCCCTATCAAATTACCAGTGGCATTTTTAATGGAACTAGTAAAAAAAAACTTAAAATTTGTATGGAGACACAAAAGACCCCGAATAGCCAAAGCAATCTTGAGGGAAAAAAACGGAGCTAGAGGAATCAGACTCCCTGACTTCAGACTATACTACAAAGCTACAGTAATCAAGACAATATGGTACTGGCACAAAAACAGAAACATAGATCAATGGAACAATATATAAACCCAAAGATAAACCCACACACCTATGGTCAACTAATCTATGACAAAGGAGGCAAAGATATACAATGGAGAAAACACAGTCTCTTCAATAAGTGGTGCTGGGAAAACTGGACAGCTACATGTAAAAGAATGAATTTAGAACAGTCCCTAACACCACACACAAAAATAAACTCAAAATGGATTAGAGACCTAAATGTAAGACTGGACACTATAAAACTCTTAGAGGAAAACATAGGAAGGACACTCTTTGACATAAATCACAGCAAGATCTTTTTTGATCCACCTCCTAGAGTAATGGAAATAAAAACAAAAATAAACAAATGGGACCTAATGAAACTTCAAAGCTTTTGCACAGCAAAGGAAACCATAAACAAGACAAAAAGACAACCCTCAGAATGGGAGAAAATATTTGCAAACAAATCAACGGACAAAGGATTAATCTCCAAAATATATAAACAGCTCATAGAGCTCAATATTAAAGAAACAAACAACCCAATCCAAAAATGAGCAGAAGACCTAAATAGACATTTCTCCAAAGAAGATGTACAGATGGCCAAGAAGCTCATGAAAGATGCTCAACATCACTAATTATTAGAGAAATGCAAATCAAAACTACAATGAGGTATCACCTCACACCAGTTAGAATGGGCATCATCAGAAAATCTACAAACAACAAATGCTGGAGAGGGTGTGGAGAAAAGGGAACCCTCTTGCACTGTTGGTGGGAATGTAAATTGATACAGCCACTATGGAGAACAGTATGGAGGTTCCTTAAATAACTAAAAATAGAATTACCATACGATCCAGCAACCCCACTACTGGGCATATACCCAGAGAAAACCATAATTCAAAAGGAAACATGCACCCCAATGTTCATTGCAGCACTATTTACAATAGCCAGGTCATGGAAGCAACCTAAATGCCCATCGACAGATGAATGGATAAAGAAGAAGTGGTACATATATACAATGGAATATTACTCAGCCATAAAAGGGAACAAAATTGGGTCATTTGTTGAGACATGGATGGATCTAGAGACTGTCATACAGAGTGAAGTAAGTCAGAAAGAGAAAAACAAATATCGTATATTAATGCATATATTTGGAACCTAGAAAAATGGTACAGATGAACCAGTTTGCAGGGCAGAAATTGAGACACAGATGTAGAGAACAAATGTATGGACACCAAGGGGGGAAAGCTGCGGCGGGGTGGTGGTGGTGGTGGTGTGATGAATTGGGCAATTGGGATTGACGTGTATACACTGATGTGTATAAAATTGATGACTAATGAGAACCTTCTGTATAAAAAAATAAATAAAATTAAATTAAAAAAAAAAAAAAGTAACACTCACATGTTCCAGGGATTTGGTTGTGAACGTGGACGATTATTCAGCTACCACAATACTACCCAGTGACTCAGTGTCTGATTCTGAGCCCTTAGGTAATTATTCAGAGCTTCCTGAAATTGATGAGACTTTTCACTGAGGGACATGATGTGAGAGGGGTTTTTTGAGGAGTAGAGGACTGAAATGGATATTCTAAGGAAATTCAAAATTATTGAAACTCACTGGCATACATTTGATTGTTCTGAACCCACTGTTTTTCCACTTATAAAATAAGATGATAGCCACTCCAACATAGATCTTAAAAGAAAATGTGAAGGCAAGGTGATTAAGACTCTACTAACATTTAATCCATTGCACTAGTAAAAGAAAAAAAAAAAAACATGCAGATGAAGAAAACATATCCAGACATCTAGGGTGGCCTCTTCAACTTGGGATATAAAGTGGCAAAAACTAATATTCAAAATATTCAGGTAGTATAATAATATAATTGATAAGTCAACTATTAAATATAACATACTCTTTTTTTTGACTACGGAAGTTAAAATGATATATCATGTACATTTCTTACCTAGTCATATTATTTTTAATACATTTCATTTGTAAAATTATTCCAATAATTTCCAAATAGTATATTGACTAGGGTGCTGGTTTTGATCTTTCATTTGATTCTTTGGTCAGCAGCTGAATGGTAACCCTGTTGGCTTTATGACTTGACATGGGGAACTACATCAAATTTCCAGCAACTTCCTATGAACTGATAGCCATTAAGTGACTGGGGATCATGCTAATCATAAAAGAAGGGGATTTGCTGGGCTGCCCTTCATGCGGGCTGAGCTCTCCATGACCCCTGCCTCTGTTCTAACTTGCATCTTTCTCTTCCCATACCTGAAATGGTGTCATCATTTGGGAGAGATGGAGACGGGAAGTGGGAAGAGATAAAAAGTAGATGGGGAGTTTCTGATCTTCATTGCTGAGGCCAGGATCCTGTGTGTCATTTTCTCTTTGTGCCAATCATGAGGCAGTGACCAGGTGCAACTCAGCTAGTAATGGAGACAAAGCAGAAACAGCTAAAGAAAAAAAGAGGTAAAGTGAATTAAAAAGTAGTGGGCGTGTGCCTGGGGGCTGATGTTGCCAGGAGGCTGTGAAGGCTGCTACTGAGGCCCTGCCTCTCTCAAGAGAAGAGCAGATGGGTAGGAGAGGAAGAGTGGGTGCTGGGTTTCGCTTTCTAGAAAAAATCCTGCCAGGAAAAGGGGAGGGACCACAACACTGTCTTGCTAGAGGACTCTCTCTTTTAGTTCTTGAATAAGGTTCCAGGAGAGTCCCTCTCTAGAAACTTATTTGCAAAGCCCAGGGACAACGGCCTTCCATCAAGAGTTAAGCTGTCAAATAAAGCAAGGGTTTTGCAAACCTATCAGAAAGGACATTATCCCACAATGAAGGTATTTATTCGCTATGTCCATGGCACCCAGTTGCCTTCCTAGCTGCTCCCTGAACCCAGACCTGCCATGGGCAGGGACAAGCATTTCTTTGGGAGGATTATAGAAGGCATTAGAAAAGATGGCAAGTCTCCTTTTTCCTATATAAGGACTTTTATGTTTCAACACAACCCACCAACTTTGGAAATAAATGGAAAACATTTCAAAGAGTACTGAAAATGGACAGTTTTCACTGAAATAATGACCAGCTCTTCAGTTTCCATGAATTTTCTTTTGTAAACTGGCTTGCCCTATAACTTACTAGTATTCCAATAACTAGGGTCACTATCCCGATTTTCCTGGTTTATGCTTTTTCCTTAGAGTCGTTATTAATAGTGTTCCCTTTTACTCTCAAAAATATTCAACTTGAGAAGATATATGGTCTCCCTACCACAGCCCTTTACAAAGGAAAGCATGTTCTTTGCACATAAACCTTACTATGGTCTATTCCCTCAGGGTGTGAAAACATCCCAGAGGGGCGCCGACGAAGGAGACACTTTATGTGATGAGTAATCAGGCTCCCTAAACCAATGGGGCTTCTAGTCTTCCCCAGCTGTCTGTGTATCTCTGTGCAATTATTTAAGCTCATAATGAAAGCTCATAACTTAAAAATGGGAAAGAAGGTATGGAAGTTTTCAAAATTCTTCTAGGAACACGTTAACAGAGTTTGAGGACCACTACTCAACAGTAATTTTTTCTAAACTTATTTTCATGTCATGGAGACTGTTCACAGTGAGTGAAGCCGCTCACAGCTCAGGACTCAGCCTCCAACCTGGCCCAGATGTTCCAAAGGCCAAGAGATTGTATATCTCTACACATCTGTATCTCTCACATTTCATCACTTCCAAGGCTATGGGTCTCCCCACACTCATAAAAGCTCCTACAAGACTGAATATACAAAACAAATAGTAACACAGTTACCTTCATTGAAGTTGGGGTAAGGAATTTTATCAGTTAGGATACTTCTGCTGCAGATAACAAGAGTATCCAGCTGGCAGTGACTTCAAAAAGAGAGATGCATATTGACTGTCTTAATACAAAGTCTGGAAGTAGGGTGCACATTTCCATATGCCAAGATGGCTGCAATAATATCATCCATCCCACGTGTTTTTATGCTATGTGACACTGCCATTCTCTCACCAAGAAGTGGCATCTAAGTGCCCTCTTCCTGAAACTGGCCTTTGTGACTCACTTCTACCGGACAGAATGTGACAGAAGTGATGCTGCATGACTCCCAGATCAAGGTGCATCCTTCTGGATACGCTATTCTTCTCCTTTAGGCCAGGGATATATACATACAGCTGAGAAAGAAAAGGCCATGTACTTTTATCTAGCTCTCTTAAAAAGCTGGGTTTCTGAATGCCCTCTCTCAGGACACCCCCTTTCTGAACCCAGTCACCGTGCTGTGAGGAAGCCCAAGCTGCATGGAGAGGCTGTATGTACAAGCTCTGGTCTCAGCTGAGCCTGGTTTCCAGTCTTCTCAGCCCACACGCCCCATGTGTGAGTGAAGAGGCCCTCAGGTGACTCCATTCTCTTGCTGTTTGAGCCACACCCAGGTATTTGTGGGAGGTTTTCCCATCTAAAGCCTTAGACGTGAGAGAGCAGAGACAAACCGTTCTCAGTGTGTCCAAATTCCTGACCCTCAGAACTGTGAGCATTACAAAATGGCCATGGTTTTAGGTCACAGCCTTGGATGGTTTGTTGCCCAGAAATAGCAGCTGGAATAATAGTTGTTTCCAAGTTGGTGCAGTAGTGGGTCAGCCTCATCAAGGACTCAGGCTCTTTCTGTTTTTCTTCTCTGCTACCCTCAGTGTTGTGGTGTCACCTTCCCTAGGCATAAGACGACACCCACAACTCCAGACATTTCATTTAATACAGCAGCACCTCAGGAAGGAGGGAAGCAAGCAGGAGCTTTCATCTTGCTCCAGTTTTGTCAAGGAAGAGAATCTTCCCCAGAATTCCTTTGGTAGATTTGCCCTTACATGTCATTGACCAGAACTGGTTTTTCTGCTCAACTTTAGACTCACATGAAGCAAATGAAAACAGACTTCCCAACATGGATCTAAACCAGGCGCATTTAAATTGCCTGGAGGACTTCCCTGGTGGCGCAGTGGTTAAGAATCCGCCTGCCAATGCAGGGGACACGGGTTCGATCCCTGGTCCGGGAAGATCCCACATGCTGCGGAGCAACTAAGCCCATGTGCCACAACTATTGAGCCTGCATGCCACAACTACTGAAGCCCACACGCCTAGAGCCTGTGCTCTGCAACAAGAGAAGCCACTGCAGTGAGAAGCCCACGCACTGTAATGAAGAGTAGCCCCCCACTCGCCCACACTCAGCAACAAAGACCCAACGCAGCCAAAAATTAATTAATTAATTAAAAAATAAAAAAGGCCCTGGGGGCTGGAATGTCTATAAAAACAAATAAATAAATTGCCTGGAGACCTTTTTTTGTTTGTTTTTCTTAAAAAGAAAAACAAAAAACAAAACAAAACTAATCCCAAGCTTAACTCCTAACCAATGAAAGCAGAACCTACCCAGGTGACTGCAATCATAGTTGAGAATCATTGGTTTGGAACCTCGCTACTTAAAATGTCGCCTGGGGACCAATGGTAACAGCATCACCTGGGGACTTTAGTCTCCACCTATGAAATAAGAATCTGTATTTTATCTGGATCCCCAGTTTATTTGTTTGTACATGAAAGTTTGAAAAGCACTGGTTTAAACAAACTATAATTTATCCCCGGGGGCTAGGTGTATTATCCTCTGGGGCTAAACAAAGTCAAGGTTCTATTGTACAGGAAAAGGAAAATGAGGATTGCAAAAGCAATTAACAGTATCTGTTCTAGGGGCCCAGACTTCTGTTATTTTGCCTCCCCCAGCATGCCCTGAGGCATCTCCCTAGAAGATTAAGTCTCCTTGGAACACAGCTCTAAAAATCATACACTGAAAGCCAATTCCTGCCTTTATCACAATGTATAAAACCAAGCTTAAATCGACTGTGCTGCTTCTACTTCACTATGAGGCTGGTTGGTGGCTGCCCATTTGTACATGTCTCAAGGAGTATATTCTTGGTCTTACTGTCCTAAACTTTCCTCCTTCTTGTGCATAATCCTTCAGGGGCTAAAGTTTGTTTCATTGAAGTGCACTTGCTTCCTGACTATACAGTTCTGGTTGTCTAGTGTTTGTACATACTACCTGGAGCAGCTGAGTACCAGCCTTGACCCCTCAATGCTCTTAAACTTTGAATGAGGTCATGTATTCATTCAGCAAACATCAATTGAGCATATGCTGTAAGCTGGACGTTGTGCTGGGTGGGGACAGTGGTAGGAGGAAGGGTAGAAGAAGAAGGGAATGGAGAAGAATACAAAGTGTCCGTATTTTCAAGATGCTTAAAAGCTAGTGGGGAAGAGATCTGAGGAAACAGACTGAAATTAGATAATGGTAACAAGGTTCTAAACCAGTGGTTCTCAAATACTAAATGTGGATCCTTGTAACACAGTAGGCTGAGGAATCAGCTAAGCATTTGGACTCAGGAATCAGACTAGCTTGGGTTCATATCCCACCTCTATCACTTAGTAGCTGATGACGTTGGGCAAGGTTATTGAGCCTCTAAGTCAACTTCCTTCTCTATAGAATAGGAAACTTATAACCTACTTCCTGAGGTCATTGTGAGAATTTAATGAGATAATACATTCATAGCTATTTAATACAGGCTTATCCCTTATAAATCTCTTAACAGATAGAAGTTATACTAAAATAGGAAAGAAATCAATGTTAATTTGGGGCATCAGAGAAGGCTTCCAGGCTCCCAGTTTGCACTATTTGGATGGCATCTTCTTTAAGAACTTGGGGCTCAGGATTTGAATTATCGAGAGACCCTCAGGTACATGTGTCTGCCTGGAAATCTCAACCTCTCTCTTTCTTGGCTGTTGAATATCCTGTTTAATAGATCAAGACCAGGAAACCATTATAACTTTGCCCAGAGTCTGTCATTTCTAGTGACCCTAAGATCTAAATGACATCTGTTTCATGTGGTATTCTCCCCAGAGGTGGTGTTTTCCAGATAAAGTTAAGAATCCTGGCCTTCCTGCTTCTCCCTCCTGACCTTTATTTTTTCCCATGATGTTTGCCAGAGCTGAGGTTTCATCTGGTGTACTTTATGCCCTTTGTTCAGTTCCCAGCCATGATGGTCTCCTTTCCCATGGCCGAGTCTCTCTAACAGTCCCTTACCCGCCTCCATAATGCATGGCTTGACACCACTTAATTCTGAGTATCCAGCACAGACATTCTGGGGAATCGATACAGCCATCCATGTAGGCTTGGTCCATACCTCCTGTGGCAGAGCTTGGCTTTCCTAAGACATTGTGGGAACTCAAGGCAGGATCTTAGGCTGCCCAAACCTACCTCCAAGCAGCTCTCGGGTTTGTGAGTTTAATTTTTTTTAAATATCCCCTGCTTTGATAATTTTTAAAAAATTAACATTAAAATTGATTAAATGCAATACAGCATCACATGAAATAGTAAATTTTAAAATCTTCAGTGAGGGACTTCCCTGGTGGTTCAGTGGGTAAGACTTCATGCTCCCTATGCAGGGGGCCCAGGTTCAATCCCTGGTTAGGTAACTAAATCCCGCATGCCATAACTAAAGATCCTGCATGCTGCAACTAAAAGATCCCGCATGTCGCAACTAAGAGTCTGCATGCTGCAACTAAAGATCCCGCATGCCACAATGAAGATCCCGTGTGCTGCAACTAAGACCTGGCACAGCCAAAAATAAATAAATAAATAAATATTAAAAAGTAAAATAGGGACTTCCCTGGGTGCAGTGGTTAAAAATCCACCTGCCATTGCAGGGGACACAGGTTCAATCCCTGGTCTGGGAAGATCCCACATGCCACAGAGCAATTAAGCCCATGTGCCACAACTAGTGAGCCTGCACTCTAGAGCCCATGTGCCGCAACTACTGAGCCATGTGCCACAACTACTGAAGCCTGTGCGCTCCAGGGCCTGCGTGCCACAACTACTGAGCCTGTGTGCTGCAACTACTGAAGCCCGCGCACCTAGAGCCCATGCTTCGCAACAAGAGAAGCCACCTCAAAGAGAAGCCCGCACACCACAACGAAGAGTAGCCCCCACTCGATGCAGCTAGAGAAAAAGCCTATGCACAGCAACGAAGACCCAACACAGCCAAAATTAATAAATAAATATAAAAAAATAAAATCATCGATGAATCAATTTACTATAGAAATAAACCATTTTCAAAGACTTTAGTTGACAGCCTGGCCTCTTTCAAATTTGGTTACGAGCACTGGAGTGAGATTAAACTCTCTTTATAACAAGGAACCTGACACATGAGGAGAATTTCAAGATGATAAGGAAGAAAAGTGGCACCACTGTTACAAAAAGGCACCTGAGACGGAAAGGTTTTGGTTTGTGATCTAGCAGTGTTCTAAATGCTGGGGCTGACAAATTACCAGAGTTGTCTGTAATGTGTTACCCATGAGAGTGAAGGATGCCTCACAAATATGTTCAACTGAGTCTTTGAAAGAAACAAAGGCAAAATATGCTTCCGTTGTAATGAATCCCTCTCCAAAAGAAAAAAAAATAATTTTAAGATTAAAACCAAAATGCTCTGATTAGCTCCTTTCACCCTTTTAGGAAATGCAGATTTTATCAATAACTTTTATGAAGGGACTTTCCATGCTGCCTCTTAAGGCCTAGCTTTGTCATGATCACAGGCAGTGAACTTGGATGGCATCGGCATTATCAGCTCGACTTATTGGAGCAGCTCCCTAATCCTTCATGTATGAAGACCCATTACGGTTTGGTCTTTTCTTTTCAATGACAAGATTAGCACAGGTTCTTTTGTGATAAATATTTAAACTTTTGGAATGAACGTTAAAGTGAAAATTCCAGCTTCCTTCTTTCCTAGCCATAGAGGATGATTTATCCTTTCAGAGACTTTTTGGTTGTGAATGTTCTTTCTCCTTCAATTGCTCTTCAAACTTAGATGTGCATTTAAATATTAATGGAGAAATAATCACAAAAAATATAACAAAATATGCACCTCTAAATTCAATAGCTAGTTTCAGAAACAGAACATTATTGATATTTCTGAAGTTCCTTTAATGCATCTTCTTCATAGCCCCCAGAGGTAACCATAATCCAGGATTTCGTTTTAAGTATTTCCTTGCCTTTTTTCATAGCTTTGCCCCATATAGGTACTTAAACATATCATTGCCTAGTTTTGAACTTTACAAAAATGTGAAATGTATAATACTACATGTATTTTGCAATTTTGTTTTTGTTTTTGTGCAACATTATGTTTTTGAGATCCATCCGTTTAATGTAATTAGCTAGAGTTCATTCAGTTTCACTGTTGTATTATGAAACTGTTTGAATATGCCACAATTCCATTATCCATTTTCCTGTTGATGAGTATGTGGGTTGTTTCTTGTTTTTACTACAATGAACAATGCTGCTGATTTCCTGTCTCCTGGCACACTCGTTGCCTATGCCAGGGCGTGGAGTTGCTGGGTTGTAGGGTGTGCTGTATTTAAGCTGTGTAGGCAATGCCACATGGCAGCTGTGCCCTAACTTATGGTTGAACAAGAGTCTCTCTTATTTCCTCTTGTGTGAAAGACTTGCACTGTCTTTTCTTCATTTTTCTACTGAGATATTTGTCTTTTTCCTTATTACATGTAGAGTTTCTTTATATAGCTGGATAATAATCTTTTGACAGTGTGTATATAGCAAATATCTTCTCTCAGTTGGATGCTACTATTTCATTTGTTATGGTATCTTTTGCTGAACAATGTTCTTAATTTGAATGTAGCAAAATCAATCAAACTTAAAAAAAAATGGGTAGCCCTTCTTTTGTGTTGCTTGAGAAATTCTTTTTTTACTACAAGGCAGACAATGGCTGTCTCTTCTCTCCCTCATCCCTCTTCTAAGATAATCAGAACAAAGAAGCCAGATTTTATTTTATTTTATTTTATTTTTTTATTTTAGGATTTTTGCGTTGGGCATTTGAGGGAAGGTTGAGAGGGGTCACGCATTCAGTGCAGTGGGTGGCTGTGTACCCCACTCTAGTAACTTCTGTTCTCATTCTCTTTCTCTTCATGATCAATGGAACCACCAAGAAGTTCTCTGGGAAAGAAAAATGCCGCATTTACTCAGGTCCCCTTGGGACCTCAGATTCTATCCCAGACAAGTCCATAAAGGAATTTCTTTGGGACACATACAGTGTTATCCCTGCAGGAATTCTCTTGAGGTCAAAACAGGACTTAACAGAGATGCAAGCCCGTTATGCTTGCTGTTCTTAACTTCCTTTCCTTCACTTAACAATGTATCATGAAGATCGTTTCCTTGCTAGAAATATAAAATCCATCTTCCTTTTAATTGTTGCATAAAATATAATAACATGGCTTTATATGAAGTATCTAAATCTTGCCTATTTAGGGGCCATTTAGGTGGTCCCCATTTTTCTTTATTATCATAATGATAGAGTGAATATGTGCATGTATAGACACATGCAATGTGTACATAGGTGTGTGTGTGTGTATATCCCTATATATTTGTAAGATTCTTTCCTTAGTATTATTTTGGAGAAACACAATTGCTGTGATTAATGATATTTTCATTTAAAATTTTTACTGTAGCTGCAAGGTCGCCTTCCCACCGATGTTGACAAGGGTAAGCTTCCCCACACTCTAGTCAATATCGGGTACTATCTGGCAATTAGACTTTTGTTAATCTGGGTGAAAATAGTATGCTTTTTTTTTTTTTTTTTTTTTTGCATTTCTTTCATCACTGGAGAGGCCAAACATCTTCTGAAGTGTTTATCAACCATTCATAATTTTATAATGAAGTTAGCTCCTTCCCTAAATAAAAGTAGAATGATAATATAAACCAGTGTAACTGAAGAGATATTTGCCATTTTACTGCACTGTATTTGCATCATAAAAACAATAGAATTATATTTATATCACCTGCAAATTGGTATTTTTGTCACTATTTGTACCTAACCTAAAACATCCCAGACCTAACCATGCTAAAAGCTAATAGATTTGTCTGGGTTTATTGCCTGAAATCTTTTAGTTTTGATGCTTTAAAATAAGAAGAGATTCTCAAAATTCTCACCAGTGTTATCTTATCTGATCTGTTACATGTTAAATACTTTTAAATCAGCAGACATAAATGAAACAAAACAAAACACAGCAGAATATTTATTAATTTAGTACTGTAAAACTTTTTCAAGATGCGTTATATATTCAGGATTCTAATCCTTATTCCATAAATCAAGCTTTTGGTGAAAACAGTTTTGTTTTTTTTTAAAATTTTTAATTTATTTATTTATTTTATTTATTTATGGCTGTGTTGGGTCTTCGTTTCTGTGCGAGGGCTTTCTCTAGTTGTGGCAAGCGGGGGCCACTCTTCATCGCGGTGCGCGGGCCTCTCACTATCGCGGCCTCTCTTGTTGCGGGGCACAGGCTCCAGACGCGCAGGCTCAGTAATTGTGGCTCACGGGCCTAGCTGCTCTGCGGCATGTGGGATCTTCCCAGACCAGGGCTCGAACCCGTGTGCCCTGCATTAGCAGGCAGATTCTCAACCACTGCGCCACCAGGGAAGCCCGGTGAAAACAGTTTTAAATGTGAAAGACAGAATCATAGAAAAGCATAAATAACACCCAGGAAAATTACAAAATTCAGAATATGAGGGAACATTTGGGAAGGTACATGGGTACCTCAATTCTCCTGTTAACATTCTGTTTCTGAAGCTGGGTGATGTGGACACATGTATTTGCATATGTGGTTTATACTTTCTCATATTTATAAAATATTTCTTAAAAATTAAAACCTCAGTACTTGCCTTTTTCCTGTTCCACAGTGGCATATAAAAAAGCATTACCACTCTAAAGCTTAATGATCACATCTGAGGGGTTTCACATGCCAGGATATTTGGCAGCCATTCTGTGCAGGGATCATGGAGCCAAGACACCAATTCTGAGTGGCCTGGATGCAAGTACTCAGTGTGGCAGAGGCGAGCACTTCAATGCAGCAATCACTAGAATTCTTTTAGTTCTCATGGCACCACAAGTAGTAAAAGTTCTTAAAGGCATCTGCAGAAAATAATGAAAAATGGAAATGGTACATGACTCAACAGATCTACCCCAAACCACACTGGTAAAACATATATATATTTTTTTTTTTATTAATTAATTTATTTTTGGCTGTGTTGGGTCTTCATTTCTGCGCGAGGGCTTACTCTAGCTGCGGCAAGCGGGGGCCACTCTTCATGGCGGTGCGCGGGCCTCTCACTGTCGCGGCCTCTCTTGTTGCGGAGCACAGGCTCTAGACGCGCAGCCTCAGTAGTTGTGGCTCACGGGCCTAGTTGCTCCGTGGCATGTGGGATCTTCCCAGACCAGGGCTCGAACCCGTGTCCCCTGCATTGGCAGGCCGATTCTCAACCACTGCGCCACCAGGGAAGCCCTGGTAAAACATTTTTAAAAAATGTAACTAACTGCTTTTTCTCCTTCATTGATAGTTTGCATCTATTAGAATATAGATCTGAAGCTCACACCTTTTACTTCTTAAATTGAGATGATGAGTTCCTTAAATCTCCCAAAATGTGTTTGTTATCAAGTCCTAAGGATAAGCATGATGGGCTTCGTGTGATCATAAATTCAAAACTCTGGCTCATTTTGGAAGATAATGGCTTGAAGGCTAATAATTGTCACTTTGGGATTTAACAATGAAAATGCACAGGAATATTTTGTGAAGCAGCCTTTTCAGGGTGGGGAGCTCTATCTCGTTTCAACAAATATAACTTTAATTGGCCAAGCATTTGGCTGGCAACGGGAAGGAGAGTGTAACCTCTGGTGGGGGTGGGGCCGTGTCTAATGTCCACATTTGGCCGTGACTCTGGCTTTGAGGCTCTCAGCAGAGACGCCCCGGTGGCAGCCCCATACTGCAGCAGCCTCCGCACTGCTGTCAGGGCAGTTAACATTTACAGCACAATTCATTTAGGTTTTTATGGGGCCTTCATATTCCCTTTATGACACCAAACAGGAAATGTCCATGCAGGGGATGAGAAACATTGCGCACCAAAATCTCCTTTAGTTTCTTTTTTATGTTAATGTTCACTAAACCTCTAAGCCCAGGAGGTGTAGTTTCCTCAGTCTCTAACATCGTGTACCCCCTCAGAGAGCTTCAAGCATCATCGGAATGGAACTTTTTACGGCAGAGTGATGTTTTCTTCAGCCCACTTTGAGACGATATAGTCAGGCACAGAGACCTGATATGGTTGGGCACAAAATGCCACTAATTTAATTATTTTGCTTGTTTAATCAATAGTTGTTACGTACTTATTGTGTACCTACTGCCTTAGTCGGCTTGGGCTGCTATAACAAAATATCGTACACGGGGTGGTTTGAACAATAGACGTCTATTTCTCACAGCTCAGGAGGCTGGAAGTCTGAGTTCAGGGAGCCAGCATGATCAGATTCTGGTGAGAGCTGTCTTCCTGGCTTGCAGACAGCCAGCTTCTCCTCTTGTGTGGTCACATGGCTTTTCCTTAGTTACTGCTGAGAAACAGAGAAAGAAATAGAAAAAGAGAGAGAGAGAGACAGAGAAAGAGAGAGGTCTTTTTCTCTTCTTATAAGAGTGTCAATCCCATCATGAGGGCACTACCCTCATAAACTAATTACCTAGTTACTTTTATAAGTCCCTCATCTCCAAATACCATCACATTGGGGGGCTAGGGATTCAACACATGAATTTTGGGGTGGACACAGACATTCAGCCCGTACTACCTACTATGGCGGGCAGTTTTCTGTGTCTTGTAGTATATTTGTTCAGGTTTTCCTATGTCTGTTTGCCATATGAAACCCTCAAATCTCAGATGTTAAACAAAAGAGGCACTTATTTCTTATTTGTGTGAAGGTTTTTGCACAGTGATTAAGGTGCTCATTTCCTAACACCTCCCAGCTTTGCCATCCCCTAGAGACTTTGCGTCATCTCCAGGACCCTCTGCATCCAACTCGCCAAGAAGGGAGGAGAGAACAGAGAATGGCTGTCGGGAGGTCTTTGTGGATCTAGCCTTGAGGAGCAAAGGTCACTGCCACCACATTCCATTTGCTGGAAACTCAGCCATGGGGTCATGCTGGTTTCGAGGAAAGCTGGGAAATGTGGCCGTGTTTCTTGGAAAAAAGAAAATACGTTATTGAGTACGAAGCCAGTCTGTGCCAAAAGTGCTACAATATTAGACAAGACAGACAAGGTTCTCACTTGTCTGGAGCATCCCTTCTGACTCAGCACAGCAGACGACAGACATGTATGTGGAAGTGTAAGTAAGACTTACAGATAGTGATGAATGCAGTGTAGAAAACACCAAAGTAAATGAGTTTCAGGACCAACAGCCGAGGGAAGGGAGCTCTTCTAAGGAGCATGATGAGAGAAAGAATTTCTCTTGAGATAAAATTCTGAGTGAAGGGAAAGATTCAGCTGTGCAAAAATCCAAAGAAAAGCTGTCCAGACAGAAAGCAAAGGGCCGGAGTCAGAACAAGCCTAGTGTGTCTGAAGCTCAGAAAGAAAGGGGGTCTGGCTGAAGCTGATGGATGGAGGTTGGGAGTGGGATGTTTGGAGAGAGGGAAAGCAGGGGACCACCTTAAGCAGAGCCTGCAGGTCTTCCCTGATTCTGTGTACAGACGTCTTTGCTAAGCATTCTGGATGCATTATCTCATTTAACCATTTCAGCAAATCTGGGAGGTGAATTTTATTGTCCCCCTGAAAAAAATGGGGAAACAGTCCCATGGAATTCAAATAACTTTTGCAGGGTCCCACAGCCATTGAAGAAGAGTCAGATTTATACCAGAGTCAGACTCCAAAACCACACTGCCAGCCACAATGTAACCACGATTTCAACCAAGTTCTTAGTCAATACTGCAGACTTTTTTCTAGTTCATGCATGAAGTGATGCAAAACAATGTGTTCTGCCATCTGAAAAGTTCGGACAACAGAAACCACTGAGATGGTTCCCAAGCCAATGCATATTTAACAAAGGATGTTTTTAATATTTTTTAATTTAAAATTTTCTATAATAAATATGCTTTGCTCTTACATGAAGAAGTTTAGTCATATTTAATCATTGTCAACAATGAAATTATTGTGACATAAGAAAACTTGTGGAACTTAATGCAAAGTATTTTATACAGAAATATTGCTTGCAAATACTCCCCTCTTTTAAAATGTATGGCAACCCTATTCCAAATTTAACTCGTAGGATTATCCAATGAACCATGCTTTTTTTTTTTTTTCTACCGTCTAGCCTGTTATTTTTAGAGTTTATATTTGTTCGAAGGTTCAAAGTGCCGCTACTTTCATTCTATTTTCTTGACATCTAACTTTCCTTAAGTTTAGCTATGTGTTCTGAAGGCTAGATTATTAGGTTAAATCACTGTGAGTCTATGTTTCCCTCAAAACCTAGACCACTGGAAATCCTCAACCAATTAAGGATAAAAGATAGCACAGAGTCCTATTCTAACCCTGTCATTCAATTTTTCTTTCAATGCCTTCCTGTTTCTTTCATTTTATTTTATACTCATGGCATCTTTTGTCCGTCTAAGGAGGACAGATGCAAGCTCACTCTTGAATCCTGGGAAATGAAAGGAATTCAACACGAGACGTGTAGGTGGAGGAGTTGGCCACTGATTTATCTTCCTTAAATGATGTGAGATGACCAAGACCAAGGGCCCTGCAGTGTGATGCTCTGTGTGGAAAACCTCTACTTGGGAAACCGAGGTGGTAGAACTTTGAAATTGTCACATGATATGTGCATCTCAGGGTAGAAAGTCTCCCTTTTGTTCTTCCTTATTCAACTAATGCATGAATAATTTAAAAGATTTTTAAAAAACAATTTTTTTTTTTTCCTGTTAAGGATAGGGAGAATTCTGTAATTATTTTCAGGGGAGATTAAACAGATACAAACACTCTATACAGCTGAAAGAAGAAGTCGAGTGATATTTTTTAGAAGAAAACTTAAGGCATTTAGACCAGGTAATCTCTACTGACGTATTGCTATCTCTTCTTTATCATCCAGCTTTTCTATTATGTCTTGTAAGGTCGACGCTGTACCAGGAGCAGAGAATATAATGTCAGAAGACCTAAGTTTGTGTCTGGACTGCCATTTACTTGTTTCCTTACTCTGGGCAAATTATTTGTAAATTTTGACTTGGTATTCTCTGCAAAGTATGATAACATAGGTGAAAAAGTGTGGTAAATATTTAATGTTATATTAATAGGAAAATGTTAGCATCATTAGAATCAAATATTTCTGATTCAATCCAGCATCCTGACAATTAAGTTCCTCTCATTCTCGTTGTAAAATCCCTGTCTGTTCTGAACTTTCCATCATGCCTGGACCATCCTGACTTTTAAGCTCTCTTTTTTTTCTATTTTGCTTCATTCAGAGCTTTTCCTTCTTCTAGGATCAAGGAAGCGGTTTTGAGTGTAGGCGGAATCATAGAAGCATTCAGTCTTTCGTG
Organism: Eschrichtius robustus; assembly: GCF_028021215.1. Taxonomy (NCBI): domain Eukaryota; kingdom Metazoa; phylum Chordata; class Mammalia; order Artiodactyla; family Eschrichtiidae; genus Eschrichtius; species Eschrichtius robustus. The sequence goes on along the minus strand of NC_090835.1, from coordinate 55,779,592 downwards.
CATCCCCGCATCACTCGGCAGCTCTCATCTTTCCCTCCTCCATCGCTATCCCCGCTACTCTGTTCTTCCTGGTCCCGCTGGGGGACTGTTCCCTTCTTCCAGGCTCATTGTACTCCTATTATTTCCTTGGACTTGATGAACTTGAAGACTCTTTGAATCAAATGATGTTTCTCTTCTGAGGACAAAGGGAGTAATTTAAGATTCCCTTCATTTTAAACTCAGTGGAGGTATCACTTCCTCCAGGAAGTCTTTCCTGACTTCATCCTCTTCTGTATTGAAACATTGCTACAGGCTGTGGTTAAACAATATACTACTGCATAATGTTATATAAATTTGTTTTGCAGGGAAATGCATTTTGAATTGCAAAGTTCTTACGATATTCTTTCAAAACACATGTTATTTCAAATTGAAAAGGGCTTATATATTCATCCATTCATTTATTTATTCTTTTGACAAATATTTATTGAGATCTGCAAAGTACCACATGTTGCTCTAGATGCTTGGAGTACAGAAATGAGTAAGATGTAATCACTTAAGGAGTTCATAGTTTAAGGGGGATAAGAGACACCTACAGATCATTAGAATCACAAGAGAAGGGTAAAGGTTTGGAAAGTGCCATGGCAGCTCCAAGTCTGATTTACTGCCTTTGCTTTCTACTAGGGATGACGATACAGAAGAAAGGGTCCTTTAGTGGAATCTTGAAAAATTAGTTAGCTGTGTGCAGAGGAGGTCATGAAAAACAAACAGAACAGCAAGGCAAAGGCCTATTTTTTTTTTTTTTTTAATGCATCATCATTCTCTCAAGGCCCAACTTTATCTATAACATGAGGGCTTTGGATTAGAGGAGATTTTATGTCTCCTTCCAAGTTCCAAGCTCCTAGGATTTCTATGGATTTCTATTTCTATGATGTTTTGAGCGTCTTCTCCGTGTAAAGCCAATGTGCTGGCCTCTATGGCGAAAATGTCAGCTCTGTTCTCAGGGAACTTACCCTTCTGTGAAACATGGTAAGGAGGGTTCATTTCTTCAGCTAGCCAACTGACAGCAGTACTTGAAGTGCTGTGTTGAGAAAGTTGTAAAATCACGTCTAGATTCGTTACAAGAGCTGTTCTGAGGAGGAGAAGGCCATGCAGAAGGAAATGTACATCATTTCCTTTATGTCCTAGAGGTTACATTTAGTAAGTTACCCAAAACCTTATTAAAATAAAAAGTTGAAGAAATGAATTTTGAAAAGAAAGAACTCTGAAAACCAGAGTGTCATTTTATGGGTATTCATATCATTAAAGACAAAATCCTTAACTTTAATGGTTTGTCCTTTTAACAACTAGACTGATGTCTGTAGACAGTAAAAGTGATTTTGTGTTTTGGGGATGCAAAGGGGAAACTCATTTTAACTGCCTTGGACAAATTAGATTTCACACGCTCTCCTAACAGCCTATTATCCATCACAAACTCCCATTGTGGTATATATTCTTGGAGTCAGAATGTTGAGTGCTGTATCCCAGCAGCTATATCCTAGGAGCTAACACAGGAGGTATTCAATACATAACTGCTGCCTGAGCATTGAGTGAAAAGTGAAAAGTTCCCCAGAATAGTTTGTGTTACTTTTCAGCTGTCAAGGTAGATAGAGAAAGTTCGCATCTGAAGATCATAAATAAGATGAGAGAGAATGCCAGATATTTGACTAGAGGCAACAGTGCATGAGGAAGGGAAGTTTAGAAGTGATGTTATTTCAGAAATCAAACTTTATGAATCTTGCATATAACCAAATGACAAGCTGGCTTTTCATTTACACAATGGACATGAATATTAAAGTATTCATAAAGACCAGTAGAGAAATAGAAAGTTATTCAGATGGAGTGAAATTTTAAATACAAAAAAATGAATATATTTTATAGACTTATCTCAGCATGTAACAGATTTTGATGAATACAATGTAGACCGTGGGTATGGAATTCATTTATGCAGATTCTTATGGCACAACCCATTAGAATTCTTAAAATACATTTAGCCCATGTTTAATAAAAACTCTAAAATTTACAATTTTCTTTTGTGCCTATGTCTTTCCATTTTTCTCTTAGCCTATTTATACAAAACAGGCTATTTCTATTGTTAGGAGTAACTTTGAGAGAAATGTCATTATTCATTAAATTGTTTAGAGAAATGTTTCAATTCTAGGAACTGCTTCCTTCTAGCTAAACTCCATATTTTTTTCACATTAGAGACCTATTTTTGCCCTCACAAGGCAATAAAACTTCTATTTAAGCTATCACTATAGATATTGATTATAAAAATTTCTATAAGTCTGAAAACTTCAAGTGCTTATGAATTATAAAGTCAGCCTCTTCATCGTCAAGCTATAGCAAATTATTCTGAAGCCTATTGCAATTGCTTTTCAGGAAGTCTTTTCTTATTTTCTGTGTCTATTCCAAGTTTAATATTTCACAGAGATCTAATGTGGACCTCCTGCTATGAGACAGAGTTATAATGAGGGTCCTTTATCACTTCCAGGCACAAATTCCTTTGGATGGGTTCAAGACAAACCTCATTCTGAAGTCAAATATAGAAACATTTTGTCATTTGAGTATTGCTCAGATACCCAAATCTATTTATAATACATTATATTAGTAACCTGATTAAAAAACAGTAACAATTACCCCTCCAGAATTACCACCTTCTTACTTCAATGTTTTGTGTCTTTTCCTTGGCTAATCTGGTGTTAGACCTTTGAGAGGCCACAGGCAGAATCAGTTAATGTGAAAAAAAGTACTGTGAGAGATTGCTAGAGAGAAAGATTTAACATGAATAGATGTGAATAACTGAATAGCTCATTTTCTAATACTCCCTTCCAGAATGTAAATCCTGGACATTTTTTGGATAGAGATAAGGAAGTTTCTAAGCTTGGCTCTATTTGAGGAGTTTAATTGACAGTGGACTGAGTATATTTCTTTAAGATGAAAATTTTAAGTATTTTCTTTAAGCATAAAAATGGTTTAGGAGTCTACTTGTCCATGAAATTCACATGATTAAACATAACGAGGATTTTTTCCTCCACAGGGTAAATAACCTCCTTCCCATGTGTATATTGATATAAACTTTCAGTGCATTTGTTTTATGATTTAGCACAGATGGTTTCTCCCTTCTTTGAGGCTGAAAAATGGATTTCCTTTTGGTTCCCCTGGAGTTCTTTTTCACTGATGGTTAGAGAGTAGGTGTTGGCTTTTCCTGAAAATCACACTTAAAGAAACTTTTTAAAACTTTAAAGAAACCTTTAAAACTTTTTTATTTGTGCATGTTTCAAAAAAGAAATGCACAATAGTAGTATCTGTTGTTAGTACACATTAGAATTTATGCTCTCATGATAAGAACAATTCCCAAAGAGCCAAAGAAAGCCAGATGATTTTATGAAAAATCACATGAAAACCTATTACATTAAAACAGGTGCTTGGCATTTATTGCACCCTTTATTTCACACATTTTGTTAGCGTCAGTGTAAGATCCAAAAGCATATTGTTTTATCTGTTTATCACGTTTAGATAGAGATAATAAAATTAATCAAAATAGGTAGGCTGTAATCTGAAAATCTTTAGCAGTATGGTGAAGAAGATTTAAATAATTCTTCTATTTTATCTAAGCTATTCATAATTGCTAAATATGTTTCTTGGTCAATATCATTTAGTCTGGCATAAATATTAGTATTTTTTAACCCATCTAAAGTCATTACTTCATAATTATCAAAACAATACTATGAAGCACACAGTGTTATCTTCTCTAATGTAACAGATACAAAGAAACAAGAAGATTAAGTGGCTAACCTTAGATGGCCCAGGAAAAAGGAACTAAGTAAATAGTAGTTCATAGTTTTTTGTTTTGTTTTGCTTTTTTAAATTTTATTTATTTTTTTTTTCTGGGAAAAATTCTGTCTTCTGATGCATGGCATTTGAACAGATCTTCTCGTTCTTATACTGTATTTCCAAATGGGAACATTGTCTCCTTGGACACATTGTGTCTGAGATGAACCTAATGATAATAGTAGGAGCAACAGCTAACATTTATTGAGTGCTAATTACATTTGGCAATGAACAAAACTCTTTCAACATGACTTCATTTAATTCTATTAATCGCCTGTGAGATAGAGGCTATTGTTATCAGCATTTTATAGATGAGGGAAACTTAGGTTCAAAGACTAGGAACTGGGCTTCCCTGGTGGCGCAGTGGTTGAGAATCTGCCAGCCAATGCAGGGCACACGGGTTCGAGCCCTGGTCTGGGAAGATCCCACATGCCGCGGAGCAACTGGGCCCGTGAGCCACAATTACTGAGCCTGCGCGTCTGGAGCCTGTGCTCCGCAACAAGAGAGGCCGCGATAATGAGAGGCCCGCGCACCGCGATGAAGAGTGGCCCCCACTTGCCGCAACTAGAGAAAGCCCTCGCACAGAAATGAAGACCCAACACAGCCACAAATAAATAAATAAAATTAAACTTAAAAAAAAAAAAAAAGACTAGGAACTGACTCAGTGTCAGGAAACGGATATATATTAAAGGTAACATCAGATGGTATGCTTTTCACCAATAAACTGTGTCACGAGAAGGATTTGGCTGAAGTGGAAAAACAGAACAAACCCCTTGTTAATCAGGATATTATAAATGCCCTGTTCTAATTCCTTGAATTACTGTTGGACAAATATAATTAAGATTAAAAGTAACTCATCAGATTAAGATTCTACATTATAATTTAATCCTTTTGGGTTTTAGTATTGCTTTAAGCACAGAGCTGTTAAAAAAAAAAATTGCGGGGCTTCACAAATCAAATGAATTAGTAGTTATAATTTGGTATTGGTATATCTACCAAATAGCACTAAGCGAGCAAATAATCTGATCTCGTATGTGGGTCTTAGCTAAGCACGTTTCTTCCTGGTGCCACTGCATTTGCAGAAGCCCTCTTCCCATGGCAGGGGCTGCTTCCTCCATGCTTCCCTACTTTGCCCTTCTAACCCTTCTTCTCTCTTCCCTTGTGCCCTACTTGCCTCCACTTCAGCTTCTGTTCATGCTTTCTTCCATATCACCGTCCTTGAAATGTTTGCAAATCTTTAATGATTCCAAATGCCACTGATAGGTGATGGGGGTGGGGGTCTATGGAGTCAGTAAGAATTTTAAAGCCAACTTTAGAAGTGCTGTAATTCAGTGGCAATGGTGAGTGGGGTGTTAGACATGAAAAGCTATGCTGCAGATTAAAACTAGATCAATACATGCTAAATAAACGGGTGTCTGTATTCTTCATGAATCTCTGTCTACCTCCTTTGTCTTGATCTACCTCAGTCTCCCATCCATTTGCTGTGCATCTTTTATGTCTCTTTCTCTGCCACCTTAAAATTTTGGATTTGAGGTACTTCTGCTCATTTTATTAAGGAGCAAAACAGTTTTGCCAAGAAATGCCATCCATCAGTAGAAAGTAATGAGATTCTTTTGTGCATAATACATTGGGGCTTTCTGTTTCCACCATAAGTTGCTCAAGCCACACATACTGTCCTTTCTAAGTTGGGCTGAATTTTATTTGCATTAACTCTGCCACAGATGAACTCTATCAGATTTTAAAATCAAAAGCCCCAGATGGACTCCCTGTGTAAAGAATATTAAAACTCAAAAATAAAATGCAATACTTCAGAATGAGAATAATGAAAAAAATCATGTTTAATGCATCTGATAATTATTGAATTAACAGATTCTATTGATTACACTTGGAGTTGGCAGGGGCAGGGGCCCAGCAAGCCAAAGATATCCAGCTTCATTCATAGAAGAGCTCAAAGCCTTGGAATTTTGTTTTATACTTCCTATTGTTTTCTTTTTTTGCACATTCCCACCACCCACATGTAAACTAACGGATTAATCTGCACACATGCATAATGGTGATAAAATTGAAAACACAAAACATTAACCAAACTCTAACCTCTCCAAAATTCCTAATTCCTTGAACTAAGGGTAACAGTGTCAATATTGCTGAAAGATAGTTCTTCTTATTACCTGTACATACTTTAAATATTTCCCAAAATGTCTCCCACCACCTTTCTCATTCCCAGATGTCTAACATATGTTCCTGTATTTTTTTTCAAAGCAAGATTCCACTGATTTTAAAAAACTGAATAAATAAAGAGAACCTGGAAGCTTTTGGAAGTAGAAAAGTCATGATTTATGTAGGGGATGATATAGCATAAAACTAAAGATTTCCCCCATTCGGGGCTCTAAGATACTTACCCTGCTTCTATTGATCAGTGCAATGAAAGATGCTACTATAATACATAAATAGTAGATATTTTGTGTAAATTCTGTGCCCTTCTCTCTGAAATAAGCCTGTCTTTTAAAAAGTGGTTGGCCACTGGCTATTTTGTTTGACAGAATATAATATGTAGATAAGCTACTATGATTATCACAATAGCACATGATGAAATAGTTGTAGTTTTTCTTCTTTCAATACCTTTACTCATCATAGGTGGCTGAACCCACTACCCTCTTCTCTTTCCCTGTGAGTATGGATAGAAAAGTGGATATCAAGGTGTTATTTTATCTCATTCATTCAACAAGTACTTGCATTTTTTGCAAGCTAAAGGAATAGACATAAATAAACACAACACCCACAACTAGGAATTCACATCCTAGAAGGAGAGAAAGGTATATTAAGAAACAAATAGCAACACTCACTACAACATAACAGCTGATAGAAAAGAAGTGTGTACGTGGTTCAATGGAAAATCCAGGGAGAATGTGGTCAACTTCCCTGGGATAGAGATGGGCAGAGGGGATGTACCTCCGCAGTGGAGAGCCACTTGAACATGACTCAATCTTCCAGGTCCCAGCATTGAGAGGGCCTAAGGATTTATCCTAGAGTATCTTTTAACAAATTTCTAAGATTTTTACTTAGAAATTACTTACAAGTAACTTACGTATTCAACTCTGCTACTGCTTGCCAGGTTCTGTTTTCTTCCTTCCTTCCTTCCTTCCAAGTTATTTAATTATTTATGTATTTATTTTGGCTGCACTGGGTCTTCTTTTTTTTTTATAACCTCAATTTATTGTGAAATTTAGCATAAATACATTTGTGAAAGACTGTAAAATATATACTTCAAAAGTTTATTATACAATTAAAGCTTATAATCACCATGTAGGTCTATAGACAGATTATTGCCAGCACACCAGAGCCATCTATGTGCCCCTACATTGTTTGGTTTTTTTTTTAATTGGGGTATTGTTCTTTTACAATGTTGTGTTAGTTTCCACTGTACAGCAAAGTGGAGTTCCCTGTGTTATACAGCGGGTTCTCATTAGTTATCTATTTTATACATATTAGTGTATATATGTCAATCCCAATCTCCCAGTTCATCCCACCACCCCCTTCCCCCCTTGGTGTCCATACATTTTTTTCTTGACATCTGTGTCTCTATTTCTGCCTTGTAAACTGGTTCATCTGTATCATGTTTCTAGATTTCACATATATGCATTAATATATGATATTTGTTTTCCTCTTTCTGACTTATTTCACTCTGTATGACAGTCTAGGTCTATCCACATCTCTACAAATGACCCAATTTCGTTCCTTTTTATGGCTGAGTAATATTCCATTGTATATATGTACCACTTCTTCTTTATCCATTCATCTGTTGATGGACATTTAGGTTGTTTCCATGACCTGGCTATTGCAAATAGTGCTGCAACGAACACTGGGGCGCATGTGGTTTTTTGAATTATGGTTTTCTCTGGGTATATGCCCGGTAGTGGGATTGCTGGGTCATATGGTAATTCTATTTTTAGTTTTTTAAGGAACCTCCATACTGTTCTCCATAGTGGCTGTATCAATTTACATTCACACAAACAGTGCAAGAGGGTTCCCTTTTCTCCACACCCTCTCCAGCATTTATTGTTTTTAGATTTTCTGATGATGCCCATTCTAACTGTTGTGAGGTGATACCTCATTGTAGTTTTGATTTGTGTTTCTCTAATAATTAGTGATGTTGAGCATCTTTTCATGTGCCTCTTGGCCATCTGTATGTCTTCTTTGGAGAAATGTCTATTTTAGGTCTTCTGCCCATTTTTTGGTTGGGTTTTTTGGGGTTTTTTTTGATATTGAGCTGCATGAGCTGTTTGTATATTTTGGAGATTGATCCTTTGTCCGTTGATTCATTTGCAAATATTTTCTACCATTCTGAGAGTTGTCTTCTCATCTTGTTTATGGTTTCCTTTGCTGTGCAAAAAATTTTAAGTTTCATTGGGTCCCATTTGTTCATTTTTGTTTTTATTTCCATTACTCAAGGAGGTGGGTCAAAAAAGATCTTGCTGTGATTTATGTCAAAGAGTGTTCTTCCTGTGTTTTCCTCTAAGAGTTTTGTAGTGTCTTGTCTTACATTTAGGTCTTTAATCCATTTTGAGTTTATTTTTGTGTATGGTGTTAGGGAGTGTTATAATTTCATTCTTTTACATGTAGCTGTCCAGTTTTCTCAGCACCACTTATTGAAGAGAATGGCCTTTCTCCATTGTATATCCTCGCCTCCTTTGTCATAGATTAGTTGACCATAGGTGTGTGGGTTTACCTCTGGGCTTTCTATCTGGTTCCTTTGATCTATATTTCTGTTTTTGTGCCAATACCATACTGTCTTGATTACTGTAGCTTTGTAGTATAGTCTGAAGTCAGGGAAACTGACTCCTGCAGCCCCGTTTATTTTCTCAACATTACTTTGGCTATTCGGGGTCTTTTGTGTCTCCATACAAATTTTAAGATTTTTTGTTCTACTTCTGTGAAAAATGCCATTCATAATTTGATAGAGATTGCAATGAATCTATAGATTGCTTTGGGTAGTATAGTCATTTTCACAATATTGATTCTTCCAATCCAAGAACATGGTATATCTCTCCATCTGTTTGTGTCATCTTTGATTTCTTTCATCAGTATCTTATAGTTTTCTGAGTACAGGTCTTTTACCACCTTAGGTAGGTTTATTCCTAGGTATTCATTCTTTCTGTTGCAATGGTGAATGGGATTGTTTCCTTAATTTCACTTTCTGATCTTTCGTTGTTAGTGTATAGGAATGCAAGAGATTTCTGTGCATTAATTTTGTATCCTGCAACTTTACCAAATTCATTGATTAGCTCTAGTAGTTTTCTGGTGGCATCTTTAGGATTTTCTGTGTATAGTATCCTGTCATCTGCAAACAGTGACAGCTTTACTTCTTCTTTTCCAATTTGTATTCCTCTTGTTTCTTTTTCTTCTCTGATTGCCGTGGCTAGGACTTCCAAATCTATGTTGAATAATAGTGGTGAGAGTGGACATCCTTGTCTTGTTCCTGATCTTAGAGGAAATGCTTTCAGTTTTTCACCTTTGAGAATGATGTTTGCTGTCAGATTGTCATATATGGCCTTTATTATGTTAAGGTCGGTTCCCTCTATGCCCACTTTCTGGAGAGTTTTTATCATAAATAGGTGTTGAATTTTGTCAAAAGCTTTTTCTGCATCTATTGAGATGATCATATGGTTTTTATTCTTCAATTTGTTAATGTGGTGTATCACATTGATTGATTTGCATATATTAAAGAATTCTTGCATCCCTGGGATAAATCTCACTTGATCATGTTGTATGATCCTTTTAATATGTTTTTGGATTCTGTTTGCTTGTATTTTGTTGAAGATTTTTGTGTCTATGTTCATCAGTGATACTGGTCTGTAATATCCTTTTTTTGTAATATCTTTGTCTGGTTTTGGTATCAGGGTGATGGTGTGCTCCGGGTCTTAGTTGTGGCATGTGGGCTGTTAGTTGAGGCATGTGAAATCTAGTTCCCTGACCAGGGATCGAACCCGGGCCCCCTGCATTGGGAGCCCCAGGGAAGTCCCTGTTTTATTTCATATTAACTGGAATGGGAAACTCAGTTCCATCATCAGTTTCCTAAAAATGTTTAATCACACTGTTTCTCTGACCGTGAGTAAGTTCACTGAGTATTTCACGACCCTAGTGAGCGGGTAACAACTGTCACACAGCCTTCTACCATCTTCTTAGTTTGCACCCTCTTTTTTTCTTCCTCCCTCCCTTCCTTCCTTTGTTCCTTCCTTCCTACCTTTCTTTCTTTCTTCACCCCTGTCATCATAAAACTGTCCCTCTTGCTCTCTTCATAATAATCAAGTCTCTTTTTTAAAAATTTTGGCAGCAGCCTCCACTCACTTCCCACCCATGGAACTCACCTAGCTCAACTGAGCTTATCAAGACATTTTCTCAGTTCTCCCTCAAGCAGGAATTGCCACACCAGCTCGAAGAGAATGAAACTTGCATAACAAAAAGAAAGCTTCACTGATTTGATAAAAACTTGGATGAATGTTTGAATGGCCTTGGGGCATTCTTAAATAAATAGATTAGTTAATGCCTATTGACTGCCAGGTTATGTTCTAAGCCTGTTAGGCATAGTAGTTCATGGCATTTAGCAAATCTGAATGGTAGCACTAGTGCTGTCCCAATTTTACTGAAAGCACGAAGAGATGAATCACAAAGAGGTGAAATCACTTGAGCAAAGTCCCACAGCTAATAAACGGTGAACTAGGATTCAAACCCAGAGATTGACTTGAGCCTATGCTCCTAAAGATTATACTATATTATAGAAGAAGTGAGAACTCAGTGCTGTGTTGTCTGTTAACACTCTTGACATATTGGATATCAGTTTGAAAGTTGTAAGAGACACCCCAAATAACAGCAATTGAAGTAATTTATGAATATAACTCATCACATATAAAAGTCTAAGAGTAACCGAGAGGTTGACACATTACATCTCACATCCATTGTCTAGAACTTGGTCACATGGCAACACTTTCTTACAAAGAGAGGCTGAAAAATCAAGTTTTATCTTAATGATCATGTACCAACAAAATACAAATACTAGGTAAAAAGAGAACAGCTATTGGGAGCAGCAACCTGCACTGAAGTGGATTAACTCTTCATATTTTCTCCAAACTCTTTCAAGGTCAGTTCCTTCTCTAAATAGTTTTACGTTAAACTTGAGTTACAGAATAACTTTGATAGTCATCAGATGTAATAGGTGCATCCTTGTTTTGTCTCTGCAGAACATAGACATGGAATTATTAGGGTGGAATCTTTAATGGTGTATGGGCATCTTTTGTGTTGAAAACAGCATCACAAGAGAACAGATGTACCCATAATGCCTACAGGTACAATCTCGTTCCCTGGTAAGGACTAGCCCATGATTTTGCTTAAGTCAGGAACAGAGTGCAGGACAGCATATGTTTTCTAGGAGAGGTAAAAACATAGACCAGAGGCTTGACAACCTGATAATATTGAGGAAGTCTTTGGCCTTTCAGTACTGATGGAACACTAGTTGTTCATTCCTTTCCATTGGGTTCTGATCTAAGAGTTAGTCAGTAAATAAATCCTTTAAAAAGGGCAAATAAATTGTCAAGGGCTAAATTTGGCACTGCGGGAGAGGCATTGCCTTTATAAAGTTATGTGTCACTAATTAAGTGATGAATCCAGAGCTGTAATTAATACTGTGTTCATTTACCAAGGTCACATATTTAGAGGAGCTGAACATATGACAGCAGTGAATCCTTTGATTGCTTCTAAAGTGAATACAGGGTAGGTGGGTAGTTCCAGATAAAAAAGTATCCTGATTGTGGTACTATATACCAGAAATTATATTAGGCAGTGGAGGGAGATATAGGCGTGAACAAAAATAATAACTTTGATAATGTGGATCTTACATTCTGGAGGGGGAGAAAAACAGTAAATAAATAAATAAATATCATTATTAAATATTATTATAACAGTACATTTAATAAATGAATAATATTAAATAATATTTTAAATAAAATGAAATATTTAAAAATAATATTAATGTTAGATAGTTAAGTAGGTAATAAAGATTTGATCTGTCATGTGGTTGTGGTATATGATCAGAAGAAAAACAGAGTAAGGTAGGGATTGCAGAGAAATGACATGGGGTATTTAGAGTGAGTGGTCAGGAAAGGCCCTCTTCTCAGGCACATTTAAATCGAGACGACTTTGAAATGGAAGAGTAGGTCAAGCAGAGGTCACAGCACTGGCAGTGACCCTGGGTAGTGATGGTGCTGGGTGTCCTGGGAGCAGCGAGAGCAGCTGACTGCAGCAGAGTGAGCCTGAGGAGAGTGGTAAGACATGGGGTCTGAGATGTTTCTGGGGCACAGAGTTTATAGAGACTGTGAAGCCAAGGTGAAGACTTCGCATTTCATTTGGAGCAAGGCTGTCGTTGATATTTATAACTCTCCTTCTGTTACTCGTTGCATATTTCTTATTGCTTATTTCTTATTTCATCAGCCAGTCCTTCTTCTCAACAGTGTTTCAGTTGGTGGGTTAAGTTAGGCCTTCATCTCTGAAAGGTTTGAATGATCAATGTCTGTGTCTTTGTGTTTTCCTATAGTTTTCCAATTAAGTTATACTATTGGATATGAAATGACTAAGAAGCATCTCAGAAAATCTCCTAGGTTCCACATGTATTCCTCCCTGCCCCCACTGTATAACATCAACTCGATTTCCTCTGGGTAAATGACATTAGTCACCCAAACAATAATTTAATCACCTTTGCCCATTAATACTTTAGTGGCACCAATGGCCCCAAATGGCCAGGTGATGGTGTCAGTTTCCAATCCAGTGGACTTCTTGTTGCATCACCTTGACCATTTCTTCCCTTGGGAATTGAAATGACTAAATAAGTGGAGTCAAATTTAGAGGAACAGAAAGCCAATACTTTATGAGTGGGATATTAGTTGTAATAGCGAGAAGACCCACATTTCCTTTCACCATAGTATTCTGACTATGACAGAAACAGCACAGCCCCTGGTTCCAAAGCTGTACTTCATCCTACAGGTAAGTGCTCCGAGCTTTCTGAGTGTCGCTTCCAACACAGGCCACGTCTGAGCTTTCAATAGGCCATCCTACTGATCTATTGGGTCATCTCCTTCTAGATATGTATATGTGGTAAATTCCAGTGTAGTCCACAGGGTCCAAAGCCATGGCTGGGCTTTTGCTGTAAAATGAGTTCTTTAGTCAGAAGTGATTTTTGTGAGATGGTCATGTTGTCAGAAGCATTGCAGAGAGCAAATGCAAATCAGTATGACAAGTGTTTACACCTATGAAGACACACGGCTGCTCCCATTGGGATGGAAGGATCCAGTCTAATCAACCTGCTGCCACGTGGCTGTTTGGTCTCCCTGGGATTGGTGTCCTGTAGGAGGCTCTGTGTTGGTGTCTAATGTTTGCAAGTTAGTTGCTCAGTAATGGTAAGAGCCTAGACAGCCTAGAAGAGGGAAGTGCGTGCTTTTCATCATATGCGTACCTTCGATCTCTGCTGAGTTGGTTACTTTTTTAACAAACACATCAGCAAGCACTAGAACAGCTAGAGAAAGAGGCTGGCTGGCATCCCTGAATGTATTTCCATTGCCATCTGATTACTGAGAGCCTCCTCTGTCGTGAATGATATTTGGTTATAATTCGTAGAGGACAAAAATATCTTTGCATGTGCCTTTCTCAAAGAGCTATCCACATACTTTCTCCCCAGATTTCCTTGTCACCGATCTATTCTTTCCAAGTCCCTGACCATTCAGCTAAACTCTTAGCCACTGCCCATGAATCAATGTAGCCCTTTTCCTCTAGCTATCTCTGAATCTAGAGAAAGGGACAACAGGATATTCAGTTTAAATTTTCTTTAGCAGGATGTTTTCTGTTCACTTCCATCTTTAAGAAATACTCTAGATTGGGGCAATGATGCTGAAGCAATCTATTTCCAGTTGCTTTCAGTATATCATGCTATAAACCAGGCCCAAATGGTCATAAGGATGCCCTGTGATGCCTGAAGCATGGATTGAGGTAGAGAGACAATGCAGCAGGAGCAGGTGATGTATGAATCACTTGATGACATCACTTGTGTCTGCCTTCATGATATGCTCCAGGTTCGTCTCTTATAGCCCATTTCCACCTGGTGAGTTGCTGGTGCATACGCCCAATTTTCTGGTTTGATCGGTCAAATACCATGGTGGGCAGTTCAGAATGCATGGTCAAGTGATGTTTCTCAGTCAAGTGTACAGCACTGGGAGAACACAGTGGCCATTTAAGAGCTATTTCTCATAAAGAGAATAGTTATCATAGAATGGGATAAGACTTTGCTCTGAAAGCTTTAAGGTCAGCACCGTGATTGTCCTATTGAAGGCTACTAGCAGTACTATGAGACATGCATATTTGCCACAAACACTTTAGTCCCCCCGGGCCTGCCGGGTTATAAGGCCTCAAGGGCAGAGTAGCTTTCACTACATCCTGGATCTGTAGCAGAATCTTCTCTTTCTCTGGGCCCCACTCTAAATCAGAAGCCTTAAAGTTACCCTTTAAATAGTTTGGAGCAGCACACTGAAATATGATATATTTTGCCTTGAAAATCCCAAAGATACCAAACTAGCTTTATGCCTATTTCTTAATTCCAGGTAGTCCAAGTTGACGCAATTTGTCTTTCACTTTGGAGGAAGTGCCTCAACTTGCTCCAGACCATTGGAGTCTCAGAAACTTCTCAGAGGTCGAGGGCCTCTGAATTTCTCTGTTTCTTGCCTATGCTCTGGCATTCATGTGTCTTAGTAAGGCATTTAAACCGCATGCTACTTCCTGTTTTCCAGGTCCAATCAGCATGATGCCATCCGTATGCTGGACCAGTGTGGTGATCTACAGATTGTCCAGACAATCCAGATTTCTACAGACTAGGTTATGACAGAGGGAAGGGGAGCTGGCACAGTCCTCATGCAAGACAGCAAAGGCATACTGTTGGTTCACTCCAGTTGAAAACTAAGAGTTAGTGCAGGAGCTACTCAGGATAACAATAGTATTTAAAATCATGACCTCACACCGGTCAGAATGGCCATCATCAAAAAATCTACAAACAATAAATGCCAGACAGGGTGTGGAGAAAAGGGAACCCTCCTACACCGTTGGTGGGAATGTATATTGGTACAACCACTATGGAGAACAGGATGGAGGTTCCTTAAAAAACTAAAAATAGAGCTACCATATGATCCAGAAATCCCACTCCTGGGCATTTATTCAGAGAAAACCATAATTCAAAAAGATACATGCACCCCAATGTTCATTGCGGCACTATTTACAATAGCTGAATTTTGAAATTTTGCTGAAAGGTAGAGTAGAATAAGCATTGAGAACTGAATGTCGAATTTGGCAGTGACTCTTCAGTGACTTGAAAAGAGCAGTTTCAGTGGAGTGGTTAGCAGGGGCCAAATAGCCTGATTGGAATGGATTCAAGGGAGAATGGAAGAGAGTCATTGGAGAAGACAAATATAAAAAGGTCTTTCAGTGAGGGTTCTTGTAAAGATAATGAAAGAAATTAGCGTCAACTGGAAGGAGTCAAAACAGCATGCCTGTGTGCTGATGGAAATGATGGAAGAGAAATGGAAAAAATATGTTTCAGGAAAAAGGGGTGATAAGTACATGAATAAAGACAGTGCATATGTAAGAGTCAGGAGAGTGTTCTACAGTTAAGGTTCAAAGATGATCTGCAGTCAGGGCTCATAAAAGGGAGGAAGGAGATAAAAGTTTGAACTCAGCATACTTGGTCATTCTTCAAGAGGTAGGCTCAGAATGGTTCTCCCTTTCCTCAACGTGCCCCCTGCCACACACACACACCCTTCCATGCAGACACAAAAACATTAGCAACAAAGCATGGGAAACTGGAAGGCCAGGTGGAGATGCTCATAAATATTCATCAAAACATTGTGTTGGTGTTTCCTGGCATTCTGTCCTCAAATATCACTGTTATGTTTCAGAACCAAGTATTTTTACTGTTAGATTACAAATTATCTCCGGACCTAGGGAAGACTCTGAGCAGTTTGAAAATAACAATGTACATTTCATGATTTAGCAAAACAAACACAAAATCATTTAAAAACACAGATGCCATGGATGGCTTGTAGGGACAGCTGTTGTAACTTTCTCGAGTCAGGAAAAAGAACATCTTGCCTCTGTATATTATAGGGTTGGATCTTTTTGGACCTGGAGTCATAGATACAGTTTGCTCATGTTATCAGCATAAGGGATGAGCAAACTTTTTTTTAAAGGAACAGGCAGTAAATATTTTAGGCTTGTGGATGATATGACAACTGCCTCAACCACTCTGTCCTGCTATGTACTAGCTGTGTGACCTTGGAAAAATTATATGCCAGTCTGTGTCTCAGTGTTCTCATCTGTACAGTAAGGATACTATTAGCACCTGCTTTGTAGGTACAAACTAAATATGTTAATATATTTAATGCTTAGAACTGGATCTGGCAGAAAAGACTCTCTCAGCCAGTGAGGGCTCTTATTATAGTATACCACGCTGAGTCACACTTCTATTCCTTTCTCCTATTGCCCAGTTCCCAACAGCCATCAACATAAGGTGATCATTTTTGTTATTTGTGTGTGCTTATGTCCTTTATGTAAAAATAAGCAAACAAGAATATTTTCATTTTTCCTCATTTTTATGCAAACTATGCACAAAATGTCACCTTACTTTAAAAAACTTAGTGTGTCTTTAAAATCTTTACATACCAACAATTAGAGAGCATCTTCAGTCTTTTGTACAGCTGCATAATGTTCCATTTTACCCACATGACATAATCTATTTGTCCAATCCTCTGTTTATGGGCATCATATTTATTTCTAAATATTTGCTATGAATAAGGAATAACCTAGTACATATGGCAGTTGGAGTTGTGTAAATATACCTATAAGGTAAATATCCAAGACTGAAATTTTAGGCCAGAATGTTAATGATTTTGTAATTTGGGTAGATGTAAGTTAATTTTTTTTTAATGCTGTCTAATTTATTAGTTAAGATCTTGGGTTCTAGAATCAAACTGAGTTCAAATCCCAGCTTCACTACTGCTACCTCTATAAAATGAGCAGTTCCATCTACATCACAGTGCCCCAGCTACTGCTGTTTCCATTCAGCTGCGGTTAGAATCCAGTATCAAGTGGATTGAGGGTATGGATATTGAGTGTGGAGTCAATTGTTTCAAAAAGTCTGTCTGTGAAATGAAAGAGAGAATGTAAAGAGTTTGGGATGACGGTTGAAGGGACTCTTTTAAGGTGGGAGAGATGTGAGCATATTTAAATTTCGATGGGCATGATTTGGTTGAGAAGAACTGATTATACAGTACAGGAATATGCAGGAAAAGCATAACAGTTACTGAGAAGGAAGAAGATAATAGGAAAGGAAGAAGAAGGAAATGCGCTTATTGGGCTTAAATGATGGGAAGAGCTTCCCACTGCAGTAACATGAGGGGTCATGAAGGTCAAAGACAAAGGAAGCTGTAGCACTTACCGTTTTAGTAGAAGGTAGTGAGGGCTTTTCCATCTGGTCGCTTCAACTTTTTTCACCAAAGTAAAAGGCAGAGTCATCTTCTGAGATTAAGGGAGAAAGGGGCAGTTGAAGGGTTAGTAGTTGGCTCTTTGAGAGGAATAGAAAAGGTTGAAGTTTGTTGCAGACGATGACAAGTTAAGTTGATCAAAGAAATGGACGACGATTGCCAGTCAATGCTGTGCTCCCATTTGAGTTTGGTGATCTTACATCTACAGTGGAACCCAGCTGTCTCTGTGGAACTTCAGCCGAGCTTAGCCACTCAGGTGTAGCACATGTATTAATTACTTGATTTTCTAGGTAAGTAGCAAGTGGTGGGTGTACCTCGCCAAGTGCATTTTTAAAATAAGTGAAGAAAAATAGATCGGGAAAAAATGGAGGATTCAGGAGGGTGAGAGCAATTTAATAAGCAAATAGGAAGGAGAAGTCGTAATAAGGTAATGTGCACAAATCATGTAACATCACCCCTAGTACATAGTTAGTACATAGTGCTCAGTAAATGTTTACCGCTGTCATCATCATGAACAGAATTGTGTACTACATTTATCCAACCTAATGCTTCTCTTTGAGTCCCAAGAGTACAAGAATCTTTCAACAGAGAAAGTAGGAGAGGCTTCAAGCCAGCTGGTTATTTCAAAAGTATAAAATCAATCCACTTGTTTTTAATCTGACATGCCAATGAGACAGTTCATTTTTGTTTTCCTTATTTCTATGGCAAACATGTTGCACTAACTTTGAGAGTGATGAAAGTACAAGACAAATAAAATTTGACCTGGTCAAGTCGAGCATTTCTGTGATAGCTTTAAGGAGCTGCCACAAATTTGATATCTGATTTAAAGCAGTCACTGTTGCCTTCCCCTCACCTCCCGTCTTTGAAGGTTGGCTTGTGGAATTGGACCTAGGAGGGGAGGAAGAGGGTGAACACATCAGGTCATTTGATGTTGTCAGAACCAGGATGTATATTGATCAGCTCAGTTATTTAATCCTCTTGTAATTCTGCTGTTCCAATACAATGAGGCTCTGAAACT
The DNA here is from genome assembly GCF_028021215.1 of Eschrichtius robustus. Taxonomy (NCBI): domain Eukaryota; kingdom Metazoa; phylum Chordata; class Mammalia; order Artiodactyla; family Eschrichtiidae; genus Eschrichtius; species Eschrichtius robustus. Next base: position 55,761,160 of record NC_090835.1, on the reverse strand, counting down.
CTGTGAGCAGGCTCTTTTGCTAGGGGTTCTCTTGTTTACCGAAGAAGAGTTAGAGCGGGTGGGAGGACAAATACGCACAACAACGAAAAGAACACAATGGAAATCATCTAATTTATTATCTATATGAATGTGAAAGCATGGAAAAGAGCAGAAGTTTTACCAGTTCCACATGAAAGATTAAAATAATTCAGAGTGGTTTGTGTAAACTATGCGACAGGTCAGCACATTTGAATCTCATTTGAATTCCACAATGATCATAAAAAGAGGTGTAAGCAGAATAGCTTTGGTTAGCTCTGCGTGTCTTTTACTGGCAGCGTGAAAAATAAAACTCTTTAGCTGTACATAGGTGTAGAACTTCAACTGGGCTGCGGTTAGATGCTCTGAGCTTTCAGTGGTCGTATTTGTCTTCCCTGTTGATCCTTTTTTATTTTGTTTGTTTTACGTTCTTTATTGTCTGTCTCCCTTATTAGAGGGCATGGGCTATGATTGTTTCTCTCTAGTTCCTAGAATAGTGCCTGGAATATATTATTAAGTCCTCAATAAATTTGAATGAATTAATGAGTGAATGATGAATGTCTAAATTGTGCTTTCACCATGTAAGTAAATTCTATTTTTTCAAGAAGGTATTTGATTGAACCTATGTATGAATATTTACTATTTTTGAATCATCTTCACATAGCATCAGTTGAAGGAGATTTAGTGGGTAGCTGCAAGGTGTGTGGGGCAGAGGACTTGAACTGCTTCTGGTGATGTAAAAAGCCCACCATCTGAGCCTGTGCCAGAGAATACCACGACACGTCATGGAGGGGGTTATGCTTGCTTGATCAGAGTTGGGGCTGACACTTGGCTGGTCTTCAAGTAAAAGAATTAGGTAGAAAAATATTCCAATAGCTACAAAGAAAATTTTTCCATTAATTAAATGTGAGCTAGGAGACCACCAGAGTTTTTTCTTTAAATATAGAACTGATGGCAAATTGTGGTTTCAGTCATCATGATTACACAATATACAAACCTCTTTAAGAGCATTATAAATAGTGTGGCTTAGAAAGAAGAGCCTCTTGACTTTTTTCCTCATAGTTCTTTTTCTTTCTCCAATGAGTTCTTGACTGTGTAAAATATTACATCCTGATTTCCTAACATGAGAAGCAAATATATTTCTGGATCTTGTTTCTTGCTTATTATGAGTGGTATTTATATTACACCCAGAGGATAGTTTTTTGTGTGTTATTCTTATAAATGACTTGAAAGATCCAATAAAAATGGGAAAGGATTTCAGTGTAATGGTTCCTTTTCAAATGGAGATGAAGCTTTTTGATTACACAGGGTTGCCTTTCTCTGTTTACAAATACTTTGTCCTTTATCCTTGCCCCTGACATTCTGTTTGCAGTGATCCTGTATGTAATGAGGCCTGGCATGCATGGTGTCAGGGAAAGGTCCAGATAAGGGAGCGAGCACCATCAGATAGCCCTTGTCTAACATACAGTATTTCCCTCCATTATCCTTATCTTCATACTTACTTCTGTTACTACACCTTCTCCTGTTTTCAAAATCAGCGTGAAACCGTGGAGCTCTTCTTCTGCAATGACATATTTTAATGGCAAGATCTGTTTATGTATATTCTGTGAATTAAAGAGTGGAACAGTAGTTCTCATTGAATTATCTAAATATATTTCCAAGATTTAGAGTCAACTGATTTGTAGGGACACTTGCCTTCATTATCTTCTTTGAGGTGACTTTCAAAGTCTAGCTCTAACTATTATATAGAGACCAGGGAACTATATTCAATATCTTGTGATAAACCATAATGGAAAAGAATATATATAAAACTGAATCACTTTGCTGTACAGCAGAAATTAAACACAGCATTGTAAATCAACTATACTTCAATAAAATTAAACAACAACAACAACAAAGGCTAGCTCTTACTACACTTTGTATTTATATCCCTTTTTTACCTTTCCAAACTCCCTAGCATACACTTCCTAAATTTTACTCCTAGATTTGCTCAGTGTTATTTTTCTTAATTTATTTTTTTAACATCTTTATTGGAATATATTGCTTTTCAGAGTGTTATTTTAATAACACTGCTTCTGTTTTTAGGAAAATAATTTCCCTGGCAGAATTATTATATTCATATGTTTGAACAAGTTCATAGAAAGGCAAAGTCTTAAAACATGAATAGTCATTTATTTTTATTTTTATTAAAGCATAATCTACATGCAGTAAATATCACCCTTCTTAGTGTCCAGTTCTGTGAGTTTTGACAAATATACACAGTGACATAACCATGATCACCTCCCAATTTTCCACGCCCCTCTGTAGATAATGCTGCAATGAACGTGGGGGTACATATATCTTTCTGTGCAGGTGTTTTTGTTTTCTTCAGATAAATACCCAGATGTAGAATTGTTGGATCATATGGTAGTTCTATTTTTAATTTTCTGAGGAAGCTCCACTATAGCAGTTGTACCATTTTATATTCCCACCAACAGTTCACAAGGGATCCCTTGCCTCCACATCCTCATCAACACTTGTGATTTCTTGTCTTTTTGATGCTGGCCATTCTAACAGGTGTGAGGTGATATCTCATTGTGGTTTTGCTTTGATTTCCCGGATGATTAGCGATGTTGAGAGTCTTTCCATGTACCTGTTGGCCATCTGTATGTCTTCTTTGTAAAAATGTCTATTTAAATCGTCTGCCCATTTTTTAATTGATTTTTTTCTTCTTTTTGTTTGCTGTTGCTTTACATATTTTGGATATCAATCCCTTATCAGACATATGATTTGAAAATATTTCCTCCCATTCCTTCCATAAAAAGTAGGTTGCTTTTTATTTTGTTGCTAGTTTCCTTTGTTGTGCAGAAGCTTTTTAATTTCCTATAGTCCTACTTGTTTATTTTTGCCTTCATTGCCTTTGCTTGTGGTGTCAAATCTGAAAAATTGCCAAGATTGATGTCAAGGAGTTTATGGCCTATGTTTTCTTCTAGGAGTCTTATGGTTTCGGGTCTTACGTTCAAGTTTTTCATCCATTGCTAGTTAATTTTTGTTTTTGGTGGAAGACAGTGGCCCAGTCTCATTCTCTGTTGTCCAGTTTTCCCAGCACCACTTATTGAAGACACTGTCCTTTCCCCATTGTGTATTCTTGCCTCCTTTGTCAAAAATTTTATGGTATTAATAATTTCTCTTCTGTCTACCAACATTTTACTAAGCCCTTTTTATATACTATTTCACCTATTTCTCAGAGAATGCTATGACATTTTTCTGAATATCCCATTTTCCTGATGAGGCAACTGAACACCTCCAAGGTTAATAGGATTTCATGGGGTAACATAACTAGGTAGAGACAGGAGATTGGCCCACTTTCAGGGCTATCCTACCTCAAAGCCCTTGTCCATTTTTCTAGGCTTATAACCACTTCTCCAACCTGGCATTTTAAGTCAGGAACCCAGAGATATTGCATTCAGTCAAGTTGACATATTTAATTACTGTTTTTTGAGGATTTTTAAGTTGCTTGCAGACATGTTATGAAGCATCTGTAGACAACATTCTTCCATCAGATGAACTTTCCCAGCTGGAAGGGTCTTGCTGATATTTTCATGGATCTGTTGTAAAACAATCTCTATTTTCATAAGAGTCCCTGAGACTTTTTCTTCCGTGTTCATTTCTGTTAGGAAGTGGTACAAAGAGCTGCTGGGAAGATCAGAGGCTGCAGATTTAAGTCTGGGGGTCTTTCATCATTGAGGAAGGCTTTCTTTGTTGAGCAATGTTTGGCTTTGATTTGCATCCACAAACAAACACACATGCATACACGCATGCATCCACACACACCTCCGTACATACATGCCTGGGTACACCCATATTACCACCACCCATGTCCAGATATTAAACATTTCGACCTCCCCCAGGAGGCTCCCTCATCCCTTCTCTAGTCTAAAGGGACCCCTCCCACCCTCAGCCCCCATGTATACATATATATACACACGTAGATGTAACCCAATCTTTTCACTTCTATCCCCACATATTAGTTTTCCATGATGTACTGGGTGAAAGTGGAATTATGTGGAGTGCATTTTTGGGAGTCTGACTTCTTTCACTAAACATAGTTTTGAGATTCACCCATGATCTTTTTCAGTTATTATTTGTTTGCTTTTCATTTTCATAGCTTTGTAGTAGTTCATTGACTGAATCTCTTCCGATCTGTTTATCCATCTTTCTGTGAATGGATACTTGGATTAAAGCTGCTAAGAACATTCTTGCCATGATCTTCGTGTGGACATAGGCACTCATTTTTCTTGAGTATGTACCTAGGAATGGTGTTTTGGTGTCATAGGGTCAGGCTTGTATTTTCAAAAAGTGATTTGGAATGCTGTTCAGAGTGAAGGAGCACAGCAAATGATTAAAATGAAGTGAAATAGTACTTATGATTGGAGAAAGAGGAATTAGGGTTACTCAATCTAGAAGATATGACTAAGAGATGATTTCCTAATTCTCTTGAAGTATATAAAGGTTAAATTTAGGGAAGAAAGGAACACAATATCAATTTATACAAAGTACAGGAAGAGAGAAAATGGGATTAAATTTTAGCAAAAGAGTGCTTAGGCAGAGTATTATCATAATTAACAGAGAAATAGGTTCCCCTCCCCAGGGTGTCTTCAGATAGAATGCTCTCTCCTATGGTAAAAGGTAGATAGAAACAAACCCTTCCTGCTATCTCATGAGTCCTTATTCTTGATTTGTCTTCTGGAAGATACAGTTTACTTGCTACTGTGTCTTATGGGTAGGGTGACCATATTTTTTTCAATTCTTGAAGCCCAAAAGCTCAGTACAGTAAGATGTTAGATTGGATCGTATGCCAAGACAAAGGCTTCAATCTAGACCCTCGGAGTGACACCTGGACACATTTGACAAAAGTGAAGCTAGGGATGATTTCTGCTTCCAATACGATAGAGCAACTCATATTAGACCAACCTTTCTATAGATAACACTAAACTCTGGGCAAAATGTAAAGAACAGCTATGAGAAAGCACTGAACAGAGACCCAAAGCAGGGAAATTCTGGAGGGGAGTCCACACTTAGAATAAGGGAATGGTTCTGGGTGGATTTTCCATTTTCATGCCTTCTAGCTTGAGAAAGACTGTACCATGCACCATGGAGGATGCCTTAAACTCCTGAAATTATATTTGGGTTCTACCTGGGACAGAGACTTAAGACCTCCATAGCATTTTTTGAGAGTGGGACACTGAGACCACTTTCTTTTCCCCACAAACCCAAGTTTAGTGTCCTTTTTTACTTTTCTATATCTGGCTACAATAACATAAAAAGCAAACACATATTTCCTCTATGAGGCTGAACCAAAGCCACTGTTAGCATATGTGATGTCATTGCAAGAATTAGAAAACACTAACCTTCTGGGGGAAGGCAGCCTGCCTGGAGAATTCTAGGCAAGCACACAACAAAACTACGTCTAGGGCCACTGCATAACACATCTTCAGGTGATGCTGTTCTTGCAGTAGACTTTGTGAAGTTGTACCTTACATAATCTGTTCAGCCTTAGGATGTTGCCATCCGGAGGCCCCTTCCTCTGGGAGGGTCACTGCCTCAGGCCAGAACACATGGCTTGGTGAGCAGGTGTGACCTGCATTTTAGCTACAACTTGCCCATTGTGATCTACACAGATGTAAATGGCAGCCTGGTGCCAACTTGTTTTTTCATGGCTAAGGAAATTTCCTATTTAATTCATAGCCTTGTGCTTCCTTACCTCCTTTTTTTAAATTGAAATATAGTTGATTTACAATGTTGTGTTAGTTTCAAGTGTACAGCAGAGTGATTCAGCTCTCTCTCTCTCTCTCTCTCTATATATATATATATATAAATTCAAATTCTTTTCCATTATAGGTTATTACAAGGTATTGAATATAGTTCCTTGTGCTATACAGTAGGTCCTTGTTGTTTATCTATTTTATATGTATTAGTGTGTATCTGTTAATCCCAAACTCCTAATTTATCTCTACCCCTTTGGTAACCATAAGTTTGTTTTCTATGTCTGTGAGTCTGTTTCTGTTTTGTAAATAAGTTTAATTGTATCATTTTTTTAGATTCCACATGTAAGTGATATCATATGATATTTGTCTTTGTCTGACTTACAAAATGTCATTCTTGGGCCATTGTTTTGTGGTCCTTTTCTGCTGATCTCTGGACTGAGAGGAAAACTGTAACTCAGAATCTCCCTGGTGTCAAAGTTAGCCTTCAAGGGCATAAAAATTTGAAAACACATTTCAAAGGCTACTTATGTATAGATTTTTTATAGTACAGCTTGATGTCCTAGGACACTAGTGATTCAATAAGCCATCGTCATCTTGGAAAATGGTTTACCTAAATTCCATTTTGGAAGAACACTTTTGTTTTATCTGGAAATGTAGCTAATTTTCTATCTGTGTATGTCCTTTGCAAAAAATGTTGAGATTGTACTGTCAGAATTTCAAGGACGATTGTTTTCTTTTTGGTCACAGGAACCCAAGGCAAAGGTTCACTTTGGCCAGTCTTCCAAGGATATGGCGAGTTCTGTATTGGTTTTCTACTGCTGCCATAACAATTGCCACAAACTCAGTGGCTTAAAGCAACACAAATTTTGTAGGTCATAAGTCTGATAAGCATCTCAACAGGCTGAAATCAAGGAATTGGCAGGGCTACATTCCTTCCTGGAGGCTCCGTTTCCTGCTCATTTGAGCTGCTGGCAGAATTCAGTTCCCTGCAGTTAGTTGTAGGACCCGTTTTCTTGTTGACTCAGCCGAGGACTGTTCCCAGCTTCTAGAAACCTCCACACTCCTTGGTTCTTGTTCCCATTCCTCCGTCTTCAAAGCCAGCAATGACAAATTGAGTCCTTCTCAAGTACTTTCTCTCTGACTCCCTCTTTTTCCCTCCTCTTCCACTTTTATATGCTCATGTGATTAGAATGGGCTCCCCTGGATAATCTGGTATAATTTCCCCCTCTCCAGCTTCCTAATCTTTAATCACATCTGCAAATGTTTCACCTTTATCATGTAATGTAACATATTCACTGGTTCCTGGAATTAGGATCTGGTCATATTTGGCGGGGGTGGGGTGGTAGATTATTTTGCCTACCACAGCCTTCAGAAATTCTGCCCTAATTGCATTCTTAGCTTAATTTATTTAGTAAACATTTAATGAACACTTAGTTTGCAACAAAGGATATACAGATCAATGAATTATGACTCTGCTTCCTACAGAAACCAGAGTGATACGTACAGATACACACTGAATTCATTAGAAATGTCAATTTCACTGACCAGCTCCTTAAAAATAGAGACAATGGCTTTCATCACAGATTCCTAATGCCAGGCTCTCTATGTCACACATAATAAGCACTCAGCAAGTTTGCTAAATTTATTAATTCTAAAAATATCGGTTAAGCATCTACCTAATGCCAAATATGTGTCGACTGAAAAAAAATGCACAACCTAAAAGTTGAGGGTTATGTTTTATTTGGTGGACAAAACTGAGGACTTACGCCTTGGACACAGCATCTCAGATAACTCCAAGGGACTGCTCCGAAGAGGCAAGGGGAGAGCCCGATATACAGGAGTTTTTGCAACAAAGATCAGGTAGAATATCAAAGATTACTGTTAATTAAAGAAAACCAGACATCTCAAGTTAAGGAATTTAGCACTTTTCTATGTATAGCAAGATGCAAGAGGCTGGCTCACTGAAATCATTCCTTTGAAATGCACCTCAGCTATCTGGGTCCAGTATCCTGTGCTTTCTCATCCTGAGTTTCCTTAGGTGGAGTCGGGGGTGGCTGCAGTGTCTGATGATTTGATGGCAGGCATTACGTTTCTATCCTGAGTTCCCTCAGGGCTCACCGTAGGGGTGGCTGTAATGTGATGGCTTGATGGTTGCAACATGCTTTGTTTACTGATATGGCAGGCAATATTTTTCATTCACATAGGGTTCTAGATGTTTAGTAGGCATTAGTGAAAGAAACAATCCGAATCCACACCCTTGTGGAGCTTACATTCTTCTGGGCAATAAATATTTTAGCAGGGGAACTTTCATCCTATTGCTGACTGATGAACACACAAATGGATGAGGCTGAGTAAATAAATTAACAACAGATTATCAGAGATTTCAAATGCCATGTCAGGGTGTTTGAATCTTTTTTCATAGTTAGTGAGGAAAGAGGGAATTTTCTTAAGCAGAGGTGAGTTGACAAGATCTATTTTTTAGAAACATATGATGATAGAGTAGAGGATAGATCTGAAGATGGAAGGTGTAGAATGGTTTGCCAAAGGTTTAAACTGAACCAATGACATTTGGAATAGAGCAGAGGACATGGGCTCAAGAGATATTTATAAGACGTAAATCTGGAGAAGGGAAAAAGTTAGGGAAACTAACCTGGTATACGGTAGACTGGTAACAACAAAGGATATACTTTTACAGTCTATTTGAATATAGGTGATAGTCACTCTCCTTAAATTAGTTTAATGAACAACAGTTCTTCCTGTTAACATATTATAATGTACATACACAGAGACACCTCCATGTAAAATATTTTAGTATTTTGTATCATACTACTAACATGACCAATAATGTATTGAGCATCTGTGGAACATATAACATCCTTCAACATTCAAACAGGGAACTTAAACAATTATTCTTTTGGAAAGCAATAGAATTTATGTGCAGAGCCATCAGAACTGAAAACTTGACATGGGAAATTTAGCAGTTGAAATGCAACCAAGAACACATCAGAGGTGACCTACATAAAGAAACTTAGTACGAATGATTCCTCCTTTGGGGAATCTACTTTTGTTCTTTCTTGTTCAACTGGGGAGAGAAAAAAAATTCTGTCTGTAAAAATGCTGAGGAAGAAACTAGGATGGAGAATTGTTTGAGAGAGCCCATTTGCATTGTGTCTGTGAGAATTTCCAATAGTTAGGTGTTAGAAATTATTGACACCATCTGAATATATTTCTTTCTTTAATGGCTTTGCAACGATGGCTCTCTTGGGACTGTCTGGCCAGTGTCCTGCAACTGTGAAACCATTGATCAGGAAATATTCCTGCAGCAGAAAGGATCTGGAGGCATCCAGAAAGTCCAGTGGAATCTTTGAAATAAGAACCTGTCTCTTGACCTGTCTACTGACAATTCAGAAACTTTTCACGCTAAAAGAAAGAAAGCAACCACTTTTGACTTTATATTTGCTTAGATAAATACATACATACACTCAGATATATTAGTAAAATCCCAACAAAGCACTGTAAGTGGTGACCAAAAATTCAAATGCACAAAATGTTTGTTCATATTATTGAGAGCTTAATGAGATGTTTGGGATGACCTGGCTCAGTTGGCTGACTGGGAGTTTTAGGGTCCAAGAATCAATTGCCAAAGTCTTATGTCCGAATTAAGTTTATTGCAGGATAAGAGATGGTAAGTTTTTAATATTTTTGATATAAAGCTACACACACACACACACACACACACACACAAACACACACATACTGCTTAAGAAATAAGCACATAGAAAAGGAATTTAGCTATTATTCTAAAAATTATAAAGCTGTGTCAGATAATCTCAGATTCTTCCTAGGCCATAGAGATACTCTATACCCAGGAGCAATGGGCTACTGAAAAGTTCTTTAAACTTCCAATCATGGAGTTGTGAAATCTTCGAGCTGAAGAGAGGTTAGTCCAATCCCCTCATTTACGGAGGCACAACAATTACCAGAGAATTTTCCAAATTCTCAGAAGCTGAATGATTTCTGAGCTGGAATAGAACTCAAAAATCGTCTCCTTTCTTGAAACATGTCCATTCAGTTTTCTTGTATTTATTCATTTTTCAAATGGTGTTAATGTTTATAAGGGGATAGGAAGAGGGGCATTTCAGGAATTTAAAGTACAGAATGAAATTCAGAAATCCATCTGTCTTTCTCTGGTCTTTGTCTCTTGCCCTTGTTCTCTCCCGCTGTCATGCTGACTATTATGTCATTCTGGGAAATTTTATTCAAATAGTCTGCGTATCTAAGTTTTATCCCTCCCAAATATCAAAACCCCTGGTCTTTTGCTTATCAAATAAAGACATGATAACTGGAGAGTCAATTTTTTTAAGAATTGGAGATCCTCCAGGGAAAATTCCTGTATTTTTAAATTAAATATTTTATAAACACTTTATCTACTTGCTGATCTTAATGCTTTAAGGAAGACAAACAGTCAAAATAAGCAAAATCAAAACACTGCAAAGCACCAATTTTCTAAAATTGAAAGGTGAGGAAACTTGAAGTATGAGGGTTATTTTTTTTTTTTCTTTGCCGAAAACTGCTTATTGTTGTTACATTACTCATGAAGCTGTAATATTCCAGACATGTTAGAAAGTGATATATAACAAACAAACTGCACTAAGAAAATATTTATTCATCTTGTTTTTATATTTCAAGTCTTCCACTTTCCCCACTTGCTTAAAATTTGTCTTAAGAGGCACAGTTCCTGAGAAAGTTGAGGATGATTGAAAAAATGACATGGTATGACAAATGGAGGGGATTTTTTCCCAACGTAATGTGTTGAAAGAAACGTTGTTGAAATAGTTCTTGCTATTATTCCTGGATCAAGAAGTTAAGGGCTAAATAGAGTATTATGAGCCACTTAAGGATAGGAGCTGTATCTTACTCAATTCTACTTAGTCTTAGGATTTTTAGAAAGAATGTTCAACAGTTATTGTTATTCTCAACTGTAATTGGCCTGTAGTTCAGTTGTAGTAATTGGAAGGAATGAATATATACTATTCCTGCCAATGTTTCCATTGCCCTCAGTTGTATGGACCAATTTTCCATAGACCAGTCAATGACTTTGGATTTAAGTAGTAAACCTTTAAATGGGCTTAACAATACCAGCCAGCCATCAAGTATTGCTTCTACGAATTAAAAATTACAGGAAAGAATTTTACAGAGAAAACGATGATAAAAAAAATTTAAGTAACACTTGCATTCATTATATAATTGATTTTAACTTACATTCAGATTTTAAACACAGTGTTATATTTCCAGTTCTCAGTGACTGATTATTTGTAATTTTCCAGAAGGTATTATAGTTGAAAGGAAAAAAAGAAAAGAGTATCTTCTTCTTTTCCCACCTTTCTTTAAGGGATGAGATAAAAGCCAGGTGTTTTTGTATTCTAATTAATTTCTTAATTTATTTCCATCCCCTTTCATGATTATAATCAAGGAAAAGTGTGATGACTCTAAACATTGTTGCTAAAGGATATGCTCTGTGAAGCTGCAAGGCTCGGCTGGAAAGTATCTACATTTTAGACATAGATTCAAATGATAAATTGACACATATTAACCTTGAGTATTTGAGAATTGATACTGAGAATTACACTTGAGAATTTGAGCTCCTGAAACTTAAAGGATCTTCCTGAGTCTCCATCGCTCCTTACAAAATAATGAGGTTTTCCTGAGGGTTAATTGAGAAAACAAATACAAGAATATCCAGCATTTTGTCTGGCATAAATATTTGCTCATTACATGTAAGTTTCCTTTCCCAGAATTAGCTGGGGACACTTATTTCAAGCAAATGATTGACACTGTGCATGGAAGAATCCACTTTCTTTGATCACTGAAATAGAGATCTGTGTATCATTTTACTCACACTATGTTCTAACTCTTCTCCAAGGAGTTATTGCTGATGGAAACTGGCCCCAGTTGCTTGTTTAAGATGAGTGACACACACAGTGTCTTTTTTCACTGTCACTGTTACTGATGACCCTATGTTTCCAGAGAGCCATCCACCTTGAAGGTTCCTAAAGGGAGTGGACATTTTTTATGCACATTCTGTAGAGTGGCTACTCCCACATTTTAAATAGCAATAAGAGATTAATGTAGAGAAGAATTAAGGATGGAAGAAGCTGGCAAAGGCTGTTAAGAATTGTGTTGGTTAAAACCAAAAGCCACTTTCTTAACTAAGTGATCAAACTTAGCATCACCCATAATCAGATCCAAGTGCCTCTTGACTGATAACCCTAAGAAGGGCATGGTATCACCCAGGTAGTAATCCTGCCAAAGTTTGCCTTCAATCCAATCATGAGGAAACAATCAGACAAATCCCCATTGAGGAGCTTTTAACAGGTTTGCACTATTCAAAAAAAGTCAAGATTGGGACTTCCCCAGTGGTCCAGTGGGTAAGACTCCACACTCCCAATGCAGGGGGCCCGGGTCCAATCCCTGGTCGGAGAACTAGATCCCACGTGCATGTTGCAACTAAGGGTTCGCATGCTGCAACTAAGAAGCCCACATGCTGCAACGAAGATCCTGTGTGCCACAACTAAGACTTGGCGCAGCCTAAATAAATAAATAAATAAATAAATAAATAAATGTTTTATTTTTGATTAAAGGAGACTACAGGTACATGAGAAACAAATAATCCTTCACTACTGGATACTGAGTTTCCTTTTTTTTTTAGTGTCCTAAGGGCTATGAGAAACATTTTTTTTTTTCTTTTTGGAGGAATATCAGGGAAATTTGAATAGGAGCTCTTTATGTTAGCTAATAGTGTTACATGAGAGTCAAAATTCATGGGAATTTTGCACAGTTCTACAGGAGAAGGTCCTTGTTCTTAGATTTATGCTGAATAATCAAGAGGGGAAGTGTCATTGGCTGCTTCTTTCTCGTAAATGTTTCAGTAAAAATCTGTCTATGTACGAGTGTGGGGTTACAGAGAGAGAACGTAAGACAAAACAGGTGTAGCAAAATGTTAAAATGGGTGAATCTAGGCAAAGTAAGATGTGGGCGTTTATAGCACTGTCCTTATAACATTCCCAGAGGTTTGAAAGTTTTCAGACTAACACATTGGGGAATGAAACAAATATTTATTTATATTTTATATTGGTTAATATCCATGTATGAATACTTCTCAAGAAAAGAAAGTTAACTCAAGTAAGGCAACAGAAATATGATGAGGAGTGGTTTTTGATTTCAGTATCCATCTAGCTGCTCAAATATCACAGTCATTTTGAGCTTTTATATATAGAATAGGTAAACAAGGTCCTACTGTATAGCACAGAAAACTATATTCAATAGCCTATGATAAACCATAATGGAAAAGAATATTAAAAAAAGAGAATGTTTATCTATACATAACTGAATTACTTTGCTGTGCAGCAGTAATTAACACAAAGTTGTAAATCAACTATACTTCAATTAAAAAATGTAGAATAAAAAAAAGAATCAGAAAAAAAAAATGGATTGAAACAAACAAACAAAATAACAAAACACCACATCACAGTCACTTCATTCTTCTCTTTTTCTCACCATCAGCATCCCGTCTGCTGCCCCTTCTCACGGTGGTTAGACAGCCACCCTCTCCACCCTCATCCAACCATCACCACCACAGTCACCTGGCAACAGAGGTGATCCCTCTCTCCGCAGTCACACTGCCCTCTCTTAACCCACTCCCCAAAAAGCAGTCACAGTGATTTTCTAAAACTGTCAAGTACTCATGACCCCTACTGCTGCTAAAACTCTCCAATGTTTTCCAAACCCACTTAGAAAAATAAAATTCACACTCTTACCTCCATGATCAGCCTTCTCCCTCCACCCTGACCTCTGCCTGCTCTTCCAAGCTTTCCCTTCCCTGCTTCTCTCTCGCTCCACTATTCTAAGCTCCTTCTGCTTGAGTTTCTTTGTCTTTGCCTGGAATATTTTTTCCGCTGCGTAGCTGGGCCCCTCTCATCCGTCACATCTCAGGTCAAATGGAGCCTCCTCGGAAACTCTTCCCCTGACTCTCCCAGCTAAAGTCGTGCTCAGTTCCACCCTCGCATCGCCTGGTGTTCCTTCTCTACCCTTCACAACGATTATCTATTATTCTACATTTTTTGTTTTTTGTCTCTTTTCCTGGAACTTATGAAGCTTCATGAGAACAGCCACTGCAGGATCTCTAGCAACTAAAATGGTACGTGCCCCATACAGGGACTCAAGAAATGATGAATGAATGAATGAAGGAAAAATGAGTCGTCTGTCAGTGACTATGGAGCTGTGTCAGTGAAAGTCCAGCCAGAAATACAGAATCTATGCTAATTTAAAAAAAAAAAAAAAAAAAGAAAGAAAGGAATGTGATGTAGGGAATTGTCTACACAGATGATGAAGGAACTGAGGAACCAAACAGGGATCCCTGAGATTGTCAACAGCAGGAAGCCACCATCCCCCCCCTGCTGAGGCAGATGGGAAAACTTATGCTGTTGTGGCCCTGGACCAGTGCCCAGTGGTAAAAGCTGAAGCTACTTGCTGACAGAGAAGCCTCCAAAAGCGGGGAAGAAGGAGGGAATAACGTTTTCCTGCTCCTTGCTATCCAGTCTCCAGCCAGATGGAAACCAGGTCGAAGCCAGCAGGCCCAGGAACCTGGGAAACACAGGGAACCTGGGAACCTGTGCACCAAGGAACCTCTCTTGTGGGGGATGGGGAAGGAGGGGCTGCAAGGGACAAACAGGAGGGCAACCTGACCAGGGACCTACCTGCACAGGAACCTTTCACTGAATGAGAAAATGCAAATCCACTTGGGAGCATTTGTTCTCCATCAGTGCAGCTCTGTTTATACTTGGGGGACCAGGAACACTTGAGAGTTTCCAAAATATCTGGTAATGGGGAAATGGTATATCCATTGTGCTTTTTCCGGATGAGCAATTGACTCCATTGTTTTAAATTTTGAGCCAGTTCCCTGAAAAGGTGTCTGGAGGTTAACAAAAATCATAGTTATCATATTATTAGAAAATGTAATTCATATTTTAAATCCTGTGTTTCCTGACTTGTTTGGTACGCTATAGTGTTCTGGCCCACATGTTTCTAAATCTAAGTACCATCATCATTAGCACGTGAAAATCACCGGGTGGAGATTATGCTTAATCATATATTGCATTTATTCCAATCTACTTAAACACTGGAATTTTTTTTTTAATTAAATTAATTTTTTTTTATACAGCAGGTTCTTATTAGTTATCTATTTTATACATATTAGTGTATATATGTCTGTTCCAATCTACCAGTTCATCCCCTGCCACTTTTCCCCCTTGGTGTCCATATGTTTGTTCTCTATGTCTGGGTCTCTATTTCTGCCTTGCAAACCAGTTCATCGATACCATTTTTCTAGATTCCACATACATGTGTTAATATACGATATTTGTTTTTCTCTTTCTGACTTACTTCACTCTGTACGACAGTCTCTAGGTTCATTCACGTCTCTACAAATGACCCAATTTCGTTCCTTTTTATGGCTGAGTAATATTCCATTGTATATATGTACCACTTCTTCTTTATCCATTCGTCTGTCGATGGGCATTTAGGTTGCTTCCATGACCTGGCTATTGTAAACAGTAGCCATGAACACTGCAGTGAACACTGGGGTGCATGTGGCTTTTTGAATTATGGTTTTCTCTGTGTATATGCCCATTAGTGGGATTGCTGGGTCATATGGTAATTCTATTTTTAGTTTTTTAAGGAACCTCCATACTGTTCTCCATAGTGGCTGTATCAATTTACATTCCCACCAACAGTGCAAGAGGGTTCCCTTTTCGCCACACCCTCTCCAGCATTTGTTGTTTGTAGATTTTCTGATGATGCCCATTCTAACTGGTGTGAGGTGATACCTCATTGTAGTTTTGATTTGCGTTTCTCTAATAATTAGTGATGTTGAGCATCTTTTCATGTGCCTCTTGGCCATCTGTATGTCTTCTTTGGAGAAATGTCTATTTAGGTCTTCTGCCCATTTTTTGATTGGGTTGTTTGTTTTTTAACATTGAGCTGCACGAGCTGTTTGTGTATTTTGGATATTAGTCCTTTATCCGTTGATTCATTTGCAGATATTTTCTCCCATTCTGAGGGTTGTCTTTTCGTCTTGTTTATAGACGAAAGCTTTTGCTGTGCAAAAGCTTTGAGGTTTCATTAGGTCCCATTTGTTTATTTTTGTCTTTATTTCCATTACTGTAGGAGGTGGGTCAAAAAAGATCTTGCTGTGATTTATGTCAGAGTGTTCTTCCTATGTTTTCCTCTAAGAGTTTTATAGTGGAATTTGTTTTCTTATAATTTGCAAAGACAAAAGTCAGCAGTTGAAGGAGGCCATGTGGATCCTGCCCATTTCGTGTCCTTGAATCCCCTGGCCCAGCTGTGAGATCGGAAAGGGACCCCTAGCTCCTTCTAACAGCTTCACACCAACTCCCGTCTTCCCCCCCTCTCTCTCCATGCATGTCCCCCATTTCTCTCACTGCTCCCTTTCAGATCCCAAAAGAAATAGGAAGTGCAGGGTCTCATTTCCTCCACATGCCATTTTTCCAGAAGCCACTCTCATCTCTCTCAAATATTATGAAAGAAAGCAAAACACAGAAAACATCCTGGAGAAGCAGCTGTTCCGAGGGAAGGTACACTTCTACAAAAAGAAAATAAATGAGTTTATATTTTGGTACTGAAACCGAATCCGGCCTCTGTACCCCAACACTGAATTAAATCTCAGAGACAGAGTTTTGGGTGAAGTAGAAGAGAATAGCTCTATTGCTTTGCCAGGCAAAGGAGGCCACAGCACGCTAATGCCCTGAAAACTCTGTGTCCCGACCCGGAGTGGGTAGTGCGGAGTTTTATAGGAATGGTTCAAAGAGGGTGTCATTAGCTCATGGACATTCTTCTGATTGGTTGGTGGTGAGGTAATTGGGAGTCAGCATCAACAACCTTCTGGTTCCAACCGTTCTGGGGTCTATGTGCTTGTGGGCAGCATACAGTTAACTTCTCCCACCTGGTGGGGGTTTCAGTATCTGCAAAACGGCTCAAAGATATTGTTTTGTGTATCATTTGAGGGGGAACCAGGACCCTGCCCCAAGGCTGCACTATTGTTTCTTGACTGCTCCTCCTTTGTCTCCCTGTCCCCTCCCTTCCCTGATTAACAACTGTTTGGACCTGCCCTTTGGAACTCAGGGAAGGTCATGGAGGCTGAATGAAGCCTATTTCCTGTAATCAAGAAATGGGGGACACAGAAAGGCTTTTGTGCCCATGAGACCCACAGGGTCCTGTTCAGTTTCAATACCCTGTGATGTTATACAGAACAGACACAGATTCTGTTTAGGGTTCCAATTCCCCTGGCTCAATAAGGAAGAGAGGTGGGCAGATAGAGGAGACACTGTTGACAGGGGACATTAATGTACTTTTTAAAGTAACGGGTCAGACATATGTAAATCATGGGAGGAATGTCATACAAAATATTGAATGAAATATTTATACCTTCCACTGAAGCTTAGTGTATGTTCCAGAGGGAGTTGTCCTAGAGAGATGGGTCTCCCCTTTGTTCTGAATCTATTTTTTCACTTGCTCTGACATAGCTGTCAGCTTCACAGTCATTCTGAAGTTGATTAGATCAGAAGGCAGAGACCGGCCTGCCCAGCATGACCAATGACAAACATCAACGTTGTGGGGATTCCAGGCTTGCAGTCTGTATACTGAAGTTGTTTTTGGTGTTCTGTGGGCCTCTAAGTGGTTCGCTGAATTTTAGTGTTGCTGTATTTGTATGTCATCTGTGTTCCAAACAGGGCAGCATGATGTGCATACACTTCCATAAAATCCAGCTTGAAACTGGCTGTCAGATTCATGGAGCTTGGTTATAATTATGTGCCCACCAATGCTCAGCTAAATGCAGAACCTTATTACCTTTGTTTTGCTTGTTTTAATAAAACCAAACACTTTAAGGAAGTAAATTGTTACCTATTGAGAACATCTTTGGACCTGCTGTTGGAATGATTTAGTGTTTCTAAAACATATGGTGTAGGTGGACCTCCATGCAGATTCTGTTCTGTCTGAAAGTCAGAGAGATCTATAAAAACTGCTAAAAATAATGAGATATTATGCTAAGTGATTTTCAACCACTATTTAACTTTCACAAAAATCCAAGGAGGTGTATGGTTTTCAGTGCCCATCTTATAGATGTGGAGATTGAGGCTTACAGATATCTTCCCCACATCTGGGTCGGCTCTCAGTACAGGTTCTGATCCTATGTCCATCTGAGCACAGAGCCATAGAGAGGGCAGTGTTTTAGTGAGCATTACCCTCCTTCACAAGGACTTCTGAGTATTGGTCTCTGGGTCATGTGACTATGGGCACAGCCCCGGTTGCCTGGGGGCCTCTTTGATGGAGAACCATCGTGCTTCTTTACCAGCAACATCAACAATTCCCCTTGGCTTCCTTATCTCACTGCCAGCTTGGCTCCTTGAAAGCTTTATCTTGCCAGAGGTGCCTGGTCTGTAAATATAGACTCCAAAGCCAACCTCATTTTAACTATGTTATTAAGAGTAGACAGCTGAATTAGTGAGTCATACAATTTTAGAGTTGGAAATGACCTTCAAGTTCATCTGATCGGAACCTCTCTTTCTCCAGGTGAGAAGGCTGACCTCCAGGGAATTGGAGGAATTTGCCAAACAGGTAGGGAATGTGACTATACGTGAATGAGAAAGCACATATATTCATTCCCAGTCCTGAACTCTTTCAACTGTGGTATTGTCAGAACACAACATGTAAATTCCCTTGGCCATAGAGAGTGTCCTTTTGATACTAATATATATGCTGATACTATATTATAGAAATAAATATATATATATTTTTTCAAAATCCTGTTGGACTCTTTTTTTTTTTTTTTTTAATAAATTTATTTATTTATTTATTTATGGCTGTGTTGGGTCTTCGTTCCTGTGCGAGGGTTTCTCTAGTTGCGGCAAGTGGGGGCCACTCTTCATCGCGGTGCGCGGGCCTCTCACTGTCGCGGCCTCTCTTGTTGCGGAGCACAGGCTCCAGACGCGCAGGCTCAGTAGTTGTGGCTCACGGGCCTAGTTGCTCCGCGGCATGTGGGATCCTCCCAGACCAGGGCTCGAACCTGTGTCCCCTGCATTGGCAGGCAGATTCTCAACCACTGCGCCACCAGGGAAGCCCCTAGAAATAAATATTGAATATCCATGATGTAGTCTATGACAAGATTTTATTTTTTAACATTAAAAGAAAGAGCTGGTTTTTCATCTTATTGTTTTAAAATTCATACCTGAAAATTATCATCTCTTGTCAAAGAGAGAAACAGAAAACAAAATCATTGTCTTAGAATATCTAATAATAAAGATAAGCTTGTAGGAGATCAAGATTAGTCCTTAGTTTTTCTTTCTCCAGTTATTCAAGTGCTACCTCTTTGTAGGAATTTTGGCTAAGAATCCAGAGGCCAAATCTAGGTGCATAATTCCTTTAAACTGATATAATTGCAACAAAAATGGGAAGGGGATACTGAGGGGGATATCATATCCTAGATATTGACTATTCAAATAGGGGATTCTCTTCACAAGTGTAGATCCTACCCCTTAGTGCATTCTGAGAACATGACATTAGATTCTCTTATAGCCCAGAAAAAACTCTATTTGGAACCAACAGAATAACTTTAGAAAGCACACCATTTTTTTTCCCTGAAATGCTCAGAGGCTGTACCTCATGTTTTGTAGTTTCCGGAGGCAACCTGACTGAATGTGGTATGTATGAGTCCTTTTCATTCAACAAGGGAAATAACTGAACAGTTATGTAAATGCCTCAATGTATGTGGCTATTGTATTATTTTCCGTTTTGAAAAACTGGCTATTCAAATTATTTTCTACAGAGGAAAATTTTGTTTCAGATATGTGATATGTCTAAAGCCCTCTTTAAAAATGGTACTGTTTCTGTGTTTGGAAATAGTTAAAGTGGGATTTGGGAAAAGCAATGAGCTCTTTTCAAGAGATTGAATTCTAAAGAAGGAGCAAGAGTACAAAATATCACGCAAAGTAAATTCAGTCTTCCAAGACCATTCCCCGGAGATTAGGTTTGGAGAAGTGAATGGAGAGAGAGTGTGAGGAACATTTCCTCCAATTTGTAATATTGGATCAGGCCCATTTTAAACGGCACTAATTTATTCTTCATTGAACCATAGAGATTAATTAATCCTTTGTTTCGCTGGATTAATGAGTAATCAATATGCCAAAGGGGAAAAAAGAGAATGATTTCTTCTCAAGGAACAAAGCATTTCAGGTAGGCAAGTCATTTTATCTTTTATGTTTACAAAGCACACTGCAACCCGAATAAAATGTGTGGCTTCGAGGAGATTTAAGATCTTTTTTTAAAACTAAGATATCCTGTGTTTGTGTGTTTCAGATAGATACAGGCCAGTGGGACAGATACACTAAAATAACCAATGCATTTTGGCTGTATTTTGGTGGCCTCTGCTCTTCCCTCCAATTTTAAGTCAGTTTCTACAGTTCTTTGACACGTTTATAGGATAAGAAAGTCACTTCCCCTGAGAGTCCCTCCCGAACTACCAAACTTCATTCTGACCATCCTCTTTGGTCACCAAACCAGTCCCTTTCAGCCAACTCATCTTACTTATTTTCTTCATAGTGCCTATGACTATCTGAAATTGTCTACTTAGCCTATTTATTTACCTGCTTCTTGCCCATTCCTTCCCCAACCCCACAAATGTAAGGGTCAGGATTTTGTCAGTTTTTTTCCCCATTGTATTCAGTGAGTCTAGCTGGGATCCTTGCACATAGCTGCCAAGCAATACATGTCTGAATGAACGAATATCAGTGAATGAATGAGTTTGCAATGGAATGGACTTGACCTGAAGTGGTTTCTCTAAGAGAAACAGAAGATATAAGGGATTGGGTAGGAGAACTTGGAGCACTTAGTGGCTTAAAACCAAAGAGAGATATACTGAGAATGTCACAGCACCTTAGAAACCTGTACTTGGTGTCCAGAATACCGTGGGCTTTCTACATTTCCATGGACCAGGAACATTTCTGCTGAACGTTCCACGGAGGCCCTGGTGTCTTTGTTGCCTGTCTAGTCCAAGCACATTTGCATGCAGCCCAGTGGTGGGACTGTATGTTGGCAATAAGGGTGGGATGGATGGAGGGCATGTTTGGACAGATGCTTCTCTTAACTGTGAGAATCATCCAGGTACTAGTCGGGGTCTGCTGCTACCATATTAATTCCTATTTGGCAGATTAACAATAGATACCAGGACATACCCTGTAAAATAGTGCATTGTTAGCTTCCTAGGAATTCATCTGTAATCATAAGGTCTGGGATAGTCTTCCATTCTGCCATAAATTAGTTATAATTTGAAAATACCATTAATATTTGTATTTCCAACCCCAAAGGTAGAGATACCAAAGTCTGTTAATATATTAATTTTTAGATTGAACAGCGGCTTATGTTATAAAACACATCAATGGAATATAAAAGGGGCATAAAGTGGTACCTGAACATTTATATATTTCTTTTTTTTTTTTTTTAATTTTATTTATTTATTTATTTATTTTTATTTTTGGCTGTGTTGGGTCTTCGTTTCTGTGCGAGGGCTTTCTCTAGTTGCGGCAAGTGGGGGCCACTCTTCATCACGGTGCGCGGGCCTCTCACTATCGTGGCCTCTCTTGTTGCGAAGCACAGGCTCCAGACCCGCAGGCTCAGCAGCTGTGGTTCGCCGGCCTAGCTGCTCCACGGCATGTGGGATCCTCCCAGACCAGGGCTCGAACCCATGTCCCCTGCATTAGCAGGCAGATTCTCAACCACTGCGCCACCAGGGAAGCCCTATATAATATATTTCTAGTGTCAAAAACGTTTAATTAAGATATGTAATCCATTGGCATCAGAACTGGCAAGTGATTCTGTACATCATATATATTTATGAATAATTATGATATTGATCCCTTCAGGTAAAACTGAGAATGGTCTCTTCATTTGCCTTTTCTTTAAACCATTCCCCTTTAGAATGTGAAGTCATAAGTCCCTCTTTAAAGACTTTTTGAAATTATTAGATTTTTAATTTGAGTCATTGTAGCAGGTCTTTTGGTTGCAGGCAACAGAGACTATCTCTGTCTAATAACAATAGAAGCAATCTATTGAAATGATATGTAGATTGAAAAACCAAAGCCCTGTCAAAGAAGAGCTGAAACTGAGAGATTGAGAGATCAAGGAACAAAAAATAATGAGGATTCCACTCTCTTCTGGGCATTACTGTGGTCAGGAAGAAATGCCACATATTGTCCATGATGAGGTCACCCAAGACAAGCATTTTTTTTTTTTTTAGACAAGCATTTTTGAGAAATGAATCTTACTGGTTCAATTGAGTCAGTGCTCAACCCTCCTGTGAGTAGGAGACCATCTTTAATAAAAATTCATAAATGCAGAGGGACTGTTTCCCAGGGAAAAAATAACATGCTATTACCAAACAAACAAACAATAAATAAATTTTATTGTTTATTTAAACAGGTAAAAACACAAATATCCACTACAGTAACTGAGCTAATCCCATCCCTCTCTCATGTTGGTTTTTTTTTTTTTTTTTTTTCCGGAAGCATGGGAATAGTCACTCATACTGATCACAGCATCTTCAGCAATGACAAAAGAATAAACTTGGATTAAATCTTAGTGTTGATTAAGGCATAATAAGCCAGCACATTAAAAAGAAATATTAATTGATGGTGACAAGGTAGGTGAGTGGAAGGAAATTAATATTTGGAGAGAGCCAGGTACTATGCTAATTGCTTTTCAGGACCCTCTCATTAATATTCATCCTGATCACAGGAGGAAGGCATTCTTATACTGATAGGGAAGCTGAGGATCAGAGAGTTGATGCAACTTTTTTTCAAGGTCACATACTTAATGACATACAAATATGATGATGTGGTGTATTACTGGAAATACAATTCCAAAGGAAAACAACATGCAATCGTTAGTTGGCTTTGCTGATGTAATGTTGCTGTTGTCACAGATAATTAGTACATAACGCCTCTGTTAGACCATTATGTTCTCTTGAGACCTAATAAAATAGAAGCATCTCTTTTTCTACCAGTATTGTTAGGATTATGAATATTATCACTAAACAGTGTTCTCTTTTCTTGCTAAAAATCTCAGTTGACAGTTTTTATTTGAAACCAGTCATCTTGTTTTTAACCCATTTGTCTTAGGTCAGATTTCCTAGCAGATCTTGAGGCAGGAGTTTGGGTTTAAGTGATTTATGTCAGGAGTGCTGTTCAGGAAGCAGACAATCAGAAATCCTTTAAAGGAAGTGAGGGAAACAATAGGAAAGAGGATGTGCTCAAGGGTGGAAATAGTGAGCCCTGACCTCATCCTCAAGGGACTCCAGAGCTTAAGTCACACTATAAAGTCCTTCTCCCTGACAGCAAGGTGTCACCTGTGGGCAGTTATGCAAAGCTGGGCAACTGTGAGTCCTTAGCAGATGGCATGCAGAGGAGCTGGAGGATGGGGGTTACCAGCTCTGTATAAGAGATCTGGGCCAGCTGTGAACAGTCAACTCTCATTTGGCATTCAGGAGTTGAGTCATTGCCAGGTGCAACTCTTTGGTCAAAGGGAGGATAGGTCTTTGCTTGCTCTCTCCTTGCAACAGAAGTTTCCACACCTCAGCAAACCTCCTTTCTAACAGGAAGAGCTCCTAGCTGAGCCTGCTCATTTTTGGCAGGAGGGTGTGTGTCCTTGCATACTTAACGACAATACTTAGCCATTGGCTGGGTTCGGACCTGCTTTCCTAATGTCACGGGATATGGCTTTGCCAAGAGGAGACTGGAATAGCATCAATGCCGTGTAGCTGAAACCTCACTCCTTCTTGGGTGGGACTTGAACCCAGCCAAAACTCAGATTGGGACTCAAACCCACGAGCTGGGACTTGAACCCACTTGCACCTCAGATTGGGACTTGAACCCACCATCCCTGACTAGGAGGGGACTCGAACCCACTGTCGTTTGATTAAAACCTCTCACCTGGTGTCAGGACTTACTGAAGCTCAGGTCCTTTTGTCTCGTTGCAGAAAGAATTCAGCATGAGGCAAAGATGCAGGCAAAGAGTGAGTTTATTCGTATAGGATGCTTGTGAGAGATAGAAGCAGACAGGCAAGGGAGCACAGTGCCGAGAACAAAGAGGGCTACGTTTTTATAATCAAAGAAAAAGCGGGGAGGGGAGAAGATCACCTTCTTCCTCATTTTTAGGTAGACATCAAGGTTTACATGATTAGTTCCTCCTTTGACCCTATATGGTCTAACCAGGACTGTCATGGTGCTATTTAAATCATATGTGTATTAGCAGAAGTGTGGTCACATATACTAAAATATGGTAATTCATCTTGGGCTCTGGTATAATGTCCCCTTTCTCCTATATCTCTGTCTCAGCTTCATGCAGAAATGCTAGTCTTCAAGGACTATCAAATTTTTGACTTCATGTAACAAGATTCACACCCTGTATCTGTTGTCTCGTGTTTTATCAGGGTTTGTGGCTTGAGTGTGTCTGGCACTTGGATGCACCTGGTCTTCCTTCAAAGTAGTGTAGATTGTTGCTAGGTTACTGGATTCTTGAGTGGTCATTAGCTTACAACAGTCTCCCAAACTCCCTTAAAATTCCCTTTCTGTCCTTAATCCCCTAGTGGGATTCCTAATCTGACTATTTAATTATCCTACTCTATCCCTACCATAGCTGTGATTCACGGCTGTAATTAGTGCACCAGTAGTTTAATAGTGAAATTTTGTATGGGAAAAATAGTACCTTTCTGTTTGTTTTCCTAGTTTGCAGGTCTAGCTTAAACATTTGTATCTTGTTTTTATGGCATAGGTAGATAGCTCTTGTTCTATTTCCCTTTTCCTTATCTGCCCCTCTTGAATTGAGTTTTGTGAACTGATACACTTTTGTGATTTAACAAATGTTAGGCTATTTAATATCATTTTAATGGATGAACACTGAGGCATTTTTAAGGTGGCATAAATAGGTATTTGCTGCTTTCTTCTATCTTTCCTTCTAAGGATAGTCAATTTGCATTTATTTTATTTTTACCAAATAGATCTTTCTGTGTCCTCCCTATACCCTCACCCCTTTCTCCTTCCCTAGATCACTGTGTTAGTTTAGACCTTTACGCTTCTTCTCTGGGCTCTTGTTAAATAGCTTGCTATGTGCTCATCAAAAGCGTAATGGTGATTTACAGAGAAATCGAAAATATGTGACTCCATCAACTTCATGGAAATGGCTTTACGGAGCTGAGATTCAGAAACACCCACTTCAGTGGAGAGGCGAGTATCTCTTATCTTCACAAAGGGACCCGACACCCATTACAGGGCCGAGGGATGTGTGAGCCCATCTCTTCCTCGAGAACCTTATCCTGGGCTTTCTCTGCGAAGCTTTTTAGCCTGACCTTGTGTGTCATAGAGGGTCTGTCTATGTGCCTGCCTGCTTACCTACTAAGTGCAAGAGACAGAACAGGCCCAACACACATTGAGTGCTTGTGACCAGAATGAAGGGCAGACCAATCCCCCAGGGGCCTGTACTCCCCTCCCTCCTGAGGTTTGGGTACCTCCATTCTTGCATCTCTCAACTGGCTGCCCTCCCCACAGCATCCACTCTCTTTCCCCAGATTCTCTGTGCTGCACTAGAGTCCTCTTTATCAAACCCAATTTTTATATCTTTTTATACCTTTTGAGTTCTTTTCTTATGCATACTTCACATAAAGTGAAACAATTACGGTTTTTAAAAATCAAATGATGTCGTTTCCCTACTTACATTTTACTGGTTCTCCATCATGTAATTGATCATGAATTGTATATAATTCTGTGTGTGTGTGTGTGTGTGTGTGTGTGTGTGTGTGTATTCACACACTGATCTCATACCAGTTTGTGTCTTTACATCCTACATGCCAAACCACTCACAGTTTTGGGAACACAACACGCTTTCTCAAACCTCTGAGTGTTACTACTTGGCATTTTCTCTTTATTTTAGAAATTCAGCATATGAATCTAGGGGAACCCATTTCAGTTCATAACACACTTGTTAAAAAGATTTCTGCCCAAAGGAAAAACAAACATTTTAACGCTTTTCTCAACTTTGCTAATTTCCACTCTACTCTTCCCTGACAGATTTCCTTGAGAGTTTTCGATTTCAAGTTCGATAGTTTATGAATATCCACTTGCTTTCAGAGTCCTAGCAAGTGATTCAAGGAGTGTGGGATATGTACTTTTCCTTCAGTTGGACGATAATTTTTCAAAGCGAGCTCACGTATTACGTAGGCTTTTATTTTTTATTGATTTCTTTGCCTTTTCCTTCTGTCTACCTGAGCCAGTCTCATGTCTTCATGAATGAACTCACATTTCACCTCCTCGGTGCAGTTTTCAGTGGCATTCTGGGCAGTGTTATCACTCTTTCTCCTGTGTTTCTGTAGCATCTCTTACATGCGTGCATTTTACTATTTGTGTTTGCCTATTTACATATCTGTTTCTCCTCTGAGACTTTGAGGGCAGATATATAAACACATATGGTTCCCCAAGGTTCAACTGGTTGTTTTCACAGGATTATGTTGGCCAAACACCTCATGGAAACCAGTAGAAATCCCACACCCTGCTGAAACACGAGGAAACAGACTCTTAGGTGGGACTCTCTCCAAGCAGACTGGGCAGTTCCTCTGTGAGTGATTTATTGAAAGCAGGCTCTTAAGAGAAACCTTTAAGGGAGTGAGGGGAGCCCAGTAGGAAATGGACGGAATTGGAGAGGTGTGGTTTCAGGAGTCCAGCTTCAGCCTGGTCCCAGGGGAAGCTCTGGATCGTGAGAGAGCATTGCCTGCCTTTAGGCAAATGAGCTGAGCTTTTATGCCTTTGGTCATGAGTCACCCCAGGAAGTGGGTAGTTGTAACCTCCCAGCAACTCTGGACGAGCTGCCTTCTGTAGGCTAAAGGGGAGCCTCCAGAAAAGGTGGGGGCATGGGAACACTGGCTTGGTAAAGGAGATCTGGGCAGGGGGCAGAAATAGCATCTGCTACTCATACTCAGATATTTGATGGCTATCAAAGAGAGGAATAGTTCACATGTGTTGAGATCTCACTTTTTGCAAGTGCTGTGCTACGTGACTTAAGTGTGAGGCTTGGGCCACTCGGCTGTCTATCCTAGATTCTATTTAACCAGCTTTCAGTCAGGGATAATATCATACTACAGATCTAGGTATTGAGCCAGGGAAACAATGTCTATTCCTGTGTTTCATCGAATTCAAGAAGCATTGATTGCAAAACACATCTTTATTTTATATTTCACTGTTCTACTATGAAGGAAAACACAATAATTCCTATTAAATTATAATGCAGTACTTTCTTATCTTCCATTATGTGACACAGGCTGCTTTCAGAGATGTTCAAAAACAAAAGTGTGCATGAAATTTGGAAATATAGAAATCTTGATAGCTAAATGGCAAGTAGGAAGAAGTTGTATTTCAACTTTTACAATATTAGATTATTAACTTAATTTCTGAGATTAACTCACAATGGGTTATTTTAAAAGACTTTAAAGTAATACAGTACATACAAGAGTTTGTAAGAATTATTGTACTTCTAAGTTGATCATAAGGATGGACTTTTGATAGAATCTGCATATACTATTTTGAAACTTACCTTTGGTCGAGGACAAGTATATGGTACTCTCATACATAATCATTATGTGTCATATCTGAGAAGAGATTATTAACTACGTTTATCAATAGTTATTCAGTGACTACTATGATTTGCTAGAATGGTATATACAATATTGAAAATAGTGTTTTCTTGTGCATATATATTATATTTATATATATTCTTTTGAAGTATAGTTGAGTTACAATACTATGTTAAAGGAATGAAATTGGGTCATTTGTAGAGACATGGTTGGACCTAGAGACTGTCATACAGAGTGAAGTAAGTCAGAAAGAGAAAAACAAATATCGTATATTAACGCATATATTTGGAATGTAGAAAAATGATACAGATGAACCTGTTTGCAAGGCAGAAATAGAGACACAGACCTAGAGAACAAATGTGTGGACACCAAGGGGGTAAAGTGGGGATGGGATGATTTGGGAGATTGGGATTGACATATATACACTAATATGTATAAAATAGATAACTAATGAGAACCTACTGTATAGCACAGGGAACTCCACTTCGCTGTACAGTAGAAAGTAACACGACATTGTAAAACAACTATACCCCAATTAAATAAATAAGTACCTGTTGAAAAAGAAAAAAAAAAAAAAACAATACCATGTTAGTTTCAGGTGTACAGCACAGTGATTCAGATTCTTTTCCCATAGAGGTTGTTACAAAATATTGAGTATAGCTCCCTGTGCTATACAGTAGATCCTTGTTGGTTCACCTATTTTATATATAGTAGTGTATATATGTTAATCCCAAACTCACAATTTATCCCTCCTCCACCTTCCGCTTTGGTAGCCATATGTTTGTTTTCTATGTCTGTGCGTCTCTTTCTCTTTTGTAAATAAGTTCATTTGTATCACTTTTTTAGATTCTACATATAAGCAATATCCTATGATATTTGTCTTTCTGTGTCTGGCTTACTTTATTTAGTGTGATAATCTCTAGGTCCATCCATGTTACTGCAAATGGCATTATTGCATACTTTTTTATGGCTGAGTAATATTCCATTGAATGTATGTATCACATCTTCTTTATCCATTCATCTGTTGATGGACATTTAGGTTGTTTCCATGTCTTGGCTATTGTAAATAGTGCTGCAATGGACATTGGGGTGCATGTATCTTTTCGAATTATGGTTTTCTCCAGATACAGGCCCAGGAGTGGGATTGCTGAATCATATGGTAGCTCTGCGTTTAGTTTTTTAAGGAGCTTCCATATCGTTGTCCATAGTGGATGTACAAACTTACATTCCCAGCAACAGTGTAAGAGGGTTCCCTTTTCCCCATACCCTCTCCAGCATTTGTTATCTGTAGACTTTTTGATGATGGCCATTCTGACTGGTGTGAGGTGATACCTCATCGTAGTTTCAATTTTCTTTTCTCTAATAATAGCTATGTGGAGCATCTTTTTATGTGCCTTTTGTCTATCCTTGTGTCTTCTTTGGCGAAATGCCTATTTAGATGTGCATATATGTTTTAATCTTCAGCACAAAGTATAAAACTAGTGAAGCTATTGACAACTTCAAAAGATGGGGCTCATCCACGTGACCTGGTACGCTGCACCATCTTCAATCCCTGCCCATTGCTTCCTCAGCACCTGTCTCACTTCAGGAGGTAAAAAGCCAAGGACAAAACCATTAATTCAGTGAAAACAAGACTTTTTCGGCTGATGTAATGGGTCATTCTATTACAGACTGATGTTTTTCTAATTCTCCAGCATTAGTGTGAACATCATAATATTAGTGTGAACATTATACATATTAACAATGAATCATTTTTAAATGAACCTTCTTTGAGCAACAGCCAAGTGAAATGAAACAATCATACTCATTATGGTTTAGTTTCGTTCGTTAGTTGAAACATGAGAGATTTCTTTATTTAGTCTGTGATAGAAAGGGCTTATTGCCTTAGCCAGCTAGTCGCTATTACCAAAATTAAAAACTATATAAATTATACAAAGCTATTCACAGAGGCTAGCATCAAAATTACTGTCCCTGTTGAGGACAAAATGATGTCTTCAGTTGAACTTCCAGATACAAAATAACAGCAAGAGATGAATCAATTTCTGGACCATTATTAAAGGATTAATGGTGGGTCCCAAGTCTCTGTTGACCAGACTTATCTTCTCCTTTACGGTTGGTATGTCTTTGCTTGGTTTTGAGTTGTTATTACAGAGGAAATTGCTGCCATGTTAAAGAAAGCTAAGAGCAGCCAAAAAAACAAATCTCATTTATTGTTTTTTTGTTTGTTGGTTTGGTTTTATGTACCATTGTCGGACAGTCAGCTTTGAGATATTTTACAAAATAACAAAATTTTCAATTGGTTAGTGTCTAAACTGATAAAAATAATATTTTAAAGTGGATTTAAAGATAGGTTCAAATTCACTTGCAGTCATTAACATTTTTAGGACTGAAAGTATAAGTCTTCAGAATTGTTTCTCCCTTGGGTGAAGGTAACACAGAAAAAGTTTTCATCTCATAGTTTGGTCCTCAGATATAAGTTTCAATTTTTCTCCTATCTACGAAACAATATCTCAAAGAAAGCCTAAAGGATAACCTTTTATGAGAATGTGAGAACATCTCTCCGCTGGACCATTCAACTTGGCTCAAGATGGAATTGTATCGTAGAAAAATTGAATAGCTTCAGATGTTATGAAACTGGGTCATCTCCCACCATCATGATTGATCAGAAACTACATCAGAATCAGTGGGAGTGGGAAAACCTGTGGAAATAACCACAGAGCTTAGATATATTTTACTGGAAATTCAACTCAACAATAGTTTAAACAGGTATTCTTCTTTAGTTGTTCTTTAGTTTGAGTTCAGGAAATTTATTTTCCAAGCTAAGAAAAAAGGCAATGAAAGGGTCAATGTTATACATTTTTTTACTTTTTATATTTTTTTCTGGTTTTAAAAATAATAGAGAAAATATAACTCATTGATGGAATAAAAGAAAAATCACTTTTATTTCTACTACCCTGTGATTCATTCATTCATTCCATGTACTGTGTGCCAGGCACTGGTCTAGGAACTGAGGCTCTAGGTGTAAAGTGATTCCTACCCTCACAGAGCTGACAGTCCCATAGAGGGAGATAGACAACAGCAAAAGTAAAGGATACAATGTGTTAGAAGGTGATAAGAGCGATGAAGAAAAGGAAAGGAAGGTCTTCACACTGCACACAACTTCAGAGTATACCATCCACATTCTATTTTATGAGAATCTCATTTTCTGGAACGATGCCACATGGCCCTAGGAAGGAAGGCTGGAGACTCTTGGTGAGAACAGAAAGATAAGGTGGGGTTTTGGGGCAATGGCAGGATTGCTCCAGAAGGTGACATGAAGATCTTGAAGGGGGTACTATTTAAAAGAAGAGAGTTCCAGGCCATGGGACCAGCCTATGCAAAGAAGAGAGGGTGTTCAGCAACCGTGAGGCCCAGGAGGAAGGCCAGTGTGATCAGACGAGAATCAGATGAGGACAGTAGCTGAAGATGATGTCTGGAGAGTACTAGAGAGGCTTATGAAAGGAGTGTGAGGTGCAGCCACTGGAGAATCTGAGCAGGGGAATCTGACATATTTTCCACAGTCACACTAGATGCTGTGTGGAGAATAGACGATGGGTCATGGGGTAGCCAGGAAGGAAGCCAGGCACCCTATCAAGAGGTGAATGAGGGGATCTGACGAGGATGATGATGATCTAGGAGAAAATGATGGTGGTTCGGACCAGGGTGGGGACAGTGGTGGATAGTGTTTGGATTCTGGATGTATTTTGGAATAAAGAGCCAATTAAATTTTTTTTTATATAACATATGATGTAGGAGAATAAAAATAACTTCAAGTTTTGGAGCACTGTTACCATAATAGAGTATATTTATCTAGTACTTTTGTATGGATTAGTGTATGTGCTATTTATATAAAATATTTTAAGGTTGTAATTCTACACTACCTACTACTGCATAAATTTTTCGCTTAATATATGTTATGACATAAGGATATTCTGCATTCTTAAATATTAGTTGAGAATATGATATTTAGAACAAAAGTTTTACAGCATTCCAAAAATAGAATATATTACCCAATGTACAGAATTGAGAATTGGGATGGGATCTGTCAGAGATTGGGGGCAGTGGGCAGAAGTCTTTCAGGAAGGGACCTGTTTGGGTTTGCTGATTTTTCATCTTGTCATTTCAGAGCTCCTTAGCTTGGGAGACTCACCAAAAAATTTCCTCTCTGAATTTGGTGTGGGAGCCAAGAGTTAGCTGGGCAGAACTCTGCTCGTTATCAGGAAAGGGTGCCCTTGTTCTAAGTTGGAGGTTACCCGATCTTCCTCCAATCCTGCCTGGGCTTTGCTCACCTAATGCAGACCTAGAGAAGCCATTCATCATGCTCTCCTCTATCCCGTGGTCTCCCCAGAGATGCTTGCGGGTTCTAAATATATACACACTGACCGTCACTGTCCCCATGCACAGCACAGTGGGTGCTACCAGGTTCTGCTGGAATCTCTTCCATGTTTATCTCAGACAGGCTGTCCCCTCAGCTGTCTGTCAGTGCTGTCTGGTTGCCTTCAGGTCCATCTGGTATATTTATACCACAACTAACAGAAATCACTTCTGCTCTTTGGTAGGTAGCTGTAGTTCCTAGTACATCCTTTTTTGAACTCTAATATGGGATTTTTCATAGTTTCATGTCGACGATCATGTCCATGTGCGCATGTTGTCTGAAAGTCTCTGAAACATTGTGTGTGTGCGTGTGTGTGTGTGTGTGTGTGTATCAAATACAACATCAAATGGAAACTCCAACTCATACAGTAACTTACTTCTTAAATTACTGTTGCATACTGATATTTCTCATGGCTTTGAGATATGGTTTTATGACTATTTCTGGCATGCAAAATAAATTTTAATCAGAATTAAAACACGTTTTATTAATTAGATAGTATTACAATTGTATGATGTATCTCATTTCTCTAAGTTGGAACTCACCTTTTATTTCACGTTAGAAAGATAGATACTGTGTAGATTTCAAAATATACAGATCAGCCTAGAAAATGAAAGCCTTGCCTAGAGGGAAGTAGGTTAAATAAGGGAAATACCGACTAACTTGGACTTACGGACACCACTGGTTATGATAGAGAAAGATGCCTGCGCAGAATTAGGTCTTACTTGACTTCTGCTATGATCCAGTTTAAGCAAGAAGATGACCATTTAAGTTTCGTGTTGCCAAAGTATCCATCCAGCCACCAATTCTTTCTCCACAATTTTATGGAATGCGTATGAGGAACCAACAGTAAAAACAAACAAACAAACAAAAAAACACAACAAACGTAAATTCCATCCTCATAGCATTTACTCTCTACTTAGGAGAAAGACAATAAACACACATATACCATGTCAGGTGGTTAGTAGTGCCATAAACATGCATAAAGCAGGGTAATAGGGTAAAGAATGAAGTGAAGGTGCTATGTTATATAAGATGATTAAGAAAAACCTCTTTAATAAAGTGGCATATGTGCAGAGAGCTTTAGAAGTGAGGGATTAAGTCAAGTGACCGTCCAAAGAAAGCCTGTTTTAGGCAGAGGAAAGCAAAGTGCAAAGGCTCCAGGACGAGAGTCAGCTGGCCTATTTGTGGAAGGGCAGGAGGCCAGTGAGCGGGGGAACAGGGGAGCAGAGATGAGGTGAAGAGGGCCTCGAGCCCTTCTGTGCCTGCCAGGCCCCATTATTTCTTTGTTCTTGTAGATCTTGAAGATGTTCCTATCTTCCAGAACTTCCTT
Organism: Eschrichtius robustus; assembly: GCF_028021215.1. NCBI lineage: Eukaryota > Metazoa > Chordata > Mammalia > Artiodactyla > Eschrichtiidae > Eschrichtius > Eschrichtius robustus. The sequence continues at coordinate 55,727,909 of NC_090835.1, read as the reverse complement.
TTAGAACAGAAATGCCCCCAAGGAGAGCAAGATCTCAAGCTCATTATCATTGTCATGTTCATTTTTCTGTTAACTACTTGAAGATTCGTGGAGAACCAGCAAAGATCTGATTTAAGGAAAACAAAGTGCCTAGGTGGTGAATTAAGGAAGGATAATATTATCAGAGAAAAGAGCATTATAATGTAGGTGAGAGGGTAACAAACAAGTTTATTTGATATTGGAGACAATTGTGTTTTGCCTACCCAAATTAATTCCCCTTAAATCCCTTTTTCTTTTCTGGAGGGCTCTAATTTTGCTCTATAGCACATGCTCCATTCTTAAGCCATATGCAGCCATTTGCTCTGAGAAAACAACCTTTCTCCCAGGCTCAGGAGGGTAGTATGTCTTGTGTAGTTTGAGCCAATCGTTGTAATTCCATTTTCCTCATTAGTGAATGACTTAGGAAACAGTATGTGACCATTTCTGTCCAATAAAACATGAGGAGAAGACTGCTTGAGGCAGGAGCTTCTAGTAAAAGTTATTTAAAAGGTACAGGAGGAAAAGGTAGCTAATTCCAGATATTGGCGGGTGAAGATATCTGTAGCCATCTTGTGACCATGAGGACAGCTATCAACATGCTGAGGGTGGCTTGCATTGTTATGTGATTGACCCTGGCACTATCCACTGATGGGCATTTTCTTTGCCTCTTGCTACAGAAAGGAGTTCCAGAATCCACACCAAAAGGGAATAAACCCCAAGAATATATTTTATATATACTTGTGATAACAAACATATGAAACAACCTATATATCTATCAATAGAGAATCATAAAACATTATAATTAAAATTTATGTCCCCATTATATGCTGTTTTCAAAGAAAATGCTCACCATATATTGTTGGAAGAAACAAGCACACGAAGATATAAATACGGTATTTTCTCCAGATGTCACATATATGGACAGAGAGTCAGAGAGAGAGAGATGGACAGAGAGATAGACACAGAGAGAGACAAATATATATTCATTATTCATAGAGAAGAAAAAAATCCAGAAGCAAATAGACCAAATACTAATAGCAATTACCTCTGGGTTGTAGAATCAGATGAGATCAGATATGTGAATTTGTTTTTATACGATTTTGCATTTCAACATTTTACAGTGAAAAGGTAGAGCTTTTACAGTCAGATGAAAAATTACTAATTTTACAAAAATCGAAGAATGATCCATGTGCCTCATAGGCCTTCTCTGACATAACTTTTAACCTGTCAGAGTCTTTCCCATGAACTGAGAACCTCTGCGCCCCTCTGTCCAGCTTTGCCTCAATCTGGCTGCTACATCAGGCTCTTGCCTCAGTTTGAATACATTGCGGCAGGCAGGGGTCTAAGCACCAGTGTCTCCAAAACTGATGAGAATTCCTTGCAATCCACCTGTCTGCTACCTTCCTCTGTCTCATGTGGCCAGTGGGGCAGGCCTGCAGCAAGTATGACACTGGTAACTCCAGGGTAGTCCACTTGGGCCACACCCTGCCCTTGGTTTCCGCAGCTGCCTGGGTGTACGATGGTGGCCTCTGGGCTTCATCCAGCCCTCCTCTTTGGTGAGGGCTGATGATCTACACAAAGCAGGGATGACAGCGACTGGTCCTTCTACATAAACCTTCTTCCACCCCATGGGCCAGGGCAGTGTGAGACTAACGCATGCATGCAGATGGCATCGGCAAGATTGCCGCATAGTCCAAATTAGGATGCAAGTCAGCTCGAGTCATTACGGAGGCTTGGGGCTTCTAAGCTAATTTACGGTGACCTGCAGAGGCTAAAATGAGGCAGAATCTGGATTGTTCCCCTATTATGAGACTCTGGGAATGACTCCTCCATCATTGGTAAGACAGGATATTTAGAGCTGAAATCTTTAATATTTCAGAAGACATATCAAGGAACAGTCTTAGTGGTCCCCACTATTTCCTGGCATCAGCACCACCTATAATCTGTCAGCCTATACGTATTGGGTGCTCCTCATATTATTTTTCTGTCCTATGACAGGGAAAGGAAACGGAGGGTGGAGGAACAGTTATATTACATGTGCACACGTGAGTGGTGTGACTGTCAGTGTGGGGATGCCCCAAGCTGTCACCGTTCAGGTTCCCCCCCAACTCAGAGACTGAGGCAAGGGCTTGTGTGCAGAAAGTGTGTCTGGAGGTGATTTCCTGAAGTAAGAGGAGAGTGGAAGGAGGAGAGTCCACAGTGTTATCAAGGTCACGCTAAAACGTTTACAGGGGGAAGAAAAGCTGCGGTTGGTCAGTGGGGATCAGTTTCACTGAGGCATCCTGAGAAGGGACAGAAAGGCTTGCAGATTGTCTGCCGGAAGGCTGAGAGGCAGGAACATGTCTCTACTAGCACCTGTCCTCCGCTGGTAGCTCAGCGCAGCCTTTGTGCAACCACCCTGGCCCTCAGCTTCCCTGGTCCAGCCATTGGTGCCATTTGCTGGAGGAGGGGCCCTCCATGCAGAGAACCTGTGCTGGCAGGAACTGTTCCCTCGAGCTGAGGTGGCCACGACTGTGTGACATGGTGACATGGACCACCAAGTTCCCAGGGTTTCCTCCAGGTGTGTGAACCTGAAAAAAACACACCTTGATTCACAGCCCTTAGAAATAGTATTTTCTGGATCAGAGCTTAAGAGTAATTAGATTTGGCCTATGCAGTCTGTATTTAATTCATTTATTAAGCACCTATTATGTTTTTGGTGTTGGGGTAACAAAAATGGATGGGGTAGTTTTTGAGATTCCAGTTTGGTACAGGAGATAAGCTCATTACGATTAAATGTGTTACCTACTCGAAGGAGGTATGCATAGGGCACCTAATGTGGTTTCCTGGGGAAAGTTGCTTTTATTCCAAACTAAGGAAGACTCCAGAGGGAGGTAAGAGCTGGGACATACATATGTGTGTGTGTGTGTGTGTGTGTGTGTGTGTGTGTGTGTGTGTGCATAAAATTCTTCCTTTCAGAAGAGTTGTCTGCTTTATGTGAATTATTTATTCTTATTGTCAAAATTCAAATCTAGAAGAATGGTGAGATTCATGGAGTGCAAAATGATCACACAATAGACTGGTTTTAGTGAAAGTGCATTTTCATCCCAATTCATATTTATGCTTTGGATACTTTTATATTTTTGGTTTCCCGGTAGTTACTTAAGACGCAGATGTAGAGAATGGACCTGAGGACACAGGGAGGGGGAAGGGTAAGTTGGGACGAAGTGAGAGAGCGGCATGGACATATATGCATTACCAAATGTAAAATAGATAGCTAGTGGGGAGCAGCTGCATAGCACATGGAGATCAGCTCAGTGCTTTGTGACCACCTAGAGGGGTGGGATAGGGAGGGTGGGAGGGAGACAAAAGAGGGAGGGGATATGGGGATATATGTATACACACAGCTGATTCACTTTGTTATAAAGCAGAAACTAACACAACGTTGTAAAGCAATTATACTCCAATAAGGATGTTAAAAATAAATAAATAAAGAGCAACCGTGCAGCTTATTCCTAGGTTAGAATTTGTATTCAGCCAAAGAAAACCTTTGCACCTGCCACTAAAATGCGTCCACTTCTGGGTGGAATGCACCAGCTGCTCCCCAGCCTCCGACGGCACGCCAGGCAGCTCAGGGCTGAGAATGAGGCATCATATCCCAGGCAGATGAAACTGGTGCGGAAATTTCAAGTCAACAGAATGCAATTACCCAAACTGAAATGAGGCCAGGGGCATATCAGGAGGCCCTTCCCATCTGTTGAGGAGAAGGATCACTAGATATTTAACAAGGGCAAGTGGTCAGGATCTTAGTTCTAGGAGTCATTTAAAAGGCAGGCACTTACACAAAGACTAAAGGAAAACTGCACCTGGTATGCAAATCATACCTCTTCATTTGAAAAGAAATATCATAAAAAAAAAAAAGATGACATTTCCCCACCCAAAAAATAAATAAATAATTAATTAAAAAAAAAAAAAAAGAAATAACACTAAGACCTAGAAGATCAGTCCCTTCTTGCTCTGGGAGGAAAGAAATGTTTACGGATGGGGAGGTGAAATATTTCTACATCACCTCCTCTTAACAAGGACAATTGGTTATCCTGGAACTGACAGAAAGAGATTTCCCAAACCAAACTTATTGAATCCAATACATTTATCCCTGGTTGTAATGGACAGGTCCTTCCATTACCAGCTTATGGAACAACACTGTATGATTTTTCTAGGGGTCTTGACACAGCATTGTTTTTTACCAAGAAACAAACCTAATTTTTAGACTTTGCAGCAAAAAGAAATAAGCTGGCTTGGACAGCAGCCTCTAACAGCTGTTGTGTGTTGGTTGCTCATCGGAAACGTGGAATCCACAGGTTCGTTTCAGCGCATGGATCCCCTGCCTGTCTCCCCGTCCTGAGTAACATGTGTATCTTTCTCCCGGAGAGAACAGAAAAATCTGTCTCAGTCTCCAAGCCAATATGAACCCAAGTATTGCTACAAGCCCCCCACACCCCTTGTCAGGTAGAGATGAAGAGTGAGGCATCTTGTACCAGATCTGGTTTGATGGGAATCCATCACACTGAGAAATAGACTGGCTTTCCTATTTTCCTCTTAATAATCTGCCCTCTTTATGGACCAAGAACTCAGCATTTCCAACCTAAGGGAGAAATAACAGAAGGCATCACTGGGCCAGATGTCTCCTTTTCCAACCGCTGCTTTGTGGAGATGTGCTGTCCCCGGGTTCCTCTGTGCTGCTCCCCGAAGTGAGGTGTGACAAGCCATCTCTGTATCCTCCCTCAAGGGACTGTTCGATGCCATGCTGGTGATCCTTCTCTTCCTCCCTGGAAGTAGAGAGGAAGGAAAAGAGATGAGCTGGTAAGGGATCTTACTCAGCATTGGAAAAAAGAAACTTCCTTTGTTGGGGTGGTTCGCTTTTAACTCTGCTTGCAAAGGCAGCGATCTGGGGAACCTGAGAGGTGGCCGGGGCTGGAGGGGCTGAGGCAGTGAGGTGTCATGTTTCATGCGGCTTCCACCGTGGGAGGGAAGGTGCCACGGGCGCCCTGACAGGCTGAGTTATTTGCAGCATCTCTCTGTGTCGCCCCCCACCCACCCTCGCACCCCACTGTGTGACAGCACACAATGTCATCATTTACCTGTCACAGCGGCAGTTAAGGTAGGAGATCGGGGTCCCAAAGTCCCAGGGTCTTCACACTGGTTTCTCCACCCTGCAATGCCAAACCTTCCCAGAAATTCTCCTAAGAAAAGCCCAGACTGACCCATGGCCCATCCCAGCCATGAATAAGCACTGTTCTTAAATTCCTAACTCTGAAGAGGTGTAGGTATTTGACGGCTCTTGCTAAATTCTGACCTGTGCTTTAACTACTTTTCTTTACTAATTGGCCAGAACAGATTTCTTAACTTCATTCATCCTTTCTTTTTTTTTAAATTTCTTGATAATTTGTAACAACATTTATCTCTCACAAAGGAAAACAGAGAATTTATTAGTAAATGTTGACCTAGGGCTCTGCAAAAGTTAAAAACTTGGCATTATTATCTAGAGGTTTAGCTTATACTAATTACCTCTGAGCTTCACTAGCCCTATATAACAAGCTACCTTCTGCACATTTTATGTGAAAGCCGCTTTTCTGAAAGGATGAAAGTTGTCGGAGCCGGGAATGAATTAGGTGCTAAGTTTTATTTCCGACTAAATAATTCTCCTCCAGGTGAGGAAACTTTTAGTAGTTAAATTGCTAAAAATGAAGATTCTACACGACAAAAACAAATCTCCAAGCAGCAATTATTTGCCTGTGTTCTTAGCATTTATGAGTCTCAGTAAACAGTCAGTACATTTATGTTCCCCCCATTACCTTCAGTCATAAACTTCCTTGAAGAAAAAACGAATAATTACGTTTCCTGACTGCAGAATGAGCATAAACATTCAGAATAGTGAAGACTTCCCGGGATTGAACTATTTTCGAGGCATTGGCTAAAGAGTCAGGTAACTGTTTGGCCTTATTTTAGTTCCACTCGGGGATGTCATCTCTAGAAGGCAAATCATAATCCATGCGAGGCTGTTACTGAATGCAAGTTCATGCTCGACACACAGTGAGGCCAAACGAACCGAAATGTTTGGAGCAGAGAAAAGTTTATTTCAGGGTCATGCAAGGAGAATGGGAGGAAACCCCAGACTCCCCGAAGGGTTTCAGCAAAGCACTTTTAAAGGCCAGGTGAGGGAGGGGCGTGGTTAGTTGTAGCAAACTTCTTGGTGTCAGAATCCTTTGTTCTTGCATTGGTCCAGGTAGGTCAGGTCATGATGTTCCTATAAACCTCCAACAAGAAAAATGTTATTTTCAGTTCTGCAACTGTTTATCTCTGTATGAATAGAAAAGAGTTAAACCCTTAAAGGTCAGAGCCTTGAGAATGGGCTATCCTGTATATTTCAGGTTATACGCGAAGCAAAGTCAATCAAATACAAAGGTTAAAGTAAAAGAAACAGATCTAATATGGAGTCAGATTTGTTCTTCCCTATGACAGGGCGGGCTGCTTTTGGATTTGGTGTCTCCCAGCACACAGCTGCTGGGAATGGCTGGGGGTCACACAAAGCCTGTGGCTCAGGTGTGTCAACCTCAGGTGTGATGCTGGTGTGAGTCTCCCATCCACTCTGGGGCCAGCCAGCGTACCCCTGTAGCCAAAAACATGTAGTCTCAACTTGGTTTAACAAGTGTATCCTGGGACCGTGGGATACTGGAGTCAGAAGGGGACCTTAAATGACCTAATCACAACCTTCATTTTACACTTGGGAAAACTGAGGCTCCAGCTAGGGAGTTGATTTCTTCAGGGTCAGTCACTCACAGTCAGAAACCCTGCGTACCTGGGTTTGGTACTCTTAAATGTCATCCCTGGGGTCAGGAAGGTGGCATAGGGTAGAGGGTAAGGAATAGACAAAGAAAAGAAAGTGAGTTAGGAAATTTGCAGGAATGAATATTTTCCTTTGTAGTTCATGTGGGTTTCATTATTCTTTGTATTGCAATCGGAAAAGACATCAATGCAATGTTTTCACCACTAGAAATGTGCAAATAGAAATGAGAGGACATAAGACAATTGTGTATTTCCTAGATGGGCACTTTTCAAACTCTCCAGTGAAGGACTCGTTTTTGTTTATTTCTAACTGACTAGCTGATATTTCTGTAAATTACTAGAAAAATGAAATGCAAAAAGCAGACTTTCAAACTACAAGTCCACACTTTCATTACTTAGAGACAATAGACATAAGATTCTTCCTATAAAGTTGATGGACACTCAGCCTCAAGCCCTGTGCTCAGTAGATATGGTAGGGTCTGCCCATCAGCATTTGTCTGGGGACCACCCTCAGGTAGCGCTGTTCCTGACCGCCTTTTCCCTTGTATTTTGCACATTGTCTGGTTTGAGTGTTGCACAAATTGTCTTGGTTTGACAAATGTTGCACATTTGTCTTGGTTTGAGTGTAAAGACGATTGAAAATATTAGGCGTTGCCAGTTGTCCTTAAATTTAAACTCTATCAATTCTTGTGTCCTCTGAAAGGCCTGTGAACTGTGTCAGTGCATCGGTTAGGAGTAGGTTTGGCCAGATTTAGGAACTTAAAAATACAGAACACCAGATAAATTTGAATCTCAGACAAGCAATGAATAATTTTTATAAGTATGACCCAAATATTCCATAGCAATATTTGGAATATAGTTATATTAAAAACATACCATTTTTCTGAAATTCGAATTGAATTAGGTGTGCTGTATTTTATATGGTAACTCTAGTTAGTAGTATCCTTTCAGCTTAGACTTCTGCAACTCTGGATTTTTCCAGCAAGAGGAATCCGTCTAGCCAATCAAATCTGGCCATATCAACCCAGCTTGCTTAGCTATTGGCAGGTGGAAGCTGGACGGTTGATACAAACTGATGATCTTCCTTTTAGAAAAATGTGTTTCCCATGTAACAAAGCAGCTATTCATCTTTCTCTACTTTGAGGCTTTTAGTTTGGGGTTTTCCAAAGCTCTGGTCCCACTAATGGCACAAGTCATGGCAGACGGTGTACCTGTAAGAATGGCCACTAGAATCTGCCAGTTATATCAGGACCAAATTGACTCAATGGACTGGAAATAGTGACATTCTTTGCATGGAAATATACAGGGAGGCATAGTGATAAACCAAAAGAAAAAAACATTCTTGGTTTCTACAACATATTGTAAACAAGCTGTCAGAGCTGCATCAATATTTTTAAAAAATAAATTCAATGAGAAACTTAGAAGTACAAAGGCAGAATTAGTTGAAGATAAAAATAAAATCTTAGATACGATGCAGTTTTATTTTCATCCTTTTGAAGCTATATCCTCTGCCATTGGTTGCCGTTATTTTTTCATTATCCTCATTGAATAAGAGAATAGGTCTTTAGGTCTTTTTTTTTTTTTTTTTAAGACAATGGCTTTTTAATATTTTTAAATTACTTTATTTTTAAAATATTTATTTATTTATTTGGCTGTGCCGGGTCTTAGTTGCAACATGTGGGATCTTCACTGCGGCATGTGGGATCTTTAGTTGCAGAGTGCAGGATCTAGTTCCCTGACCAGGGATCGAACCCTGGGCCCCTTGCATTGGGAGCACAGAGTCTTAACCACTGGACCCCCAGGGAAATCCCAGTCTTTAGGTCTTAAATGAGAGTTTTGACTTTTTTTTGATGTAGAATTGATGCTTCCAGACTTTAAAGGCTTAAACTTTTCTTAAATTGCTGTCTCAGGTAAGGAGTAAATGGCTACTTAAAATACACATGTAATTTATTTTGATATCGTCACTTCTGGGAGTTTAAATTTCCTCTCAACTAATAATAAAAATCTTACTTAGAAATATATATATATATATTTTTAAACAATGTTTATTTCACTTAATGAAACATATGCTGATTTTAAGACAAATTGGAAAATGCCAAAATTTGTCAAAAAGAAAAGTAAAATCACCAATAACCCCACCAGAAAGGGAAAGTTTCACTGTTGCTATTTTGATGCAGTTCTTCTATTGTCTATGTGTTTATATTTCATAGTTGAAAACCTACTGCATGTACAATGTTCTGTTTTTTCTGAATTTTTATATTTTCCATTAGCTGTTCAAGTTAAGCATTTCCCATATTGTTAAAAATGTTTTCTAAGGATCATTTTAACGGTTGAATTAACTTTATACTGTAATTTATTTAATCACCTAGAGTTGGACATTCAGGTTTCTCTAGTTATTTACCATTAAAATGCTAATGATGATCTCTTTTAGATTCTTAGAACTGAAGTTACTGGGTGAAAAGGATGGAGAGTTTTAAAGCTATACATTTTGTTAAGTAGACATTTAATAGAAATGTATAAGAGTGCCCATTTCATTGACCTCCACTGCTGCCATATTTTCTTTCATTTTATTAATACATTCTCCAGAGAAACACAAGTAGTGAGATGTGTATTTGCATATATAGAGAGATAGAGAGAGAGAGAGAGAGAGAGAGAGAGAGAGAGAGAGAGAGCAAATTATTTTAATGGATTGGCTCACATGAGTGTGGGAGCTGGCTCATCACAAAACTGTAGGGCAGGCTGGCAAGCTGGAGATGCAGAGAAGAGCTAGTGTTGAGTCTTTAGTCCAGCTGTAGTCTGGAGACAGACTTCCTTCCTTCTCGAGGGACCTCAGTCTTAACTCTTAAAGCCTTCAACTGATTGGATGAGGCCTACCCACATTATGGAGGGTAATCTGCTTTACTTAAAGTCTACTGATTTAAGTGTAAATCATGTCTAAAAAATACCTGGCAACAACATCTAGACTGGTGCTGACCGTACAACTGGGCACCATAACCTTGCCAAGTTGACACATGTAACTGTGTATTAACCATCACATCTGTCATCCAAATAGAGGTTATGCTGTGTGACAGACAGCCACGCTCTTTCTTTCCAGTTTGCTATGAAGACGTAAGTGACTTATTTAGGATGTTTCTGTATACTGTGAGTTTTATGTTTTAAACACAAAGGATTTCTCATCCGATTTTGGAGTAAAGCATTTAAGATTTCAATCAAGGACACTGAGGAAAGAGCCTGAGTTTGGACCTTATACAGAAATGAGGCAGGAGTGTTCCTCTACTACGTGATAACTGGGTGAGTGTGGATCAGGTGGTTAAACCTGCTCCTTCTCAATTTTGTAAAGTGTGAAAAATCATCCCCAGTTCCCAGGTACTTGTGAGTTTTCACTGAGGAAACATTTATAGGCGTCTCCTCCAATGTCTAGTATGTAGTTGGCCATCTATATCTGTGTTCATTTACTTCTTTGCCTTCTTTATCTCTTAACTAGTTAACACCACACCCCAGTACTAACTCCAAATAGTCAGTGAAAGAACACTTTCCTTCTTCTGAGTGTTCAGTATGATAGCAATTCTCCTCCCATGAAAAAAAATTTGTTTTTAATTTTATTGAAGTATAGTTGATTTACAATGTTGTGTTAATTTCTGCTGTACAACAAAGTGATTCAGTTATATATATATATATATATATATATATATATATATACACACATATATCCTTTTTCATATTCTTTTCCATTATGGTTTATCACAGGATACTGAATATAGTTCCCTGTGCTCTATAGTAGGACCTTGTTGTTTATCCATTCTCTATAAAATGGTTTGCATCTGCTAATCCCAAACTCCCAATCCTTCCCTCCCATACACCCCCTCACCCTTGGCAACCACAAGTCTGTTCTCTATGTCTGTGAGTCTGTTTCTGTTTTGTAGCTATGTTCATTTGTGTCATATTTTAGATTCCACATATAAGTGATATCATATGACACTGGTCTTTCTCTGTCTGACTTATTTCACTTAGTATGATAATCTCTAGGTCCATCCATGTTGCTGCAAATGGCATTATTTCATTCTTTTTTATGGCTGAGTAATATTCCATCATATACATGTACCACATTTTGTTTTTATGCTATGATGGTTAATATTTATTTATATTTTATATTCTACCAATTTTCAGAACGTTTTTGAGTTAGGTTACAGTAAAAACATACACAGAGTTATTTAAAAGTCATGTTTTGGAAAAATATTTAAGGACATGGAAAGGTAATTGTTATTTTAAAAAAGTTACACAGGGTTTCCACTATATTTTCACAGCTTTGTAAAAGAGAATACACATCTAACCTGGAAGAACATATACCAAAATTTTAAGAGGAATGATTATCTTTGAATTGTAGTATTTAAAAATTTTCCCTTTTCTGCATTTCAAAAGTACAATGTAAATCATTATTTTTGCAATCAGAAAAACATAATGTTATAAACGTACATGCATACATATAATAGGATAGAGGTGGGAAATAGCATAGAGAAAAGAAAGTCAGTATATTTTGTTTTCCTGAATAAATGAATCTAAAATTTACAAGACTTGTTCATTTCCTGAGGCTTATAAAACAGCTACAAATTGTTCATACTTAGTGTTTTAATTAATACACAATTTTTTTTAACATCTTTATTGGAGTATAATTGCTTTACAATGTTGTGTTAGTTGCTGCTGTATAACAAAGCGAATCAGCTATATGTATACATATATCTCCATATTCCCTCCCTCTTGTGTCTCCCTCCCACCCTCCCTAACCCACCCCTCTAGGTGGTCACAAAGCACAGAGCTGATCTCCCTGTGCTATGCGGCTACTTCCCACTAGCTTTCTATTTCACATTTGGTAGTGTATATATGTCCATGACACTCTCTCACTTTGTCCCAGCTTACCCTTCCCCCTCCCCGTGTCCTCAAGTCCATTCTCTACTTCTGCATCTTTATTCCTGTCCTGCCCCTAGGTTCTTCAGAATCACTTTATTTTTTTTTTTTAGATTCCATATATATGTGTTAGCATACTGTATTTGTTTTACTTTTTCTGACTTACTTCACTCTGTATGAGAGACTCTAGGTCCATCCTCCTCACTACAAATAACTCAATTTCGTTTCTTTTCATGGCTGAGTAATATTCCATTGTATATATGTGCCACATCTTCTTTATCCATTCATCTATCCATGGACATTTAGGTTGTTTCCATATCTTGGCTATTGTGAAGAGTGCTGCTATGACCATTGGGTTGCATGTATCTTTTTGAATTAGAGTTTTGTGCAGATATATGCCCAGGAGTGGGATTGCTGGATCATATGGTAGCTCTATTTTTAGTTTTTTGAGGAACCTCCACGCTGTTTTCCGTAGTGGCTGCACCAATTTACATTCCCACCAGCAGTGTAGGAGGGTTCCCTATGAAACTTCAGTTTTTACTTTTTGTGAGTATGTTTCGTTTCACCTTCCATGATTTCCTAAAGTAGCATGCATTAACCACTGATAAATAAATGAGATGATTTTAGATAATCATTTTATTTATTCATTTATTTAACGCACATTTATTAAGTGTGTATTAAATTCCAAGGACTGCTCTAGGTGCTGGGGATATAACAGGGAACAAGACAAATATGCTCCTTTCCCTTGTGGAGCTTAGATATTAGCGGGGGTGCTACTCAAGCAAGGAAACCAATTAATACAGAATCAAATGACAAGTAATGTTGGATTAGTCAGGGTAGGCTAGGTGATGCTGTGGTAAGTCACCAAATCTCAATAGCATAATCCAACAAAGTTTACTTCTCATGCATGGCAAGTCAGTGGCTGGTCCAGGTGACTATTCAAGGCAGCTGTTCTCACCCCTCTGAGATGCTTACTCCATATCACCACATGCTTGCCTCAGAGAAGAGTGGACTGGAGAATCAAAGAGCAGCAGTTAAAGCTTTTGTGGGTGTCGCTCGTAAAAGCTTCATATTTTATTGGGCATAGCAAGTCATGTGGCCGTTCCTCCTTTCAATGAAATGGAGAAGTGTGAGTCTTGCTAATCCTAGTGGTAAAGGAGATCCAGATGCGCCCACCACAGTATTGAGTGCTACGACAATGTATATAGAGAGTTGGTGGATAGTGTGCATTTTTTAAAAAGATAATAGAAGCAAAATAAACATGAGCTTTATGTATATTATTGCTTAGAATTCTAATAAAGTTCACATGGATTTCAGAAAAAATTGAGCCAACTTAAAGAAAATTATTTTTATTGTTTCAAATTGGTACTCAGATATGAGAAAAAACATTAAGGTCATTTGTGAATGGTTGAAGTTTGAGACGTATTGATTTGTACGTCTCTCTGAGGACGTGGGTGATGATACCGTATTTATACTGGTGCCCTCGATTTTTTAGGCCCAGAATAGAGGCTCAATAAACTGTTGTTGAAGTTAATATTGTTCATTGTTTTAAACTGCTCTTGCTTTTCTACTTAACTGTCTTGAACTATAGTCCATTGTAGTTTTGTCTTGAGGCTTGAAATTTTCTTCCAAGGCCAATTTTTATTGTCTTTATCTACATTAATATTTTTACATTCAATTATCATTTAAGTTTGGGCCACACATACTTGAATGGTAGTCTCTTTCTTCTCATTTGTCTCAGACATTTTCTTAAACCATTGGTAAGGATTCAGTAGGAGAAAGGAAAGTTGTAACATTAGTGTTGGAATTTGCAACCTACCATCTTGTCTTTAAGAAAACAAACAATTTTTATGTTTCATACTCATTTGGCAACTGCTGGGTTGGAAAGAGATTTCAGAAATTTGAATAAAGAGGGCAGGAAATGACACAATTTTTGCCTTTTATGTTTTACTCAAGGTCATGCATGTCTTTCTTAAAGGTAAAATAGAATACTCCTTTTGAAGATAATATGATTATGGTTTTTCCTTATATCTCTACTGTTCTTTGACTTTTGACTAAGTCTTTGTAATTTACAAAAATAAATCATCCAGGGCTTCCCTGGTGGTGCAGTGGTTGGGAATCCGCCTTCCAATGCAGGGGACACGGGTTCGAGCGCTGGCCCGGGAAGATCCCACATGCCGCAGAGCAACCAAGCCCCGGGGCCACAACTACTGAGCCTGCGCTCTAGAGCCCGCGACCCACAACTACTGAAGCCTGTGAGCCGCAACTACTGAAACCCGCACGCCTAGAGCCTGTGCTCTGCAACAGGAGAGGCCACCGCAGTGAGAAGCCCGTGCACCACAACGAAGAGTAGCCCCCGCTCACCACAACTGGAGAAAGCCCGCGCGCAGCAATGAAGACCCAACGCAGCCAAAAAAAAAAAAAATTAAAATAAATAAATAAATAAATCATCCAGAGAGGGGACCCAGTTCTTCTCTGAGTGGCTAGGTCGAGAGCAAACCAGAAGAGTCTCTGTCTCTACCCAATTGACCCTTATTTCAATACCATCACTTCCCCATCTCTGGATGTATGTCTGAAACATCCTCTCAGTTCTGTTAGCCAAGAACTTGTCTTAAATGAGTGCCTCTCCAGTCTGTGCTGTGAATCACGTGAATCTATAAGAGTCCATGCCCTTTGATGCAGTTTGCTGCTTTTGGATTTGTACAAAATTTGTTTATTTGGCAAATGGCACACAGCTGCCTTCTGATTTAGAGAGTGCCTTAAACTAGTTCCCTCCTACCTTAACTTGATCATTTAAATGGAAAGTGCTGCAGCTCCAACAGAGCAGACATGATATAAAAACTATTTCTGATATGACTATCTTGCCCCCCGAATCTCCATGGCTACTGGGATCTCTGAGGGAAAAAAAAAAAAGAAAAATGAATAAAACACAGGTTTTATGATCCTCACAAGGGCTAAACTGTCTTTACATTATTTAAGAAAAGCTTTAAATGTTCAGTGAATGTTCTTAAGCTAATGACAATTAATGCCCAGAAAATACCGATAATCCAATGGAATAGAATAGATTTTGGGAAGTGGCAATTTGTGTAGAAATTGCTAATAGTATTGACACATACTGGGAATTTGCATATAAGTGGGCTATAGCATGCACTGAGAGAAGTTATTTATTTGGCCTTTTATTTGTAAATAAGACAGTAGTCCTTTCCCTTTAAGGAGCATCTTGGCAGTCATGAATGAAAGAATACTGATGTCCTTTGTCCAAAGTGGCCGCGTTGGCAGAAGCCATCTAGGATCCTGATCCTAGGTGTCTTATAATTTGGAGGAACCCCAATCTTTCATTTGGGAAGACAGCATTCTGTCGTTGAAGATGATTTGGATAGAGTCCTGGCTGTACTGTTAACCATCACTAATTTAGCTTTCCCCACCAAATTCCACCAAGGCTTGTAGATCTTGTCCCAGCCTCATTCTCTACTCTTTACTCCTCTACTCTTTACTTGCTCCCTTCCAGCCCCTGCACTATATCTGGCACATTCCAAAGACACATGCTTGCTGCCAGGCTTTCTGTTCTTACTGGTCCCTCAGCCTGGGATGCTCTTCCCCAGGTGCAGGCTTGTGTTTATTGAGCAGATCCAAGGTGTTATCAATGCTTCACATATTTAACTCAGTGAATTCTCAAAATAACTGTATGAAGTGGGCAGTGGCATCGGATGGATGAGGCGCCTTGTTCTGAACTGTGTAGCACTATATCCCCTGCACCCAGAAATGTACTGAAAGATGGATATGAGTTGGGTTAGAGTTGTTTCTCATATTTAAGATGTCTTATTCAAACATTTACGGAGCAACCATTTGGTGCCAGACGCCATGCCAGTTTTAAAAAAGATGAAGGTAAACAAGAATGATGGGACCCCCTCCTTTCCTGCTTTTCCTGATGCTCTTAGAGCATCGTAGAGAAAACAAGCAATTCATAGGCAGTGACATAAGATGAGCATTATATTAGCGTAAATACAAGGTGCTGTGGGAAAGCCAGAGTTCATAGGAAGCCACTGGGTGTGGGTGGTGCTGAGACCAAAGGGTGGGCTGGAGGATCTGCTGAAGGTGGGTCTGGGAGAGCCCCCCTGGCAGAGGGGATGACCAAAGGTCCTGAGAGCACAGCCCAGTCCTGAAAGCAGGGCAGTGTCACTCAGGCATCAAACGTAGGGGGCAGGGTCTACTGTCTGCCTCTGGAGAAGAAAGTTAGGTTTTTAAGTGACTTGAAAAGTATACCAAAAGTCAGGACTCTATTGTCTGAGCAGTGAGATGCTGCAAAGAATTTTGAAATCAATGGGATTTTTATTTAGTATCTGATTCAGTTGACTCTCTCCAGCTAGGTAAGTTGGAAGTAGTTCCATTTTCTAGATGAGACCTCTGAGTCCCAGAAGAACACATAAACATTGGCAGACTTGATTTAATTTTCTCAGTGACAGGGCTTCTACCTCCTACTCTCCACCCTCTCCCCTTCCTTCCTTCCGATCGTCGTTCTTGTCAAAAGTCAAACATAAAACTATGTGCCCACCATCCTGATCTGTCTCCAAGGAACCTACCTGCACTCACAGGGCTCCCAGAAACCAGACCCCTGCGGGAAGCCCATTGCCCCGGGGGTGGTAGGGCTTGTACATGGGACCACATTCTCTAGTCTTCTTGCCTAGGAAGCTGGATTTGTACCAGGAACCTTTTATCTGAAAAGGCGACTCTGGGCTGGGGAGAATACAGCCGACTTGACAAAGTCGAGAGGAGTTCAGTGCTGGTCTGCCCACGCTCTGGGCATGCGTGAGCCCTCAGCAAAACACAGCTGGCACGTCTAATTTTAGCCTCGCCTGCCTTGAAAAGGGACCCTTTAAGGAAATATATTTCCCCTGAAACAATCTGTATTATAATGTAGCAGCTGATAGACACGTCAGAATACTACTTATTATTGGTGGAGAAACACCCTGCCAAGTGATTATGATTTTTGTTCTTTGTGTTTGTGTACGATGATATCAGGAAAGTGATTAAAGCCTCCATGAATCATAAAGAGATAGACAGTGAGAGAAACAGTGATTTTATTTATCAAGACGATCATAAACCGAAGGGGACACCTCTTTTGATTTTTACAAAATGGATGTAATGATCAGATTGATTATTTCTGCTATGATAAGTTGCTAATTGTGATCTGATGATGCCTGGCTTGTTACGAGCAGTCCTGGAGTAGACTACAACATTTCTTCAATACTTACCATCCTCCACGTCCTCCGAGAAGTAAAAGGTTCGTTTTTAAAGCAGGTCTTGGATTCCTTCGGCTTTTAGTGCGTTCACAGGTTTTGAAAGCATCCGGGACACACTTTTTCCATTTTCACCAGCCAGCTTAGTCCGTCTGCCTTGATTTTTTCCTCTCTCCCCTTCCTCCCTTCGTCCTCCTGTCCCTCCCGGGGTCTGCTGTGTTTTGTTTCGCAGTGTGGCTTACCTGGAAACTTGGCAAGCAAAGCAAAGAAGGCAGCTCTTGTGCGGGGTTGATGGAGGGAAGGATAAGGAATCATCCGCCGCCCACATTTGAGTTCCCCGGGAATCAGCGGCAGCGGTAGCAGCTTTGCTGCAAAAACCGCTTTGCTATTCGAGATAGCCAGTAGAGGGAATCGGAACTTTGCTTGCAGCAGGGGTTGAAGCAGCCTTTTTTTTTTTTTTTTTTCTTGGAGGAAAGACTGCAGCCTTCTGGACTGCGTACGCTGCTCCCTGGAGGGGCTCTCCGGGTCCCACCCACTGGCTGGAAGGAGGGGACGTGAATGAAAGGACAGGACAAGCACCGAACACCATGTCACTCTGGGAGGGACACAGCAGCAACTGAGCTGTGAGAGGTTTTTTTTTTTTTTTTTTTTTTTTAGTTTTTCTTTTTCCCTTTCTTTTTCTTTCTCCCCCCCCCCCTTTTCTTTTCCTTTTTTTTTCTATTTTTTTTTTTTTTTTTTTCGTTTTCTTTAAGGTGGGGAAAGAGACACACAGGAGACAGGAAGCTGATCTGCAAGATTTCCGAGTTGTGCTAAAAGGACTTTGATTTTTTTTTTTTTTTTTTTTTCCTTTACAAACGCTGGCAATTGACATCACTAAGGACAGCCGGGTAGAGAACAAACTGCCTCATCCCAAGTGGACCCCAGGAGAGAGCTGGGGAGGCTGTGTGGGGTTTTTCCTACAGATCCCCCACCTCCCTCTTTTTTTGGTGTGTTTCTTTTTAAAATTCTTGCTGTGTTGGAACTAGTGAGTGGTGGAAGACTCTCCGAAGCCTCATCAGTCATCGGGACTGTCAGGAATAGTGGTTCCAGAGGAAGCTCGGCCTGGGGCACATACCCTGTCATCCAGTTCCCTGCCTCGGAGATAGAGATTCCAGCTACATGGGCAAACGCCTGGATCAGCCACAAATGTACCCCCAGTACACTTACTACTATCCTCATTATCTCCAAACCAAGGTATGGCTCGCTCCACAGTCTGGCAGCAGTGGGGTGTCCTTCTGCACTTGGGATGGGAAACAGACAGGCATGTGAATTATTATTTACCGCCTCCCTCCCCTTACCCCATCACCTCTTCCTGCTTCTTTGAAATTAGTAACATAGCAATGGAGTTAATGAAGCAGAGAAGGATATAAGAAGAAAGCAAGCCTGGAACTGGTGCTTTCTCTTTAAGGAGAGATAATAGTTTTACTTGAGTTCCTTTGTTGTTATTTGGCTGCCTAGGTGTTCCTGATATCCGTCAAGTCCTTGGCAGATGGGCAGGGTTGTTAAAAAGGAGATCATAACAGTAATGGTCAGGCACTAGAATACAATTTCAGGGGCTTTTCTGGTGAGCTCTTCTTTGTTTGTGGCTCTAAAAGGTTTTTTCCCACTGGATAGGACACGCCGGGGTGGGGGCGACTCAAACTTTTAACCGCTGAGTGTAGAATGAAAAGACGGGTGTGGGAAGGTACACGGTAACTAATTCAAGTCTCTTAGAGTTTGCTTGGGTGCATTTTTGTTTTATTTATGACCTTATTTTATACTGAGGATGATCAGGATGCTAGAGAGTGAATTTAGGAGCTTTACAATAGATGTTCTTTACTTTTAGAAGCTAGTCGTTGGCTGCCATCAGGAGGCCTGGGTCTTGAAAAAGGATGAAATATACTGGTGATAATTGGACATGAATTGGTTAAATACTTTAGGCTTTATGTGTGTGCTCAGATGATCATGAGGGGGCCAGTGGCAAGACCACGTCACTGAACAGTGGGTCATGCCAATCATGAACTTTATCCTGCAGTTCAGACATGGAAGACTCTCAGGTGTGAAATCACTGCTCCAATTTGTCAATTACATCGGACTTAATTTTGGGGGAAAAATGTTGGTTGTTCCCCCTTGAATGCGTGGATTGTATTCCTTTATGGATGATATTATTTTATATTGCATTAGCCAGACTCTACCGTGTTCTTGATAAATACGCCGGGAGTGAACAAGGCATGCCTGAGTGAGCTGTGCTGTCACCAGGACTGGGTGCTGTGATTAGGGTTTGGTAATTCATGCCTTAGTTAGCTCTCATTTATTCTCTCTCACCAAACAATGCTGATTTGTAAACCAGATCAGGCAGCAGACTTTCAGTATTATATTAAAGATTGTTCTTTTTTTCCCTTCCTTTCTCAGTCGCTTTACAATTTGCCCTGCCCCTCCAAGGTCGACTCACACTGCTTTTTGCCTTTGTGAGCGTTTAGTTTGGGCTGCTGCTGAAATAAATAGACCAGCCCGCCTGCTCCAGTGGCTAGAGTTTTAACTCTTTGGGGGATTGGGAAGAGAACGCTGCCTGCCTTCCTCAAAGAAATGGCAAAGCAAGGACAAGTTAAAAGGGGAAATTTATAGTCATTTCTCATCCCCCAAAGAAACAGAAACAACAAACAAAGGTTGCATGAAAAATATCGCACATTCCATCCCCTTTAGTCATTTGGCTAAATTTTTCCAAATGTTTCAAAATTCATGCTTTCTTTTCGGTTCTTGTTTTCTCCGATGAAGTCTATTCAGAAAAGAAACTTTAGATCAAAATGAATGGAATAATTGCTTTTTGGTTTGAGATTTCTTTTAACCTATTGCTAGCAGGAAATAATGTCGGGCACATTATATTAAAGGCACAGGACCAGCTACACTGGTGGGAAGTGTGTGTGTGTGTGTGTGTGTGTGTGTGTGTGTGTGTTGTTTGGGGTAAAGAGGAAACATGGGGTGTTGAGGGAAAAGAGAGCTAGAAAAATAGAGAGGGAATTTAAAAATAAATCTGTTTTGGGGTCCTATGTAGTTTAGTGTTGTGTAGACAGGCAGCATCTGGATCTTGTTACTTTCAAGCTAGTCAAAGCCATCAACTTCTGGAACATTTTTAAAGAAGTTAGATCCATTAGGCGACCTCAGCTGATATTTGGGTAATCAGATCTGGGTGGTAGGGAGTATAAGATCAGCTACTTTGGCTATCATGGTAGTTCATATTGATTATTGCGTTGTAAAATTTCGACAGTGCTGTGAAGTTGTCAAATATCATTACAGTGGCTCTGAAATGACAGACATTAATGACATTCCTGGAAGCTGAAGATATGAAAATGTGCCCTGTTTGGGAACTTAGGCACTCAGGGAATGGGAGGAAGGGTCAATGTGCAATATTTTAAAATATGGGAACTTTCTGACAGCGTTCGCACTGTATAATAAAGTCCCATTACACCCCAGCATAGCATGAAAACAACCGGGTTGTTTCGGTAGCACTTTTTGCTCCTTTTACACTTATATCTCAAAATATAACCTATAGTAATTTTGAGGGAAATGCATGCTGCTTAGATTTATTTGCTAAGCCTAGGTGGAATTCCATAAAATCCACTGTCCTTCCAGCCTTGGCTTGTAGTTTTAATCCAATTTTAAAATCACTGCTTTTTAAAATGATGCTGATATGTAAAGAACACTTATGGTTGATAAAAATAGAATTCTGTGGTTGACAACAAAAATCATATTCTGCTGATACCGTGCCTTAAACTGTTCTCTAAATTCAGGTGTTTTTAACTAACCCACAAAAGCTATTTGCTGACATTAGTTTTGGTTGGAAAATCTTCATGGGATATTTATTATTGTATTCATTCAGAAAATGCCAAAATACTGAGCCTTCTCTTTCTACCTAAATATGTGTGTTAAATGCAGCTGCTATTTTCTTATGATAAAACAAAATGAAAACGGATTTTGAAATAAATGCAAATGTCTTCCATTTCCTCAAATGCAATTTAAGTTTTAGAAAAACTTGTGACACTTCCCTGCTTTCTCTGCTCCCCTTATTACCCATCACATTAGAACCAATCTCTTCACTTTGTTGCTTAAAAAGAAAAAAAAATAGAAATAAGACACTTATGCTTTTGTTTCTTTGAATAAATTTCCAGATGCTTAAAATGTTATATTAGAAAAATGTATGTGTAAGTCAAATAAAAGGAAAACCCATGGCTGACTTGTAGCTGTTGTACCTTGTAGTAATGTGGGTATAACATGCTTACTCTCCCAGACCTCACATTAAAAGTTGTCACTTGTCAATTTTCCTTTTGACCAATTTTGTTATCCTAGCCAAAGAAGCAATTTCTAAAAAGAACATTACTTTTATTTAGAAGTAATGAAGAAATTTTGGTGACATGTCATAATATTTCAATAAGAGACATAACTGGATTTAAAAAAAAGAGTTTCGTCAAAACGAATTTGCTGTTGGAAAAGCCACCCATAATAATCAGCAAGTTTTAGAGAAAGGAGACCAAAAAATAGTTTCTTAGCTTAATGATAATATATGCAATGATGTTTGCTTAAGTTGTAACATAATATTTCTCAAGAATTTTGTTACAGCCCATTCCAAATAACCAACCTGTTGCTATTGCATTATGAGACCCAGGGTGAATTTCAATCTGAATTCGAGGTACTTTGAGGGGGTTTTCTTGGAAAAACAAATGAATTGAACTGGGACAGGTAAAGAGTAAAACGTGGTAACAGCCTGGTGAGTTGATATTTTGCAGTTGAGAAATAGGTATTTCTCTCATATGTGATATTTAGAAAACTTTAGTCATCTTCATGAAACTTTAAAACTCACCCAAGCACACACAGCAAGTTTGTCTTTTCTTCCTTTCCACGCCCTTGCCATATCACTCTATTTCTCCCAGTTCACTGCAGTTTCTAATCACTCTGCTTTTTCATCAGTCTGCTGCCTGCCCTTCTTTGGCCATCTGCTTCCCCAGAAGACCTTGAAGAAAGGGATTCAGATCATGGAACCCTGACCAGGTCTCCCTGGCTGGTGGTACTCAGATTCTGTTCAGAGCGTGGTGTGAAGTTGGGGTCAGGTGGAGGAGTAATTCATCACCAGCACACTGATTTCAGGCTGAATTTCCAGCCATCTGCAGCTGGACAGCCGCCCGGCTCTGAAAGTCTAGCTGGACCCCAGTTGTGCCATGAAAAGAGCAGACACTTGAAAACACAAGGCCAGGGCGGCCTGCAAAGGAAGAGGGAGCCTCCCGTGGGGCCAAGGATATTCTTAAAGACGTGAATGTACAGGTCCTACAAAAGCAAAACAAAACAACCCTTCACACATTCCTCACACATGAAAATGTAGAAAATCTTGCAGAGGGAGGGAGTGAGTTTAGAATTTCCTTAGTACTTCCTGCCTCAGATTTGCATTGATAGTCAGAGTTGGTAACTTGCCAGTTACCAACCAGTTTTGTATGTTTCAGCCTTGAAAACTCCCAGGTACTGTTTTCCTTTGAAAGACTGAAACATATAAAACTGCTTTTCTAAAAATCTTCCAGCAAGATAATTTTTTAGGAATAACTCCACATATTTCTTTCACTTCCGGGGGGTTATACGATAGCATGAAATGGTGATCGATCTTGTCTCGTGTTAGAATGTATACTATTTTAATTGGTTTTAAATGAGAGAAACATAGAAACAAGAGCCTACCTTGCCTTTTCAATTTGTTTTTTTTTTTTCTTTACTCCTGCAAATCTTTGTTTGCATTGGGATTTTCTTTCTCTAATGTCGTCATTGTTTTCAAACACTAAGTTTGGTGCCTACTAAAAGGAGTAGAAATGTAAAAAGTTCATGGTTTTTTTTTTTTTTTTTGGAATAATTCCAAACTTAAGGGAAACACCATGTATATTTCTTTGAACAGTATCTTTCCAACACATTTTCCTTTCATTTTCTCTCAATTTGGAAAAAGAAAAACAGAATTATAACTCAAACCTATTTCCATGAAGTAATAAAATGTATTTGAGGGTTGGAGGTAGGGGCCACGTGAAGGAAGAGGCCATAGAGAAGGAAGGATGCACATCATTCCAGGTCTTTCTGGCTCCAGGAATTCTGGAAAGCTTCGTTTTGCACTAATATGATTTACACGATCCTTTTTGACATTATCAGTCTTTTTGGCAGAGAGGAGTCTCAGTCACAATGATGCCCATGCCAAATTCTAAGAAAACCAGGGTTTTCCTTTAAAAGAAGATCTTTGGAATGTTGGACTTCTTATTCAGAGTAAATGGTTGATGTTTATCCAAAATTGACTTCAAGTACTACATTAAAATTGTGTTTTGTAACAGCCTCATAAGCCACAGCTGTATGTGATTAAATAGTGTAATATCAAAAGCATGTGAGAAGAGACATTTTTATGCTATAGCTGTTCGCAGCAAGAGTACAGATGGGGCTGAGGGGAGCCCAAGAGCAGAAATGTGTGTGGTTATACGTGTGTTGTTGAGGATATGTTATGATACGTTGTGTTGAGGGTACGTGTTGCTATTTTTGGCAGTAGTGGGAAAAATGCTGAACTATTTTGGATGTGATTAAAAATATGCTCTTTGAAAATGGAAACCAACATAAAATACCAATTTTTATTTTAAATATGGAATGCCATTTCATTGCAATGGATCTGAAAGAAATACAGATGGAAAGATGAAAGTTATTCCCATGAAGCACACATTCAAAAAGCAAAAGTGAAGTTTTTCCTTTCTGTTTTGAAATTATAAATGGTTTTCTTCTCTGTTTCGTTGCTACTTTAATCTATGGAACTATTGTAAGAAAACGTTCAGGCCATTTATCCCTAAACAAAAGAGTGATACATAGTAAGGATCAGCGACTTAGAGCAAAATAGGTAGCAGTGTGATTCTTTTTTAAGATGTTTGAGAATATGATATTCAGTTTGGTATGAATATTAATATTTTGTTGCTAGTGTTAAAAATTACATAGTCACACAGGGAGACAACTTTTGTTTCTATTTCTTTAGCAGGGATGTTATAGTAAAGAGGCTTTAACTACAATGTTTTTGAAAGACTGTTCATGAAAACTATCATCTCTCGTCTTCTAGAGATTATCAATCTATAGGATTACTAATACCAATAAAAGATTTATTACTAAGTGATCATTTTCAGGGCCTTGAAAAAATCTATAGAATTGGCTATTTATTTTCAGATTTCAAACATTCAAAAGCAATTTTCAAAAGGCAAGAAGAGGTGTGGACCGAGGTAGGATTGGATTGTGTTTGTTTTGGTTTTCAATTTTTCTTTTTCAAGTTGATATTGGCAGAGAATTTGTTCACATAACTTTATTTTTCCATGTAGGTTTATTGGTCAGGAGATATATACCATGTAGAATCAGATATCCGAATGAAGTTTTGCTGTTCAGAACATCAACCTCTAATATACATCCAATTTCTAGAGGATGGAGAGTAAATTATAAGACATTCATTCTGCTTTTCTTTGGGAGAATTCTCTGATTTGTGTGTCAGTGAGTTAGTTTCTAGGACAAGTTCCCTAAGATCCCTTCCAGGCTTAGCATTTGTGACTCTTGCTTTGAGATGGATGAGGCTGCTTTGATATATTAGGGATATTTGGGAGATGACCTTGGATTTGTGTCACTGATGAGTTTTTGTTTGGGTCCTCAGCGCTTTCTACAGAGCAGATCAAGCGCTGCTCTGCCGACTCTGGAGGCTTGACACAGGAAACTGTCTGCATCCTTCACCACATCTAAATCCAGGGCACCCAGAGAAACACCCCTATCACCCAGGAGTGGGTGGAGAACAGCTCCCAGGGATGAGGCCAAGCGACAGGCACTCTTTAATCATCATTGCTGGCTTTGTCGTGGTTCAAGTTTTCTTCCTTGAGTGGGTAAAATTAGGCCTTATGCGAATACTTGCTCTCTTCAGGTGACAAAAGAGCTGAATAGTGATGCATGTGTTTGGCTAAACCAGTCGATCTCATTAAGATCCTGACAGCCCTGGTTTCATGAATGAATCTAAGAGCTCGTGTACATGTGGAAATAACAATTGATAGATGAAATGCTATTTTGACTGGAGTTTGCAAAACCTTCAAATCCCTGAACTTCTGAATAGTAACCTTTAAAGCGTGGGGAAAAAATACTCTAGTAACCAGAGTGCATGGTATTGTAGGAGAAAAATAATATCTTCTCCAGGACGCATAAACAAAAACATTCTCTTTTCCTCTCTTTCTCGCTAGGTATTCTTCTTGGTCCCCCTCAAAGCCCCTGTTACCTGAGTTAATGAAAGTAAATGGAACCCTGAATTTTGTTTTTATGAATGACTAACAAATACCAAAAATAAATTAGACTACATACGCAGTCAAGGTAACCCTGATAATATCCTTTCCTGTTGTGTGGAAAGTAAGGCATAATAGAAGTAAAATAAATCTCATGATATTCTAAATATTGGTAGTAAGTGTTTTGGGGAACTGATTTTTAACTTGTTCTAGAATTAGTTTTCCTATCATTATACCGTAGGGTTAAAAAATTGGCATGTATTGCCAGATGCAGGTGACCTTCTGTTTATCTCATTCTTAACTGGTGGTTTTCAAGCTGAATATGGATCATGTATAGAATTTAATGAGAATTTTGGAGAAGTCTTCCTATTTTTACCTAGGGGCTGCTATTTATCTTAGTCAGATTTCTGATTGATGACAATTTAGTGAAAAAGAAAATGGGAAACAGAATGCTATCTGGTTTTCTGGAACTGTTTAAGATTTCTTAAAAGGTTTTCTTACGTATGCAAGTCATATTTGAGGCTATTACTGATGACTGTAAACTCTTAGGTTGCCCCTTTTAAAACTTATTCACACAGATTGGATGGTGGCATCCTGAATATAACTTAGAACTAAGGTAACTTAAAATTCAAGCAAATATACATTTTTTCTCTCTTTCTTTATTTTTTCATTTTTTAAGCAAATATACTTTTAAAGTCCCAAATAGTTTTTTAAAATCTTTCTTTCTTTCTTTCTTTCTTTCTTTCTTTCTTTACTTAGCTGTGCCGGGTCTTAGTTGTGGCATGCAGCATCTTTTAGTTGCAGCATGCAGGATCTTTAGTTGTGGCATGCGAGATCTAGTTACCTGACCAGGGGTTGAACCCGGGCCCCCTGCATTGGGAGCACAGAGTCTTAGCCACTGGACCACCAGGGAAGTTCCCCAAATAGTTTTGAGTAGATGAAGTATTTGAAGAAGTGTGTACAAAGCTTGGAAGAAACTTTCAGACTGTTTTCAGGGATACCATACAAGAAAACCATATGACATACCCATGATGTTGAATTTCTTCTTGAGAGATGAGAGAAGCAGATTTTTTTTAGCTTGATGCTAGTCCCTTGAAAGGTTGTGACAGCTCCTGTGTTAGCCTTGGTCTTGGCTTTCAGCCCCTCGGTCTCTTGTTCATTGCCAGGCATACCAGTCGAGACTGTGCCTTCAGAACTAAGGATGTTGTGTTGTAATCTAGGTAGGCAGGGAAATCTGAAAAGAATAAAGTTCTGATGTTCTTTTCTCAATTTATTCCAAAAAGTTAACCATTGACTTTACACTTTATTATTCATCTGTTAGGACAACTGGACTTATGTTAGCAACAGGGAATTTTCCCTTTCTGGCTTGTTCTTGTGTTTTACTTTGTTGATAAGCTGGAAAAAGATGAGGAAAAAGTGCAAGGGAATAGGTCAGTGAACAGGGAAAAATTCTGATCTTTTAAATAATTTTATTGAAGTATAGTTGATTTACAAGTTTGTGTTAATTTCACATGTACAGCAAAGTGATTCAGTTATACATATATATATTCTTTTTCACATTCTTTTCCATTATGGTTTGTTACAGGACACTGAATATAGTTCCCTGTGTTATACAGTAGGACCTTGTTGTTTATCGATGAACAGGGAAGAATTTTTCTCCAAATTTAGTGATGTCCTGTAACAATGGGAGAAGTAAAGGGTCATTCTAAAACCTCCATATTTTCTGAACACTTTAGGAGCCTCCCACTTCTCAACAAATATATTAAACATATTAAAGTGTACCCATATTCCACATCAAATTATATTTTTTGCAATAAAATATGGAAAGAGTTTTTATTATTTTGCCACTAAAACTCTCTGAGTACGAGTAAATTCATTTATGTGTGCTTGTGAATTTATGTGCACTTACCATCTTGCATATGTAAGTGTTCTTGCAAAATGAAAAAAAATTTAATCTACAGATCTTCTTGAGGTACAAAGAAAGATTATTTCGGTCTCTACTAAATAGAACAATGAATAAAGTTGGCAATGTATTATGCTTTGTAGAAACAAATGTTTGCTAATTTTGGTTTCACAGTTTTCTTTTTCGTTTGGAGGCAATACATTTTTCTCATCTTGTCAGTGCTTTTGTGGGTCCCTAAAGTGGTCGGAGAGCCTGAAAAGCTGGCCATATCTCTACCTACTGTGACATTTTGGCATTCAAGATATCTCTGTATTTTACTAATCCCAAATTTCCAGAGCGGGACATGTGTTAGAACAGCACAGTGTATTGGAAAATGTCATTAACATTCTTTGGCTAAAATATGTCACAAGCAGATACATTGGATTGACCTTTGGTGGTGAGAGCAATTGAGAGTTCCAGATCTGGGTGCCAGGTTCACAGAATTTTTTCATTGTGCAATTGGTAGAATTGTTTACCAATTGGAAAGAAAAAGAGCTTGACTGTAACAGGTGTTTCCCTGGGCTCTTAGCTTAGGGTCCAAGCAGGAGGCAAGTTCCTGGCACAGTAGTTATTTTATGGCATAATCTTTTAAATTCTTCTGTTTCTAAATAGGGTCACGGGTTTTTTACATGTATTAAAATGGCCACCTCCTCCTGTTCCCCAAGTCCACGATTATTCACCTTGGATGACTTCTCTTGGTTTCCAGAGGTCCCTGTCAACCCTGCAACATCTATGTGCCTCTGAAAGCAGACAGGTCTGCACATATGCACACCCCAGTCAGATCCACCATGACTCTCACAGTGGGTGAGCACCCTGAAGATACTGCTTCTCTAGCCGTAAGCCAAGCACGATGCTTCCTTCATTTTTATTCTGATTTTTATTATTTTCAGTAATATAAGAAAACAAGGATGCCAGGTCCAGAGCTTGGCCTTCTCCCCCCACCTCAGTCAAGAAGGACTTTTCTCTGTCTCTCTAGACCCCTGCATATGCTCACACTGGAAAACTCCCTCCCCTCCCACAATCTTGAAGGGAGAATTCTCATAGTCACCCAATGTTTTGATTCTCCTCCTAATTACTCAGTTTTCCTTCCCAGCCCTCTAGCCAGATCTCACCAAATTTCATCAGCAGATTCAATGAATAAGCTTTGATTTCTCTTTCACAAACATAAAACACACACACACAAGCACACACACACATTTCTGGAAACTTTAAGAATTGTTTCAATGGTTCTGATTTTCTCTGAGGCTAAATGACCACTGAGAAACATGGAGGGGCAAAGTGGTCTTAAGGAGACATATACTCATTCTTTTCAGGTCTAATAAGTTTTTTGCTGCTAGCTGATGGCAAAAAGGGATGAGTCTCACCAAAATACAGATGACTAATAACTTTTACTTTCTTTCAAAAATGTAGTATCTTCCCGTGATCTGAGATATATTGATAATGTATTATGCAAATTAGATATATATTCTTTTTCCTCCATTATTCTTGATAGAATTTTTTAGAAATCTTATTGATAGATTGACTCTAATTTTTCCCCAATTTCATTGTTTATTGTTTATATTGTGGAAATTCTAATGATCCTCAAAGCCTGTAATGATGAGGCTGTCAATAGCATGGTAGA
Organism: Eschrichtius robustus; assembly: GCF_028021215.1. Taxonomy (NCBI): domain Eukaryota; kingdom Metazoa; phylum Chordata; class Mammalia; order Artiodactyla; family Eschrichtiidae; genus Eschrichtius; species Eschrichtius robustus. Next base: position 55,699,052 of record NC_090835.1, on the reverse strand, counting down.
AAAAACTGGCAGTTCCATGATTTTAATTTTACAAGTGATTTAGGAGAAGCACCAAGAAAGATAAAACAAAGAAAAGAAGAAAAAGAAAATAAGAGGCTAATGTTATCAAGTTCTAATTTATTTTTGAAAATGTCTGTAATTTGACTATTTTCCTTTCCAAAGGCAAAGAATAAGAGCTGTTTGCAAAGGAAGTGATAGTTTAGGAATCAAAGAACCATCTTCGGGAAAAACTTTGATGTGAATATAGAACTTGATTTGGAGGAGTCATATATTTGAGACTTTTGGTGTCTTGTGAAAAAGTAAAAAAATCAATGCTTCTGAGGACAGCTTAGTGCTTTGTTCTAGCACAGCTTAGTGCTTTGTTCTGCTTCCACATATCAATGTACTTGATAACTTCCAGCACCTGCTTTTCTTGTTCTGGTTTACCCATCACTCGTTCCTACCGACGACCTGGATAAAAGCCTTATTGATGCTTTTGACTGGAAACAAGGGTGTTTTTTAGAAGGATATTGAAATACAATTTTTACACGTATTTGAAATTTCTATGTATAAAATGTTCATATAAAATTTGTATCTGCTCAAAAATATAATCATGAGCGAAGCTCTGTTGTTCTATGTAGAAAGGATCTAGCTTTGAGTGGGGTAATCCAATAGAATAAGTTATGAAACTAGCAAAGCTGTATTGGCATAAAAATTGTACAATGCTAACCAGATGGCAGTGATGTTTGAGGGCCACTGATGTGCCCAGGGATCCACAGAACTGTTGAATTGAAGATGTGAATGCAATCGTGCTTAAGTGCCCTGGCTCTCAGCACATTCATATGTTAGAGGGTGGGTCCTGGTGAAAGAGTGTCTAGATTTCAACACGGTCATTGCAGTTTAGGTCAATAGAGGTCCAAGAAAAGTTAGCTATTATTGTTATTATTATTCATGGTCTGTCTTTTCTGCCAAGTTCATTTTACTCACTTCTCCATCCTTATTCCATTTAGGATGTCTGTCTGTAGTGACCTCACATTTACACTGCATCCTCTCCATCTCCCTGCCTTTCCCAGATTGTCCTTCCTGGGAAACTAACTCTTTTCTTTCTGTTTCACAGCTTCCACTCCTCTTGCCCTTTCCCTCTCACCCCTTTTCTCCTATCCTCAACTTGTCTGCTATGGATTTGCCTTCTTTGCCTCCCTGCCTTTAGCTCCTAAACTTCTTCCTCCTTTTTGTTCCCTTTGCTCTCAGTTTCCTCTTATCTTTTTAGTTATTGCTTTTTATTTTTTCCCATTTCTTTCCAAGGTAGAGTGGATTGGATTTTGACTTTCTTTTCTTGCTTGGTTGTAAATCTATTTTTGGCTTTCAAATATACCTTTACTTATCAGGATCAGATTTGTTTCAGAGTTAGTCTGTGAACCCCCTGAAGACTAGGACCACAGGGTCTTCATCTTTGAATGCCCCGCAGGATCCAGTAGAGTGCCTGGTGCAGGCTGAGTGCATAACAGAAGGTTTTTAGCGTGTATTAACCTGTGTTGTTCAGTGTGTCTCATGCAGTCCTCTGTTGCTGAAGGCAGTGATTTTTAAAACCAGAGTTGCTGAATGTTCCCTTCACCTCTGTGATGCTTTATGTCAAAAGGCATTTTGTGTAGCAGCAATAAGTCTTACTAAAGTAAATTATTTTACATATACCAACTGATATATCACTCCCTACCCCACCTTTCTCCCCTGAAACATGTGGGCCACTAGGTCCCCAGGACTGTTGGCTAGAGTTAGGTTATGTACGCAGCTAATGGGACACACTGTGATAGCAGGTGAGCTCAGTCCGAAACTGCAATAGGAAGAGAAGAGAGAGAAGAGAGAGAAGGGAAGAGAAGAGAAGAGAAGGGAAGAGAAGGGAAGAGAAAAGAGAAGAGAAGAGGAGAGAAGAAGAGAAAAACTGACACAGTGTTGCTTCCCAGGATGCTGGCAAGAACATCAGAACACATGCCAACTTGGAAGGACAGAAGTGGATTTCAAAGACAGCCAGTATTTGGAAATTGGGGATGAGAATAAGCAAGGAGGTCAGGACTAAATGGCAGTGGTGGTGGTTTGAGGGGACTGGAGAGGCCATTCCTGAGCAGTTGCCAAGACTGTCAGCTTATATATGCAGCTTCCTTCCTTGGGTTGGCGGAGAGTTGGACACATCAGGAGGTGAACTCAGAAGACGCAGCTAGGAGATGGGTTGAGTGCTAGGCCCATCTTTTTGTCTATTTTTCTTATTTGAGACAGAGAATCTTGAGTATAATAGTCATATATTATCTCCCTATGCCATGTAAATATCCACAGCAATATGGATTTTTTTAACTCAAAATTTTGAAAAGACAACTTCGAAGATCAAATAAGACTGACAAAATGCCTATTTTGGGAAAAGAAAGCTCTAGTTTCCCTATACAATTAACTAAGCAGGTATAAAGATATGTCGGAAGTAACGATAGATGATATAAGATGGGATTCTGATGTCAACTTCAAAGGCTTCCTCACTAAGGAATGTATAGAAACAATAGCCTAGTTGTGGCTGCAAACTGTGTTTTTGGTTTGGATGCCTCTTGATTTTTCCAAGTTGTGTTGAATCTCTTATGTTTGTTCTGCAGTTTTGTATTTTTTTTTTTCTCTACCATGTTCTTTTGTTTGCATCAAGGCTCTTATTACCATTTGTAGAAAATATAGTCCCTATATATGTAATTCCTCAACATTTAGTAAATTTTTCTACTGCAAAGTAATCCAGACTAATCGTATCTAGCGAAACAACTCAAGATATATATTGAAAATATTAATAGTCTTCTTCTGCACACCACACTGGTCTGTGAAGAACTCTCAGAAATAACATATGTTAATACAAAAATCATATGTGCCCTTCTATAACATTCTTTTTGCTCATACAAACATACAGTCAGATCTATGGTATCTGAGATCAAACTGAGCAGGTTATTTTACTCCTTTTTTCAATGGAAAACATACTTTGTGCATTCTCCCCAGTTCACTAGACATGTCCTTTTTTTTAATTGTCAGGGTAATTGTTTCTAGTGTGTTTGCATCACATTTTATGCAGGTGTTGCCCATCGATGGGCATGGATTTTTTTTTGCCACCGTTTTGCCATTATGAATAATGCTACAATAAATGTATAGGGCACTCATTTCAATACTGAAAATTGAATCATTTATCTTCTAAGCAGGTTTGCTTCCTTTTAAACACTGAAAAATGTCTTGATGAGTTCCTTATTACACAAGGATTGACATCAGTGCTTGGATTCTTTTTTTTTTTTTTTCATTAAGCAATACCCGCCATCATTTCCTCATTTCTTGGCATTGCTCTACCCTTGATCTTTTTTCTTTTTTAACATCTTTATTGGAGTATAATTGCTTTACAGTGGTATGTTAGTTTCTGCTTTATATCAAAGTGAATCAGCTATACATATACATATATCCCCATATCCCCTCCCTCTTGTGTCTCCCTCCCACCCTCCCTAACCCACCCCTCTAGGTGGTCACAAAGCACCGAGCTGATCTCCCTGTGCTATGCAGCTGCTTCCCACTAGCTATCTACTTTACATTTGGTAGTGTATATGTGTGCATGCCACTCTCTCACTTCGTCCCAGCTTACCTTTCCCCCTCCCCGTGTCCTCAAGTCCATTCTCTATGTCTGCATCTTTATTCCTGTCCTGCCCCTAGGTTCTTCAGAACCTTTTTTTTTTTTTTTAGGTTCCATAGATATGTGTTAAGTGCTTGGATTCTTAACCTGAAGATTCTGTGTCCTGTGGGACTGACCTGCCCCTCTGTGTTGGAGTGATAAGGGTTATTAAAGTCTGTTCCTTTGGATGAGAAGACGAACTTCTGGATTGAGGCTTGAGCTGAAAGGGAGCCTCTCACATTTGGCAGAAGAAGAAATGTCTCTTTGTGTGTGTGTGTGACACCCTCATGGGGATCCCAGCGGTGCTTGGGGTCAGCAGGACCAAACATTTCTTTGCTTCTTGTCCATCCCATGGGGCCCCACTTGTGTCCCAGGTTGATCTGCTTTGTCTGCCACACATATTCCAAGTTGAAAGAGCAATAGCAGGCGAGGACAGCTTCAGGCAGCCCAAATCTTCCTAAGCGGTTGGAATCTAGCTGAGGCATTTTTGTACTAGAGCAAATATTCATGTCCCAAGAGCTTGGACATCAGGATTTTCCTTTTTATGTTATTACCTTGGGAATACTGCAAAATTATATTTTGTGATAGCCCTCATCTGGTGGACTTGTTTGGTGCTCCTTGACCATAGGAGGAATATCCTGGTATATTAACTGAGCTGGAAAAATGACTCTGGAAAATCTAATGAACCTCAGTGAAATTTGATTTTGTTTCTTTTTTCCCCCTGTACTTGTCCTGTTTCTCACTTCCAATATAAATTTTAATTAAAGTTAAAACATGGCAATGAAAAGAAGAAAACAAAAGATGCAGAAGATGCTATGCTGGGCTGATATAGAAATATTTACCAACTGAAATCCATCTAGAAGACAGTAAGATCATAAAACCTCAACTGTTTGCTCTTCCTATAAAAAAGGTAAATCAAGGACATGTATTTCTAATAACACTTAATTCTATTTAAGGTATTTATATTTCATAGCCTTTTAAAGTTTGATGATCAAGTTCCACATGCTTCTTTGGAAACTCAGGGAGTATCCTAAACATAGACCTGCAAGGATGACTTTTTTCTCTTATTTTGTGTATGAGATGAGAAGGAGAGCTTAGTTCAACACAGGAAGGCCAATTTAGCATTATCTCTTTTTACAACTAGAATACCGACCATTTTTTAACCCATGCTTGAAAAGCAACAGTATACCGTACTTCATATATATTTAATGCAAGTTGAAACATTTTAACCAAGTTTGGAAAAGGAATTTAATCATGAGAAATGAAAACAGCACTTTGGTTAGGTGAAAGGACTCTGAGAGAGAGGTCTGGGAGGCCAAATTTTTTGATTCTAGAACTTGCTTTAATACCATATCCCCAGGGTTTCCTGACCTTTTTGTATTTCAGTTTCCTGCCACTTCTTCCCATCATAAGAGTATTTAGTTATTTGTTAAGAATGTCTTGACGATCAATATTAGACTAGTAGTAATGTGTTCCAGGGTTCTGTAAAGAATGCCAATATATTAACATATTATGAAAATGATAGAATATAAATAAGAACCATTAACTCCAAGACATTGTTATAAGTGATAACAGTAAGAAGAGGGGGACTGAGAGGGCTAAAATTGACTTGATACATGAATATAATGGACCACAAATCCTTATAAGAGCTCAGATCAATGCCCTTCACCGAAACATTTCTTTGCACTTCCATTATGTTTCTCCGGCCTCCATCTCTGCCATCAGTTGGATTGAAATCATGTAGAGAGATTTGCTTTCAGTATTTCTCATACTTCTTCCATGATTTTTTTTATTGTGGTTTTGTTTTGGAAAGCAATGCAGGTCTGTTTCAGTGCTTCATAGAAAACTCACCCTGCAGTCTGAGATGAATCTATTGAGAAATTGTCTGGTTTTTACATTGCTATATTTCACAATACTTGCACTTTCCTCATTTAAGTTCCCAGGATGCTTTTTGTCCCCAAAAGTAACTAAATTAGAGGAGGGAGGGGTGTCATTTTCTTGTAGCCATCTTATAGGGTGTCAGCCCTTGCTTCCCTAGAGCTATAGCTCGTGTTTAAAAATGCTTTGAGTGAGCTCGTGTTTAAAAATGATTTGAGTGAGGCCAGCACTGGCTCTGGGTGTGGTATTGGGTTTTAACTAGATAATTTTCCAGACTTGTTCATTGGGGAATGAAGGAATTGAGGTTTTTTAGTTTCTCCAGCTTACACTGAGTTTTCAAATATTATCAAACTTGCTCACATGTAACATCACTGAACTTAATTGTAATTATTTGTTAATCTTCTTCCAACTGTAACGGCTTCCCTCACCTACATCTTCATGCTCAAAACCCAAGGGCCATCTCAAAGGTCTTCCAGCTGTGTGACCCTCAGTCCTTGCCCAGCATCTGGTAGGTGCTTGATAAATGTCAACTGATGACATAGACGTTGTTACGTATCCTGAACTCTAGTAACACTTATTGATAATACTTACGCTTTCTGGGCACTTAACCATTTTTTCTTCCCCTTGTTTTTTTCCAAATAATTCAGCCCCCAGAGGAAAGAATCCTTGTCCTCCTCTTCCTTGTCTCGCTCTCAGACCCTACAACAATGACCTGCATGTAGGCCATGCTCTAACTCTCTAAACGTCCTTTAATTGATTGTAGAATCTTCTGGAAAGTTGAATGAAACTACTCCATATTTATCTGTGCTTCTGCTACAGTTTTCTTTATTCCTTTTTAATTTCAAAGTAATACCGCACTTTCAATTCCAAAGATACATAGAACTAGGAAGGAAATATAAAGGTGAAATTCTCCTCAAGGTGTTTGGCTTTTTTTTTCTGTAAAGTATTTGCTTTATTCTTGCTCATTCTCATGTTTACTCTCAAGTCAACATTGACTTAGCAAAAAACAGGTGTCTGTGTACACCTGCTGTCTCCCACACCTTCGTGTATGTTTGGCTTGAAGATGCTTTGGAAAAGGAGGAAATAAGATTTTTCAGTGTTTGTGCACTGTTGAATTATAATATCTTATAGTCCAGTGCTGTGCCAATTTATTTCGTATCCTATAGTTATTAAGAAGTGATTTGGAACGTGGAATTTCTGAATGTGAAATCCAAGGTGTCAATCAATGCACGTTCATAGAGCTCTTCCTTAGGCTGGCCCTGTATAGGGGGCTTTGAGACAGGCTGGGACCTTGGGGCCCTTTACAGCAGTGCTTGCACATGGACAAAGGTCTTCTTAAGCAACAGCATACAAAGAAACTGTACGTGATTAAAAATAATTGCATGCACGTGCTGTTGGGGCAAATTATAAACAAGGTACCAAACGGCCACAAACCAACTGCCATTTGTGAGTTGCTGGGAGCCAAAGCAGGGTCCTGTACCTGATTCCTGCACCTCCGGGGCGGTGGGCAGACCATCTAAGCCACACCTGCTGCCCCACCCACCGATCTGCCCCGTTGTTACCCCACTTAAGGACCCAAGCAGGGGAGTGGGCGTGGGCACCTGACTCTTGCTTCTGCTGTCTTGAGCCTTGGCCCAAGTCCACATAAAGCTTTGCCCGCAATTCTCTGGTGTCCTCTCATCAGTTTCTATTGACTAGAGAGTCTAAGGACTGGGGTTGGTAACAATTTGTTCAAGACAGAAGGAGGTTATACTATGATTCTTGCTCTTCAGACGACCATTTATTTGAGGAAACAGAGGTGACACATGGAACAAAAGGGAGTAATTAGATACTAAATTGTGTGACATTGACTTAAAGAGAAGGGACAAGGGCTGTTTGGGCAAGAAGAGCCATGAAGGGAGAAGAGAGTTTGGGGTGAGTCTGGAGGAGAACAAAGGAATTGGACATTTGGCATATTGGCGAAGTCAGGGAAGGATGGGTGGGCACTCCTGCTGGAATTAGAGCAGGAACATAACATAGGCATGAGGTACAACTGGGGGGATACCAGACAGTGAGGAATCAGACTTTGCCGGAACAGAGAATGGGTAGCAGAGGGCATTGGTTGGGTTCCCAGAACACAGCAATGACTGAAAGTCCTTCGAGGTCAGAAAAGAAAAAAGTGAACTATTGTTTAATCTTTGTAGAGGGAGTAGATTTATACAATTCATTCCAAAGGCATAAACTATAAATGAAAAGAGTGATAGACTTAAAATTCTTTATTTTTAATGCAATTCCCACATTATGACTACAGACATATTTATGCATCTTCATCTAGCACAACCCTACCATAGTTTAAAGTGAAAAGCAAGTAAACAGTGTTATAAAAAAAGGTTTGCAGTATAATATTACTAAGGTTGAATACTCTGCGTATAAAATAGGCTCCTACTATTCAACAGGACAAAAAGAAAATGAAAACACTCCAATAATAAAAGGGAGAAAAATTCACAAATGAAAAAAATAGAAATAGCTAACAAGCGCTCAAAAGTATGTCACTAATAATCGAAGAAATGGTGACTAAAATAACAGTGAGATATTATTTTTACCGGCTAGATTTTTCAGAAGTTAAACATTTCTTAACAGCCAGAGTACGTTGAATTATAGGGAGGCAGCGGCTCCCAACACACTGTTCATACTCAGGGGAATATTAACACATAGGTACCTTTTGGATCTCAGTTTGAAAGAATGCATCAAAAGCTTTAAGAATGTACATGCCTTGTTATACAACAAGATCAATTCTAGAAATACCTGCTAAGGGATAAAAGTATGGGTGTATAAAGGTGCTTATTGTGGCACTGTATTTAATAGAGGAGATTGTAAGCAATCTAGATGTCCATATATATGGTGTAGATTAAATAAATGTTGTTATACCTTTACAAAAAAACACTTATGCAGCCATGAAATCTATGCAGATGGATATATTGAGCAGGGAAAATGACATATTGTTAGGTTTTAAAAATAAGGTATACGGATTCCAAACCTATTTTTAAAATCCTGCATGTCTGTGTGTGCATGTTTATGCTTGTCCTGTGTTCACCTGTTCCTAAAAAAACAGGAATGATTTTGTTTGGGTTTTTGGATGACACATTTTTTAAGACTTTTGAGTATGAGTTGATGATCACTCAAACAATTAACACTGGAAATTAAGTTGTTTCCAAAAAATAATGATGACAAGTTAAGAGGGAGCCACACAGTTAGTAGAGGGAAGCGCTTACAAATTGTTTCACTGGGAGGGAAGAAACATTCATAAAAGGAGTGTTTTGGATTGATTACTAGTATGTTGCAAGACGTAGTGGTGCAGAAGGGTAACATTTAGGATACCAAGCTAAACCTGGATGAGCATAGACAGGAAAGCACGAAATATCAGGGACTGGAAAAAGGGCAGTGTGGTAGGTGACACGGAGGCTGGAGAGAGGGGCTGAGAATGATCTGAAAATAGACTATGATCCAGTTTGAAATGTAACTTCAGGGTGACAATGGGACTCCCAGATGAAGATGTGCTGTAGGCAAGGAGGAAGATCTGAGCATGGAGTGAGTGCAATGGCAAAGACAGATTTAGGTGTCACGTACACAAAGGTGACATTTGATGTGATAAGTGTGAGTGAGATAACCGGAAGTGAGGACAAAGCTGAGATTGTAGAGGGGATACTAAAGAGAGTTCATGCTCCTTCCTCCCTACTTGTGCCCTGCATGTACTTCTGGTTTAAGATCATCTTCAGTATGGCAAAGCTCTTGCAAAGGTTAAGAAAAGAATGCATTACTAGCAAGAGTATTTAAGTGATAAACCTCAGAGAGTTTAGAAAACGGGGCTAGCGGAAACTCAACCTATCTTCAAGTCTGAAATCGTCTTTTCCAGGTTTTAATTTTATCTTTACATGCAATTGTCCTTGGCCATTCACTTCCTGTTTTGTTGCAGTGATTCTTTTGTGTGGACCTATTTTTGAAAAGTTTTATTTAGAGAGCATGAGATAGTTGGCGATGTTTCATTTGTTTGCGGGCTTGCTTAAATGATTAGTTTTTATTTACTTGTTTATTTTATTTGTTTGACCAATTGATTATTTTGTGGGATTTCTTTCTCAAGTTGTACTTTAGGGTACTGGTTCTCAAACTTTAGCATACATAAATAATCCTCTGGTGGATCTTCCTTCCTCCCTCTCTCCCTCTCTCCCTCCCTCCCTTCCTTCCTTCCTTCTTTCCTTCCTTCTCAGTAGGTTTGGGGTAGGGCCTAAGAAATATTTCTCATGATCTCCTAAGTGAAGTTGATGCTGCTGGCCTGCAGACCACACATTGAATAATACTGTTCTAGGAAACATGATTTTGAAGCCCACTTTCATTTTCACTTAACCATCCTTTCACAAAGAACCATCCAACTACATTACCAAATAGTCTGTTGAAATGTACTGACGGTGGCACTTCCTGGTTATTATAATGTACTCTGCAGCCATTTATCCAGATTTAAATTTGCCTGTAAGTTAAGTAATTAAAATTATTTTTGTGGTTTACCTCTCCTGACCCTGGTACCTTCATACATTCATAATACGATTGGAAAGAGACTTCAAGGGGAACACAGTGAGTTATCCCCAGGATCTTGGCAAAAAGAAAGACTAGTTTGCCTTCTGATAGTTAAAATTAACTGACTTTGCCAGTACACATGGAAAAGCAATATTTATTCAAGAATGTATGAAAATCTAGTTTAATCAGTGATTTATTAAAGCTATCTAGAGAAAAAACTATGTTACAGAAAGGACTGACAGTTGAACACATGTGTGGTGCCCTGCCCAAGGGGAAGAAACTTTGAATCCTGAAATCCAAGCATTCTTGCCAATACAGAAGGGGTCTCTGCTGTGTGACTTAACCTGGTCTGGGGAAAAACATCACTTTTGCCTGTTTATTTCTCTGTTTTTTTGTTTAAATGTATTTATTTTTATTATTTATTTTATTTTTGGCTGTGTTAGGTCTTTGTTGCTGCACACGGGCTTTCTCTAGTTGTGGCAAGTGGGGGCTACTCTTTGTTGTGGTGCGCAGGCTTCTCATTGTTGTGGCTTCTCTTGTTGTGGAGCACGGGCTCTAGGCGCGCGGGCTTCAGTAGTTGTGGCGCATGGGCTTAGTTGCTCCGCGGCATTATTTCTCTGTTTTTAAACTGCATTTTATTAGCAAGCTCCCCATGTTACTATTTCTGCAAAATGTGAATATGCTGATCATAATATGTGTGTTATCTATGATAAATTGGCCTTCTGGTTTATACATTAGTCTCATGTGAGTTGAGTTAGGTTGCATCTGTCCCCAGGATTCTGATCATCTCGGTGTGTGCTGAAAAAGTCCAGTTCCTAAATCTGCAAGGCTGGGGAACAACCATGATCCACCATAAATTCACCAAGACAGCAAAATGCTGGGTCCTACGAACAGCCAACAGCCAGGCCTAAATGGACACTCCTCTGCTTTTCTGAGCACTTTACCTGCAGTGCATTTGTTCATTCACTAGGAAACAGAACTAGAGAATTTTATAAAACTGAAAGGAACTTTGAAGGCATTAGGGCTAGCCCTTTCATTGTAAAGTTGAGACTATAACCTTCCACTGGAGTCTGATTATCTCTTGAACCTGGCGGTTGACGGGATCCAAAGGCAAGGTTCACTGTCAAAATATTCCACTGCCTGTGGGGTGTTTCTCCTTTGTGGTGTCTTAGTCTGAAGTGTGGTGCTTGGCATCGGGTTCCGGTGCTAAAGTCAGAGTGAGAATCGATCAGACCTTAACCTCGAGGCCCCTTCCTTAATTTAATTTAAGAAGCACATATTTGCATTAGAAAACCTGTCTGTTTTGCTTACCTTTGAAAGTGAACTTCACTTTCACTGAATTTCTCTTTTTAACCTTTGTAGCACAGGATGACACTTCTTTATAAAAACCTCAAAGAATAAATCCTGGTGATGTGAATATATTCTTAAAAATGTGCCAGAGGGAAAATATACATCAGAGTTCCAAATAAGGATGAATGGATTGTGGGCCTATTGTACTAGGTCCATACATTTGAAATTATACTTTCAAATATGCATTAGTTGATAGAGGGGAATAGACTAGTTTCTTTTTCTTTTCATAGAGAACTCCATATATGTTTGCTTTTATGTTCTGTCCTAATGGGAAAAAGTGATCATAAACACTTGATTCTAATCATTTACCATCATTTTTGGGTTTCAGTTTTTTTCCTCTCTGTAATTGGAATCAAGGATTAGGAATAATGTTTGCAACTTGCCCAGTATGTGGTTCTTTGTATGTATTTGAGTAATGGTAGTTATTCTTAAGGAATATTTTAAATCAAACTGGTATTTAGAATGGGTGGTAAGACTCCAAACAAAGGCACTGCGAGAACGTTTGGACTCACCACCACCCTTTAGTGCTTTCTCTGCCTTCTTCAGCTTCTCGCAGTTGGATTCACTGAGGTCATAACCCTGCAGACAAAGCCTAACCCAATCTTGGCTCATGTAAGAGGGCTATCATAGCTCTCACCTCACCACTTGGAGGATCCTGGGAATAAATTGCCCACCCAAGTATGGGATGTGGTAACCTGACCACAGTACTGCCAATGCCTGGCACTTTTGCATAAGACCACCTCTGGGTAGAATGCAGAGCCGTGCTTCTCCCTCACCCCCTCCTCACTAACTGTTCAGTTATTCTACGGGACCTTCCTGCCCTGATGGTGCACCATGCGGTTTCATGGGGAGGTTCTGGATCCCCAGCAAGATTCAGATCCATCCTCTTCCTCCTTACGGAAATCTAATCTTTTGCTGCATCCCAGGGACCTGAGCCCTCCCTTATGTCACTTCCCAAATTCCCAGATATGGCTCTTTACTGACTTGACTGCCTTCCTGGTTTCCCCACCATCCTAATGAACATCCACAGTGACTTGCTTCTGGAAACATCCTCTGAGTTTTCCCTTTAGAAACCGCCCTTATGACCAACCACCCACCTGGCCCCTGCCCACCTCTATGAACTCATCGCCTACCCCTCTCTCCCTCACCCTTTCCTATTCCAGCCACAATGGCCTTCTTTCTGTTACTCCAACACACCGAGACCTTGGCAAGAGCTGTTCCCTTTGCCTCAATTCCTCCCTTACTCTGCCCAATCTGAACAGGAATGGTTTCTTCTTGCTGGTCAGATCCTAGCTTAAACCACCCAGTTTAAAAGCATCCCCCAGTCAAGCTCCATTGCTTCACCATATTTTCATTCCCTGCAACACACAGAGCTCTTACCGTTACTGGATATTTTTCTTTTTTTTTTTTCCTTCTTTGTTTACTATCTGCCTTCCCTATTAACATGTAACCTCTGCAAGAACAGAGATCTAGTCTCTCTTGTTCTCTGCTGTATCCCCAGAGCCCAGAACAAGGGTTGGCACAAAGTACATGCTCAATAAACATTCGCTGAGTGAGTAACCGGCTGCCGGTCAGGTTTCTTTCTGTATCTGGCTCTGTTTTCCCAGTGCCTCTGCTAGATTATAGGCCAAGATCATGCTTCCTTTGTCTGATAACAATAATGAACCTACGTACCTCAGATACATTGGCCAGCTTCACCATCCCATCCCTCTCAGCTAGAAAGATACAGATAATTGATAGCGGTGCCTGCCACCTCCTTGGGACCCTCCTAGTTTTCCAGGAGGCTCCACCAGCTGACCAGAGCATGAAATCAAAGCAGCATGTCCTCTTTGATTCTTCAAGTTGTTTCTGAATTTCCATTCTATCAGAATTGGATTGATGGTACCTACAGTGGATTATCCACATTCCTTTTAACTAAACTGGCTTTTCAGAGGAAATTGTTGAGGGAAAGTTTGCTCTTCTTTTTAAAAACACCTGAAGGTACTTAGCAAAAGATAAAATGCAGAGATGCAGAGTTTGGGTCCCATTAGAACTCAGTGGTCAGAGTGGTCCAAAGGAAGCAAGAACCTCAACAGAACAGAGGGTGTTCACCAGCTGGTCTAAAAACACATGAGGGAGCAATAGCACACATGTGTGTGCACACTCCATGCCAGTGTGTTGTTTGACACTTCTTTTCTCTTCTCTATGCTGAAATCTGCATGCTGTGAACATTGGATTTCGCTAGCCCAGCACCCATTCTTCCTTGTTTTTATAATTGTACCCTAGTTTCTTGTTGGGAAACTAATCTATTGGATATGGTTTTGGTTAAATTACTTATCATGGGGCAAGGCATCTGGACATAAGGAAGACTCTTGACCAAATCTAAGAAAGCAGATGTTCTTTCCCAAGAAGATGTGTCTTGATTTGTCCATGTTGACTTTAGCTAACTGTCCATCAGCTTCTTCAGCTTAGATTCCCGCAGCTTCTCTGGTTCCTGTCTTAGATGCTTGCTTCTTTAGGTTTGCTTTTGCTCTAGTCAGTCAGATGTTTCTGCTTTGACAATAAGAATCAATCACTGTTACCTGCAACCATGGAACCCTAACTCATACAGAGTAAGTATTTAATAAATGTCAACTAATAAGACAAAGAATTGATATTTCATATTATGGGGAAATAGAGCAGAACCTCAGATTTATCCCTCCCTTCCTTGTGATGTGAATGTTTATATAAGGAAGAAGCAGTCATTACTTCCAAAGAATGCAGTGTCTCCCTTACCAGAAAGGTCCTTTCAGTTGATCAAGTTGGGGTTCTATCTGCTTGACTTTTGCTGCACTGTCTCCTTTGTTTGGAGTCTTCCTTAGGCCTTCCTGCCTCAGCTTCATCTTCTAAGTCCCGCTCACATCCTACCTCCTAGGATAAAAATGAATCTCCTTTTCCCTTCCCCTTCTTTCTTCCCCCTGCCCTTCACTGAGTCTTGCTGGTTTTATAGCAGGTACAGTACATAACCACGGGCCTTGTGTCTTGCTGCTAGACAAAAAGCCATATATTAACTTAATCGTTAAATGAAGAAAACACACAATTAAGAGGAAACTCATCTTTTAAAAATATATTCACCACTACATGTGGTGACCTTGTTTAAAATAGCTGCTAGTGCCGCTGCCACCATTTCCATTTCATTCGTCAAACTCCGGCAGCCCGAGAGCATCCTCTCCTCTCTCTCTGACTCTACTCCCCTCCGCAAATGTCTCCACCTGCATTCGTGTCCTTTCCATGACTGGTCACAGAGCTAAGTGATGCATTGTGCTTTATCTAAAGAAATCGTAAGTGGAGGATTGCAGGAAGGTCGAGCTCTCTCCAGTGTCAATATTTTTGCATTGCTTATAAGCAGTTATGCATGTGCATTGGTCGTATTTTGAGTAATTCATTTACAGCTGTGGCTGCAATGAATAGGCATGTGATTCTCTATTTATAAAGTAGCACACAGTCCCTTCCCGTGCTAGCTTGGCTCGAAGTGGTGGTCTATATTGGGAGAAGGGTTTTCTGGAGGTCAGGATTGTGCTGGGAATGAACAGGGAAACCCGGAAGGATTGGGGTGAGTCATCACTGCACTGTTTGTGTTTCCTGGGATGGTGATGTTGTTCAGTGCAAAGGTGAAGCCTGAGCAGAACAAATGAGATGCCTCGGGTAGAGCACTGAAGACATAGATGGTGTCTGTCTTTGGTGGTGAAATTTTAAGAGAACATTAAGGGGAGCAGGCCACCTACAGGGTAGAAGAATAAGTGAATTAATAAATCGTTAAATGTATAAATAGGTAAAGTATATGGATCAAGAAAATTACAACTCATACTTTGCTTTTGAGTTAGATTTACTGAAAATATACCAGATTCTTCACTGCTTTAAAAATGTAAGCCTATATATAGGAAACCCAAGTTTTCGTGTAATAACATTTTTGTAGACCAGTAAAGTAGTATAAAACTTTTTATAAAACTCTTTTTTAACAGTTGTGGGATGGCATGCTCTGGCAATTGAAATGAATACATAAAACTGATAAATGCAGAGTTGCACTAGTTACTAGCTTGTCAGGAGATTTGGAGAAGTCTTTGAATTCACAGTACCTTTATTTCACCTGTGAGGTTAGGGACAATTCCATTCTACACATATTTACTGAGCACCTGCCATCTCCCAGATACTCTGCTTGGTTGAAAGAGTTGGCTCATTGGAGGAGACAGAGAGATTTTCATATTGCATTTCCAGAGTCTGTCATGGAAAGCACTCTGTCAACACTGAATGAATAAGGAGGATGAAATTACTAAATAAAATCTCAGTCTATAATTTGGGAAGGGATTTAAGACAGGAGCATATTGCCTAGTATGTGATATAAAACGGGTTCAGTCCTACAGTAGGTACAGAAACCTGCCAGGGCCAGAGTTTATGATTATGTCAATCCAGAACCATTGGTGAAAACATCATGGAGGATGTGTTATTTGAGATGCGTTTTGAAGAATTCCTAGACTCCTGTGGCAGTGTCTGTAGGGCTGGCATTGTTGGAGGTCTAGAGTTGGAAAGGATGCACTTGAGAGGAATAGAGGATAGTGGTGGAAAACAGGGAGAAAAAACTGGAAAAGAAAGTTTGGTTGGAAATCAGGAAGACCTTGAACGCTACGGCAAGGAATCTGTATGTTCTCATGAAGATCATGAGCTGTAGTCTTGTTTTCAGTGTGGGACTATATTATCAGACAACAATCGTTGTGAACAGTTACTCTATAATTGATTAGGATGGAGATGCTAAAGAGAGCTTGGAGGCAAGAGGTCAGGTTGGATGTTATCATATTAACCCAGGTAACAGATTATGAACTTCTGGCTTCAGAAAGTTCTGTTGAAAGTGAAGAGTTGTCGAGGGTGTTGGCAGACATTGGGTTCGAGGAATGGGGGTCAGGGGTAGAGAGCTTTCAAAGGTGAATCTATTGCTTTATGCTGGTGTGACCCTGAAGATGAGACATTCTCACCTGAGGAGGAGGCTTAGGAGGAAGAGCAAGTCCTGGGGAGGTGACAGTGAGCTGAGTTTTGGACATGCGAGCATGGAAGTGTTTGTCGGTTTGTCGGCTACCTGGAGCTGCCTCCAAGTCTGTTAGAAATTTGTACAGAGACAAGAAAAAAAAAATGTACTGAAGCTTATAATAAAGATCTGGAATAAAGATTCAGATTTAATAAAATTAAGAATAATACCAGCAACAGCTAACACTTTTTCAAGGGTTTTGTGTTGTATTGCATTGACTCATTAAATCCCTACAACAACCTTTGAGGTAGGCACCAGAGTTATCATTTTACTGATATTTGGGAGTCATCAGCAGAGCTTTCAGAGCAAACAAGATTAGAATGGAAATAGAAAAACAATTCAAGGACAGAATCCTAGGGAATATTAAGGAGCTAGTCAGTGAAGGAGCAAGAATTGGTCAGAGACATGGAGAAAAGACTTGTAGTTGCCAAGGAGGGTGGTGGTGGGGAGGAATGGATTGGGAGTTTGGGATGAGCAGATGCAAACTATTATATATAGGATGTATAAACAACATGGTCCTACTGTACAGCACAGGGAACTATATTAAATATCCTGTGATAAACCATAATAGAAAAGAATTTTAAAAAGAATGTATATATATATATATATATATATATATATATATATATATATATATATATATATACACATGTGTAACTGAATCACTTTGCTATATAGCAGAAATTAACACAACATTGTAAATCAACTATACTTCAATAAAATAAATTTTAAAAAAGAATTGGTCAGAGAGATTGAAGAAACAGAATTGAGTATTATGATAGCAAAGGGAAGAGGAAATGTCATAACAAGAAAAGTATTTAGTTAGTTCATGTATTAGAAAGAGTTTAAGGTATGATTATCCCTCTGTATCCAGGGATATATGTTCCAGTACACCTCACCCCTTCCCCGCTGGGGGTGGATACCCGGGATGCTCAAGGTTCTTACAGTTGGTCCTCCGTATCTGCAGCTTCCACATCTGAGGGTTCAACCAACCATGGATCCAATATTTTTTCTTAATGTCTTCCACCCAAGCCTTGATTGAATATGGAGGGCCGACTATATTTGAAGACAGAAAACAATGCACTGCATTTAGTAATTTGAGGTCATTGTTGACTTTCGGGAAAATAGTTTCAGCTGGAGGGCAGGTGAAGAAGGCTTTGAAAATTTAGTGGGAGGCGTTACTGTAGTCCATGCTTTCTAGAAGTTTGAGACTGAAAATTGGGAGATGGGCAAACCCTAAAAACTGGAATCGTGTAATTAATGTTTTTGAAATCAAGAGGCTTGAGAGTATTTGTGATTTCAGTGAAGGGAGGAGGTGGCCGTGATGGATTGGAGGTGTGAGGAAGCAGGTAAGAGATGCCATTAAACACACATCCTGAATCCAGGGGGCAGATAATGAACAGATCAGGGGCACCAGTGGGACAGTTGGCCTTAGAAACCTAATCTATAATCACTTCTTCCTCCAAGAAAGAAGGAAAGAAAGGGTAGATGAGGACAGAGATAAATTTTGCATTGGGACAAAGTAGAAATAGATCATGTCTGAAAACTTTAATCTCTGAAAAGTAGGTCATCTTCTGTGAGAGAGCCAGGAGGGCCTGGGAGAGGGCATATCTGCAGAAGCAAAGGCAAATTTTTCTTCTTAGTAGAACTTCTTGCTTTACAGTTCCAATAATTGAGGAATTTTCAAACAGAGGAAACTATTACTAAGTGTACAAGAAACACGTGTGGTGGAATTGGATGCTTTCCATTGGAATTCTTAAAAATACTTGAATCCAAGAATTTAGGCTTCTGTATTTTTTTAAAAGCCTTTATTTTTAGTGAAATTCTCAAGACCACGATTGAGAGGCTTAGAAACCATATTTATGTGTGAACAAGTTTTTTTTTTTTGAATTTTGTTTTATTTTTTTATACAGCAGATTCTTATTAGTTATACATTTTATACATATTAGTGTACATATGTCAATCCCAATCCCTCAATTCATCACACCACCACCACCACCACCAACCCTGCCCCCACCGCTCTCCTCCCTTGGTGTCTGTACATTTGTTCTCTACATCTATGTCTCAATTTCTGTCCTGCAAACTGGTTCATCTGTACCATTTTTCTAGGTTCCACATATATGTGTTAATATACGATATTTGTTTTTCTCTTTCTGACTTACATCACTCTGTATGACAGTCTCTAGATTCATCCATGTCTCTACAAGTGACCCAATTTCGTTCCTGTTTATGGCTGAGTAATATTCCATTGTATATATGTACCACATCTTCTTTATCCGTTCGTCTGCCGATGGGCATTTAGGTTGCTTCCATGACCTGGCTATTGTAAATAGAGCTGCAGTGAACATTGGGGTGCATATGTCTTTTTGAATTATGGTTTTCTCTGGGTATATGCCCAGTAGTGGGACTGCTGGGTCGTATGGTAATTCTATTTTTAGTTTTTTAAGGAGTCTCTGTTCTCCCCAGACCTGTCGAAGTCCTGCAATCAAACCCCGCTAGCCTTCAAATCTGATTATCTAGCAATTCCTCCTGCCGTTGCTGGATCCTCAGGTTGGGAAGCCTGTGGTGGGGCTCAGAACCTTCACTCCAGTGGGTGGACTTCCGTAGTGTAAGTGTTCTCCAGTTTTTGAGTCACCCACCCAGCAGTTATGGGATTTGATTTTATTGTGATTGCACCCCTCCTACCGTCTCATTGTGACTTCTCCTTTGTCTTTGGATGTGGGGTATCTTTTCTGGTGAGTTCCAGTGTCTTCCTGTCGATGATTGTTCAGCAGTTAGTTGTGATTCTGGTGTTCTCACAAGAGGGAGTGAGAGCACATCCCTCTACTTCGCCATCTTGAACCAATCTCCTGAACATGTTAATATTAAGATTCGTTTTGGGGACTTCCCTGGTTGTGCAATGGTTAAGAATCCACCTGCCAATTCAGGGGACACGGGTTTGAACCATGGTCGGGGAAGATCCCACCTGCCGCGGAGCAGCTAAGCCAGTGTGCCTCAACTACTGAACCTGCGCTCTAGAGCCCTCGTGCCACAACCACTGAAGGCTGCACACCTAGAGCCCGTGCTCTGCAACAAGAGAAGCCACTGCAAGAAGAATCCTGCACACTGCAATGAAGAGTAGCCCCCGCTCTCCACAACTAGAGAAAGCCTGTGCACAGCAACAAAGACCCAACACAGCCAAAAATAAATAGATAAAATAAATTTATTTAAAGAAAAAGATTTGTTTTTTTGTTTGTTTTGTAGGAAGGTTTTTCTCTTCCTGGGAAAATGAAATAAAGGAAAGTCACAGGACCCATCTCTTCCAGCCCCATCTTCTCTCATTGCTACTAGGCTAAAGCTGGAGGGAAAAATCCCTCAAGGTAGACTCCTTGGGGTGACTTCATGCGATGAAAATTTACTGTCATGTGGCATTTTGAGAAGCAGCATCTGGCATATTTGCTCGTGTTTATGGCTCTGATGGTCATGTGTTATTCTATTTGTTTTATATAAACTAGTGTTTTATCTCCACTGAGTTTTTCTGTTATTAAATAAGAGTGAAGCAAAGCAAAACAATATATAAAACCTTTTACTTTGTGTTATGCAACTCTCAGTGTGTCCAAATCCATGTCTGATGTTATATATCGACGGTGCCCCTGTGTTAGTACACCTGAGTGCTGCCTTTTCTGTGGTCCACGCCATAGGCACTTTTCAATCCTATCCCTGATTCTGTAGGTTAAGAAGGCTGCCGAGTGTGGTCCTGGTTGATAAACAGAGCTAATAAGCAAAACTAGACATTATCTGTTATGTGCAAACAGACTCGAGCTGCGTTTCTTTGTTGGGTTCTCTTATTATCTTTAGAGAGCCTGGCCTGTTCTCTAATATGGCTCTCCTCTTAATTGAAATTGAGACCACTGATCAATCCGGGTTGGAAGAATGTAATAACAGTTTCTGTAGACTACTTTATGCTCCATAGCCAGGCCTCAGGAAGGAAAGACACAGGTAGGATGGAAAATTGGGCTGACAGGTCATGGAAGCAACCTAAATGCCCATCGACCGATGAATGGATAAAGAAGATGTGGTGCATATATACAATGGAACATTACTCAGCCATAAGAAGGAACGAAACTGGGTCATTTGTAGAGATGTGGTTGAATCTAGAGACTGTCATACTGAGTGAAGTAAGTCAGAAAGAGAAAAACAAATATCGTATGTTAACGCATATATGTGGAATCTAGAAAAATGATGCAAATGATACTTGCCAGTTTGCAAGGCAGAAATAGAGACACAGATGTAGAGAACAAACATGGATACCAAGGAGGGAAAGTGGGGGTGGGAGGATGAACTAGGAGATTGGGATTGACATATATACACTAATATGTATAAAATAAATAATGAATAAGAACCTACTGTATAAAAAATAAATTTTAAAAAGTTAAAAAAAAAAAAAAAAGAAAATTGGGCTGAAGTCTGAGTGTGACGGGCACTGGCTACCAGATTGACTGAGGAATAGGTACTTGTTATTCTGAATGTGTCTCTCCTATCACGATATACAAACCATCAAAGGAAGCTGGTATTGAGCCAGAAGATTTGTGAAGCCAGGGAATAAATATGGAATATGTTCCTGGGTTGTCCGTTATTCCAGGTGTTTGGGGAAAGTTTGAGATTTATAGTTTTAGGCAACTGGAAACCACAATAGGGTACGAAGCACGGGAACATGCAATGAAATGTCCATTTAGGAGGATTTGCTTGATGATGGCGTATATACTTGGCTAGCAGAAGGCAAGAAAAGGGGACATGAGAGGGCTTGCATTGGATCAGAGATTCCTAAAGTGTGCTCCACAATGCACTTGTACTCTAAGGTGTACTTTGTAAAAGAAAGGACTCTCCAAGTCTGCTTGGGCAAGGCTGCACCATCCATTGACATCATGGAGAGCTCAGTGTCCATCAGTGTATACCAGGCTCTGAGAAGGGCTGAATGGAGGAAGCCTGTTTCAGTTGGGTGAACCCACCATTTCCTAAACTTTTTGTCCACATCATCTTGTGCAGAATAACACCTCCAGGGTTATAGTCTAACAGTGGAGTCACATTCTAAATTATAAGGCAATGATCCTAAACAACCAGCTACTTTTTTTCCTCTAGAATTCTATTTCTTTGGTTGAGCATAAGATAAAGTGATTAATTTGCATTTAGGGAACCCGTTTTTTGAACAATATATGCTCTAGTTTTAAAAACCTGAACTGTTCAACTTACACAGAGACATAAGGGAACCAAGGATGACCAGGGGAAGAGAAATTCCTCTTTCAGGACCCGAGCTCATCCTCTGTTATAAGTTCCTGGTCGTAGCAAGTGGCCACAAATGTAGATCACTAATCCCTTCTCATTCTTCCTGCTTCCTCTCTAACTCTCTGCATTTGTGTTTGTGTGTCTTTTCTGTCTTGTGTCCTGTATATTTGCATGTCCTGGTTTATTTCTGTCTCTTTATCTTCATCTCTTGACCCCTTTCTCTCTCTCTCCTTCTTTATCTTTCCCCCAAACCAGCACATTGACAAGCATAGAGTTGAGTTCCCATGAATTAAATGTGCATGTGCTGTGTCTCCCTGCACTTATGTTTTGCTAAACTTCTATTCCCTGGAAACCATGGAATACTCTAGGTGCCTTTGATCTGCCCCTCTCCCTGGCTCTGCTTTCCTGGACCCTCACTCCCACCGTGTCATTCTCCCATTTCATGACAGAGGCATCAGAGGGACGAGAGTCCCCCCTTGTTCCAACCCCTTTGCAAATAATCTCCACATTTCTCAATGCTGACCTGGAAGGCATTTTCTCACCATCTGTGGATCATATAATTAATGACATTTTTGAGGGAATGTCCACATTTCTTATCTCGCTGGTTACGCACATCATTTTTAAAACCTTGGAACAATGAGCTGGCATTTCACGTAAGGGTGGTCCCACAAATCAAATGCAGGGTGACTGGCTTCATTTCTTTGTTGAAACATCTGGTCCTGTTTAGTGCATGACAAGAAAGAGGTAGGAAGCATGTAAAGGCTCTCACTGTCCTCAGCACTGATGTCTTTCTCTTTCTGCAATTGTATTATGAAACTTACTGCCTCCAGAAGAGAAAAGAAGTTAAGTCTATGACCATTACATTTACCAAGACTCATTTTCACGTCTGTGGGCCTGAAAGCTCTGTGTGGCCAGCTTTTCCAGACTCCAGTCTGGGACCCCTGCCTGGAGCGAGGAAGGTTGGGGTACAGGTCATGGGTGTCTGTGGGGATGTGGTTTACTTGCAGCAGTGTCACATTAAATGTCATGATGTTAATAAGGGAGATGTAAACCACCACCACCTCCCAAATTTCCTAGCTACAAAGCAATACTTTCCCCCTCAAGGATCCTACAACTCTCTCATGGGAACATCTATAGCTGCTGGTACATAGACATCAGGTGGACAGTATTTTGTTAGAAAGGCACGATGCCCATTGGAAGGAGAGCTTCTGTCTCCAGAGCAAGCAGTGGGTACCAAGCAGGAGATGAGTTTATAGATGGACAGTGTGCTTAATATCCACCCAGTCTCTTTTATAGAGACTCTCTCTTAAATGCCAGCCTCAAGTCTTGGCCCTACTCCCTCCCAGAGTTTGTTTATAGTTTTTGGCAAAACGGAAAATTCAGGATGAGTGGAGAATAGTCAGTAAAACCTAGAGGGGTTACCCTTGAACAGATACATGGAAATCTCCTTTCTGCTCCTTCTTGCCATCCTCTTGCTGCTTGGTCATCGGCAAATTCTCTTTCTTTGGTTTTCTCTACTTGGTGGTGTTGCAGCAGCAGCTATGTAGGGTCATAGTCATGGAAGAAGCATACATAGCGATAATAGCAAGCATTGTCTATATCACTGACTCCATGACAGGCCCCACTCTAGGTATTTGACATATTAACTTTGTCCTCACAGCAAGCTCATTGCCATGACACTGTACCCTACAAATTTGGACCTTGTGTAATGGGGAATTAGCTCCAGGATCCCTGGAGCTTTCAGCCAGCTAGCTAACTGTGGTCATCCCATGACTCTCACAAAAATGCATGCTCATATTTTATTGGATTGGATATTTAGATCCCATTTAAAAGGGTACGACAGGGGTTTACTATCCTGTTAGTATCCTTAGCTTACAAATGAGGAGACTAAAGTATAGAGTGTTTAAGTAGTTTTCCAAGACCACAGAGCTAGAAGGCAGGAGGCCTATTGAGTCGGTGTGGCTTCTGAGCCCAGTCCGGTACAGCCTGAGGTTTATAAAAGGTGTCTAGGGGATAAAGTTGTTGCCTAAGAATCAGGAGACCATGGCCCTGACCTTGTTTCAGTTCCAGGTACCCTGTGTTTCAGCCTTGTGTTCTGCTTTTCCCCAGGTGCCTGGGGGTGGAGGGAGCCAGGTGTGCATAAGGCTGGTAGCTGGCTCGTTGAGGGACCTCCACTTTGAATTCAAGTTTCAAATTTTATCTCAAAATGAGTTTTATGAACTGGAGGGGTTATATTAAACCTAACTTCATGTATCAACCATGAATGTTGTCTTATATTGCATTTTTCTGAATTAGAGTCTTTCTTTTCTAAAGTGCCACAAAAGGCCTGTGCTTTTCTTGGTAAAGTGATTCCAGTAGCTGGCATATGAGATCAGTAAGAAATATACCAAAATAGCATTGTATCCTCTAGCTGGATTTGACTTTGGGGAATCCAGGACTGGGAAAAATTCTAAATGCCTTCAGTCAGAAATATAGAGCTTGAATGTTTACAGTTGGAAGCTTTTAGGCCTAGGAGCAGGGCCATCTCTGGTCTAATCATAGCCCTTGCTAAAATCTAACTTGAAATTTAACTTGGAAAAGAAAACATACAAATTAGACTCTATTGGCACTATTACAAAGCAATGTGGCAATATTTATTAATAACCTTAAAATGTTCATAAGCTTTTATCTAATTATCCTGTAAGTAGAGAAGGAGGAGGCATTTATATTCTATCTGTCTGTCTGTCTATCTATCTATCTATCTATCTATCTATATCTCTATCTTCTACCTATTTTCTATGGTCTATCTATCTATCTAGTTTCTATCTATCTGTCTATTTTCTATCTAGCTACCTATCAATTGTCTATCCATCTGTGTATCTATTTTCTATCTATTTTCTATCTATCTATCTATTTTCTATCTATTTATCTATGTATTTTCTATCTATTTTCTATTTTCTTTCTATCTATCTACTATCTATCTTTATCTATTTTCTATCTATCTAATTTCTATCTATCTATTTTCTATCTATCTGTCTATTTTCTTTCTATCTATCTATCTATCTTACTAAGCAATAATATTCTGGTTGAAAAGTAGTCAAACAGAAATGTATAGAATAAAATATCAAAATGCTCCTTACTCCAATTCTACTACCCAAAATTCAACCACTCTTTTTTTTCCCCAGGTTTATTGAGGTATATATAAAGTTGTATATACAATGTGATATATATATATATATAAATGTGATATATATATATATATAAATATATAATGAATTAATTACCACAATCAAGCTATTTAACATATCCATCACCTCACAGAGTTATATTTGTGTGTGTGTGTTAAGAACATTTAGGATCTATCCCAGCAAATTTCAAGTATACAGTACAGTATTATCTTCTATTCTGAACTATACACTTCTTGGAAATGAGCCTTGTGTAAATGGCTATGTGGATAAAACTTTAATTCCTATGCACTCAAGAGACGTTTATTGAATGAGTGAAAAATACTAATACCATTATTACTCATCTGTAGAAATGTTAGTGATTCTAATGTGAACAATGAATATTGATATATTGACACACCAAAGTAAAGTTTGTCTAAGACTCTAACTTGGTGTTCAGTTTTATACTTTCATTGCTCTTTTGGTCATGTACCAGATTTAGTTTATTCTTTGAGATTCACTCTTTTTTCAAAACGTTTTTAGAGATAAAAGGAGTTTAGAAAAGACTCAGTTCAACATTTGAGAAAAGCCCTAAATCAAAATACAATAGGTCTAAAAGACAGCCTATTCAGTTTGAGTATGGTGACATTTATTCTTGTTTAGAAAGGTTTATGTCAGTTGCTAATATGTTTTTGGCTTATCTAAACTAAGCTATGATAGATCTGAACAATGATATATTCAGAAAGCAAATGCAATATAATGAATAAAATTATTTTTTTATCCTTATATTTCAAAGAGTAAAATGGGATGTCCATTAGGAGAGCTACAGTAGCATGTTGAGTTTTATTCATTCTGTCTCTCTGGTTTTAGGTTTTATCTGAACCTGAAAGCTTTAAATCATCTATAGTGGAAAAATCTCACCCGTTGTATCCCTAGTGTGACAAGCTGAGGAATGTGTAATGAATTTGCAGCCATTCAGAAGCCACAGAGACAACACATAAAAGCTAAGGTTAATGGGATAGAAAAAAAAAGAATCAATAAATATATATAATAAACACATACACACACACACAGAAATACATGAAAATAAAGGAAACTAAACACAAATAATTAAGGTATTTAAGAAATTAGGAAATGTGAAAGGGATTTTGTGTTTATGTACTAAAGATTTGAGAAGGAATACTTCTTCCTAATGACTATAAAAGGTCAAGAACACAGTGATGTCATATCAGTTAAACTACAGAATTCTTCCAGTGGTAGTGGGACTACGTTTTATATTCACCTTTAGTTTTCTTCTTACAAGACTACACTTGTTCCCTCCCCTCATGGAAAGAACAGCTTGTCTTATTACCCTCCAATGGAAATGAGTTATGTACCTTTTATCCGGAGTTTACAAGACAGCGTTAACCTCTTTATAGTTGAATTTCAGTGATGAATGCAGTATCTTATTTCATCTTAGTTAATTTTTTTTTTCAAGAATTCCTTTTCCTGTTCTGATTTGTAGGTACATACAAGATAATAATGGGAAAGATCAAATTACCCTGTTTGGGATCCTGTTAAACACTTTTCTTTTGTCCTGAGAATCTTCAGCATTAATTTCCTGTTTTTTCTTCTGTATATGTCAATCCAACTAGAAAAAGCAGGCATTTGTGACATTCATAAATATTTGGTGTCTTTACGAGATTGTAAGCAAAGCTTATATTTTATGCCGTACCCATCCCTCCTGATTAATTTTACTAACTTTTTCTTAGGTTAGTAAAATAGGTAGTCAGGAATCCTGTGAATTAGGACTATAGGAACTGAGGTCACTTAGGCATCAGTTGCAAGTTGAAATGAAGATGCCTAAAGATGCAGAAGGTCCTAACATGGGTACCAGAAACAGCACCATTAGGAGAGGGAGATGCACTGTGCAAGAAAGATGGATGACCCTGTGTGTCAGCTGGCTGGCCAACATCACACTTTTTAAAAGCCCTCAAAAGGCAGGTCCTCATTGTTTTAACTCCTCAAATACAAGAGCCCCTTACCATGAAATATGTCATCCTCTGGCACTGATTCATGATTAATTCTGAATGATGACCTTTGGATGATCGGATAGAGTTTGTGACTTGCCCAAAGTCACAACCAATGTAGACAATCATGGACCAGCCCCTTCCTTTGGACATTTCATTAATTCATTCACACATTCATCATTTATCGAGTGCCAACTGTGGACCAGGTATGGTGTTATGTGCCAGGGATATGAAGTCGAGTGAGACAAGATCCCAAACCTCCAGAGGCTTAGAGTGAGTAATAAATATGCAAATCAATGATTACAGTTTTATCAGTGCTATAATAGAAGCATGATCAGAATACTAGGAGAGCGTAAGGGCAACAAAATCAGGAATCAAGGAAATTACCTTGGAGAAACCTAACTTTAGACTGAATTTTGAAGAAAAACTGGAATTTCTAGTTAAAGAGGCAATGAGACAGCCCTGAAACCTGTAAAAAGTCAAGGAGACAGAAAAGTGTTTCAGGTATTTGTGGAATGGCAAACACTTTCACTGGACTTGAGCCATGGGAGCTGAGGGTAGGGGGTAGGTGTGGGAGCTGCAGACAATGCCAGAGGCCAGATCCCAAAAGGTTGGGATGCTAAGCTAGGGGACGCTGCCCTAACTGGGAACAAAGTGCATAGGTTAAGGGAAGAGTCCACTCTGCCCATTCCTGAGCATCATGCAGACCCCAGAGCCACAAAACTCTTCCCTTGCCTCATTCAGGGCATTTCCTCGGGGTCTGACCTTCAAAGTAAAGGCAGGCCTCCTCTCCCTAAATGGAATTCACATGCCAACTGCTGAGAGATATCTCTTCCTTTCATTTCGCTTGTATCTCCCCTCTGGAAGTGAGCTCTGGGGGCCTCCACTGCCTGCCTGGCTTGTGTGGTCAATTTCCCTTGATTGATACTTGTTTGACTGTATATGAAAAGGGGCAGAGATGCCATCAGGGTAGGTATAGGAGGTAATGACTCAGTCCCCATCAAACCCTGCCCTCTGAAACCTCCTCCACAAATACTCAGGTAGGCACACCGTCGGAAAAAGCAGCTTTGAGATTCTGAAGACTCAGGTTTTAAATCTGACCCTGCCCATGACAATCTCTGAGATTGGACTCGATTCAATCCCTACTGTGTAAAAGGATCTGACTTACCTCATTAAGTCCATGGATTTTGTTTTCTCAGATGAGGCATCTAATTGTCTATCTAGATGACCTTTGCACAAGATTCTGAGTTACTTTTAGATAGCAAGGAGATAATCTCGTGCTTGGATTAGACTTCAGTTGACTGTGGATTGGAAGGGACGGGGGTTCCACCAAATAAGAGGACTTCGTAAATTCAGGGTTCTCTGAAAGGTTCAAAATGCCTGGTTTTGTTTTAACTCTTAAATATCAAACTCCTTAAAAATGTCTTCCAGGTATGTCATGAAAAATGTTCTTTCCAGAGGTGAAAGTAGCCATTCATTGCTTAATAAACTGGATCATCTTCCTTCCTAGAAATATTCTGTGGCATATAAATGGAGACATTTATACTATCACAGAGAAAAATTTACAGTCATGACATACATCACTTCAAGATGCTTAATCCCTGGGAATAATAATCAGAGAGAGTTTTATTCACTTATGGAGGAATATTTTTAAAAGAAACTCTTGCTAACAGGTGGATTTTCTATTTTATTAGCTTCTTCTTCTCAGTCATGATTTTGCTACTTGGGCAACTCGGAGTCACCCGAAATGAACTGGAGAAAGGATATTAGTTTTAGTTATGAATTAAGACTTTGAATAAATAACTAGTTTTTTTTTTTTAAGTGGGAGGCTTATAAGAGTTTCTGAAATGCCAGATAAAAATAGCCTTTCATAGAAAGGTGAGGTAAATATAATGTGACATAGTGGAAAGAATAGACTTTGAAGCAGAGAGGATAGAATATGAACCAAGGCTCTGGTGTTCTTTATTTCTAAGACTTTGGGAACATCTTTGAGCTTTGTCCTCTATCCTGCACTACCAGTATGTTTTGAGGAATAGATTGAGTTAAGATGTAAAATATTTAGCCAATGCAGGTGCCAAATGACCCCTAGATGTCCTATTCATGTCATAGGGCAAGAATCTGAAGAGAGAATTCCCTTGAGCTTTCCCTCATTTACAATCTGAATAGACAGGTTGCTAGACACCTAGCAGTCACCTGAATTAAGTGTTTTATTGTACCAGATAAAGGTTTCCCAAACTTTTTAGTACAGTAGCCCATTTCCTTGAATAAATGATCCTAGGAACTTCCTTATGAATTAAAAATAATCATTTTGACATTATGATCTGGGGCAAAATAAAGTGAAATAACCAGACAATTTTTTACTGTTTCCCATTTAACCAATGATGTACCCTGTTCAGTTACCTCAAAGTTAAAAATTTTTTAAACTTACAGAAAATAAGAAAATATAGGAATAATTTGACCACAAGAGATTCCCAATGGTAGCGTGTTTTGTGTGGCTAAATTCTATAATTTTCACAAGTTGTTTCTAAATGATGAGATAAGGGATACATTTTAGTTTGTGAGCTTTTTTCAACTTGTGAAATATTACTGGCATGTGTAGTTTTTTATTCCTTACAAATGAAGATCCAAATTGGAAATAGCAGTATATCAACCTGTATTTTTTCTTCTTATCGTTGACTGTGAACTACTAAGATCATCTTGATGTATTATGTAACATGATAGCAAATTGTATCTCAACACCAGTACTGATTCCATATACTTACTGCCATCATGGATACAATAATCAGTTACATGGCTAAAAATGAAAGCAACTTACAAATTTATAAAGGTCAAAGCCACCCAGCTGGCTAGAGGTGTTCAGCTTAGGGCTACAACTACTGCAGTCTGAGTCCTGGCAGCTTCCTCCCTCCTCTGTTAACTGCTCTGCTCCTCTCAGTAACTCTAAGTGGCTTTGCATGGTTTCCTTTTAAGAAGAAAACAAAACATGTTTAATGCCTTATTTTATTTATTGACTTTTAAAAATTAGATATTATGATGGATCCCAGTAGTGGTATCATTTTTTCCTTTTTTTTTTTATTGGAGTATAGTTGATTTATAATGTCATGTTAGTTTCTGCTGTACAGCAAAGTGAATCAGTTATACAGATACATATATCCACTCGTTTTTAGATTCTTTTCCCATATAGGTCATTACAGAGTATTGAGTAGAGTTCCCTGTGCTATACAGTAGGTCCTTATTAGTTATCTATTTTTTTTAATAGCTCTTTGTTGGAGTATAATTGCTTCACAATACTGTGTTAGTTTCTGTTGTACAACAAAGCAAATCAGCCATATGCATACACATGTCCCCATATCCACTCCCTCTTGAGCCTCCCTCCCATCCTCCCTATCCCACCCCTCTAGGTCATCGCAAAGCACCAAGCCGATCTTCCTGTGCTATGGTTCTGCTTCCCACCAGCCAACTATTTTACATTTGGTAGTGTGTATATGTTGATACTACTCTCACTTTGCCCCAGCTTCGCCCTCCCACCCCATGTCATCAAATCCATTATCTATGTCTACCTCTTTATTCCTGCCCTGCAACTAGGTTCATCAGTACCTTTTTTTTTTTTTTTTAATTCCATATATATATGCATTAGCATTAGGATACAGTATTTGTTTCTCTCTTTCTGACTTCACTCTGTATGACAGACTCTAGGTCCATCCACCTCACTACAAATAACTCAATTTCATTTCTTTTTATGGCTGAGTAATATTCCATTGTATATATGCACTGCATCTTCTTTATCTATTCATCTGTCAATGGACACTTAGGTTGGTTCCATGTCCAGGCTACTGTAAATAGTGCTGCAGTGAACATTGTGGTGCATGTCTCTTTTTGACTTATGGTTTTCTCAGGGTATATGCCCAGTAGTGGGATTTCTGGGTCATATGGTAGCTCTATTTTTATTTTTTTAAGGAACCTCCATACCGTTTTCCATAGTGGTTGTATTAATTTACATTCACACCAACAGTATAGGAGAGTTCCCTTTTCACCACACCCTTTCCAGCATTTATTGCTTCTAGGTTTTTTAATAATGGCCATTCTGACTGGCGTGAGGTGATACCTCATGGTAGTTTTGATTTGCATTTCTCTAATAATTAGTGATGTTGAGCATCTTTCCATGTGCCTCTTGGCCATCTATATGTCTTCCTTGGTGAGATGTCTATTTAGGTCTTCCACCCATTTTTTAACTGGATTGTTTGTTTTTTTGATATTGAGCTCCATGAGCTGTTTGTATATTTTAGAGGTTAATCCTTTGTTGTTTCATTTGCAACATTTTCTCCCATTCTGAGGGTTGTCTTTTTTCTTGTTTATGGTTTCCTTTGCTGTGCAAAAGCTTTTAAGTTTAATTAAGTGCCATTTGTTCATTTTTGTTTTTATTTCTGTTACTCTAGGAGGTGGGTTGAAAAAGATCTTGCTGTGTTTTTTTTTTTTTTTTAATTTTACTTATTTATTTATTTATTTATTTCTGGCTGTGTTGGGTCTTTGTTTCTGTGTGAGGGCTTTCTCTAGTTGTGGTGAGTGGGGGCCACTCTTCATCGCGGTGCGCGGGCCTCTCACTATCGTGGCCTCTCTTGTTGGGAGCACAGGCTCCAGACGCTCAGGCTCAGTAATTGTGGCTCACGGGCCTAGTTGCTCCGTGGCATGTGGGATCTTCCCAGGCCAGGGCTCGAACCCGTGTCCCCTGCATTGGCAGGCAGATTCTCAACCACTGTGCCACCAGGGAAGCCCTTGCTGTGGTTTTTGTCAGAGTGTTTTTCCCAAGTTTTCCTCTAAAAGTTTTATAGTATCTGGTCTTACATTTAAGTCTTTAATCCATTTTGAGTTTATTTTTCTGTATGGTGTTAGGTAGTGTTCTAATTTCATTCTTTTACATGTAGCTGTACAGTTTTCCCAGCACCAATTATTGAAGAGGCTGTCTTTTCTCCATTGTATGTTCTTGCCTCCTTTATCATGAATTAGGTGCCCATATGTGTGTGGGTTTATCTCTGGGCATTCTATCCTGTACCATTGATCTATATTTCTATTGTTGTGCCAGTACCATACTGTCTTGATTACTGTAGCTTTGTGGTGTAGTTTGAAGTCGGGGAGCCTGATTCCTCCAGCTCCGTTTTTCTTTCTCAAGATTGCTTTGGCTATTCGGGATCTTTTGTGTTTCCATACGAATTGTAAGACTTTTTGTTCTAATTCTGTGAAGAATGCCATTGGTAGTTTGATAGGGATTGCGTTGAATCTGTAGATTTTTTGGGGTAGTATACTCATTTTCACAATATTGTTCCTTCTAATCCAAGAACACAGTATATTTCTCCATCTGTTTATGTCATCTTTGATTTCTTTCATCGGTGTTTTATAGTTTTCTGAGTACAAGTCTTTCTCCTCCTTAGGCAGGTTTATTTCTAGGTATTTTATTCTTTTTGTTGAAATGGTAGATGGGAGTGTTTCCTTAATTTCTTTTTCTGATTTTTCATTGTTGGAGTATAGGAATGCCAGAGATTTCTGTGCATTAATTTTGTATCCAGCAACCTTACCAAATTCATTGATTAGTTCTAGTAGTTTACTAGTGGCATCTTTAGGATTCTCTATGTATAGTATCATGTCATCTGCAAACAATGACAGTTTTACTTCTTCTTTTCCAAACTTGTATTCCTTTTATTTCTTTTTCTTCTCTGATTGTTGTGGCTAGGACTTCCAAAACTATGTTGAATAAGAGTGGTGAGAGTGGACATCCTTGTCTTATTCCTGATCTTAGTGGAAATGCTTTCAGTTTTTCACCATTGAATATGGTGCTTGTTGTGGGTTTGTCATATTTGGCCTTTATTGTGTTTAGGTAGGTTCCCTCTATGCCTACTTTCTGGAGAGTTTTTATCATAAATGGGTGTTGAATTTTGTCAAAAGCTTTTTCTGCATCTCTTGAGATGATCATATGATTTTTATTCCTTAATTTGTTAATATGGTGTATCACCTTGATTGATTTGTGTATATTGAAGAATCCTTGCATCCCTGGGATAAATCCCACTTGATCATGGTATATGATCCTTTTTATGTGCTGTTGGATTCTGTTTGCTAGTATTTTGTTCAGGATTTTTGCATCTATGTTCATCAGTGATATTGGTCTATAATTTTCTTTTTTTGTGATATCTTTTTCTGGTTTTGGTATCAGGGTGATGGCGGCTTTGTAGAATGAATCTGGGAGTGTTTCTCCCTCTGCAATTTTTTTGGAAGAGATTGAGAAGGATCAGTGTTAGCTCTTTTCTAAATGTTTGATAGAATTCACTGAAACCATGTGACCCTGGACTTTTGTTTGTTGGAAGATTTTTAATTATGGTTTCAGCTTCATTACTTGTGATAGGTCTGTTTATATTTTCTAATTCTTATTGGTTCAGTCTTGGAAAATTGTACCTTTCCAAGAATTTGTCCATTTCTTCATGGTTGTCCATTTTATTGGCATATAGCTGTTTGTAGTAGTCTCTTATAATCCTTTGTATTTCTGCAGTGTCAGTTGTGATTTCTCCTTTTTCATTTCTAATTTTACTGATTTGAGTCCTCTCCCTACCTTTCTTGATGAATCTAGCTAATGGTTTATCAATTTTGTTTATCTTCTCAAAGAACCAGCTTTTAGTTTTATCGATCTTTGCTATTGTTTATTTTGTTTCTATTTCATTTATTTCTTCTCTGATCTTTATGATTTCTTTCCTCCTACTGCCTTTGGGTTTTCTTTGTTCTTCTTTCTCTAGTTGTTTTAAGTATAGGGTTAGATTGTTTATTTGGGATTTTTCTTGTTTCTTGAGGTGAGATTGAATTCCTATAAACTTCCCTCTTAGAACTGCTTTTGCTGCATCCCATAGGTTTGGGGTCATCGTGTCTTTGTTGTCATTTGTTTCTATGTATTTTTTTATTTCTTCTCTGATTTCTTTAGTGATCTCTTGGTTATTTAGAAGCTCCTTGTTTAGCCTCCATGTATTTGTGTTTTTTACAGTTTTTTTTTCCTGTAACTGATTGCCAGTCTCATAGCGTTGTGGTCAGAAAAGATGCTTGATATGATTTCAATTTTCTTAAATTTTCCGAGGCTTGATTTGTGACCCAAGATGTGATCTATCCTGGAGAATGTTCCATGTGCACTTGAGAAGAAAGTGTATTCTGCCACTTTTGGGTGGAATGTTCTATAAATATCAATTAGATCTATCTTGTCTATTGTGTCATTTAAAGCTTGAGTTTCCTTATTTATTTTCTGTTTGGATGATCTGTCCATTGGGGTAATTGGGGTGTTAAAGTCCCCTACTATTATTGTGTTACTGTCGATTTCTCCTTTCATGGTTGTTAGCATTTGCCTTATGTATTGAGGTGCTCCTATGTTGCATGCATAAACATTTATAATTGTTATATCTTCTTCCTGGATCGATCCTTTGATCGTTAAGTAGTGTCTCTCCTTATCTCTTGTAACAGTCTTTATTTTAAAGTCTATTTTATCTGATACACGTATTGCTACTCCAGCTTTCTTTTGATTTCCATTTGCATAGTATATCCTTTTCCATATCGTCACTTTCAGTCTGTATGTGTCCCTAGGTCTGAAGTGGGTCTCTTGTAGACAGCATATATATGGGTCTTGTTTTTGTATCCATTCAGCCAGTCTGTGTCTTTTGGTTGGGGGATTTAATCCATTTACATTCAAGGTTATTATTGATATGTATGTTCCTATTATCATTTTCTTAATTGTTTTGCATTTGTTTTTGTGGGTCTTTTTCTTCTCTTGTGTTTCCTGCTTAGAGAAGTTTCTTTAGCATTTGTTGTAAAGCTGATTTGGTGATGCTGAATTCTCTTAGCTTTTGCTTGTCTGAAAAGCTTTTGGCTTCTCCATAGAATCTGAATGAGATCCTTGCTGCGTAGAGTAATCTTGGTTGTAGGTTTTTCTCTTTCATCACTTTAAGTATATCCTGCCACTCCCTTCTGGCCTGCAGAGCTTCCCCTGAAAAATCAGCTGATAATCTTATGGGGGTTCCTTTGTTTGTTATTTTTTGTTTTTCCTTTTTAAATATTTTTTCTTTGAATTTAATTTTTGTTAGTTTGATTAATATGTGTCTTGGTGTGTTTTCCTAGGGTTTATCCTGTATGGGACTCTCTGTGCTTCCTGGATTTGGGTGACAATTTCCTTTCCCATGTTAGGGAAGTTTTCAACTATTATCTCTTCAAATATTTTCTCAGACACTTTCTTTTTCTCAGACCCTTTCTTTTTCTTGGACCCCTATAATTCGAATGTTGGTGCATTTAGTGTTGTCCCAGAGGTCTCTGAGATTGTCCTCAATTCTTTTCATTCTTTTTTCTTTATTCTGCTCCTCGGCAGTTATTTCCACCATTTTGTCTTCCAGCTTACTTATTCGTTCTTCTGCCTCAGTTATTTTGTTATTGATTCCTTCTAGTGTGTTTTTCATTTCAGTTATTGTTTTGTTCATTTCTGTTTGTTTGTTCTTTAGTTCTTCTAGATCTTTGTTACACATTTCTTATATTTTCTCAGTCCATGCCTCCATTCTATTTCCGAGATTCTGGATCAACTTTACTGTCATTATTCTGAATTCTTTTTCAGGTAGATTGCTTATTTCCTCTTCATTTATTTGGTCTTGTAGATTTTTGCCTTGCTCCTTCATCTGTGACATTTTTTTTGGCCGTCTCATTTTTTTTTTTTTTTTTTTTGGAGTGAGATTGTGTTCCTGTCTTATTGGTTGTTTGACCTGAGGCTTCCAACACTGGAGTTTGTAGACTATTGGGTAGAGCTGGGTCTTTGTGCTGAGATGAGGACCTCTGTGAGACCTCACTCCTATGAATATTCCCTGGGGTCTGAGGTTCTCTGTTAGTCCAGTGGTTTGGACTCAGAGCTCCCACTGCAGGAGCTTCCGCCCGACCCTGGGCTTGCGAACCAAGATCCCACAAGCCTCGTGGGGTGGCCAAAAAAAAAAAAACAGAACAATAACAAAGTAAAAAATAAAATTAGACTAGGAAACTAACAGATATGTTAGAAAGAATGTAAAAATAAAAATATAGATGAATCAATAACCAGAAGGTACATCAGTACCACAATATTAAAAAAAGAGGAGGAAGGAAGAGAAAAAAAAGGCGGGGTGGGAGAAAGACCTTGGCTGTGGTGGGCAGGGCCTAGGCAAGGGCGAGGTTTGGGTGGTGGGCGTACCAATGCTCAGGAACCACCAGGCTGTGGGGGGTGGTGCTTAGGCTCAAGGAACAGAAGGGGCCCAGGTGTGCCCCCCATCCCTGGCCTCAGAGGGCAGGGGACCCCATCTGGGAGCCCAGCAGGCTTCCTGAGCTCAAGTGGGTGGGGCAAACACCCTCCTCTTCTCTCCTGCTCCTCTGGTCTGGGGTCTGGGAGGGCCCGTCCCACCTGCCTCTCCTGGTCTACCTGGCCTCCCTCCTATGCCCCCAAGGACCTACGCAGCCTGGAGGGGGTTTGGAGGGCAGGGGACTGGCCTGGGAACTCAGCAGTTTCCCCGTGGCCAAGTGGATGGGGCAATCACCTTCCACTCCTCTCCCACTCCTCCCGAATGGCTCCTCCCGCCTGCCTCTCCTGATCTCCCCAGCCTCAGGGACGTGGATCCTGTCTGTCCTCCACTTCTCCTCCCCCCTCAGTCCCCCTACATCCTACCGGTTCACTTTAGGGTTCCTCCCTTCTCCTTGGGCATGAGAGTCCCCCACCAGCTGCCGGCAGGCACCCTAGGTGTGGGGAGACGCTAACTCGTGTCTTCCCACACCGCCATCTTGACTCCGCCTCTCCAGTAGTGGTTTTTAATTACAAGATTGTCCATGATAAAACGTGGAAAGAGAGTTAACAGTGATTTTGCCAGGTACTATAGTTAGTGTTTTATAGAATTTTCTATGGGATACTCCCTTTGTGAAGAGTTCTTCTCCTTCCTTTTCTTCTTTTCTTTTATTTCCTTCCCTTTCCTTTCCTTCCTTCCTTCCCTTCTTTCCTACCTCCTTTCTTCTTTGAGTCAACCAATATTTACTGTATCCCTACCAAGAGCCAGACATCATACAAGGCACCAGGGAAATGAAAAGTTAGAATATCTAATCTAGTGAAAGTATTTTCTGTTTCTTTGCTTTGAATTTACCCAGAAGTTGTCTTTATTTACATATAAAGATATAAATTCTAATTAAGCTATAATCATATTGGATACATTACAATACAATATTCTGGAAACTTTATCAACTAACATAAGCCTCCACATGCCGTAGAGAAAATTAGAAAGTTCATTCTTAAAAAATAAAAGTAAAAGACAACAACAACAACAACTTAAAAAGTTCATCCTTTAACATTCAAATAGATCTGGTGAATATAAGAGTTACATTTTATGAGTAGAAAATCTGAGTCTTGCAATTTCTTGATTGCAGTTCTCTTAAACCACCTAGTCCAAACTAAGGCAGTTGCCTTGTTAATCATTTTTCATAAGTGGAGGGGGGGGAAATGGCCACACTCCAGCCACTGGTCTTTGTATTTCAGGAAATATGTCATATAAGGAAACCCCACTCTATGCAAAGGATTTGTAGATAGTTCCTTGGAGTTAATTTTCATGAGCATTAGGAGGTACTTAAACCCCATGCCAGGGAGAGGGTTTATAAATGATTGCCATAAGCTCTTTAGCGACTTCAGTTAAATAGAGTAGCACCTCTTTGCCACTGAATGAATAATGTGCAGAATTGTTGGGACTGCTTGGAACTCTGGAGCAGCCCATTGTTTGAAGATTACATTTCTGATGTTTCTTGCTAAAAGTCATTCATTCATCTAATAAGTATTATTTAAGAGCATACAGTGTGCCAAGATGTAGACTTGGCATTGCCATGGAGACCGTCAAATTCTAGTTTCATTTTTCAGAACCAAGCAGGAGTTGGTGCTGGCAAGTTAAGGAGGACTGAGGCTCAAACTGAATGTCACTCATGAAATATCTGGGTTTGAATGTGCAAATGTCATATATAAATGTCAATGATGGTCAAAATAACAGATATACAGCATATATATATATATATATATATATATATATATATATATATATAAATTATTTTTCTAAAGAAAAATAGAAATATACTTCAGTTTATTTTTTCATGTAAAGTTGACTTTTGTAATAGGCCTGTGTGACACAATGGAATTTACCATAATTGCAGAATTATGTGCAATTACCATAGTGAACAAATCAAAGCCGTACGCTAGCTCATGTTATGGCCTTGATCTTTTGAATTTTTGGACGGAGCAGTGTTGATCATTCGGTGAACTGGGGACTGTCATGACTGAAAGTTGGGAAATGCTGAGATTCGAATCTTCTATGTTTTTTCCATTATTCTCATCTTTACATGACCTAAAATGCATGCTTAACTCCAGTGCTGAAGTCAAATTAACAACAGAAAGAAATGAAAGTCAGAGGCCACGTGTAACATGTCTGTTATACACTTGGATCCCTTCTTCTCTTTTCTGAAATGTATCTCTTCTTAGATGAATGAGTTTGAGAGGAAATTTTTTAAATCAGCTATTTAGTATCTCTTAATATCATCCACATCCTTCCTTGGCACTTCCCTCATGGCTTTCTTTTAAGGATATTTGCAGTCTCAGGCATGAAATAAACTTTTTAAGGCATTAGGCTGTTGGAGGCATTTTGGGAAAATGCGAATGAAGCCAACAAAATGGCACAGCTGGTCAGATATTCCCCTTGTTCCAACAGGATTCTGATATGGGGCTTCTTTCCTAGGATTTGCCCAGTCTGCTGGAAATACATTCACTGCAAGACAAATTACTATCTGTAACAATACCTATAGATTTCTTTAAAATTTTGTTTTTATTTTTAACTCTGGACTTTATTAAGAGGACAGAGAAACTCAGTGGAGTAGGATGATGTAGATGTTACTGTGTGCGGAACTTAAATGCACTCACTTCTGTAAAGCAAGTCATGAGCACTGCCTCTACCCTCTCATTGCCTCTGGGGGGACCCAGTTGAGAGCATTAGCCACTGATGCTGAACAAAGAGGCACAGCATTTTGTCCTGGTCTGGGTTCTTCTTTTCTTCTTCAGCTTTTTCTTTGTCCCTTTCTATGTGCACTGTTCTTGCGAGCTTCTTGTATTTTTTATTTTTATTTTTTTAGAAAATTGAAGCAGTGAGTAACTTTTCAAAGGCTGCATGGCTTGTAAGTGAAAGTTACTAGTAGAATGTGAACATATTAGTGGGTTTGGAACCAACGGAAGTAGTAGAACTTGAAAGATTGGAACTTAAAATTCTGTTTCCATATTCCATACTTTAAAAAAAATTATTACTGTTATTTTTAAAGTTTTCTTTTATATTGGAGTATAGTTGATTTACAATGTTGTTTTAGATTCAGGTATAGAGAAAGTGATTCAAATATACATGTACATGTATCTAAAGAATATATACTTGTGAGCTTCTTTTAAAACCTCTTAACTATTTATGAATTATGCACCATTTTGACTCCTATGATTTACAATGGCCTCAAGAGCCAGGTCTTTACATGTAGTTGGTTCTTTTTCAAAGCATTTGGCTTTGGTCTGGAAGGCTCACTCTTATTGCTGTATAACCTGGAGTGGCCACATCTCGGGTTCTGTGTGCTGTATTTTTTTAGCCTTGGAGTGTATTTCCCCTGTGTTGCCGTAGTGGGTGGGTTGTTTAGACAGGAAGAGTGGCTTCCTTGTTCTGTTCTCCCAGCATTGAAGGACTCCCTGACATTTCCCATTAAGCCCTCCACCCCCTGCACTACAGTTGAATCATTCTCCTCCTAGAATCTTGCAGAAGTCAACAGCTTTCCCCTCTCTTCATTCTTTTCTTCTCTCCTTTTTCTCCTTTCTCATTCCTTCCTTCTTTTTGATTTTCCTCATCTGCCTGTCTTCCTTCTTTCCTTCTCTCATTATTTCTTTTGTTTTCTTCTTTTCTCTCTGTTATGATCTTTCTTCTACTTTTATATCTTTTTTGTTATGAAAATGAGATCCCAACTTATGGAAATTTATCCCACAGATCTATTTGCACACAGGTGAAAGGTTGCATGCTGGTGATTATGAATGGGAGCATGGTTTGTAATAAGAAAGATTGCAAACAACTCAAAGGTCCATCAGCAGAGGATACGTTGAGTAAACAATAAATATCCATGTAATGAAACATTATGCAATTCTAGGAAGGAATCAGAAGGTGCTCTGTGTATTAATTTGGAAATATCTCCAAGACATTTTGTTAAGTGAAAAAAGCAAAGTGCAGAACAATTTGAATTTTATATTTCCTTTTGTGAAAAAAGTGGTGGGGAATCAGATTCTATTTTTGCTTTTATTGTAACTAGTAAACATACAAAGAAATCTGTATAGGAAACCCAGGAAGCTACTCATAAATGACAGGAGATGGGTGAGCTGAAGAATAATGGGAGGAGGGATTTCATTGTTATACCTTTTTGTAATTATTAAATTTTTAAAATATGTTAATATATTATCTATTCCAAAAATTAAATCTAAAAATGTAAACCTCAAAAGCCAAAGTAAGATTCCGTTGAAAGAAAACTACTGACCCATTAAGTGCTAAAAAAAAATACAAAGCATTGCCATGACTGGGACATTTGTCCAAACTCATGGGTGCCCTTCTAGCCTCTTAGTTGCTTATGGCTTGAATCATGTAAAATTGTCATTTTCATAGACAAAAACGCTTTTGAACATTGGCAATTTCATATATTTCAATAGAATGTTTATCTTAGTTAAGACATCAAAAAGCTGCCTGTGCTATGATGCCCTTAAAGTATTATTTTATTTCTCTTTTGTGCTCTAGACACCCTTGGAGTCTTATTTCATTCACTTTGCTGGGCCACCTGGGTAGTACTGTGCAGTGGGGCATTTCTCTCTGGAATTACCTTTCGATCCAAGCTTTATGAACTTTGTGCACAGCTGTAGGTTAAGCCCTCATGATCTAATCTGGGATTATAGCCTTCTTCTGAAAAGTCACTCTGAATTCCAGGCTTTCCTTATGGGTCTAACGTTCTCACTGCCACCAAATTTGTCTTCCTACAAGGCAGTTTGGATCATGTTTCTCCTGAGTAAATTCATCCTGTGTTAATCAGCGTTCTCTGGAGAAATAGAACCAATAGTATATAGAGAGAGAGACATAAGAGGAAGTTTATTACAGGAATTAGCTCAAGCAGTTTTGGAGGCCTAGAAGTCCTGGAGATACAGGAAAGCCTGTGGTATGATTCAGTCCGAATCCAAAAGCCTGAGAATCAGGGAAGCCCATGATGTAATTCCCAGTCAGAGTTCCAAAGGCCTGTGATGGAGTCGGGGGAGAGACATGTAGGTCAAGTAGAGAAAGAGAGAACTCACCCTTTTCCACCTTTTTGCTCTATTCGGGCCCTCAGAGGATGGAATGATATCCACCTGCATTGGTGAGGTTGGATCTTCTTTCCTCAGTCCACTGAGTCAAATGCTAATCTCGTCTAGAAACATCTGCACAGACACACCAAGAAATAACCTTTTACCAGCTCTCTGGGCATCCCTTCCTCCACGTAACTTGACCTATAACATTAACCATCACAGATCCCATCTCTTCACTGCTTATAGAATAAATACGGACTGAACTCCTTAGCAAGGCATGCCATTCACCTCCAGTCACTGAGTTTTTTTCACAAACGCTCTATACCTGTACTTTGCCCAAATTGCCCTCCCCCGTAGGTCACGGCTTTGAGAATTACATTCTGTTTACCAAGAAGGACCTTCTTCAACCTCCGTAACTTTCAGACATCTTGTTACCAAGTAAGTTTCCACACAAGTAAGTCGTCCCTCTGTAGCTCTGACCCCAGCCATCCAAAATTAATTTTCTCCTATTTATGTTTTCACGGTCCCGTATACCTACTCCTATTTTAAAGGTACTTATTATAGTGTATTCCGGATATTTGTTTATGTGACTGTCCTGCTACCAACTAGTGAGCACTTGACATCAGAAACCCAGGTCCTGGTCACCCTGTACTCACTCTCTTTAGCCCAGTGTCTGGTCTGTAGTTTTATGCTTAGTAAATATTGTCATATTTAGCAATGCTTCAGTCTTACTCTTGGACTCCTTTTCTGTATGGAAGAAGTTTTTTATAAATCTTTTTTAAAAAGATGGGAGACTAATGTTCAGGAAGATCTTGAGAGTGGGGAAAGAAGTGCTTATCCACTATGACCTGAAAGTTGAAAGTCTAAAGCAAACTCTCCAATTTCTTTACTATTTGCAATAAGGTCAAGATTTAGTCTTGAATGTAGTCTACAGGTTCTCTTTGATCATCTCCTTTGCTTGATATTTGTGTCGATTTTGATGATGATGAAAGCAATAGACTTGTATGAGTTGTGTTGAGTCTTTTTGTTAATTATGCCTTTATGTTAATTGATCTTTCCTGTAGTTTTGAAGGTCTGTGTTCATATTTAATTGTAAAAATTCAGGCTATCTCGAGACCATAGACAGAATTGAGTGTTCTCCAAAAAATAAATCCAAAACTTTGGAGTGGAGGATAAATGAGAGGTTTTGTTCCTCCTACTTCTCCCCCTCCTCCTTTTCCTTCCCTTCCTGTTTACTTAATATTATTGCTATTTTTATTATTCCTCTAATCTGGAAAAATAGTAGCCTGTTAGCGTAGACTATCTAAGTGGGACTTTTACCTTTGTTGAAAAATATTAAATTATCCCAGTGGAGTAAATACTCATCCTGGGATGTGAATTCTTTGTTGGTGTGTGGGTACTGTTGATCACACAGATATTGGCATGGCCAGAAAGTTTGTTCGGTTTTAAGTAAAAATAAAAGACATTTTTCATTTTCATCGAGAACTTTGTGGAACAATGTACTCACTAACGGAACAAACTTTTTGGCCAACCCAATATATTACTAACCGGTACTCGGGGTTGGAGAGTTTTATCACAAGAGGGTGTTCTAGTCATTGTATCTTTATCTCACCTGAGGATTGGGCTCCCTGTTTTGTAGCTGATAATAAAAGCTGGTATTAATGTGTAACTCACTATTGCCTTTTCAGTTAATCAAAATTAGCACCAAAGAACTATCATTCATCATTCTGGAGTGTTTTTTAGAGTATGAGAGAAAGCAATATTAGTCCCTGCATCTTGGTTGTTGGGTGCTTTCCTTCTTCTTTTATCAATAAATGATTATTCACGAACAAAGAAAGAAAAGAGAATGGCATCATTCTGCAGTGTGCTCACTTAGTGGGACCTACTCTGATCTCGTCTATTATAGCATCAGTATGGCTTGCCCATGGCCCCTTATACTGCAATCGCCCTTCAACTGTTTTCAGAGTGCCTCTCCAGTTAAACAATGAGCACATTCAAATGGTTTCATCGTACTATAAAATCTTTGGCTTATTGGCTGTAAGATTTTTT
Source organism: Eschrichtius robustus (assembly GCF_028021215.1). NCBI lineage: Eukaryota > Metazoa > Chordata > Mammalia > Artiodactyla > Eschrichtiidae > Eschrichtius > Eschrichtius robustus. The sequence goes on along the minus strand of NC_090835.1, from coordinate 55,655,749 downwards.
AAATTAGCAAATTTTCTATTGAACCCAGGAGTATATGAGAGCGGGCATGACTTTGTTGAAAAGAAAAGTCTATAAGAACAGTGAGATCGTGATTGTTTATTAGAAGTAGTTACTGTGATTTGTTAGAAGTGTTTACTGTAAATGTGAATAAGTGGAAATGAAAACTGAAAGCTTGCAAGATTAACACAAAATGGATATTTGGTATTATTCACTTCTTTTTAAATTCCATCATCCCCTACCACTCAATTCTTCACCCCAGAATTAGGGTGATCTGTTGCTTTCCACAGATTCCATGCAATAGGTAGATGACTTAAGAACTCTGGGATCTGTCTTCCTTTCCCCCAACCTCTAGGTAAGTGTTTTGGCAGCTAATGCCACCAGTATGTTCACGGCCTAGAAAGTAATCTCTCCTTCCTTCACTTGTTAGCATCTCTATCCTAATCTCAGTTCGGGTCTCCCGTGCTCCTACAAGCCTTCCCTGCCCTCCTTGGCTTGGTCAGACTCTCCTGTGTGGTGTTCAGAGCACCACTTCCTTCCAAACACTTGTCACAACTTCAAGTTCACAACTTCAAGTTCACATTCGTTTACATGATTATTTGATTCCTCACTAGTCTAAAGCCTGTGAAGCTGAGGACAGTGTTCGACTCTGTTGTATCATTTGTCCCTAGTCTAGGGCTTTACACATAATAGGTGTTGAATCAATATTTTTGAAAAATGAAAGACTGTTCAGATCTAAAAATACTCATTTTTGGTTTATCATTTGGGTATCTTTATCAAATGTATACTGAGTTATGATTTTATGATTTTATTAATTTTCTGAAATTTAAACCAAAAGAGTTTCTTTACTCTGAAAAGTAAATTAATGTTTTCAAGTTTGTAGGTAATATAGGTATTTTTAAAAATTTTATTTTATTGAAGTATAGTTAATTTACAATGTTGTGTTAATTTCTGCTGTACAACAAAGAGATTCTGTTATTCATATGTATATTCCTTTTCATATTCTTTTCCACCATGGTTTATCATGGGATATTGAATATAGTTCCCTGTGCTATACAGTAGGACCTTGTTTAGCCATTCTAGGTATTTCAGGGTTTTAATTCCACAATATATTATCTCTTTTCTCCCTACAATAAAATTAATATTTCTCCATGTTTTTGAAGGTAACCCTTTTGGTTTCAGGGCATAACCACATCCACATCTTCATTAACCAATTACCAGTGTAAGCATATGGACTTTAAAATGTATATACAATTCTCCGGAGCTCATGGTGTAATTAAAATTTGGAAGGGCAGGTGGCTGAGAGGTTTCAGTAATTTATTGTGTTGCTCTAAGATCAGAATCGAAAATTTTAAAATCACAGCAGATTCTATACTTAGCTTGTGTCCGATGCATATACAATGAAAGCCACAGAATTAGTTCCCCAGCAAGAGGATTTAGCGAAAGATTTAGAATGAAACTGAAAGAAATAATTTATTGAGTTGAATCGTAGAAGAGCATCATAGAAAAAGTGGATAAAGGGTAGAGAATCTCTTAGTCTCTGTACCTCGTTTGGCCAGAGGTCACCACAGAGAGTTAAATAGGTAGATTTATCATTGTCTCAATTCACTCATTCAAAGAAAATCGAGTGCTTCAGTGTGCCGAGCTCCAAGCCAGACAAGATGCCTAATTAACCAGACCCAGCGTCTAAGTGGAGAGCTGGTCTTCTATTCCCTGATGGAATTTTAAAATTTTGTTCCTGACCTAAAAAGACCATGATCAAATCTGGAAACTTGAACCTCTTCTCACGTTCCCAGAATGCTGTAAAAGTGTATTCATTCCTCCAACTTCCAGAACCATCTGTCCCATGCAACCCTTCTGATCTTTGTGAAATTTAGCTAGCCCTCTATGACATTACTAGGCTCAGTCGCCAGGATAGACTAGGTCTTCAGAGCTCTACATCTGCATGATAGACATCAGACAGTGTTTGAACAAAGCACAGACTCAACACTTGAAACTGTTACTTCAGGCTCCAAATACCTGAAGTTCAAATACACCACGATGTGGTATTTTGGTCTCTATTTCTCCACTGTAGAAACCTGCCTTCCTGGATTCTCCTGGTCCTGTTTTCAGAGTGGGTGTTTGTTTATAGGTGCCAGCCGGGGTTTATCGTTCCAGCTATATGTGTCACTCAATAGCTTCTGCCTTCCACCACCCCTGTACTGGATACACTTTGGAATAAGTCATACTTAATAAGTGCTATTTTAAACTAAACGACTTTATCTAATTTATGAAATCATCTGGGCTAGAAGAGACCTTGAGTGAAACACATAGCTCATCTCCTTTCTGAGAAGAGCGGGATAGATTTTTATTGTTCATGAAATCCATTCTGGGTGGGTGTTTATTCTCAGCCTTCATTATCTCCAGTGTAATAATCCCACAGCCTCCTTGGCTATCTTCCCTATTGCTGAACTAGCCTTGCTTATTAATCCTGTAATGATACCTTCTGTCTTCTAAATATTGAAGCTGTGCTGAAGTTTCCCCTGCTAACTTTTTCCTCCCTGCCCACCCTGTGGAATGCTTCTAGAAGGGGGGTAATTACGGGAGCAAACAGCACCAAATGCTGTGTTATGCAGCCTTGTCCTGAGCCTGCTAGGATGGATGCTCTCAGTCCTTAGAAAATTAAGCTATTAAATCTGCCGCCCAGGGTGGTGATTGAATTGGTAGTGCCACTGGCATGAAATTACTTCGCAGATGTGTGAATTTCACAGCCAGTTATGTTCCTCCCTACCTATGTGTTCTAACTGTAGCATTACATTAACACAATGATTTCGGGGCTATCCTGGTATGCTTGTGGTAGTGTTGGGACAAGGACATTGGCTGGACAGGCCCTAGGAGAGTGTGGCTCAGGAATTGTCCCAGAAAAGAACTGGCTATGGAGACTGGATAAGGAGCTTCCTCGCCCATTTTTTCATCCACCTGTGCTACCCAGCATTGACACCCTACCCACATCTCCTTGATTTCCTTTTGCCATTTCTGAGCTCCCATCACCCAGGCCCTGGATGCTTTGCTTCTGCTGGCCAGCATTTGGGACTTTCTTTAGAGTGCTGCCTTTGGGCTGCTGAAAAGCTGAGGTGCCATGGGGTTCATGTCCTCCCTGGTGTGTATGAAAGCCCAGCTCCCTTGCTTTTAGTTGGGACAAGCCCTAACACGCAGCCTGCAGTCCTTAGGTCTTCAGTGAGATCAAACTGAAGTTACCCCTTGTAGCATTTCACTAGAAAAGTACCCTTGCTTGGTTTCTTTCCCTTCCCTGGCAGGTTTCCCCGACTCCCTTACCAGTTTATCCTGGGAACACTTCTTCAGTAAATCGTGCCCATCCTCGTCTTAGATTTTGCTCCCGCAAACTAGGCTCAAGTCGTTACTCTGTGATCCACTGAGAATGGGAAGTCAGGCTTTTCCACCTCATGTGGTAAATGAGGTGATTTCCATGCATGCTTTTTCGTGATAAACCCATCTGATTCTGCCCACGGAAATCACAAGTTTTGTTCCAAGATTGAAAGGGGCTTGTCCATAATATTGCTTTGCATTTTTTGAAATAGCAAAGCTTACTTGGTATTCAAACCCAAAGTGGGTCCCCTTTCCTGGAGTTCTCCTCAAGTGCTGCATCTCTCGTGCTCCTTCTGAAAGCAGCTCGTCCACCTATTAGAGCACAAGCTACGTGCTGCCTACAGCTACAAGATTTGTCCTCAAACTCGACTGTGAATTCCTAGGGGGTACCAGCTTGTCAGAACCATGACAAGCAACTCATACATATGGTGTCTTCTACTCCAAAGCTGCCCAATAGTTGTTTGTTGCCTTCTACTGATGAAAGGACTTAGGTGTATCCATATTGATGATAGAGTCCCCACGGCTGGGTCACTGATTTGCCACTTTTGTTTCAGTTTACTTAGCTCAGCTCCTGCAACACTGTCTGACTTATCTCTTCTAAGTCCAATAAAATTTTATATCCCCAATAAATAAATATCAGAATATCAAGGGTCAATGGCAAGGTAGGAAGAAGTGATGCATTTGGGGACAAAACAACAAGAACCAGTCATGATCATTCACTCACCTCCTTTGCTCTTTCCTGTGGGTCTTTATCCACAAATAGAACTTTTTTTTTTCAGCCTATTCTCCTATCTCTCTCTCTCTCTCAAATACTTTAGGAATATTAACTGAGAAACATGCTTTATCTTAGAAATGAGTATCTTTCTGAGAACGAGAGCTGACCTGACTGCAGTGTTGAATTAGCCTGGAGGCACCAAGGATAGCTTGTCTGTTCATGAATGTTCCAGAAGTTTTTGCTGCAACTGAGAACAACACATTCATTGTGGTGTCAATGTCTCCTTCTGTTCTCAACTCTTTAAACGTCTCCTACTGTTCTCAACTCCCTAACCCTAGCCCTATCTGAAACAGCCAGTTAACCACCCTCCTTCTATGTATGTCTTGCACACAGTTGGAGCTCCATAAATATTTTTCAAATTAATATTGAATAAATAAAGCAAGGAGCAAATGAACTTGGGACCGTATTTCTTGTAAGTGCAAAAAGCTATTTTCCGAACCCATAATTGATAACACTGAAAAATAAATAAGGAGGTTGTACTTACGTTGCATGTTCCTGCAATCATTAGCAGGCTGACAACTGAAATGAGAATTCAAAGTATAATTAAATCATGACATTGTTCTAGGATGACTTCATACCCTTGCTGTAGACTAGCATATGATTTTGCTTGTTATTATTTTCTCGGCTACTCTTTTAAATATGAAAAAATTTCAGTAACGGAAAATAAATATTGAAAAATTTTAGTAGCAGGAAAACCGAACCTTTTACTCAGTGACTATGTATTTTTTTTCATTTGGTTGATATCCTATTAAATTTGTATATGTGTATGAATATGAAGTCTATGTGTATAGTAATATTTACATATGCTGCTTTTATGTCAGAGAGAAATTAAGGAAAATGGTCTTGGTAAAAATGGTCTAAAATTGCAACTTGGACTATCTTCAATCACTTGTCTGTCCCTTTCATGGCATGATACTACCTGGTAGATTCTGTCCCTTATTCTTATGACCAGAGGTGAGATAGTCAGTGGCCACTGGCATCCAGGATGCTCTCAAGGTTTTCTGCCCAGGTGGAAATCAACACATGTAACATTCAATGCTGGGGTGGTGGCCTAAAGTCATGGGGCTACATAAAAAACGTGCATTTGAAAATTCCACTACATGAACCCATTCTTCTTGAACTCTAGACCATATTGGATAGAGGGAAATCAAAACAAAACAAAATGACTTTCAATCTGTTGGATAATTGACTAGCTGTGTCTCCTCTGGGTCATTGTAGAATAAGAGCAGAGATGCAAAGTTGTCTTCGTTATTTTAGTATGGCTAGGTTATGATCTTTGATAGTCTGACAACCCCATCTAGTTTTCATTTGTGTGAGGAAATACAGTAAAAGAGTAGTTACGAGGTCAGTGCTTCGGGAATCAGAGGGACTCGGGTTTGCTTGTAGCCTGATGGCCTTAGGCAAGTTGTATAGTTTATGGGTTTGTTTTTTTTTTTCCCCTCATCTGTACAATGGCACTGAATTAGAGAGTTGATATGAGAATGAAAAAAAAAAAAATTGTGTCTAAATTTCTTAGCTTAGTACCTGACACCTAGCAAATGCTTATTAGTGGAACTAGTTAATGATATTAATAGTAGAGTCCTAGTTGTTATCTTTTTGTTTTCATTATACATGATTAAGCTTTTTACAATTCCTGTTTGCAATACAAATATAACTTAGTGTTTTTAGTTCATATCCAGATTGAGCGTAAATGTGTCTTCAAGAATATGAGGAAATTAGGAGGCTAGTCTGCTTAAATTACTTTCTATACTTGATCTTAGCCAAAAGGGCAAGAAGCGATGCTTGAATTACTTTCTATTCCCAATTTTGATTACGTACACTCTTAAAGTAATCTTTTGCATTATTTAATAGTTTGTTTTTTCCCATCATACAAGAATGTTTGTAAAGTCCCTTATGTCTCTATATTTTTAAGAAAAAGTGGTCTGTTTTTATATCCAGTTTAGTAGCTTTTTTTGTTTTGCAACTGTGAGGCAGTAAATGATAAATCAAAAACTAATATTTCCAACTACCTCAAAAAATTAAAGTCTGTGACAGAATAAATATGGGCTCAATGAGGCTTATGGATGATTTGTTCTAATTAGATATAAGGTAAATGTTCTTGCAAATGTGACTTATATTAAAGTCAGAACATGTGGTTGTCCTGGCTTTCCCACATTGCCCCTTTAAAAAATCATTTGAAAATATTTGGGGTCTGCTGTCGCTGAGACAATATGGCTTGGCAGTGTGTTGGTAACTTAATAAGCTTGCCACATTTGTCATGCAGAAACTGTTCTTTATATGCAAAGCTGTCAGACAGATTGAGTATATAAGTCTTCTTCGCATGAAATAATATGATAAAGCTCCAGTATCAAATTGAATGCTGTACTAGCGTTTGGAATCTTTCATGCATAGGGTGAAATTGTTTTACAGTGGAAGCATTGTTTGATGACAAATACTCTTTTTGTAACATTCATCAGTTATGTTTTAATAGCAGGCATTATCCTCCTGACTGTAGGTCCGCCTTTCTTGCTGTTAACGTACTGGAGAGTGAGTCGGCTTCTAAGTTATGTTTGGCATTTTTTAAAGGGTTCTCCACTATGGGTGTCGTAGGTGTTTTCATTCTTCCTTTTTTGCCAGGTTTGTGATAGAGCCGACAGTATTTGCCTCCTTCCTGGTTTTGATTTAATTCCCTACGAGAATGCTTACTAATATAATATTTCAAGGCTCAGCTCCCCACGGTGGAAAATGTGGGATGTACACCTATAAGGCATGTGGGCATGGAAAGCAGGAGAATCGGTTAGCAGAAATTGTGGACACAGCCCATGGGGCAAATTCTAGAAAGTCAGGCTTTTGCTTTTTGTTCAGTGGTGGACGTCCTCAGAGAACTGGCCCACCCATGTCAGTTTCAAGGGGCTGGAAGGGAAAGAAATGGCTCCAGATATACACACAGCAAATGTGTTTCAAGCAGCTCTTTGCCAAGCAAGTTCCTGTTACAGGGTGGCCCGGAGCCAAAGCTCTTCCAAGCACTCCAGGGCTACTTCATGTATTTGGTATGTGGGAGAAACTCGTAACTCTGGGACTGCCCATTGTACTGCGCCTGTCACGTCTGAAGTGTGAGCATTCCAAAGCCCCAGTGGGGCAGTCACCAACCCAGAGATCGACAGAGAGATGCGTTTTCACCGGGAAGGGTTTAAATGAAGGTAGATTAGACCACAAAGCCCTGAAGTTCTCTCTCTCTCTCCCTCCCTCTCTCCCTCTCTCCCTCTCTCCTTCTCTCTCTTTCTCTCCCTTTCCCTCCCTCTCTCTCTCCTTCTCTCCCTCCCTCTCTCCTTCTCTCCCTTCCTCCCTCTATCTCTCTCTCTCTCCCTCTCTTTCTCCCTCCTTCTCTCTCTCCCTCCCTCCATCTCTCTCCCTCCCTCTCTCTCTCCCTCTCCCTATCTCTCTCCCTCTCTCTTTCTCCCTCTCTCTCTCCCTCCTTCTCTCTCTCCCTCCCTCCCTCTCTCTCTCCCTCCCTCTCTCTCTCCCTCCCTCTCTTTCTCCCTCCCTTCCTCCCTCTCTCTCTCCATCCCTCTCTCTTTCTCCCTCTCTCTCTCTCCCCCTCTCTATCTCCCTCCCACCATCCCTCTCTCTCTTTCTCCCTATCTCTCTCCCTCCCTCCCTCTCTCTCTCTTTCTCCCTCTCTCTCTCCCTCCTTCTCTCTCTCTCTCCCCCTCCCTCTCTCCCTCCCTCCCTCCCTCCCTCTCTCTCTTTCTCTCCCTCCCTCCCTCTCTCTCTCTCTCCCCCTCTCTCCCTCCCTCTCCCTCTCCCTCCCTTTCTCCTGCCTTCGACTCCCCCTTCCTTTCTCCCTTCCTCTAACTCCTCCCTCCCTGTCTTTGATTTTGTGTTTTCTTTTTGAAGGGAGCTCTGTTCTAAACGTATGAAAAATGATTATAAAATATTCATGGACATTCTCAGTCCTGGGTTGGCCAACCTGAATTTTTCAGCTGATCAGGCTTTCTGGTTTTTCTTAACAAAGGAAAACCAGCTCTTTGCAGCCCATCACTTCACAGTGAAGCCTCCATCTGGAATGAATTCGGCGTCTTTAACAAATATGTGTTCTCTATTCAAAAACCATCTAAAAATAGTGCTCCAACAAGTAGGAAAAAATATTTTGACATTTTCTTAATGTCTTGTGGGGTAAGCACAGTTGGAAACAGGCTTTCTGTTAATTTTCACAGGATTAAGAGTTGATGTACTTTTGTGTACAACTTATTCTGCTCAAGGATGCTTTCTGATCTGAAATATTATATAGTCAATATGTTTGTTATCAAGGCCCCACTTATGTTACCATAAGTCAACCTTCACATAAAACTCTAATTCAAGGAGTGAAAATGATCAATCGAGGTCTGCTGACCTATGCCAATGCTGACTTTTCTTACGTAGTTTTACAGCCAGCCTGTAAGGTTCTGTTCACAGCCTGATCTGCAAACAGTCCTGGATGGCAGTGACTTTGGTGCCAAACCAAAGGTTTGCCTTCTAGGAAAGCTGAGCCCTTGTAAGAACAATAACCACGCCTCTAATTTAGTAATTGGCTACCACAAGTTAGGCGTCAGGAAAGGGACTTTATATATATCTTCTCATTTAATCCTATAAAGATTAAATTATAGGATTAGTATATCCGAGTAATCAGTTACTCTAACTTGAGAAAACGGAAACTCAGAAAGTTTAGCAAATTACCAAAGGTAAACTGGTCAATAAATACTAACAGACATTCAAACCCAGGCCGGACACCTTCTACTTTGCCTTTGTGTTCACCCTTAGAAGAGGAAAAAATGGCAAAATCTTGATATTTTTGGTCAAATTCATATTTAAATAATTTGAAAAAAATGAAGCTCAAGTTCTGTGTACCTTCTTTTTCCAAGCCTTCTAACACTATTTGGTGTTTTAATGTACAGAGTTTCAGAAAAATCTGAAACTGTTTTTAAAAAGTGCTGTCACGATAATTTCATGGCAACATGCTTAAAATTCTAAAATTAACCCTGGAATAATAGTATAGATAATATCTTTGATTATTCTTAACCCCCCACACCTATCCTTTTCGTTATTTTGTGGAGATGATTAAGGAAAATACTTCAATCTAAAGTTGATAGACATTTACAGAGGTGTTTATAAATTAATGAAAACATTGCTATCTCAGGATTAAATTCTAGCAATCCGGCATATGATTTTAGGAATATCTGATAAAAAATGTTGAAAACTTCTCCCAGATGATCAACATTATTTCTTAGAGAAACGGTTGCTGTGAGGCCCAAGTTATCCATAGTCTTTAGGGACATGCTAGGGAAAATTCTGTTTCAGATTTCCACATGTGTTCTGATGTCATATGTAGCTGCACAGAACCAAGGACTGATGTGATGCTAAAACCACATTATAAACCTAGGACACAATTACGAAATGACCTCACAACACTGCTTGTCTCTACTGGTGCTTTGTGTTCCAAGGAGCATAGTTAAGGGACAGGTCTGGCAAGACTGATCTTTCCAAATTACATTTATGATACAAAATAGTATCTGGTCATTGTGCTTTAGGAAAGAGCAAGCAATTTGAAAAAACAAACAGCTCCAGTGACGGCCGGTGTCCCAGGTTAGAATGGTGCACGTGGAGGGAACTTAGTTCTTCTGCTCTGGCCTTCCCATTTTTTAGATGAGAAAACTGAGGCTAACAGCACTAAGTGACAGGCCCAAGACCTAAGGCCAGTTAACAATGGACGGAGTGGAACAAAATCCACGTGCATTGTCTGTGTTCTTTTCTTTGAGTTCTGATTGGCCCTCCTTAGGCTTTTCTGAGCAATCTTCACATCTATTTTGTCTTTCATTTGCATTCATTTTTATGGTCCAGCTATAAAATATCAATTCCAGCATCTTAAATATCATAAATAAGGCTTAGCACGTTTTATACTTCATCTGTGAGTTATATAAAAGCAAATAAAATGTTTGGTACTCTGCAGATTGACATCAACTGAGGCACAGAAAAAGAGTAATTGGCTTGCCTTCCACCCAACAATATGTCCTTTGTAAACTAGAATAGAATCTTTCCTATAAAGGTGTAGAGTGGTGGTTCTCAAAGTGTGGTCCCTGGACCAGGAGCTTCAGCATCACCCTGAGAACTGGTTAGAAAAGCAAATTCTCAGACTCCTCCTCAGACCTACTGAATCAGGAAGTGTCGGGGGGGGAGGGGCGCCCAGCAACCTGTTTTAAAAGGTCTCCAGGTAATGCTTATGCAGGTTAATGTTTAAAAACTACTGGTCTACTTATTCAGATTATACAGGTCTAACTTCCGTCCTTCCTTCCTTCCTGCCTTCTTCCCTTCCTTTTTTACTTCTTTCCTCCCTCCCTCCTTCCCTCCCTTCCTTTTTTTCTTTCTTATTACATAAGTACTTTAGTTTTCGTTTTTTCATAAATTACTACCTTTTAAATCTAGAGTTATTAAGCAACCACCATATCAGCCATTATGCTGGACTTCCAATGCAGTTTAGAGCCAGTTTTGTCTCCCCTTTGTGGATAAGTGGACCAGCATTATCAATTTCAATACGATTCTTGGCCAGTGCTTCCCTTGCAAATTTCAAATGATTGTGTCTCCTGTGTCTCTGCCATGTTTGTCGCTAACTGGCATCTCTTTTGACAAGCCCCCCTGCAAGGCCAACCATTGCAAGCCCAGAGACTCCGAGATCCTCTCTCTTGTTGCCCTCCCATTCTGCCTGAGACCCCTCCTGGGCAGGAGTGTGGAGTGGGGTTAGTTGGTTGGAAACACCTGCTTTCTCTAGAGCCCAGGCCATAATTCTTCTGGAGATGAGTAGGGAAGCCTCATTCCTCTAGATCTAGACCTGGATTCACTTTTTGCCAACCCTAGATTTACTTCATTATCTCTGTCTGGCAGGAGTCAAGACTAAGACAAATGGCATTTGCAAATGAAACCATCTTGGGGGCAAGGGCTCTGGAGCATGCCTGATAAGAGATCTGTGGTTCTGTCTGGTTTCAGGTGCTGATGGGGGCACCTGGAAGTGACTGCAGGTCCTCACAGATGCAGAATTTCTGACCTTTTGTTGTTCAAAAATGGCTGGAGAGCAGAGTCATGAAATCATGATTATTAAGCAATGGGTTGGGGGGGGGGGGAAGCTGCATGACTGTTATTTAACTCCTGGCAGCGCTGTGAAATAGATGGGCTTTAAGTAAACCTTATCACTTTTAAAAAAAGAACAGCAAGACGTTATCAGGAAAGTCACATGTCTCGAGTGAGGGGGCCAGTGGTATTAAGTAAGCAGTTGCCTTGCAACTACAATTCCAAGCGTTCTCGCAAGAATCCCTATCTAGAATAATACGTTCCTGATACATCACAGGTGCCAGAAATTTCTTTTACAGAGAAAATAACTTTTAAAAAAAACTTTTATTGAAATATGGTTGATTTACAATATTGTGTTAATGTCTGCTGTACAGCAAAGTGATTCAGTTATACACATATGTATATTCTTTTTCATATTCTTTTCCATTCTGGTTTATCACAGGGTATTGAATATAGTTCCCTGTGCTATACAGTAGGACCTTGTTGTTTATCCATTCTATATATAATAGTTTGCATCTGCTAGCTCACTCCAAACTCCCAGTCCTTCCTTCCCCCACCCCCCTACCCTTTGGCAACCACAAGTCTGTTCTCTCTGTCTGTGAGTCTGTTTCTGTTTCATAGATATGTTCATTTGTGTCCTATTTTGGATTCCACATTTAAGTGATATCATATGGTATTTGTCTTTCTTTTTTCTGATTTACTTCACTTAGTATCATAATCTCTAGGTTCATCCATGTAGCTGCAAATGGCATTATGTCATTCTTTTTTATGGCTGAGTAATATTTCATTGTATGCATATACCATATCGTCTTTATCCATTCATCTGTCAATGGACATTTAGGTTGTTTCCATGTCTTGGCTATTGTAAATAGTGCTGCTGTGAACATTGGGGTGCATGTATCTTTTTCAATGATAGTTTTGTCTGGATATATGCCCAGGAGTGGGATTGCCGGATCATATGGTAGCTCTATTTTTAGTTTTTTGAGGAACATCCATACTGTTTCCATAGTGGCTGCACCAATTTACATTCCCACCAATAGTGTAGGAGTGTTCCCTTTCAGAGGAAAGAACTTTTAGTAAATTCGAGGAAGACCTGAAGTAGAAATGCCTCGAGAAGAGACAAACTATTGACGGCAAAGCACAAAATGGTGCCGAGTTCTGATTTCAGGTGATACTCTGTGGTGGGGTGAGGGGCATATTGTGTTGGTTGCAGGAAGGGGGGAAATAAGAGCCCCTAAGAAGATGCACCAGGGGAATGGTGCAAAAAGATGAGATAGAGCTGGATGTAAACATAGTCTTGCGTTTTTGTTGAGGACTGGTCTTTACTGACAGACTTTTTCTATCAAGGCAGTGTTCTCCAACAATCCTAGATCAGAGAAACTTCAGCCCCATCTAAGGAGAGATTTTAGCAGTTTCTCTGTCTTCCCTCAGGACTGGTTAAATAATTTGAAGGGTGCAGTGCAAAAGATAATATGAGTCCCCTTGTTAAGAAATTATTAGGAATTTCTAGATGGCAGCAGCAGAAAATTAAACCAAAGGCAGTGTCCTTCTAAGTCATAGCCCTGTGCACAAGTCTTGTGCCCATGGAGACTGTCTTCCTTTATTAATTTTTTCAAAGTATTTGCCCTCTTTTTTGACCAATGTGCATCACCACTGGACTGCCTTCTTATGACAAAATGCAATTTTGTAAAGTCTTTTTTCAACATTGTGTATTGAAAGTTCCCTCTTGACTTAATGGAGGATTGTGAGAATGGAGTAATACCTTCTTTAACGGCCAAATAAATTGAAAGTTGAACGTGTCTCAAAATCTACCCTTTCTTCATAGTCTTTCTAACATTAATTCCAAGTTTGTACTAGGGAGATTTGGCAAAACACCAATTATTTTCTTCTGTTCCAAAACTGTGTCCTTAGAAGAGAGAATGGCTTTTGTCTGAATCCATCATATCAAAAGCAAAGCTGGTCTTATCACAAAATCTCTTGTAAGCAATTCTACTTTTTAGGAGATATCAAGTATCTCAGTTTCTTCTATGTGCTTTTGTTTTGTTGTTGTTTTGGTTTGGCAAGATAATTATATCACAGTGTTTCAGTGGTATAACAAAAATGGTAGCAAATAAAGTATATTTTGTGTTTTTGATCATCCTGTTCCTTTATATATATATCCTTTAAAAATTAGATTAAGCTAAATCCTTTTTGAATAGATGAAAGGTGATCTTTATTTGATGCTTTTTAATCATATTCTTCTATGTTTTATTAGTTTGCACCCTGTGAGATATTGTCATAAGCTCTACAGCACTCTTGCAGTGAATAGGAAGAGCTGACCACTGGCAATACTCCTATTGGCTTGTTAGAGAAAGATAAATAAATTACCTATCCCTCCATGCATGCATCATGCATGCATCCATCCATCCATCTACAACACTTTTATACATATGCATACATAAACTAAAAAAAAAGCAGTAAAATCTTTCATTAATAATATATGTAATTAAATTGATAACTAATAATTACATAAGAGCGATATTAAGAAATACCGAACAATCAAAATGTTTCAAATATTCTCTCCTTTAATTGTTAACAACTCTGTAGATTTATCACCCTTCATTCAAGTAAAGGAAAATTCAAGAAAATTAAGTTATGTTGCCCATTTTCACACACTGGAGGGTTCAAAGCACAGATCTGTATTAATTTTAAAATCCATGTTCTTTCCATGTTACCCTGCAGTCTCAGCAAAACATTTTGAATTTTTCTAAGTATGTTTATTCTATGATCTCTTTTTATTACTAGTCTTTTATATGAAGTAAGCCATGTAATAACTATTTGATTTGATCAACAAGATTTTTACAGCGCAAGAAGCTAGGGCGACTTGCTCAGTTCAGGAGCCCATCAGAGACCAGGACACTGCACCAGTGACCCGGGTCTTGTTTCTTGTCCCTGGACCAGCCTGGCTTCTCCTGTGGTCACTGCTCTCAAGTAACAGGATACATTTATCTCAGTAGTTTATGATCCTTTATAAATCTCTACCTACTTAACAAGTGTAGAATTATGATTTTCCATCTCTGACCATCTAAAATAATAATTACCCTTAAACAAGGAAGTAAACTAGTCATTTTCATTCTGAGAATGTAGAACTCAGCTCTTCATTTTAGGGACCATGCCAAACATTGCTAATTGGATTAAAACCAAAGAGGCATTTTTTTTCTTGTCTGTGGAACCTCACCTCTTTGGTTTAACTTTCATAAAACATCATGTGTTTGGTAAGATTGCATCCCTGGGGATACAGTTGGGGTAGCTGGGGTCTAGAGAAGGCTGAAAGCTGAAGGATTCCAGTGTGATAGGGGAATGCATTTCCACAATAATAACGTGTAAAAATCGAGAAGAGATTCTGCTGAGTTCTGAGTTGTTTCCTAGAAAGGAGGCTTCAAATGTGAACAGAAAATAGATACTTGTGCTCTTTACAAAGGACTTAGTGGCTCATCCATGGGGATTTGAGACCTAGTTCTTTTTACCACTCACTGGTATACTGAGAAGCTGACCAATTTTAAAATCAACTTTGAAGGCAATTTCCAATGGATAGAAAACAGTGAATATTTTCTTGGTTTTATTATATTTTTACCTGGTTGGTTTTCTGGATTTGGAATATGCAAAAATTAATTTTCCTGTGCATTACCCAATGTTGTCTGCTAATCTGCACTTTTGTCTCATGTCTATTTGCCTGAGGTATTGAAAGTTAAGAATCAATGAAAAAAAAATGTCTCTTCAAGTTTATCTTTAAGGATCAGAGTACAATAAATAAATAATTTAAGATTTAGATTACAAAACCATAATGGATCAGTTAACCATGCCTCAGTATTACCAAGTGTGTGAGGACTTTATTTCCATCGTTGTCAAAAATATAGCATTGAACCTTATGTTCTACTCATAATTTGACCAATTGCTTAGTTAGGTAAATGTACATTAAACATTTACAAATTGTGATTAAATCAGGAAGGTTTCCACACATTGTAGAAACAGCTCATGCATTTGAGGAAGAGTTGGAGGTGATCCCCCAAAGACCCTTCTCGCTATAAAATTTTACTGCAATGATTCTAAATTTGTAAGATGAAGAAAATGTTGAGAAGCCAGTAACAAATTTCTGTTGGGCTAATTTACTGGTGGAAAAATTGATTTATTGGTATGTGTAAAGTGGAGACTGAAATTCTAATCAGAGGAATGTCATACAGTATATGTTTAAGCTGTATATGTTTATGTTTAAACATAAACATATATGTATATGTTTAAACATATACTGGTTTCTTATATAGTTGCTATTCAGTAGAAGAACAATTTCTGAAAAGGTGAAAAGTTTGTATCTGTATATGTAGCTAGATTCAATTATGTGCTTGCATTGATGTTTTTATCTAATAACGTATTGAATAATATATATAAACAACTTAAAAAGAGCACGTGTGAGTCCATTCAGTTTCAGTAGAGGTTATGATTTCTGGTCTGAGTGAACTATCTTATAGAAATGGACATAAATAATGCTGTATTGAGACTTCCGTTTCTCTTAAAAAATGCAATCAATTACCTGAGGAAACCATGTGTTTTCTACTTAAGTCTACTAATACCAACATTGATAAATGTAACTAAGTCTAAATAAACCACTTTAATAGGCAAAGAAGGACAATGATATTTAAAATCTTAAGTGTTTTAGTCTGAGTGAATAATTTGAGAAACTTTCAAAATAAAACTTAAGACTTGAAAATTATTTTACACATCTGTATAATTAATATTTTGTAGTTTCTCTCAAGTAGATCGCTCATATGTTCCCCTTACTTATGAGCAAGTTTTTCTTTTGTATATAATACCAAATTGCAGACAAATTTTCATCACTTCAAAGGTAGAAGATGAGGTTTCCTGCACTGGAATAGCACTTAGGTCTTGGTAGGAATGTTGGTGAATTGAAAGCACCAGGAAAGCTGATGCTAACTCTCTGCCCCTCAGAAAACACCTCTATTTTAATGGTTCCTTCACAAAACAAAGAATCCGTTATAGAGGCATAAATGTAATTTCTCTGCTGCCTTTGATCCAAAGGTCATGGCTGGTAAGCGGCAGAGCCCAGATTTGAACTGGGACCACCTCCCCATCCCCAGTTGGGTGTACTAGCAGTGGGTCCCTTTGTCTCCACTCTTCTTGTTCTTTACTAAACAAGGATGCAGTGCTTCAGAACTGAACTGCAGGCATAGGCAACAGTGTTCCCATTTCACTGGGGGTGTGTATGGTGAAGGCACGTGTCTAAGGGACTTGCCCAAAGGATGGGTGGCAAAGCTGGGATTGATATCACCTATGCTGATCCCAGACAGAAGATCACATTTTTCTCTCCTCCCTCCCTCCTCCCCACTTCCCTCCCTCCTTCTTTTCCTACCTTCCTTCTATTAAAGCAAAGAAACTAAACTCAGTCATATTTGTAAAGATAAGCCTTTCTTATATTTATCCATCCATTATTTTTTTATTGAAGTACAGTTAATTTACAATGTGTTAGTTTCACGTGTATAGCAAAGCGGTTCAGGTATATATACATATATATATATATATATATATATATATATGTATACATATGTGTATTCTTTTTCAGATTCTTTTCCATTATACGTCATTACAAGGTATTGAATAGATTTCCCTGTGCTATATAGCAGGACCTTATTGTTTACCTATTTTATATATAGTAGTGTGTATATGTTATTCCTAAACTCCTAATTTATCCCTCCTTCCCTCTCCCCTCCTCCGCCCCCTGCTATCCCCTTTGGTAACCACAAGTTTGTTTTCTATCTGTGAGCCTATTTCTGTTTTGTAAATAACTTCATTTGTATAATTTTTTAGATTCCACATATAAGTGATATCAGATGATATTTGTCTTTGTTTGAATTACTTCACTTAGTATGATAATCTCTAGGCCTATCCATGTTGCTGCAAATGGCATTATTTCATTCTTTTTTATGGTATCCATCCATTATTTTTGATGGCATGCTGTAGACCAGGTGCTGTGCTGAGCCCCACAGAGGCTAAACAGTTTCGACCATACAATGTGGTCAGTAGAGTTTTATCACACTATAGCGGTTGCTTGATTCCTGGAAAGTATAACAGACACTGTCTCCTAAAAACTTTCCCTTCACTAAACAAGGGCAACTGGAAATTGTCCTTGGTTTTGCTTGGGTTCACCAGTTCTGAATCTTCTTTTGGGAATTGCTGGTAGAGAGCAAGTTCCCAGAGCTACTATTTTTAGTTTCATAAGGACTATCATGTCTATAAACTGTATTCCCTTTGTTGAGGCCAATGTCTTAAATGCAGTCCAAAATCAATTAGCTGTTATGTGCAAGCAGGCTACTGATTAGAAAGGTAAAATTTCTGTTTTGTGTATGCTACCAGTATTTGGTACCTTTTCTGGAACTAGTTTAAGCCAACAATTTTTATGTATGCGGTTCCCTTTCTCTCTTCCCAAAAAGGATAATTTAAAATTTTCAACATGTAATCACAGAGGAAATGAACAAAATAGATTATTTTGCCATCTCCCCATAAGGGGCTTCTCCAGAAAAGAGAATACAGACTCCGCCAGTGACTGTTGTCTCTGACTCCCAGCCCAGGACCTGAAGATTTCTCTTTGAGAACTTCAAACCCAACCAGAAGTCTTTTCACAAAGGGCTGTAGGATTGTTAGTTATCCAGTGTCGAATTTCAACCCTCCTGCAATCACCATCTAGCCAAATGTGATGTCAGCAATATTTGTCTTGTTAAAAACCTGAAGTGAAATCATTGGTGCACTATTTTCCTTCCAGGATAGCCTCTTAGTTATGGTTGAAGTGAGCTATTGACTGGGGCCTTCCCATCCATCTAGGCTTCCTTTATGATTGTAAATGATCTCATGTACTGAGGGACAGCAATTTCCATTCTTCATTCAATGAATTCTACCTGAGAGTCCTGTCTATAATTTTCCTTGTGAGAGGAACAGAAGGACTGAGAATGATAAATTGTCTCCTGAAAATCATGGCTTTATCTAATTCTATCACAGAAAGCTATAGATTTAAATTTTCTTGACTGAGGAATGTTTAGTAACAGGAAGTACTATATTCTAACATTTTTGGAGGAAGAAGGATATTTTATCTCCCATGCATCCTCTTTCGCTCTTTCTTGCTTGATCTATGCTTGATCTAAAACCTTGGTTTCTCCTCTTGCTTTGATGGGGATCCCGCTAAAAGAATAAAATGCCTCTCCCCATAGGAAGCCCTTTCATCAGAGACAGCCCTTTCTGTCTGTACATTTTTTGGCTTGCATGATTTTCTCATCCAGTTATAAAGCTCATCACGCTGTAATGCAACTTACTAGAATATCCCTGAAAATGCATGTTATCCGGCATATGTGTGGGTCTGACGTTTTAAGGGATGTGCTGGCAGCCCATGGCCAGAGGGGACCATTAAGGAAACAGGTTTGATGGAAGTCTTGACACAGGCGTTGACAGCAAAATCAAATGATTAATTTGGAGTAAGAGAAGTGTTTCAAACTAATGAGAAACATGGTTTGGGCATACCCGCAGATTGTACACGTGGCCAGGAGAAACCAACTTTTTGATACAGAGAGGGGAAAATGAAGGTGCATGTTCGACTTCGGTTATTCTTTTATGGAAAGGATGCTACAGAGTGAAAAGGTATAAGTTATTTTTATCCTGGTGATTTTTCTGTGAGTCTTTGGGTCTCTCATCCAAGCCCATTTTGCAGATTTGCTGCCTGGGATGACAGGTACAAAAACAGAGAGAATATTTGTAAACCTGGAGTTGGCCCATGTTAATATAAATTAATTTTCAATCAAAAGGACCACATATTTACTTGCTGCTACTTTAGAGGAGTACATGGAATACAGAAACACCAGCAGAAGACACAGAGTAGGAGCTCAATATTTGTGTGTGTGTTGAGGCAGCCAGAGCAGTGCTTCTGAATATGGCAAAGTGAAAAGACTATGAAGTTTTGCTTTCTGTTCACACTTTGGTTTTATCAGCCTTTTCTGTTCTGTGAATTCTGGTGAAGGCAGTTCAGTCTTATGGGTTTGGAACTCCTGAATTATCATAGACCCATTGGTGTGTGGATTGCTAATAAGCATTAATGGAACCATATTTTCAGTCCTCTTTGCACACATAGCTTAGTTAAAATTCTTAGCTTCTAGAAAAGCTGATATTTGACACTGAGGGGATGGTGCTCTTCGTGCAGGAAGAAAATATTACCAGAAAGAATTTTGGGACTTCAAACATAACATGTCAGTAGCTGTTGACTGGAACTTTCTAACTAGAAGTACATGAGAAGTAACTTCTTGCCAGAATTCAAGCTTTCCTGCTCTTTGCGTTCTGTAAAGCCTAGTGGTGGATTTTCAGTGAATGCCTTAGGCTACATGAAAAAGGAGTTCCTCCAAGAATGTCGGGAATTCCTTTGGTGCCCAAGAGGAAATATGAGGACTCTGGACGCCGATGAGAGAATGGAAAATGCGGATGGAGGCCGTAATCATCATGCCGACTCCTGTAGTTTACTTCGTTTTCTTTTTAAAGTAAGATCTAAAAGTGTTTGAGAATTTTTATAAAGCATAGGTCAACTTTCTAGCGCTTTCAAGTTGAATGCAAGTTCGTGTTCTCCAAGTGACAAGTAAGTGTAGGTAAGTCCACTCACTCCAGGTCTGTAATTTTTAAAGATACTTAATAAATGGGTTCTATTTGTTACTCGCAGAATGCAGACAAAAATTCATAGGAGAAAGAGTGGTTTAGGGATCTGTTTGTTTTAATTTAATGTAACTAAACACACTTGTAATCCTTTTAAATTATAGTCTATTTGTATATTCTTGATAATTAAAGTTATCTATGGTATGTTTGTGTGTGAGTGTACGTGTGTGTTCACGATGGGGGAAAAAAATGGCCTCTTGGGAAGAATGGCATTTTGATGAATCACAGGAAATAGTAAATTATGCGGATTCCACACAGTTCCCAAGGCTGTGACCATTTTACCTCTGAAATTCATGAACCAAGGTCTGAAGGGAGACTGGCTGGAATTACAATTCAGATGCTTTACTTTGGGAGGAGTGCAGGGTGGGGACAGAATTAAATTTTCAGTTTATTTCTCCAAACAAAACCCATTGTGACGGCCACCCTTAAGAGGGAGGGCATGCATACTTTTATGATAAAAATTGCTAGCAATGTGAAGCACAGAGGCATTTATTTTAGATGATACTGGCTTTAAAAAAAGTTTAGATTGGTGGTCGTAATAATAGCCTATTCAAAACATTTCAGGAAAGAACATAACTGCACAGGGTAAGGTTGACCAAGTACATGAAATGATAATGAATTCAGTAATAAGTGAACGTTCCAGATTTGCACGTTCTTGCTACACACTGAGTTTCAGGGGCTCTTTATAAATAAAGTGGGAAACTTTATTTTTTTTTCTCAATATTCTTGTTTTTCTCTCATTTTAATTCTCTTGGTTGCCTTGTCAATTAAGTTAATTAAGGCTGAAAATAATTCCCCCAAGGGGGCATTGAACTAAAACATTTCAGGCAAAATCATCTCTAAGACTTTTAATCTAGTCAGGAAATATTAATAATATGCAAGTGGGGTTATGCATAAAAGGAATGCTATAAAACGCTGCATTGTTCATGGTGCATATATTCAGACAAAACACTGCATTTACTGTCTCCAGAAAATGAAAGTTAATTTATGCACTTCATCAACAGGCTTTATTACAGCGCCACATATTTGTGGTGGCCCTCAGGCCATGGGAACTTTTCACTCTTGACTCCACTCATTTAAAAAAAAAGGTCAGATTCTTAAAAAGAATGGATATATGTATATGTATAACTGAATCACTTAGCTGTACACCTGAAACTAACACAACGTTGTAAATCAACTATACTCCAATATAAAATAAAAATTAAATTAAAAAAAAGAAAAAGATACAGATTGGTTTAAAAAAAAGCTTAAAAAAAGGTCAAATCAAATCACTCTTTATTTTTTAAAAGGGGTTCCGTACAATAATGGAAATGCAGTTGAGAGTCTCAGCTTTTTATTAGTCAGTTGAAGAGTAATTGGCAAAAAAATCTTAAACTCTCTGAGCTCCAGTTTCCTCCTTATTCAGTGAGGCCACAGGGATGTCGGATGGATTTTAGCAAATTGAGGCTTGATTCAGAAATTAGAATATATAGTTCCCACCCAATAATTAATCTTTAATAAAAATGTAGATTCACATTTGATTGCATCCCTTCCTCCAGCTCAAGTCTGTAGGGGAATGGACGCTTCAGAGTAAAGAAGGAGGCACCGTGTTTCTGTCTGTCTTTCCCTCCAGCAGATCCTTGCTGCCCTGACCCTGGTGGTGTCAGCGTGAGAGGGAAAGGTGGGTGAGAAAGACAGAGAAGTTCTCACTTGACCTCTGTCATGAGATGGCTCTGCATTCTCTTCCCAAGTCTCTTTCTTTCTTGGGAACATTCTTAGTATCTTCAGAGGCCTCTACCATGAATGTCTGAAAGCCCGACTGTGACACTGATGATCATTATTCTCCAGCCCTGTGCTCCCAGCTCAGCCCCGGGAGGTGCAGCCTGCCCAGCTTGGACAGGAGACAGAAATGCTTGCACCTGGCTCTGTTCCCCTCTCCTCTGTAACCCATATCTTGTCCAGGGAAGACAGGCATCCTTGACCCCAACAAAGTCTGAGTATGCAAGGCCACCCCCAGACCTCCACCACCTTTAATCTGCACCCAAAGCAGCTTACCAGCTGTTCACTTTCTCCATTTTCTAAGTAGGGACCACGCACAGTCCTTCTGGCCCTGTTAACTCAGAGCCAACGCGCTCAGCCCTTGATGGGTGCTTCTGAGGCTCCTCTCTCTGCTTGAGTTGAGGGGTTAGCACAGAGCTACTTTCTCCAAACACATCTTCTCACATGTCCTTCTTCCATCTCGGTTTCCTTGGCCCGCACCATTTTTTAACACTCAATGTACATTTAAGCCCATCTAACCAGCTTCCTGTCATTCTGCTCTGACATTTCTTTTTTTATATAAATTTATTTATTTATTTATTTATTTATTTATTTATTTATTTTTGGCTGTGTTGGGTCTTCATTGCTGTGCGTGGGCTTTCTCTAGTTGTGGCAGCGGGGGCTACTCTTTTGTTGCGGTGCGCAGGTTTCTCGTTGAGGTGGCTTCTCTTGTTGCAGAGCATGGGCTCTAGGCACATGGGCTTCAGTACTTTTGGCACATGGGCTCAGCAGTTGTGGCTCATGAGCTCTAGAGCACAGGCTCAGTAGTTGTGGCACACGGGCTTAGTTGCTCCGCGGCATGTGAGATCTTCCCGGACCAGGGCTTGAACCCATGCCCCCTGCATTGGCAGGCAGATTCTTAACCACTGTGCCACCGGGGATGCCCTGCTCTGACATTTTACAAGTGTTATTACAACTTGCTCAGCGGTCTGCTATCTATTTTATCTTCGTACCTCGGTTTTACAAGAATATAATTTTTCTCTTTAAATTTATTTTTTACTGAAGTATAGTTGATGTATAATATCATATGTAACAGGTGTACAATATAGTGATTCACAATTTTTAAAGGTTATGTTCCATTTATAGTTATTATAAGATATTTGCTATAGCCCCCATGTTGTACAATGTATCCTTCTACCTTATTTTTTTGTGGTAGTTTTTTTTTTTAATTTAATTTTTATTTTATATTGGAGTATAGGTGATTTACAGTGTTGTGTTAGTTTCTCCTGTACAGCAATGTGATTCAGTTATATGTATATATATATCCGCTCTTTTTCAGATTCTAAAAAAATATAATTTAACATACCATTACAAATAATTTAAATTCTAATAGCCTTCAAAACTTCTTATTCCATGCTCTCTTTGTGAAGCCATCCAATGAATCCCTATTTACTCATATAATTCTAACAGTTCATTTTAAACATTTTTGAAATTAAAGGAATTTTAAAAATTGTCATTATAAAATTGTGGCTGAGAATTAAGGGATGTGTGTTCCTATTCATTAACACTGTTGATTATTTGTTTTGTTTTTGTAAATTGAACAGATTGTTTTAGGACTGATTCACTCTGGAGATTACCAATTTACTTACAGATGTTTCCAGGTCTGGATTCATGGAACAGAAAATTCTATAGGTAGATTTCAGTTAATTGACCACATACAGAATAAATGAAAACTTAATACATTCTTAAAATGTCTTCATTTGACAAAATTGCAATGAGCATCTTATCTCTGCCAGGCAGTGTAGTAGATGGTACAGAGGCCATGAAGACGCATAGAACAAATCTCACGGTCTGCTCTAGGACAAGGTGGTTGCCTAGGATGAGCCTTAATCAACATCACACATGTGGAGCAGCTTAGTTTCATTCAGATGGTTATTGATTATTTGGAGAATTAACTTCAAACATAATATTAAGTAGTGTGTTTAATATTAAGGAATTTAAAGAGAAAACAAAAAATTGTCCATAATCTACTGCACAGATAATGCCTTTTGACAAAGAAAACCAAACAAAATAAAACCAAAATATAAGTGCATGTTAAGAAAATTTTAATAGGATGGAAAGCTATGAAAGGAAAAGTGAACATCTTCTATCCTGTGTCCTGTTTCCTCTTTCCAAATCTAACTTGCACTTCTAAGAGTTCTTGCCTGTTCTTCTAGAGAATTTAATGTGTACCTATTTATATTTGCATATATGTATATAAAGTTATCATTAGAGATATGTAGATACCAGCTGCTTCTTCTTTCCCTCATTTCTTCACCTTTTCTATCTCTCTTACAGCTCTACCTCATCCTTGTTAATAGCAATAGTACATTCCTTGTAATCTGGGTACCAGAATGTCATCAATCAGTGCATTCTTGATGACTGCTTTCATTGCTAATACAAACAGTGATGTGATGAACATTATTATACATATATCTTTATGAACCTTGTAATAAATTCCTAAGTCTCAACACTAGATCAAAGGAACCCTGAGGTTTCTGCTATTTCAGAGATTGCCTACTTGCCTGTAAGAAATGATCCATACATTTATATTTTAACCAGTAGCATCTGCTTTTTCTCATAACCTCTCCAGCATTTGGACTGCTGAACTTCCAAATTTTTTGCCAATCTGAACTGTGAAATATGCAACCTCATTTTTTTATACATTTCTTTCATTATGAAGGAGCTTAGATCGCCTTTATCCATCATTTGTATATTTTTCTAGAAACTTACTCTTTGTTTTACAGATTTTTATTTTAGATTGTATATCTTTTTTTTTTTTTTTTTTTTTTTTTAACAATCCATTTATTATCTATTTTATTTATGGCTGTGTTGGGTCTTTGTTTCTGTGCGAGGGCTTTCTCTAGTTACGGCAAGTGGGGGCCACTCCTCATCGCGGTGCGCGGGCCTCTCACTCTCGCGGCCTCTCTTGTTGCGGAGCACAAGCTCCAGACGCGCAGGCTCAGTAATTGTGGCTCACGGGCCTAGTTGCTCCGCGGCATGTGGGATCCTCCCAGACCAGGGCTTGAACCCGTGTCCCCTGCATCGGCAGGCAGATTCTCAACCACTGCGCCACCAGGGAAGCCCAGATTGTATATCTTTTTACTGACTTTTTTGAGTTCTGTATAAATTAAGAATATAACATTCTGTCTGACGTAGCACATATATTCTCCTCAATTTCTTTTCTGCATTTTGATTTCATGATATTGTTGCATTACAAAAGTTTAAAATACGTGTGTATAAAATCTAACATGTTTTTCGTTTGAGCCTTCTAGGTTTCTAGACCTCCTTAAAATAGCTTTCCCACTGAAATATTATGAATAAATTCATCCATACTTTCTTCTAAACCTTTTGAATTTATTTTTATATTCTAGTGTAAGGGGTAAAATACACAAACACATATGCATATACACACATACATTCATGTTTATGATATATATACACATATATACATTATAGTTCATATATGTAATTTAAAAAATCCAATTAACTGTATCTACAGTCCCAACGTTAATTATTGAATAATTCTTCTTTCCACAGGGATTTGAAATTTAGTTGTACCATGGATTTTATTTCCATATATTTTTGCTGTATTTCTGAATTCTTCTAATTTTATTCCATATACTATAAGTCCATTTTTTCTCCCCAAAACAATTTTAGTAATTATTATTTTGTAATTAATTGTATACCATTTAGGTCTATTCTCCTTTCTTTAATCTTCATTTTCAAAAATTTTCTTCAAGTTTTTATGTCTTTTCTTTGAGATAAACATTTTGTTCATTTTCACAAACATGTGTCACAGTGTTTTATGGGTATTTTGGGGGACTCATTTGTATTCATAGATTAATTTTGAACAATTTGACCTTTTTATACTATCCTGTCTTCCTTTTATAGTTCATGGCATATCTATTCACTCACCAAATTATGCCATGGTTTGTAGTAGAATTTTAAATTTTCTTCGTGTAAGCAATGTGGATTTCTTTTAGATTTATACCAAGTATTTAATATTTTTGTTTACTATTAAAAATTGATTTATCTCTTCATTATATTTTCTACATTTAGATTATAACTTTACATATCACTCTCTTACAGAATTCTCCTAGTGTTCCTAATATATTTTTAAATTAGTATTTCCTTGAAGCATAATCACATTACCTAAGATTAATGATAAACTTGTCTCTTGATATCCTATTTTTATAATTTTTTCTTGCTCTTATCTGATTGTATTATCTAATACCTACAAAGCGGTTTAAAATTATAGCACATTCTTGTTATATTCTCGATTAAATGCGACTGATTCTTTTTACCCTATCAACAGTGATGACAGCGTTCGACTCTGTGTGTGTGTGTGTGTGTGTGTGTGCGTGCGCACACGTGTGCGTGCGCACACGCGTGCGTGCATTTGAGTTGGTATAAAGAAAGCAGATATTTCTATTGTTCAGGTTATTTTAGCATCAGTATTGGAATTGAACTGTGCCTTTTTTGTGTCGATTAAGGAGTATAGATTCATAGGAGCATTTATTTCTTAAGTGGCCACCAGTTTCTTTTTTTGCTTGACTGCAGCTGGGCATTTTTTTTCTTCCTTTACTTACTATAATTAGGCTTGCGGGAAGGAAGATTTTGAAATCATGCTTCATTCTGCCATCTGAAACCAGAAGTCCTGGTGGGGATGCTTTAATTATTCATCATGGAATCTCTGTATAGCAAATCAAATAGAGTTATGTATTTTTCACTTGGTGATTTTGCTAATGGGATTCTAATCTTCACAACTTAAGACACCCAAAACAGGCAATAATGTTTTAAACAACATAATTAATTATTGCCTGGAAGTTTCTACCAAAGGCCATGTGGACTTTGATGAGCTAAAACTATAAACCAGAAAAAAGAGATTAACAGTTGTATTTTAATACATATGCAGTTTCTTATTAGCAAATCTCATTGATAAACGTATGCAGAGTTATTTTAGGTGTGAACCAAAGTCCTTTAGAAGTAGATGAGTTCTTCATCTGGACTCTACAACATTTGAAATCCTGTTACCTGACCCAGATTAGTATGAGATCCAGATGCTTTGGCAGCAATCCTAGTCTCCAGTAAAAGTGAGAGGGGTTTTCGTTTGTTTTTGGTTTCTTTTTGTTTCTGGTTTTTACTTAATGGTAAGTTTTCTTAAGAAATATGCCTTAAAATTGCTCTTACAATTTGTTGATTAATCATTGACATTTTCCACTTTTCTTAGAGTTATTATCCCAACTCTAGAATTAGGAAATACTCACACATTTGAACATCCCCTTGCTCTCTTTCTTTCATTCCACATAGATGTTTGTGAAAGGTGTATGTACCTGTTTACACGTGTGTGCATGTTAATTTCCACAATATTTTTGCCAGATATTCATGCCATAGTACAACTTTGTTCATTTATGGTGTGAAATATAACTCTCAAGCAGGCCATAGCCTTGGTTCTCACAGTCACACCATCTCTGTCTGTCTCTCTCTCGGTGTCTGTGTTTCTCTCTGTGTGTCTCTCTGTCTCTGTCTCTTCCTCTCATTCTGTCTGTCTCTCTCTCTCTCTCTCTCTCTGTATATATCAGCTACACAGTGATTCAGATTTTCATGGATTTCCATGGAGTTAACGCAAGAGGAGATAGATTGTGCTTCTGTTGAGCAGTATCAGGCTCTGCAATCATGATGCATTCATTGCCAACCTCAGGACACCTGGCAGAGCGGACACTGACCAAGAGGAAGTGCCCTTGGCGGCCACGTGTTTCCCTGTTACTTACATAGCACTCACTCTCTGCCAGGTTGTGTTCTAAGAACTTTACATCTGTGAATTTACTTAATCCTTCAAAACCTTGTGAGATAGATACTCTTTATCCATTCCATTTTCAGATGTAACATTGAGGCACAAGGTATTTAAACAACTTGTCTAAGATTATTCACCTAGGAAGTGCAAACCAGAATTTGAACAGTTTGGTTCCAGAGCCCATACTTTTATCCATAGCAGCCCTGCCTCAGTTTTTATCTGTGTTGTAATTATTCATTTCAGGGCCTGGGCTCCTGCCAGACTGGATATTCTCTGACTAAGGAAACACACAATCTTGTCTACCTTTCCGTTCCTGGTGTCATCACAACGCCCGCCATGTATAGGGAGTACATAACTTATTTTGTTTTAAATTGAATTAAAATAAAAATTTGTCTCTATAATACCCCTGCTCTTATGCCTCTTCATAAACAGCCTTCATAATAAACTCTGAAAAGATGAAATTTGGTTAAGAAAAAGCAATATAGAAAAACTACTGTATGTTTTTCTAACACATGCTTCATTTGGCCTACTGCTTAATTCACATTTGTCATCAGTGCACTTAGAATGTTCATTACAAATGGCCATTCTCATAACTTGGAGCTTCCTAACACCTCAGTCTTTAGCCAAACAAGGTAACTCTTTTGGGGAAATCTGCACGTTAAAAAAAAAAAAAAGTAGACGCTCTGTTCATCTTCTGATGTCACATCCCAGAAAAGACATGCCCCTCATTACAGCAACATTTAGTCTTCCAAAACATCAGTGACTACACAGTGTGCTCCTTTGTTTCCAAAATCAAAGGGAAAGCTTTGGATAACTGGCAATTGCTTTTTTTTCCGAAGAAGAAATCCTGAAGGAAATTACACTGAAGAAAAATTTATGTAAAACAAAAAGCACAGATCTTAAGTCTACAGTTCAATGACTTTTGTAAAAGTATATACCCTTAACTATCACCCCAATCAAGATATAGAACAGTTCTGTGGGTCCAGAAATTTCCCATATTCCTCCTTCCAGCCAGTGCTCTGCACTCTCACCTTTCAGCAGGCCCTGATATGATTTCTATCAAGATATCGTAATTTTGTCTGTTCTTTCTAGAACTTTATGTGAACCCTGTAAAAACAAAAGTTACTAAAAAGAACTGTAATCATGGTCACTTTTATTTTTGTAAGGTCCACTCATTGGTTGCATGGTAGGTGCGTCATCCAGAGAAACACGCTGATGAAGTAGGACCAGTGCTAGTTGAATTCACAAGTCAGATGATGTTGAACACAGACGTTTAAGGGTGTTTCAAGATCATTCTTGAGAAGCGGGCTTCACACTGACAGTTTCTCTCAGCTCTGTCGCGTTGTCTTTTTATTTCACAACTCTCTCAAAGTAGTGATGGGAAAATCCATTTACTCTGTTTTGTTGCCCTAGTGGCAAATTTTATGGTGCTCAGATCTCAAGCAATTAGATCATAATTATCCCTCAAGGGGATATTTTCTTAAGGCAATTTATTGGGCCAAAAAGTCCTCTGGAGAAATAACAGTATTTCTTAGTTTCAGAGAGCTTGGTTAACCTCCATCCAAAATGTGAGCTTAATGACCTTCATTCTATTAAATAAGTATTCATGAGTGTTCTGGCCATTATTGCTAAATATGCATATGAAGATATTTACAAATAACTGTCATTCTTAAGTGTATCGATTTTTCTTTAAGACCGTATTGCTTTAAACAGTAGGTAATTTGTACACAGTCCTGTGATCAGTCTGAAGTTTACATAGTGAATAATATTTACCGGGAAATACATGTGTGTGTTTCAGTGAGTGTGTATATGCGTTCACACACCTACTACCTCCTATGTGAAAAGAGACCATTTTCCCCCAAAAATAGAGAGTTAATGATAGCACTTATGACATCAAGCTCCTTGGAGGACCAAATGAGATAATATACTCAAGAAAAGTTGGGTATTGTTTGGTTGGAAATGTATAAAGAGGGATGGTCTTACACTGGGTACAGCCTTTACAAGATCTTACACGAGTGGTTGCATACAAATGTCCAGTTTCCAAAGGGGAAAATAGTGGATATAGTGACAATTTTAACCTATATTGTTACTTCCCAAATGCTACAGCTATTTTCCATGTTGGACCATGTACAGTGTACTCTACAAATAACATCAGGTATTTTTAACATGTAGTTTTGACTATAATTGGGCCTTAATACTGACTTTAGAACCTACTTCCGGGTAAGGAGCAACTCCACCCCATTGCAGTTCTTTGGTCCTTTGGGTAGTGTCCTGTTTGGAATGTCATTCCAATATCAATACTTTCTGAGATCTTCCTGCATGCAAAGGAATAAATAAGTGGTTCCCATTCTTTTACATCCTGGGCCACGTAGAAACTCTGCCTCTCTCCCATCTGCCCTGGAGACAAGTCTGTTCCAAACACCTGACAGTAGCTTCAGCTTCTAATTCTGATTTATGTTCTTACCTGCTAGGACTTTTGGTTAAATTTGGTATGTCCTTATGCTCTGGCCTAAATCTGGGACTGCCTCATTATAATCCCTGAGGCAGTTTACTACTTAATTCAGAAGCAGTGGGACAAGAGGGAGGAGATATGGGGATATATGAATATGTATAGCTGATTCACTTTGTTATAAAACAGAAACTAACACACCATAAGAAAAAAAAAAAAAAAAAAGAAGGAGTGGGACATGATGCATTTAATTTGGAGTACATTTGGGCAGACACGAGCCTGGAAAGAATTAGGAGTAGACTGTTTCTTATTTGGGTTTTCCTACTTTGTGGGCCAGGATCTTCACTGTGAATAATCACAAACACATTAGCGAGACCTGATGACTATATAAAGTAACTCCTACTGAGGCTTTCTAACCCAAGGTTTCGTGAAACATCAAGACGTAAAAGGAATGATTGAGGTTAAGTTCTAATTTAAAACAACAATGAGAAAGCTTTTTTGCTATCAAATGGATTAAAAATATAAGACCTGTATCACCTCACATGGATAATTATCATGTCCAGGAATGGTTACTTTCGCAGACTAAATCTGAAAAGCCACTTGGATGGCCACTTGGAAATGTCCATCAGAATATCTTAGGTCCAGAATTTCTACTTCGAGGAATTATGTGCACGTGGACAAAATGATATATGCATAGGGATGGCCTGTGTAGACACATTGGAACCTACTAAAGGCCCAAAGTGGAGGGGGTTTGGTTAAATATGATACAGCTACCTATATGACACTGGAAACCCTCAGGTATATCATTTACTGAAAAAAAAAGTACTAACCTGGCAAAACAATGCATGTAGAATAATCACATTATTATATAAAAATAGATTTATGGGTATATGTCCATAAACATTTATAATTGCATAAAAGGGCTAATAAAGTGGAGAAGGATGAACTTGGAGGGACCTAGATGTTGCAGACCCAGTTATATATGCCATGGAAGTGAGACATTCCAGCGAGCCGGATCTAGGATTTCTCATGCTTCAAGAACAAAATATGAATAAGCATTTAAAACAACCTAAGTATTTTAATTGGAGCTTGCTGGCCAAAATTGGCTTCATTTCCAAGGAATACATGTGAGGGTAGCTAGCAGCAAAGCAGTGTAGATAGTAGCAGTCTTGCACCCTTTTCACATACTTTGTATTTTCCCATCTATAAAAGGCTGCTTTGGAAAGAGCCACGGGAGTCCTTCAGGAATCCCCGATCTCTATGGCCTTATTAGATGCACAGACATGTGTCTCCTGGTGAGAGTCTCATGCTGGGAAAGTCATTAGAATAATAAATTTAACTTCTCTGTGCGCTGGCTTTCTGAGCTTCAGGTGCATATGCCTTTTATGCTTTTTCCATTTTCCTGTAGCTTGAAGTATTGGGATTGCCAACCTATCCCTTCCTGCAAAGTTTTGCCAGCATCATGAGTTCGTGGAGTCACTGATGCCTAAAATAATTTGTGGAGTTCAGATTGCCATAGCCCTACACAGTCCTCTTTATTCTCTATGTTGAAGAACTCAGTGAAAAATAAGACCTAATTAATGAAAATAGACTTCACAAGGGCTATTAAGGAAGATCCCATAAAATACTCTTTGATATTTTGTATTAGAGTCTGACCCCAGCTTCCATTAATACCGCTATGAAGAGCATCCGATAGCATCTATTTATATGGATGGAAATTATTGCATTAAATTGCAGTTTTCAAACAGAGAGATTCCGGAAAAGGCCTTGCCACACTAAGTGGCAATTTCTATGGGTGAGACAATGGCAATTTCTATAGGTGAGGAAGGCTGCAGAAAGCAATAACATGTAAATTCACCATTAAGCTTTGCTTTTTCAAAGTAAGGATATCAAAAAGATTTAGGAAAAGTATACTATATAGTAGATATTCCTTTTAAAATTGTAAGCAATTGCCATTCAGTTTAGAAATTTAGCATAACAGCATTTTCCCATAATTCAAATATTGTTAGAACTGGTTAATCCTCCTGTCTGTATCAAACAAGGAAAAAAAAATAATACATATAAGTGGCAATAAACATTTGGATCTCCAAAAATAATGCTAGGCTGGGACTTCCCTGGTGGTCTAGTGGTAAAGAATCCACCTTACAATGCAGGGGACGTGGGTTCGACCCCTGTTCAGGGAACTAGGATCGCACATGCTGCAGGGCAGCTAAGCCCACGCACCACAGCTACTGAGCTCTCGCGCCACAACTACTGAGCTCTCGCGCCTCAGCTAGAGCCCGTGTGCCGCAAACTACAGAGCCCACACACTCTGGAGCCCGCGTGCCACAACTAGAGAGAGAAAACCGTTACACCACAACTAGAGAGAAGCCTGTGCACCACAACAAAAGATCCCACACTCCTCAATGAAGACCCCGCCTGCCGCAACTAAGACCCGACACAGCCAAAAAAAATAAATAAAGTAAATAAATAATAAATAAATCTTTAAAAAAAAGAGAAAAAAAAAAAGTGCTAGGCTGAAATAAGGGTTGAACCAACTTTCAGCTTTAAGAATATTCCTCACTGTCATATGCATCTAAATTTGGGACAGGTAAAGAAATCACTCTTTGTAAAAATGTAACTGAAGTCAGGTTTATTTCTTTTAATATAAAAAGTAAAATAGGATTACTTAGGTGACAGTTCTGTTATTAGTGATATGCAGACATTACCTAACCACACATATCTATATTGATCTATTTGAGAAATATTAAAAAAAAAAAAAAACAACTTAGGGTTCTAATGAAAGATTCCTCCAAATTTGTTTTTCTGGCCTAACTAGAGGGAATTTTTTATTTTGCGGGACAAGAATTTTCTAAACACCCCACAGAGCAAAGTAACTACTTTGACACAAATAAAATTAAGCTCATCTCTTTACAGTCTTTTATCCTTTATCTAGTTGAGCTGTGACACTTGTCGATGACTTCTTTGCCATTGTTTCTGTATCTACAGCTTTAAAAATGAAAATGAAAGTCAGTCTTTACTAGAAAAGCATGTTCATCCTTGATCAAGGAATCAAAAACAATTGTAAAGGTTAATTAGCAACCCAGATGTCCAACAGTGGTGGAACTATTTTGTAAAAAATAAAATGATATTTGGAAATACATGGAAAAGCTGAAAGAGAAAAATACTATATATTTGTATGTACTTTCTGGTGAAAATTGTGTAAAAACTTTCCGGTGAAATATGTGATATTTATGAGAAGTCTTCAACATGCTTAGTAATTTGATGTGGTATTCCATTTTATGGATAAAGTTATAGTGTAATTTTTAAAAAATTGATGTTTATCCCATCAATAATTACAAGAGAAAAATAATTTAGTTCTAATATGTAAGCATTTCATTACTTTACATCTATATGGTGAAATATTGTCTCCACTAAAACTTACCTTTAAGAAA
Organism: Eschrichtius robustus; assembly: GCF_028021215.1. Lineage (NCBI taxonomy): Eukaryota > Metazoa > Chordata > Mammalia > Artiodactyla > Eschrichtiidae > Eschrichtius > Eschrichtius robustus. The sequence continues at coordinate 55,622,345 of NC_090835.1, read as the reverse complement.
ATCACTTAACAACCTGAAAAACAATTGTGATACGTTAAGAAAGCAACATACAATGTGTGTGTGAGAGAGAGAGAGAGAAGAAACAAAGAGACAGAGAGACAGAGGGGAAACAAGACAGAAAAATATTTTAGTTGATGCAGAAAGGTAATGTGTCAAAACAAGAACACTGCTAGAATCAAATAATTTATCTTTAATAGAATTCTGTATATTCCAAATTTTCTGTTATTAACATGTATTACCCTTATAATCAGGAAAACACCATAAATATTATTTAATCACCAACAAAGCTTAGCAAAATTTAAAGGATATACAGCTTTTAAAACTTGTGGTTGTATTTGCTTGATAGGAATATAATTACTTTTTATTTCTTTCTGACTTTCTATATTTTCCATTTTTTCCTATAAAGAACATGTACTGTTCTTGGAAGAAAAGATAAGTTTTTGTTTTGTTTTTTACAAAAGAGGCAAATAATATTTCCCCATTCTTAATCAAATATTTTGGTGAAACTAGAAAAATAAAGGACAGTAATGCACTTTCTCTACAACTAGATTATAACTAATCAGGAAGGACAAGAGTGCACTTGATTTTATTATGTTTCTTCCTGTGTTCTAAGCCAGTAAATGAAAAGAAATATTGAGGGTGATATGTTGAAACATCCATAAACCAATGATCAAGATGTCACCTTGGATGAAAATAAGAGAATCACTGTGGCATCTCTCTTTTAGACACTGAGACTACCTTGTGCATGGAATTCATTGAAACTGTAACTAATTCTTCAGACCCTGTGCTAGTCATAGAATTGCAAAATGTCTCTTTGTATGCGGATTCCAGATACTTATGTGGCCATCAATTGAGTTAACTTTTTATTAAAATAGAGAAGTTTCAGCCTGAACTAGCTTGCCATTAGAAGTTAGAAAGGAGTCTAACATTGTATCATTTAGTAAAAGAGACCACCAAGGTCCATGGAGGGATGTATGGAGTGAAGCTGGTTCAGCAAACCCTATTGTTGGTACTTGGCCTGATCACCCAGAGAGATGGAAGTGTCTATACTGATATGTGGAAAGCCAAAAGAGCAGATTGATCTACGTTCATTGGAGTGACGGCTAGGGAGCAAATTTGTCATCACTTTTCGCACAATGCCTAGTACATTGCCTGGCACTTAGTAAGTGCTCAATAAATATTGTTGAATGAATTAATGAATTCTACAGCTTCAATCTGAGCTATCTTTCGCATCACTAATGAAAAACAGGAGTTCAGTAGAGGCTGTTAAAAAGTAAAGCTTCATTGAAATGTAAACGGAACAGAAAAAAATACAAGAACTGTTCTAAATTTCTTGAATCAGAGATATCCCCAATTTGTTTTTCTCTTTTCCAATCTCACAAGTGTTTGCAGTAGTTCAGATGAAACTTCTTAAGCCACTGTCCCTGACATACCCACACACAGTTTGAAGATGGGGAAGAGAGAGCGGGCAATGAAGAAAATGATGGTGTGTAAATTAAGAAAACTGTTGAAATTTCCCTCCGGCTTGTTTTGTTGATGGTTGGGACAGGGTCAAGAAAGGAGGGAATATTGGCATAACCAGCAGAAACGTGTCCCAGCCTCCAGAGCTAAGGGGCAAGAAAGAGTGAAATATGGGAAACTAGTGTAGAATGGATTATTGGACCTAGAAATGAATGTAGCTGAAATTATTCTTTCTGTCCAGTAAAAAGGTCCCCAAATGGTGACAGTGAGGACTCCCCAATTCCAACCCTGATTTACAGAAATAACTTTGCTCAGTAAAAAGGCAGCTCTTTCTGAAACTTCAATGCCAAACCTCCGAGGCCCTGGCTTAATTAATCTGAGGATACAATGCAGGCCCAGCTCTTCTTTCAGATGTCATTTTCTTGAAGCCTACAATTACATCTCTCTAACAAATAGCCCAGAGAAATGGCTTTGTGGTTTTCCTTTCATACATTCGGAGATGATGGACAGACAGGCCTTATGACATGCGATTCTGGGAAGTCTTTTTAATTGACTTGTTTACAGATGTAAAGAACTTGAGCAGCTAAATGGTCTGCTGTTTACTCTACTGCTTTCCTGATGGGCTTTTCTCAAGAGAAAGTGAGTAAATCATGACGTCATTTGTTGATTTCACCTGGGCATCATTGAGTCAGGTTGGAGTATAGTCGTAGTTGACCCTGCATCTCATGCCTTAGATTAAAATTACAACTTACATAAACATTTTATCAAAAGTTCCCTGCAAGTTGGCCATTCATTTTTATGTTAGATAACCTATTTAAGAATTCCTGACTCCTGCTAGATATATTGCTTTGGATAATCTGTTGGACTTTTTAAAATTTCCATATTTTATTTCTCTTTGAACTCAACTATGCGTACTTCTTGGATTTTAGTACTTGGTTTTTAGCGCATTTGCAGACCAGAACGTTTCTGTTGATTCATGGTGATATAAACCTGGCTCTTCCACTCATGCAATTCCTAGATTCAGACTGTCTAATAAATTACCGGAGGAGGAATAATTAAAAGCTTCTTTCAGTTCTATTATTAAGTTACCAAGGATGCCTGGATGCTGCTTCTAGATGTGCTATAATTTATACTATTAGTGTGGATTGTTTTGGTTTTCTAAAAATAATAAATGACCCAGTGAATAGCGTTTGGCTAGAGGCATACAAGAAAACAATCCATAGTATATAGATTTGTTCAATGGCATTTAAAAGACCTTGATTAGAATTCAGTCTGGGCTGGAGTGATGAGAAAGCTGTTTACTGATGGCTGTTTGAAGTCGTCCTCTGTGGCAAAGACGGAAGGGGTTCACAAATCGAAACATTTCTTACGTCCAGTGGCTGGATCCAGCTGTCAGGAGGAGCTGACATTTTGAAGAGAGGAATAAAAATGTCTGTGTGTCACGATTGCTGATACCATTTTTGTGTGTTCGTTTTTATGCTACCTTTGTTGGCTCAGAGCTCCAGCAGTGAGTTGAATGGGGCTTCCCAAGATGCTGTGTCCTCATGGTTCCTTGAGCAAACGCTGGTATTTTGTACGTGGAACAGGAAGTATCTTCTCTGACATAGTGGTTCACCTACACCCGTGTTCCTTTCAACCACCCTAAGAATCATCTCAGCATGCTTAGTGTTTGGGGATTGGGAGGGTTTACTTGTATGGTGCAGGGGTGTGGACTGGAGAAAGGCAGGCACAACGTGATAAGTTTAAATAGTTCATCTTTGAGATGGAAACAGATATTTGATTGGTTTTGCCAGTGGGGTGGGGCAATCTTTGGTGTTAGAAAGCCAAAAAATTTGCCAGGCAAATTTATTCACCAGGTTCTGGTTTAAATATCTCTCTGTAGAATTATGTTGGAAACACATACACACAGCATTATTGAGTGAGCAAACGTGGTCACTGCTATCGAGGAACCGAGAGGTAATATACACAAATTAATGCCGTTACATTAAAATATGACAGTGATTTTATTAATTCTGTGTGTATCTGTGTGTGTGTGTGTACGTGTGTGTGAGAGAGAGAGCATCATACAAAACAGGGGCAGGAGACAGCACAGATCATTTTGCCATGGTAGATTCAAGGAAGGATCTACATTTGATCTAGGTTTTGCAGGAAAGATCCAGCGTGAAGATGGAGACGATGTTCTGAAGGAGAGAAGACCAGAAAACTTGACTAATCTAGAGTTTGGAGAATCAGGCTGTGTTTCAATCAGTTCTAAGTACAAAAGGTCTTTCTGAATTATTTTCCCATTGCCCCATCACCTTTAAAAGATTTCTTGCTTCTTTCATTCATTAATCCTTTAAACATTTTTTATATAACAGTCATATATCAGTATTCTCTTAGGTGTGAGGGATTCAAAGAAAAGTATACAAAATCATAGAATAAAAAACACTGCCCAAAAGCATACAGTGGGGGTGAGGTGGGGGGCACCAGGGAAGCAGTTGTAATCTTCCAGTGATCACCACTAGTAATCACAATGTATTAAACAGTTAAAGTATGAAAGTTAGCCAAAACGACGCTTTCATTTTGAGAGAAAAGATTAAATACGTTGTTTAAAAAAACTTTATTAATTCTTGGTTGTATGTGTTTGTAATAAGATAAGCTAGCTAAAGTGCCCTGGTTTTCCTTTTCTGACAAATAAGAAAATATTCTAGTGAATAATCAAACAGGAATATTTCAGAAATTTAAGTTGGAAACTATTGTGAGAAAAAAATTTATAATGCCTTCCTTGGGAGCCAGAGTTTCCAATGTCTCCATAAACTGATAAGCAACAAAATAATTCTACTTGCTTCTTTTAATTGCAGTGTTTCTCAAGTATTGGATTTCTGTTTCTTACTCCCAGTTGTACTGTGGTTCCTCTAGTAATAAATGTCTTGGGGAGATCAAGCACATCTGTCTTCCCAATGAGAAAAGAGAAACTATTAATTGGCCTAGAATTACTATTGCAAAAACACAAAAACAAAAGAGATTTGTCTTCAAGTTTACCCATCTGTAAAATGGGAATGATAACAGGAGCTACCTCACAGCCTTACTGTGATGTTTCAATGAGAAAAAAATAATTCACTTGAAGCCATTAGAGCAGTGCTCGGAATATAGTAAGAGCTCAATTATGTTCCTTCTATTTTGTGCTTATACATTAGTAAACCTAATTCTAAATTTTAAAAAACTAGCAGGCAAAATTCTAAGATATAGTCACACATAACTTCCTCTGAATGTTTAATTCCATAAGGCAGGATGCTTGGACTTATTTTCTGAATTAGTGTCTGGGGTTTCTCATGTTAGAGTGTCTTCTGGAGGCCACATGCCTGTAGTGGTGATGTCATGGACCCTTGTGGGTTAATATTGAATTTGTTCTGTCTGTTTAACCCAGTGAATCACAGCACTGCTATTCTGGGTATAAGCAGCTTCTGAAACTAGGCAAAAAGTTAAAAAAAAGAAAAAAAAAAAAGAAAAGGATAATGTTGGGTCACACCAAGGATAATCTTCCCCCTAAAAGAAATTCTGGCTTCCCGATAATACCAGCTGGGTGTTCTCCCTAACCTCCTGGCTGCACATATGTGATGAATAATTGTGATTTAGCAAAAGAAAGTGAATGGGAATGGAACAAATTGAAGCAATTAACTAAAAGATGTAAAAGGGAAACAAGAGTCAGACTTGGCCCCCGGACCTTGTGGGTAGGAAACCCTCGGTGTTGGTTAAAGGAATGGTAATGATGACTTCCCCTGTTTGCAGACTGTTATCAGTGGTTAAGGCCCTTATGATTTTTGCTGGAGACTGCGAAGGAATGCTAACATATGAAACCAAGCAAAGAAGTGGCAAGTAATTGAGCCTTGAGGGATCCTTTGGAAAGCAGCTATCATTTAGGGGAATGCACTTTTGATATTCATCTAGCTGGTTTCAGAGTGCCTGTTTGCAGGAAATGAAATTCTAGACTTTGCTGTTTGAAAAGGGGAGGAGAAGGGTGGGTAGTGTTCTCAGAAGTAATCAAAGCCTTTTTAGCATTAAAAATGACTGAGGAATGTTTGGAGCTGGAGGCACAATGATGCAAATCAAATGCTGTATTAGTATCCTGCCTGGTGACCCTGGAAACCTTAAAAATTCTGCTTGGAAGTAGGTGGTTAGCATCAGAGCATTAGACTCAATGCACTGAGGCAAGGAAACCCAGGGTGCTGTGCAGTTTGCATAGAGAGAGAGTTTAGTGCTGGGGCGGTGGGACACCAAGTGCTTACAGGGAAGAGAGGATGAGTGAGGGTGGACTAGGGCCCTTTTGACTCACCTCCGTCTGAGTGTAGCAACCAGTCCAAAATGGCAGAGGTCAGCAAGAACAAGACCATAAACTTGTGAAGGTGGGTCTTCCCCGACCTGAATCAAGAGCCCTTCAGTCAATGTGAGTTGCTTTATTTGTTTTATTTTTTTCCCATCTGATATTTTATTTTTTTAGTTTGTATTTTTTTACATTTTATCGAAGTGTAGTTGATTTACAGTGCTGTGTTTGATTCCTGCTGTACAGCAAAGTGACTCAGTTATACGTATATATATGTGTGTGTGTGTGTATATATATATATATATATATATATATATATTCTTTTGCATATATATATATATTCTTTTGCATATTCTTTTCCATTATGGTTTACCACAGGATATTGAATATAGTTCCCTGTGCTATGCAGTAGGACCTTGTTGTTTATCCATCCCATATATATTAGTTTGCATCTAGTGAGTTGCTTTATAATGAGAATACATCCCTGAAGTTGTAAAAGGTATGGATGGTATCCTACAGAGAGCTCCACCTGGCTTGTGTCAACTACAGTTGGCACTCGCCATGGGCACTTGCCATCTACCTCTACAAGGATTAAATCATGTGCTTCTGCAGCTGCTGATTTTCAACACCGCCCTGAAAAGAGTTCAGGGTGGAGAGCTGAAATGAGACACTCTGTGCTCTGGGAAAACAGGTCTTCAGATAGTTAGATATTTTCAGGAGCCAATTTTATGAGCCCATTTCTTGTGTCTCCTCATATCTAGAAAAACACTAAAATCTTTCATGGTGACGTCTGCTCCTCCTGACGAGAAGTAACCTTCACGAGACTAGCAGAAAACTTCTACAAAAAGTTTGTTCTTGATCGGATGTATTTCCACTTCACCAAAATCACACATATACTGACCTCACCCCCCTACCCCTTTGGAGCGGTTTCTCAGAGCTATCTGAAATGCTGTCTCCCGGGTTCCAGTCCTCATTTTACCCCCAGTAAAACTTAACTCTCACTCTCACATTGTGCATTTTTTTAAGTTGACACTTGTGAAAACCAATTTTTAAATTTTCTAGGAATTCCACAAGATGGTTTTTTTTTTTTAAATTTTATTTATTTATTTATTTATTTATGGCTGTGTTGGGTCTTCGTTTCTGTGCGAGGGCTTTCTCTAGTTGTGGCAAGCGGGGGCCACTCTTCATCGCGGTGTGCGGGCCTCTCACTATCGCGGCCTCTCTTGTTGCGGAGCACAGGCTCCAGACGCGCAGGCTCAGTCGTTGTGGCTCACGGACCTAGTTGCTCCGCGGCATGTGGGATCTTCCCAGGCCAGGGCTCGAACCCCTGTCCCCTGCATTGGCAGGCAGATTCTCAACCACTGCGCCACCAGGGAAGCCCTCGCAAGATGGTTTTTAAACACAGTCATTATTTGAAATCACACTATAGAAACTTGTAATTAAATAAATTATATTTTAGAAAGGCAATACTCAAAATTCACCACTTCGTAATGATTTTACTGGGTTTTGCTATTATCTGTGCTCTTGACGTTCTTAACATTTATTATATCCATATGGTAAAAATATCATAAAATGGGGTGCAACTGCTCATTTCTCCCAACTCTGCATTTTGTGATGTGATGTTGGTAGCTTGAAATTGGCTTCAACTGGGCTTACTCCCACCCACAGGAAAGCAGCAGCAGGGCAGTGATTCTGAAGGCTTCACAGGAGCAGTTGAAAAGATACAGTGTGTTAAATGCCATGCTACTTAGGTCTTCTGCCCATTTTTTGATTGGGTTGTTCTTTGTTGCTGTTGTTGTGGAGTTGTGGCAGCAGACTCACAGACAGAGAGAACAGACTTGTGGTTGCCAAGGTGGGGGTGGGGGAGGGATGGACCCGGGTTAGTAGATGCAAACTATTACATATAGAATGGATGGACAATAAGGTCCTACTCTATAGCACAGGGAACTATATCCAATCTCCCGGGATAAACCATACTGGAATAGAATATGAAAAAGAGTGTATATAAGTATAGCTGGGTCACTTTGCTGCCCAGCAGAAATTAACACAACATTGTGGACAGCTATACCTCAATTAAAAAAAAAAAAATGCAGTGCTATCTGGTAAAGTCCGCCTCTTGATCAGCCCTCTGCTGGCTTCTTTCTTAGTGGCTCCATTTCTTAGTGTTTAAGAACCAACGTCTACTACCGCCGCAGAACCTCTGCCAAAGCCAGAAGACCTCGGGCACCACTGGTGGTCAGATGTGCTGACCTTGGACAGGAAGGTGGACATGGGCAGAACCAAAGTCCTGGTTTAGCTGATCTGGGGTGAGGTTTGGACAGTGGGAGTGTAAGAGTCCCCGGTGATATTCATATGGAGGCAAGGTTGAGAACTACTGGTCCAGGGAAAACTAACATTTATTTTTGCTTTTCTCCTTCCTATGGCTTTCTCCTTCCCCCAGTTACGCTGCTGCCTACGTGACTCACCTGTGTCCACTCTCTTAGTAATTCTTCCCTCACCTCTGTGTTGGTGGAGTAGCTTCTGGATTGCAGAAGCCCCAGAGCTGCCCATCACCAAACCAGAGAGTGACTCTTTCCCAAAAGTTCCATTAAAAACCCCGGGAGAATTTGAATGGGTGTGGCTTGGAACGTGTGTGTCCACCTCCCAACCGATCTCTGTAGGCTGGATGGTCACCTCCCTGCCCAGTGATGCTACTATACCATGGCCAGCCCCGCCAAGACAGGTGTCGAGCACACTGATGTATGTCTGCTTCACTGGCTTGGATGGCCCTTGTTGGAATTATGTGTTAAAGGCTTCGTTCTAATCAGCAGCAAAAAAGTGATGGCAGTCCTAAAATTGTTACCAATTTATTTCAAGTCTGGTCTTTCTGCAAGGATTTTACTAGAATAAAAGTGACTCTTGTTGCATATATTTTTGATCAGCATATATAGATTGATATAATTTCAAATACTGTAACCTTAACATGCAGAAGTCTTGATTCTGTTTTGGGCTTTGGTGGCCAGGGAAAGCCAAAAGTTATAGTGGAATAACTCCTGAGATCTCATCTCTGATCTGCCTCTAGGTCACTTTGCAGCCTTGGACGAGTCCCTTAACACTTCTCTATCAGCTGACTTGTCTGTGAAATAGAGATTAAAACACCTGTCATTGTATCTCACAGGGGTATTATGGGGATTAAATGAGATCATGTTGATGAGATAATTTTGAAAAAAGTCTCATCCTACAGTTGTAAAGTATTATTCATATTTACTGGCTAGCCAAGTGGTGTTAGCTGTTACAAGTAAAGATGATAAACATGCAAATGCGTGTGTTCAGCTGATTATTTGTAACATAAGTAAGTTTTCTCCTGATATATATATATATTCTTTTAGTTGCAGCTCTGATTTGGTTGCAGATGCTGTCTTTGCTAAGACAGAATTTTACTGAAACTCTTAGAATGATTTTTTCTAGTCTTATCATTCTTAACTGTTAAGTATGACATCAAAATTAAAACAAAAATGTGTAAAATCAAAATGCAGGCATATAGGAATAGACAGAATTTATTTTCCAAATAAGCTCGATCGGGATTTGGAATAAGATCACTCATTTATTTTATAATTTCTTTGAAATGGGTTTCCTGGTTTAACTATTTCTCACCTTCAAAGTATCATCTTTGTCTTGCATGCCTAGAGACTTTCTCTCAAGGTCAGCCTCAAATTTGTAGCCTTTTGTGAATCCACTGTGATAAAACTCCTTGTGCCATTCTCTGTGTTTTTCTCGCACTTTTCTGAGCATCACACTAACACACACAGACACACACACAAACACAGACACAAGGTCACATATAGAGCACATATCAGTTTTTATAAGGTTTATTTGTTCATCATTTTTCTCTAATCCTTAAAAGCAGCAACCCAGTGTATTATTCCATCCCCTTTGCACCTAAGAGTGCTGATGTGTACCTGTAACCTAGTAAATACTGAATGAGTGATTGAATGAGAATACAGTTTTTGAAGGTGGAGAGAAGTTAGAGTAACAAGGAAACAAGATCAAAGGGAAACTACTAAATTTTATTTCAGATTCATAGAGAAATATACTTCATCGATTCAACAGGTTTTTACTGAATATTTACTACATGTCAAATATCAGGGTGCAGATGAGGGTTAGCAGTGAAGACTGCAGATATGGTGTGATCCACACCAAGGTAGACAAACACATGATAAATAATTTCAGAATGGAGGAGACTTGATTCAGTGTGGTCAAGGAAGGACACGGAAGAGACAGCCTTTCATCTGAGACCTGTGGAAACAGGAGGAGTCAGTTTTACAGGGACCCAGAGGGGCGCATTTCCGACAGAGAGAAGGAGCAAGAGAGTAAGGGGACCAGAAAGAAGAGGGAAGGAGGGAACAGGAGACCCCCAACCAGTGGTTGGAATCCTGCCTCAGGGCCTCTCAGGCAGGTTACAAAGGACAGACAGTGGGGATGGACTGGGGAAAGACACCCACCCCGTGTGTGTGTGTGCGTGTGTGTGTGTGTGTGTGTGTGTGTGTGATAAATATGGCTTGTTCTGACAAGTGGCAAGGGCTACTAATATTCCACCATCTTATTTGTGGCTCTACCCCTTTTGAGGTATACAGGTGGCAAAGCCAGCTGGGCTATGGATGAAAACACACAAGAGAAATAAAATCTCACACAGAGGGGCTCCTGTGTGCCTGGTATTGTTGTAGCTGTCCTGGCGGCTTTGTGTATGTTAACTCATTTCAGTCCTCACCACAAGCCCATGAGGTGGCTATTGTTTTCGTCCCCATTGCACAGATGAGGAGGCTGAGGCACAGAGGATTAAGTAGATTTTCCACGTCACACACATTGGTAAGTAAGCCGCGGAGCCAAGGTCAAGGCCGGGCAGTGAGACTCCAAATCCCATACTCCACATAGCGCGATGCCAGTCTGTGAACTGCTTGCCCTAGGTCTGCAATAAGTATGGAATTGGGAGCAAGTGTGTGATCAGTGGTCTTGTCCCCTTGAACAAAGTGTTGTGAAAGTTGTGTGGGCTTGCATCTGACCTGAGTACGGTCCACATTATGTTTCCATGATGGATTGGGAGGAAAACGGTCCTTCAGGTAGTTCCAAAAGCACAGGTCTGAAGTGTACACTGTCCTGCCCTAGATGAAATATGGTGGTAAATCTCCTCTTTTGTGTCTCTTGGTAGCGCACGCGATACATCATGTGCAAAAGTGTCATTTGTCATTTACCTTGTGGAAGCTTGTCTTATTTCCTTCCTGCCCCTTGGGCCTCTGAGGAAGTGTGAGAGAAAGGTCCAGAAGGGGAAGAGGTCATGTGACCTCCTGCTCTTCACTGTTAACTGCTAAGGAACACTTTGCACTCTTTAGTATGACTGTCACCTTACTACAGCCATCCTGCAGCACCTCCGGAAATTGTGAGCCTATGGGAGGAGCAAGGTGGTCTAAGTGCTGGGTGCTTATCAATGTTATCTCTGGTCACGTGGTCCACGAGATTGGTGTTAAGTGGACCAATGGTCTGTGCTGCCTTTTTTCTCTACTAAGGCAATAACCGGAAGCAGCCACAACCTACCAGCCTGGTTAAATGGGATTGGTTATGAAATTTGGATGGATTCCTGTAACGTCACCTCCATGTGGTGAGGGGCAGGAGGATGCATTGTTTTGAAAATAGTAGAAAAGGAACTGAAGTAGTGATGTTCTTAACCTTATACAGCAAATCAGTGCCAGCAGCACATTGCCCAGAAATCTTTATCTTTTAATCCACGTGATAACCCTTAAGTCATATCTCCCCCCCGCCCCCCCCGCCGGCTTTAACTGCAGAGGTTCATTTTGTTCCTGAGCTAATGACTCTCTGGGTCAGATATCAAACATGTGGTACCTGGGTGGAAGGGATATGTTCACTTTAGTCTTAGTTGTTGTTGTTATTAATGTTACCTTATGTGTTTGGTATTCTGTGTTGGCTGTGGAATCAGATTCCTTTCTCTTTCCTGAAAGAAACAAAACAGTGCACACAGCCTATGTGGGGAGACTCTTGTCCATCTTCCCTCACTCCCTCCCTCCCTCCCTCCCTTCCTTCCTTCCTTCCTTCCTTCTTTCCTTCTCTTTTTCTCTCTTTCTTCCTTCCTTCCTTCCTCTCTTTCTTCCTCTCTTCCTCTCTCCCTTTCTTTCTTTCTTTCTCTTTCTACTGGAGAATTAGAAAAACTTATGATAAAAAAATTGTTAAGTGAATGTTGCCATTACACGGGCATTTCTCTGCAGTTTTGAATAAAATCAGAGCCGTGGTAAAGACGTCTGAAGGCTCACAATACTCACAAAGTACAGATGCCTCCACAAACAACTCACACACAAAGAGAGATGTGGAATTTTTAGAAGACATTTAGTTCTCATGTTGTCTTAGTCAAAAAACAATGCCAATTTCATTTCAAGTAAATCACCTACTTATGCCAATAGAGGACAGAACGTTTGCCTTGACTGGTTTGCTTCATGGATAGTAAATGGGAACACGGAAGCAGTCGCTGTATGGTGCACGGAGACATGAATGGCCTCACACATATGATAATGTACATGGAGAAGCATAGACCTGTACTTTATTGATCTCTTCCTTAATGTGTATTACTTCCTGCATCTTCAAGGTTGCAAGTTATCTGTTGCGTTATCCAAATTGCCTCGCTTAAGAAATTTGCCCACTATGTATGGGGGTGGGGAAGGGGTATATGGGGTGTATGTGCTCTGAAGTATTAAAAGTTCTTCAGTTAACTGTTGAGAGCACTAAAAATCAGACAGGTTTCATCAGATGACTGCTCTGTTCATTGAGGTCCTGGAAACAACACAGTCTTTTGACTTGAGGTGGCAACACCTAAAGTATGATCCACTGAAATACCTTTCCAATTTTACTATAGACTCTAGATATGTGGTGATTCAGGTTTTTTTTTAAAAAAAATTAAACCCCCTTTCTGTTCTATCATCACTCAAACAAACTAATACAATCATTTACAATTTAACATAGAGTTTAGATAGATAGCATTCTGAATTTTGATATTTTTCTCCTATTTCTTTTACTAACCTTCTTTAAGCAAATAAACAAAATCTAGGGTTGATTAAAGAAAAAAATAACACACACACATTCATTGACACACATTATTAGATGATCCTTATGATGAGAAAACAAAACAGAATGTTTAAGGTACAAGGTGTCGAAGAGAGAATGGCTTAGTGAAGACGACCTTCACCTGTACTCAGGCCCCTAGGCTGCAGTGTCATAGATGATATAGTCTGTCAAAGTAACAGTGCCTTTAATTGGGGGATGCCACTTATAAAAAGATGCTACTTATGAAGGGAAGCTGATCTCTGCCATGGCAGCTGTTAACATTCTGATTTCATAAATAAGTCAAGGTTGTGTTTTGCTTTTGGTTTAGTGTGTTTCAGTAAGAATTGAAACTTACATGGAAATAGTCCTTTTTTGAGAATAGCATGTGGTCCTCTCGCAGCTCATGGTTCCCTGTAGAAGACAACCTGCTCTGTCCAGCTCTGGCTCTGGTTCCCATCTCTTGGCTCTCTGTGTTTGCTGATGCTGCTGACTCCTTTAAGATGGGGAAAAGGCTGCAGAAGGTTATTTCTCTAACACTAATCTTTCTTCTATGACACTCATAAATTGATTTGCCAAGAAGGATTCCTCTCAGCCTACAAGCATGCTTTAAAAATCAATGTTGGTGGCTAGTTACATTTATGGTGATTCAAAATGTTGTGTGTGGGTAAGCACCTAGGCGTCAGATGATAGCATGATATTGTTAGCATAAAATATCTAATTCCATACTGGGCTGTGAGCTCCTTTAGGTCCATCGTCTTAATCAGCTTCCCCACCCAGCGCCTAACACAGTATCTGGCAGTGTATTGCAGTAGCTAAGAATATGTATAATCAGGAATCAACACCCAAGTTCAAATCCTGGCTCTGCTACTTACTATAGGATCCTGGGGTCATAAGTTTTCAATATTTTAGTGTCTCAACTGTAAATTGTAGGCAATATTACCCCTTACCTCCTAGAATTATTATAAAGATCTAATGGGGTAATGCATGTAAGGTACTTAACCCATAGTGAACAACTAATACATGTTAATTTAACCATATAATACGTATTATACCCACCGAACTTTGAGGTGAGCCATTACCCTGAGGTGGTTGGTAGCTATGAAATTACAATGGAAAAGAATCTAAATGTGAGATGGAATTCTAACTTTGCTTGAAAAGTGAAAACACGTAAGCCAGAAAGATTCCAGACGTATTCAATAACCCCTGACGGGATTTGAAGGAGGGTCGTGAGTGAGACAGAGGCCAACAGCTACTGCTTTCTGGTCTGGAATGTTTTACTAAACCACCCAGGCCGTAAAACTAGGAGGGAAGTTTTGCTATCAAGGACAGTCATCTGACGTCTTAACCGTATTAATATATAAGTGTGATTCTGTGCCGGTGTCTGGAGTCTACGCTGGAAAGTCTGGAAGGAGATGGGCACTTCAGAGGGTAGCGCTGGCGACCAGCAGGCAGTCTCCTTCCTCCCCACGCTGCTCCGCATCACCAGCCTGCTCCCGAGGGCCTCGGACATTCCTCAGTGTTGTGAGCCGGCAGGAGAGACATGCTTTCTAGCTGGCTCAGGTTACCTTGTTCTGGTTAAATGAAAAAGTATGAGCATACGTTCCTTGTCACCACAATTCCAGCTGTCCCAGGCAGTGCTCTTGGAGCAGAGATATACGATCTGGTAACTCCTGAGGTTAGAAAAAAGAAATGTTGTGGTTGTGCCAAGGGGGGGCGGGGTGGGGGGGGGAAGGATTGGGAGTCTGGGGTTAGTAGATGCAAACTATTACATATAGAATGGATGGACAACAAGGTGCTACCATATAGCACAGGGAACTGTAGTCAGTCTCCTGTGATAAACCATAATGGAAAAGAATATGAAAAGAATGTATATTTATGTATAACTGATTCACTTTGCTGTACAGCAAAAATTAACCCAGCATTGTAAACCAACGATACTTCAATAAGAAATAAATAAAATTTTTAAAAAATGTGTTGCAGGATAGACCTTCCCATCTCTAACACAGGGCTTCCTGCCTCCTGTGTGGAACAGGAAGGTAAAGAGGGAAAGTCCTAATAACAGATGGTCTTCAGTGTGTGCTCAGCCCAGCCCAGCTGAGGGCACAGAGCACTGCCATTCAGAAGGACAGGATCAGAAGACAGGCTCCTTAAGGAGAAAAATGAGCCAGAGTGTTTGACGTGCTGTCCCTGAGCACATGTTGCAATCACCTCAGTTGTTTGTAACACCCAGCAGACCTTCAGGGCTAATGCCATGCCACACGCTGCCCTAGGCTGTCTGGTTCGCACTCACACCCTGATCCCTCATAGCTTTGTCCACTCCTCCTTCTGACCCAGATCCAACTCCTTTTCCTGGGTTCTCCAGAACTCCAGAGTTGTAGACAACATCTCTTTTACCCTCAAACTCTTCTTGGTCTCTTTCTTTCACTTTCTCACTCAAACTCAAACCTGATATCCCAGAAGACACTGTTTCCCTTCAAACCACCTCAGATTGGGAGACTGCACCCCACTGGTGCCAGAGGGCCTTCCCAGGTGCCATCTTCATATCCTTCTCACTCTCTTTTCTGTAAACACCTCCATTTTTGAGTCTCATGAGTCTTCAAACCATATCACCTACCTCCCCTCCATCCTTCACCCATACCCCTTCCCTTCCAGGTCACTCATGTATCCCACATCGATCCTGCCATATTCTTGGTGATTTTAGGACCCTGACCTCTTCTCCAATGAATTTCATCTCTCTTCTCCCTCAGCCACTCATCCAATGGCCATATCCCAGACCTTGTCATTACCAATTACTAAAACCCATCTGTAATCCCAATTCCAGGGGTCCTACACTTGGGTAATTTCTTCCTATTTTTCTAGCTCACTACTTTGGGGATTCTGATTCTAACCCTTAAAAGAAAATCTCATTAGGAAAAATGAGCCATTGCTTCAGTAGTTTTTTCTTTGTCACTCATTTCCTCATTCCCCCTCATCCCTCCATCCTCTGCTTAGGCTTCATGGAAGACCATTATGACTCTCTTATATATAATTATATAAACTTCCTTATCCCATACTCCCTCCTTTGAACGACTCTGGTAAAATTCTAAGCCTGGCTGTATCCAGCTCTCTCTCTTTCTCTCTTTTAACTCTCATGAACCTGACAGGAGAAAAACACTCTACCTGCTACCTGGTCTCAGCTGAAATTCACAACCCCTGCCCTCAAACCATCCGTTATTACTACCATGCAATATTGGATTTCCCTGTTGTATTCAATGCTCCCACTCCTCCTGGATGACTAGTTGGTACATTTTCTCTTCTCTTTCTTCCTTGCTTGCTATTTCATTGAAACCATAGAAACAAACAAGCAAACAAAAGAAAAAATTTTAAATGCTCCCACCACCATATCTTCCAATGGAGTTATTCCTCTCAGCACACAAACATGCTGTAAGGTTTCTCATTTTAAGAGAAAAAAAAATGGAAAGTTCTCAACTTCACTTTCTTTTCAGTGACTGCCTAATCTCTCTGCCCAATTATTTATTTATTTATACATTTTAATTAATTTTTAACTTTTAAATTTTAATTATTTTTTAATTTTTAATTTTAATTAATTAATTTATTTTTTTAAACATCTTTATTGAAGTATAATTGCCTTACAATGGTGTGTTAGCTTCTGCTTTATACCAAAGTGAATCAGTTATACATATACAATATGTTCCCATTTCTCTTCCCTCTTGCATCTCCCTCCCTCCCACCCTCCCCATCCCACCCCTCTAGGTGGTCACAAAGCACCGAGCTGATCTCCCTGTGCTATGCGGCTGCTTCCCACTAGTTATCTATTTTACATTTGGTAGTGTATATATGTCCATGACACTCTCTTACCCTGTCACATCTCACCCCACCCTCTCCCCATATCCTCAAGTCCATTCTCTAGTAGGTCTGTGTCTTTATTCCCGTCTTGCCACTAGGTTCTTCATGGCCTTTTTTTTTTTTTTTTCCCTTAGATTCCGTATATATGTGTTAGCATACTGTATTTGTTTTTCTCTTTCTGACTTACTTCACTCTGTATGACAGACTCTAACTCCATCCACCTCATTACAAATACCTCCATTTCATTTCTTTTTATGGCTGAGTAATATTCCATTGTATATATGTGCCACATCTTCTTTATCCATTCATCTGTCGATGGACATTTAGGTTGCTTCCATGTCCTGGCTATTGTAAATAGAGCTGCAATGAACATTTTGGTACATGACTCTTTTTGACCTATGGTTTTCTCAGGGTATATGCCCAGTATTGGGATTGCTGGGTCGTATGGTAGTTCTATTTGTAGTTTTTTAAGGAACCTCCATACTGTTCTCCATAGTGGCTGTATCAATTTACATTCCCACCAACAGTGCAAGAGTGTTCCCTTTCCTCCACACCCTCTCCAGCATTTATTGTTTCTAGATTTTTTGATGATGGCCATTCTGACCGGTGTGAGATGATATCTCATTGTAGTTTTGATTTGCATTTCTCTAATGATTAAGGATGTTGAGCATTCTTTCATGTGTCTGTAGGCCATCTGTATATCTTCTTTGGAGAAATGTCTATTTAGGTCTTCTGCCCATTTTTGGATTGGGTTGTTCGTTTTTTTGTTATTGAGCTGCATGAGCTGCTTGTAAATCTTGGCGATTAATCTTTTGTCAGTTGCTTCATTTGCAAATATTTTCTCCCATTCTGATGGTTGTCTTTTGGTCTCGTTTATGGTTTCCTTTGCTGTGCAAAAGCTTTTAAGTTTCATTAGGTCCCATTTGTTTATTTGTGTTCTTATTTCCATTTCTCTGGGAGCTGGGTCAAAAAGAATCTTGCTGTGATGTATGTCATAGAGTGTTCTGCCTATGTTTTCCTCTAAGAGTTTGATAGTGTCTGCCCTTACACTTAGGTCTTTAATCCATTTTGAGTTTATTTTTGTGCATGGTGTCAGGGAGTGTTCTAATTTCATACTTTTACATGTAGCTGTCCAATTTTCCCAGCACCACTTATTGAAGAGGCTGTCTTTTCTCCACTGTATATGCTTGCCTCCTTTATCAAAGATAAGGTGACCATATGTGTGTGGGTTTATCTCTGGGCTTTCTATCCTGTTCCATTGATCTATATTTCTGTTTTTGTGCCAGTACCAAGCTGTCTTGATTACTGAAGCTTTGTAATATAGTCTGAAGTCAGGAAGCCTGATTCCCCCAGCTCCATTTTTCATTCTCAAGATTGCTTTGGCTATTCGGGGTCTTTTGTATTTCCATACAAATTGTGAAATTTTTTGTTCTAGTTCTGTGAAAAATGCCAGTGGTAGTTTGATAGGGATTACACTGAATCTGTAGATTGCTTTGGGTAGTAGAGTCATTTTCATAATGTTGATTCTTCCAATCCAGGAACATGGTATATCTCTCCATCTATTTGTATCATCTTTAATTTCTTTCATCAGTGTCTTATAATTTTCTGCATATAGGTCTTTTGTCTCCTTAGGTAGGTTTATTCCTAGATATTTTATTCTTTTTGTTGCAATGGTAAATGGGAGTGTTTTCTTAATTTCACTTTCAGATTTTTCGTCATTAGTGTATAGAAATGCAAGAGATTTCTGTGCATTAATTTTGTATCCTGCTACTTTACCAAATTCATTGATTAGCTCTAGGAGTTTTCTGGTAGCATCTTTAGGATTCTCTATGTATAGTATCATGTCAGCTGCAAATAGTGACAGCTTTACTTCTTCTTTTCCAATTTGGATTCCTTTTATTTCTTTGTCTTCTCTGATTGCTGTGGCTAACACTTCCAAAACTATGTTGAATAATAGTGGTGAGAGTGGGCAACCTTGTCTTGTTCCTGATCTTAGTGGAAATGGTTTCAGTTTTTCACCATTGAGGACAATGTTGGCTGTGGGTTTGTCATATATGGCCTTTATTATGTTGAGGAAAGTTCCCTCTATGCCTACTTTCTGCAGGGTTTTTATCATAAATGGGTGTTGAATTTTGTCGAAAGCTTTCTCTGCATCTATTGAGATGATCATATGGTTTTTCTCCTTCAATTTGTTAATATGGTGTATCACGTTGATTGATTTGCGTATATTGAAGAATCCTTGCATTCCTGGGATAAACCCCACTTGATCATGGTGTATGATCCTTTTAATGTGCTGTTGGATTCTGTTTGCTAGTATTTTGTTGAGGATTTTTGGATCTATGTTCATCAGTGATATTGGCCTGTAGTTTTCTTTCTTTGTGACATCTTTGTCTGGTTTTGGTATCAGGGTGATGGTGGCCTCGTAGAATGAGTTTGGGAGTGTTCCTCCCTCTGCAATATTTTGGAAGAGTTTGAGAAGGATAGGTGTTAGCTCTTCTCTAAATGTTTGATAGAATTCACCTGTGAAGCCATCTGGTCCTGGGCTTTTGTTTGTTGGAAGGTTTTTAATCACAGTTTCAATTTCAGTGCTTGTGATTGTTCTGTTCATATTTTCTATTTCTTCCTGGTTCAGTCTCGGCAGTTTGTGCATTTCTAAGAATCTGTCCTTTTCTTCCAGGTTGTCCATTTTATTGGCATAGAGTTGCTTGTAGTAATCTCTCATGATCTTTTGTATTTCTGCAGTGTCAGTGGTTACTTCTCCTTTTTCATTTCTAATTCTATTGATCTGAGTCTTCTCCCTTTTTCTCTTGATGAGTCTGGCTAATGGTTTATCAATTTTGTTTATCTTCTCAAAGAACCAGCTTTTAGTTTCATTGATTTTTGCTATTGTTTCCTTCATTTCTTTTTCATTTATATTGTCAAGTTTCAAGTAATTTTTAATTTTTATTTTTTATTTTTTTTCTCTGCCCAGTTATAAAGTAGAACTCCATAAGAGACAAGTCTCTTCACTGTTTCCACTCGCCCTCCTCTTGCTCTCTTAAGGCCACTCTCATCATGTCCTAATCACCCCTACTTTGTGAGGGTCACCAAGGATGTCTTGTTGCCCAGTCCAATGGGCCTTTTCCATCTTATTGTACTGTTAATACTGGGCAACATTTGACACACTCGACCCACTCTTCCTTCTTAAAATGAGGATTGTTTGACACTGTTCTCCTTTATGCCCCTACTAGCTCACTATCTGCTTCTTCTGTGTCTTCCTGGCTGGTTTCCCCTTACTTCCATACTGGAGGACTCCAGAGCTCATCCTGGAATTTCTGAATGTCTTGATCATGTCCTTAGTGAGCTTATCAAAATTTGCATCTTTAAACATCACCTATATCTCGATGATTCCCAAATGTATATTGCTAAGCTTGGCTTCTCCACTAAACACCAGACTTTGTAGAAAACTGAAAACCAGCATTTCCGTTGTGGGTATTAAATAGAAATTCCACAGTTAACATGTTCAAAACAAGTCATTCTTTGCCTCTCAAACTTGGTTTATCTTTAGTCCTTACAACTTCCATAAAGGGGAACTCTGTACTTCTATCTGACCCAGGTACAACCTTGACTTCTCTTTTTCTCTCATATATCACATGAGCAAATATTAATGGCTCTATTTGATCATTTCTCACCATTTTCACCTCTATAAGCCCAGTCCAAACCAATTCTTTGCCTATATTATCACAATAACTTTTTAACTAATGACTTTGTTTCGTTCCTGCTTCCCTAAGGTCTGTTCTTCACCCTACAGCTAGAGTAAACTTTTTAGAACATATATCAGTTCATGTCATTTTTCTGCCCCAAAGCTTTCAAAAGTTTCTCATCTCAATCAAGGTAAAAGCAGAAGTTTTTTTTTCTTTTATAAACATCTATGAGGCTCTGTTACATTTCTGCCTTGCCTTCTTCTTCTCTCCTAGGTAAGGCAGCTTAGCTACGCTGGCCTCTTACCTATTCCTTGTGCTAAGAGGACCCCAATCCCACCCTCTTGCCACCCCCACTTCCAGTTATGCTTGTTTATTTCTTCAGGTTTCTAACAAAATGTCACCCTTCAGAGAGAGCTTCCCCAACCGAACTTTATACAATACATAGGTATACATATATACATATATGTTTTTGTATGTGTGTGTATGTATACACACATACATATATAACACATATGTCACCTTTCTCTCTACTCCTAGCTTCCCATATACCTTTCTCCTAAGTAGTAGGTAGATAGATTGTTTATTATCTGACTCTCGACGATAGAATGCAAACTTCAGGAATGTGTGCTTTGCTCCTTGCTGGATTTCTAGCACCTAGAAGAGTGCATGGCACAGAGCAGGTGCACAATAAATATTTGTTGAATGAATAACAAACATTTGTGCATAGCTTTGATTTTTGTCTTTAAATCACTTCAATATTTAACCCCTATTTGCTTTCCAGGAAGGCCAATTAAAGAAACACCATTTCGAATAAACACCATTTTGTTACCCCTGTTCCCTCCCCAATCTGTAGAGTGGTGAAATTTTACTGCTGCAACAAGATACCATTTTTTTTTCCTACAGAAAGAGCTTGCAGACTGGATGTCTCCCTTCCTTTTAATATGGACACATCGTTAGGCAATTTCCTGCAGTGCTGGTTGGTCTGAGCATTTGAGAGGAATTGGGTAGAGGGGGATAACACTTACATAAAACTTAAATCCTCAAAAAAAAAAAAAAAAAAACTTAAATCCTCTCAATTTTTAAAAAAATTTAAAGTGTTGTTTAATTGAATCCCTTTGTGGAATTATTCTACCTCATGGAGAATAGTGATGTGATCACAACAGAATCGGTTTGACTCTCCCTCTGGATAAGAAAAAAATTAAAATGTACAAAAAGATCAACTCTCTGCTTTCTTTCCCCCCAGTGCCCAGGTATGCCCCTAGCATGGCTTCTTATTTCCCCTCCTTGCCTTTAGCTTAGCTTTTTATTTTCTGTTAAAACAGCCTACTTTTGAGATTGCTGGAACAGTGATTCGAATCTCTGATAAGACAAGTTTACAATTTAATAAGAAAAAAATGGGGGAAAAGGCCACTCTTGAGCTACAGAGCTGCTTGGCTCTGTGACAGCTGCCTGTACATTGGTGTTTAAATACCTGAACGAGTGTTTTGTCATAGAAACTGAACTGTGGAGGGGTGTGCGCAACCCTCTGAATGTCCTCAGGCATAATTTAATTGTGGGCTGACACCCTTAAGGACATTCCAATTTGAAGGTCAGATTAGCAGGCATTGCAGGTCTTATTTCAGGATCACTGGTCAAGTCAATGTTTAAATTTCACATCGAGTTGGATGGTGATAAACATGTTTAGTGAAAGTGTCTTTCTTGCTTCTATGGTTCTCTGTAGTGACAGACACTGGGTAGGACCAGAGAAGTGCGTCCCAAATAAAATAAGAGCCATAATCCTGAGTTTTGAGTAGTTGCAACCTTCGTTCTTGTCCACAAATGGAGGCTGTAGTGTAGTTTTGTTTCCTGCTTTTGGGGCACCAGGGGTAAGTAGATCCTTAATTACAGGCTCCAGAACTGCTCCCTGGAGGTGGGAGTGGGAACTGGAGTGGAAGGAAGGGTGGGGGATTGCTGGTGAAAGTGGCCGGCTCACTCTCTTTGCTTACTTTCTCGTGGCTTTGGTGAGAGTGTGATGGAGATGGAGAGATTTTAAGGGACTCCTATAAAAAGTCCCCTCGGTTCCACCCCTGCTAAAAACTAAAGTTTTAATTTATGTTAGCACAGCTTTCTCTCAGATTCCATTCTGAATGAGTAATAAAGCTATGGAGATTTTTTAAATTCTTTTGAAAATTGAAGATTACAAAAATCCCTCTGCCACTGTTTCCCCTGCCTTGGTAGATAGGCTGGCGATTTCCAAATTCAGGATAAAATTTCACTGCTCCAAAATAAATAGATTTAGGAAATATGGCTTTTACACAGTATTTCCCAAAATATGTTCTGTTGCTACATATTCAAAGAGATACTGGGTTGGCCCAAAAGTTCGTTTGGGTTTTTCTGTGTGATATTATTTTTTGGCCAACCCAATATGTTGTGATGTAATACAATTTCCTGGTCAAATAAGCTTGAAAGACACTGCCTATTACTATGTTTTATTAAATCTAAGATGCTGTTGACTGTAATATCGACCACTTTTTAATGTACAGCCAAGAAGAAAATTGCTGCCAATTAAACTATGATTTGATTATAGAAACATCTCCATCTCAAAGGTTTTTTTTTTTGTAGGAAAAAAATGCATGTCTTCAAGTTTATGAAATACAATGTGCACAACATTTTTGGAGAGTCACGGAGTACACTAGTGTACCACAGATGAGAGATACCGCAGTAAAATTCTCTGCTGAAATTCTTTTAAACCATCTGAGTCTCTATCACACCACTCAACTTTATATTTGTTAAAAATTATTTGGTGGAGTATTATCCAATACAAGCATGGCAAAGACAGGTGATCTATTGAAAGATTTGAAGAAATAGTGAGAAAAATAAAAGAGGAAATGAAAGGTGACCTTGAAAGAAAATAGATGCAACAAGTCCAGTAGAGCAATTGTTAAGTATATAGAAAAAAATGAAAGAAAATATTTCGAACAAGCTATTGAATTTGAGCAAAAAGCTGTCTTTGATTTTACTAAGAGGAGTTCAACTAGAAAAGGGACAGAAAGAAGGTCGTCTGAGCTTGTGATTGGTGAGAGTGTATGGGGAGAGACACAGGTACAAATGCCCTTATTGCCATTGATATAATCTTAGTTATGATCATAGAACTTTTCTTGAAATGCTACTTAAATCTGATGCCAGTTGGTGACCCAATTATACTTGTGAACGTTATATGGGCAGGTTTGGGGGAGGAAGAGGTATGGTTCAGATCCTTAGAAAAAGATGTTCAACTTTGCAGTCACTGCTTCCTCAACGGTCAAGAGGGAGGGATGAACAAAATCAAGTAACTGAGGACCTCAGTGTGTAACTGCTCAGTGACTTAACGCACTTCATATTGTCATAGTCTGTCGTTCTGGAGTTTGTAAAACTATCTACAGAAATCTAAAGTAATGGAATTATGCAATTCGCTGACCACTAAATGAGAAGTATAACTATGAGACTGATGTTTAGCAGAATAAATGAGTTACACCTATGACAAATACAATTAAATTAAGAGAATATAGAGAAAAATAAAGAAAAGATTAGGTGGACCATGAGACATAACCAAGTGGAAATGTGTATTACCATATCTGGAATTACCTTATTTTGGCTTACTTGTTCCTTCTCTGTTTCATCCATTTGGAAGGTATCACTCATGAGAGTAGACTGTCTTTTTCATCATTGCATCCTGGCTCTTATGTTAGTGCCTGGATTATAGGAGTCACTCAGTAAATATTTAGAAAATATTTACAAAGTGGATGAATAAACAGAATGTAATTTAATCCATCATATTCACTCCTACTAATTAAATAGTGTATCATCTTTAAAGCTTTTAAAACTTTGCCTAGTGGATAATAGTCTTCTAGGTAATTTATTAAAATTTCAGATAATAAAATATTTTAGACAACAAACCATGACTGCCACAGTAGGGGAAATATTACATGTGTATAGTGTATATTAATTGGCTTAATGTGATCGGTCATTACTACATGTCTATGCTGGCAAGGGTAACAGAGAAGGATCTTTCTGTGACCTTTCCTCAGGTGGAAAGAAGTCATGCCAGGCATCAGCATTGCAAAATGGCACAGTGTCTGCAGAGAAACCACAAAGGAACCTTCTCTTTTCCCTGTTAGAACTTTTCTTCCAAAGCTTAGCTTTAAATTCACCCTGATGACATTTTTCCTCTTTTTTTTGAAAGAGCCACTATTTTCACAGATTCCTTTAACAAAGAGTAAACTTTTGCTGGTTTATGAGTGAAAACTACACCACAAAGGTGAAGCAAAATCTTTGATGGACGTGAAATGATGTCTTGGCATCCCAAGGATAGGAGCCACTTTTTTATCATTAGACTTTGAATTGTAAACTTCTAATACATACCTATGTGAGAACACATATAAGGGGATATATTGAGATCTCTGTCACTTTGCATTCTAATGCTGCCCCAGAAGAGGTGAGCCTTTTAAGTTTTCCTTCCTTTTTACAAAACCTGAAAGTTGATTTGAAATTTAGCATTTTTCAGGAACAATCCTCAAAATAATATATATTTTTTTGAATATTGATGTTTTTATTTAACGCTTAGCAGGACAGAATCTTTTCCATGGATTGTAATATAATATACCATGTGATCATATGTACAGATATATCCTATTTCTTTTTTATTGAAGTCTAGTTGATTTACAATGTTGTGCCAGTCTCTGCTGTACAGCAAAGTGACTCAGTTACACACATACAATCTTTTTTATATTCGTTTCCATTGTGGTTTATTACAGGATATTGCATATAGTTCCCTGTGCTATACAGTAGGACCTTGCTGTTTATCCATCCTAAATGTAATAGTATGATAGTTTGCATCTACCAACCCCAAACTCCCAATCCATCCCTCTCCCTTACCCCTTCCTCCTTGGCAACCACAAGTCTGATCTCTATGTCTGTAAGTCTGTTACTGTTTTGTAGATAAGTTAAATTGTGTCATATTTTAGATTCCACATGTAAGTGATATCATATGGTAAATGTCTTTCTCTTTCTGACTTACTTCACTTAGTATGATCATCTCTAGTTGCATCCATATTGCTGCAAATGGCATTATTTCATTCTTTTTTTATGGCTAAGTAGTATTCCATTGTCTATATGTACCACATCTTCTTTATCCATTCATCTGTCAATGGACATTTAGGTTGTTTCCATGTCTTGGCTATTGTGAATAGTGCTGCTATGAACACAGGGGTGCATGTATGTTTTTGAATTATAGTTTTGTCTGGATATATGCCCAGGAGTGGGATTGCTGGATCATATGATATATCCTATTTCTATGTGTAGTCATTCAATCAACATTATAGAGACCCATTCTGTGACCTAGAAACTAAGAATTAAAAGATGAATGGGACTTCCTTCAAGGAAATTATGATCCCAGATATAACACCAATATGTAAATATACACAGTATAATGTGGGAAGGAAAAGGAGTGGACTCTTTCAAATTATTGTTGGTGAACAAAGGAGAAGCTTGAAGAATGAAATAATTCAAGTGGAGATGATTTAAGAGGCATGTATCCCAAGTTTTACATACGTACACACACATACTATAAATTAAATTAAATTAAATTAATTATGGAATGCAAAACCGTCAGGGTAAAGAGAGAATAACAATTAGCTACCCAGATACCATTTAATAGTATCAGGTTTAGCAAAACCAGGTTTACCATATAGAATGAAAATATCAACCCTACTGGTCCTACTAAAATGTAAGTCATCAGATCGTGTGACTTTGGTGCCCCAAACCCTTTAATGATTCCCTATCACCCTCACATTGGCCTTTGAGACACCACCCCCACAGGCCCGTGAGCTCTCCGTCCCTCACCTCTTTGCATCTCCTGGTACTTTTCTGGCCCATCCACCCTGCTGCTCCAGCAATAGTGGCCTCCTTGCTGAGCCTCAAACATGGCCTGGCTGCAGTTTTCTCGCACTGTCTATTCCTTCTCTCTGAAATGCTCTTCCTTTAGGTAGTCATACCTCCTTCAAGACTTTGTTTAAATGTTAACTTATTAATTAAATCTATCCAGACCACCCTGTTTTAATTTATGAATTGCCCCTCCTGCGCCTTCCCTCAATCCCAACTCACACTGAGGCCACAATTTACCAATTTACCCTTAGCTGGCTCAGAAAGACATGTCTGAGAAAGAGAGATGGTTGGATGAATAGAGAGGTCTAGATAGAGAGAAAAGCAAATTTAAGGTAAGTGCGGTAGAATGTGACAGGTGAGAATGAGGAAAAGGCAGGGGTATCTTGGATATTCTTTGTACTATTTTTGCAACTTTTCTATATTTGAAATTATTTCTAAAAAAAAAAATTAAAAAAATAATGAGGCACTCACTTACCACCTAGGGCCGCAGTGGAGACTTCTTGACTCCTCTGAAGGAGTTTTTTTTTCTTTTCTAAATACCTAACTTACAGTCAGGCAGGGACTTGGTCTTTTGGGAAGGGAAGATGTTTCGTGCATAAAAATAGCACCATGGAGGTGTTTGATATGTTAATATTTTACTGCGTCTTCATTTTTATTATTTATTATTAATGAAATGCAGTTGTCTTTGAAGCCTGCTGAGTGTTTAATAATGAAATTGTACAAAGTTCATTTTCAAATGTCTGTGTCCCATATGTGTTAGGAACACAAATGCAATATGCGCTTCAAACCACTTTATAAGGGGAGGACTGCAGGCAGAGTAAACCAACTGATGCTTTGTAAATGCCTGTTTACGTACACAATGGCCGGGTTGCCTAGGCACCTTATGAGTTTGCCTGCTATACACAAAGTGCCCATTCATTCACTGAGCTTTTGGTTATGTGGTCTAAGACATCCACTTATAGGCTCATACTATAGCATGATTTGGTAACATGTTTCCCGTGGTCCACACTTAAATTTATTCACTTTCAAATACTGATTATATTCTTCCTTAATATCCCAGGGTTCTTTGCATAAATTAGAGTCAATTAGTTCTCAATTTGTGGTGGTGCTATCATGAAAATTGACCTTGATCTTAAATGGTTCCTGTGTTGAATGTTTGCCCACAACTTTTTACCATTTCTGCTCAGCATGTGCAGTGCAATCATTGGCTTGGGCTAGTTTGGAAGGAGGGAGGCAGCCTAGCTTTAGTCTTCAAGAGAAGCATGAGCTCACCTAAGACAGCCGTGCCCCCAGAGTCCTCTCCCTCACTGGCCGCCTTTCTCCCTCCTTCCTTCACACCCTCTAAGCTCCCCACTTACAACTCTTCTCTTCCAGGCATTTCTCCATTTTAGCCACCAGAGAGTTACAGGCAGGCAATCCCATAACCGCAGGGTCTTGCTCTGGGATCAGTGACAGAATAAATAGAAGAAATGCCTCTATGATGACCAAGTCCTAGAAGTGTGGTGAGAAAGGAAGGATGTGGGAGAGGCTTTGAAATCTCCTCGTGGCCTTTGGGGAATTACACACGCAGCTACTCTCAGCGCCATCAATGAGAGTAGAAAGTCTGCAGACCCAAATGGACCTGAGTTTGTCTCTTCTTTACCCCCTGTTAGCTGGGTGAGCGTCATAAGCCAACCTCTGAACCCTAGACTCCTCGTCTGTCAAATGGAGGTCATGACAATACCATTCAGAGGATTCTTGTGGGGATGAAATGAGATGACACAGATACAACAACTCCTGCCATGGCTGGCGTGCTATTATTTTATTCAGCAGTGTTATTTCTTTAATTTTTGGAGACTTCACTCTCCAGCTCTAAGACGGTCTGTCCAGAGCTTTTTTGGGTTAGAGAAGGAGCTTATGGACCAGTGAGGCACATCCCTCTCCCATCTCTGCAGTCCTTGAGATGTCAGTGGCCAACATCTCATCAACTGTACTACCTAGAACCATGTGACAGCTATGGGAGTAAACAAAATCGTCTTGTAACTGACAATAACCAGATCTTAGGCTGGCAAAAGCCAGAATTATTTTTGTGACTTGAAAATTCTTCTGAATTAGAGATGAAAAGATCTTTCTCAGCTCTTCCCTGTTGGCAGAATTCCAGAGAGAACACATGGCCGTTGCCCATATGACAGTTTGTGACTAGGATTCTGGAAACGCTGTTAGATGGGTACACAGTAAAAGAGTGCTTTAAAGACCCTCGCCTTCCAAGACCATCATGTGCTGCAAGTGTCAAGCGACCCGAGAAATGTTTACATAACATGAATAAAGCCAGACACTGTGAATCTCCACCAGTCTATTTTTTTATGGCGTGTCACCGTGCAGGAAGACACTTATAAAGGAGAGAATGTGATTTAGGCTCTTAGAACTCAGCTTTGAAGAGAAGGGCTTTGGTGTTTTTGTGACAATTTTCTGCTGTACATCTGGGAAATGTTTGTTGAGAGTGTGAATCACTGTGTAGATCTCAGAAAGGCGTTTCTGTTTTCTGTGCTCCCAGGCTGCCAGTGCTAAGGCAGTGTTTCTGGCTGACTGCCAGCCTTGGAAATTCACTTCTTTCTAGATCAAGCCTCCTCGCTCCTTCTAGACCTGCCTCATCTCCTTTTCTTGTCCCCAGAAATTTGAACTTCCTTTCATAAATTACAGGGCATGATCATTTGGAACAAATAAACAGACAAAGCCCAAATCTCAAACAGCTGTGGCCCCATTCATATACATATATGTATATGTTATGTACATATACACATAAATATGCACACACATTGCTATATATGCTCTCATCTCACAAGCTCAGATGAGTAATAATTTAGTAGTAAAGCACTTGAATTTGAAGGTCGGCTTAGATGCAATTTAACTGAGCATCCTGCTTAAGAAGTAAATGCTCTTGCTTATAAGTAAAAGAATGTTTATCAGGAGCTTTAAAAATTGTGGTTTGTTTGTCTTTTATAAAAGGAAGCTGAGAGAAGCACTCCAGGAGTGAGGAGATGCTCAAAAGTTTCAGACACCCATAGCACCTTGGCTTTAGCCTCATGGTCTCAAAACAGCTAAAGAATCTCCAGCCATCATACCCTGATGACATCAGTATCACAAAATGACCATGTTCAAGGCCCCACTTAAGCCGAGAAGAGAGGAACAAAAGCCAAAGACTTGTGCCAGATGAGTCTATTATCTTGATTAGAGAAGTAAGAATTTTCCTGAATACTTGCTCAGCCGACTTCCACTTATACCTTTTTGGCCAGAAATATCCTGAAGCCACTCCCAGCTGGAAGGCTGCTAGACAAGGAAAGAGGTAGAATGAAGGATGGAGGCTGCATCAGGGAACCAACTGTGTTTGCCAGATATCCCAAGAGAATAGCGAATTTTATATACATATATATATATATATTTTAAAAGAATGGTTAGGTGGAAAGATTATAAAAGGGAAAGGAATCTGTGGGCGTCCCTATATATGCACCAGGTTATTGTATTCAGGTTTTAAAGAAATAGAACAAAAGGATAGCCCAATTTTTGTCAACTCAGAAACAGAAAAGTTGTACAAGCAGAACACTCAGCTATTAGCAATAATTAAAATGTTTAAAAGTCTAGTTGCCATCTCTTCTGGGGAGAAAAGCTTGATAAACCTACTAAGTCAATGAAATGCTGTTGTCTGTAATTATTTCTGAGACAAATAGTGAATTCAAGGAATATTTATTGGGTATCTACTAAGTTCAAAACACTGTGCTGATGCCATAGGAATTCTGACACGTGCTACAACATAGATGAACCTTGAAGATGTTATGCTAAGTGAAATAAGCCAGCCACAAAAAGGCAAATATTGTGATTCCATTTATATAAGGTACCTACAGTAATCAAATTTATAGAGACAAAAAGTAGAATACTGGTTACCAGGGGCTGGGAGGAAGGAGGATGAGGAGTTATTGTACAATGGGTACAGGGTTCCAATTTGGGATGATAAAAATATTTTAGAGACAAATGCTCCTGTGTACTCACAACAATGTGAGTATACACTTAAAATGGGTAGAATGGTAAATTTTATTCTATGCATATTTTACCATAAAAAATTAAGACAGAAAACCAGAAAAAAACAAAACAAAAGCAAATTACCTGCTGTCAAGGACCTTACAATTGCATGGCAAGTAGGAGAAGTACGCTACTTAACTTTAGACCAGATGGAGAGTAATAAATAGCCCAAAATGGAACCAATGTCTGTAGGGATCAACAGGTTGAAAGATCCTATTTGGTCAGCCAAATGAGATCATTCTTCTCCATTCCTATGACCTTTCGTCATTTAAGATGTTTCTCCATGGATGTGTTCAAGTTTTATGGGGAAAAATGGTAGGAATCATGGTGAAAAATACAAAGAAGACGATGACATTTCTAAGGGAGAATTAGTAGATACATTTGCCCAGAGCATGGGGTATGGACTATAAATAGAAGACTTTGGACTGGAAAGTTCATTTTGGAGAATAGGTGAATACTAAAGTAAAATGATCTATGCAAGTCTTTATGTCATTAGAAACCACTGAAGCTTTTGGGGTAGGATATTGATGTAATCAGTATTGCTCTGCACTCAATTAGAGAAGAAGCAGGGCACATAGAGTGAGGGAAGGAGAGCAAGATGCAGTTACAGCTCTTGATTTTATCTGCTGATGTCATATGGGGTCAGACAGTGAAATTCAGTGGTGATTCAGATTTGAGTCCAGTTGACTGGGAGTGGTCTTGTTCTCTCCCCCCACCCCCCCACTAGTCATACCTGAGGAAGATAATGTGTTAAATTCTATTTATTTCAGTAACATGGCAAACAAGTAACAGGAAATACCGATCTGCTCTGGATTTGGTATTGGGAATCATTGTCCCAAGCACTACAAGCAGGAGAGAGAGAATTGAGAAGGGAGCCTTTGAGATATGCCTTCCTGGATCACATGGCAGTGAGGGAGGTGAGGAACAAGCATCCCCAAAAGGACAGAGTTAGGCAGTCAAACACATTGTGGACAGAAGATAGAAGAATGGAATGTTGGAAGCCACAGATGTAGTTTCCAGAATGTCGAGTGATATGGAGTGCAACCACTTCCAAAATCTGAGAAAGATGACAACCGAGAAAATCCCACTGGCTTGGGTGATCAGAGATCTCAGATCTCACCGTACAGGGCAGGGTGATCCTAGAGTGCTTACAGCACAACTCAGATGAGAGGAGTTTGAGAAGGGGAGCAGATTGAGGGAATAGAAGAAACACATGGGGACGACCCTTTAAGGAAGCTCAAAAGTTAAAGAGAGAAGATGAAAACAGAGCCTTGGGAGGAAAGCAGGATCCAGTGAAGGATATTAAACACTGGAGAGACCTGAGCATTTTGCCAGGAGCCAATGTAGGAAAAGCGAGAGATTAAAAAATTACAAGAGAGAAGGAGGGCAGTCAGAAGGGGCAGGAATATTTGTGGAAGCATGAGAGGAGACCCTTATAACCCTACACTGACCAAGGTTGGAAGGGACCAGGGAAAATCAGAGGAAGAGTTAGGAGTTCCAGGTGGAAGAGTAAATGTCATAATGGCTGAAGAGATTGCTTTAAAACCTAGGTGAAAACAGCAGAGTAAAAACAAACAAGGAAAACCCATAGAAGATAATATGAGGAAGGATAATAACTTTCACCATTTATCTTCCAATGCTTGTGTCACTGGGTTTCTGCCATCTTTTTTATTTTTCCAGCTTTATTGAGATATAACTGACATGTAACATTGTGTAAATTTAAGATGTGGAACATGATGATTTGATACACGTATATATTCCTAAATGATTACCACAATAAAATTAGTTAACACATCCATCACCTCACATAATTACAATTTTTGTGTGTATATCGTGAGAGAACATTTAAGTTCTACTCTCTTAGCAAGGTGCAGGTATATGATGTAGTGTTGTTGACTGTAGTCACCATGCTGAATATTACATCCCAGAACTCATTCATCCCTTTCGCCAACTTTGTTATCTTTGTCTTTTTGATAAACAACTATCCTAAAAAGTGTGAGGTGATATCTTATTGTGGTTTTGATTTCTATTTCCCTTATGATTAGTGATGTTGAGCACCTTTTCATGTACTTGAGGACCATTTGCATGTCTTGTTTGGAAAAATTTGTATTTAGGTCATTTGCCCTTTTAAAAATCAGAATTTTGTTGCTATTGAGTTGTGTGAATTTCTTATATATTTTGAATATTAACCCTTATCTGATATGTGGTTTGCAAATATTTTCTGCCATTCCTTAGGTTGCATTTTCATTTTGTTGATCACTTGATCATTTCTTTGGCTGTGCAGAGCTTTTTAGTTTGATGTAGTCCCGCTTGTTTACTTTTGCTTTTGTTGCTTGTGCTTTTGATGTCATATTCAAACTGTTGTTCTCAAGACCAGTGTCTAGGAGCTTTTCCCCTACATTTTCTTCCAGGAGTTTTATAGTTTCAGGTCTTACCTTTAAGTCTTTAATCCATTTTGTGTTAATTTTTGTGAGTGATGTAAGATTTCATTCTTTTGCACGTGAATATCCAGTTTTATTGACACCATTTATTGAAAAGACTATCTTTTTCCCACTGAGTATTCTTGGATCCTTTGTCAATATTAGTTGACAGTATGTGCATGGGTTTATTTCTTCTGGGCTCTTGATTCTATTCATTTCCATTGATCTATGTGTCTGTTTTAATTCCAGTACCATACTGTTCTGATTACTATACCTTTACAGTATAATTTGATATCAGGAAGTGTGATGCCTCTAAATTTGTTCTTATTTCTCAAGCTTGCTTTGGCTAATTAGGGTCTTTTTTGGTTCCGTATAAATTTTAGGATTGTTTTTTCTATTTCTGTGAAAAATGCCATCGGAATGTTGATAGGGATTGCAACAAATCTGTAGATTCCTTTGGGTAGTATGGACTTTTTAACAATATTAATTTTTCCAATCCACAGCACAGAAAATCTTTCCATTTATTTGTGTCTTTTTCAATCAATATCTTATAGATTTTGGTGCACAGATCTTTCACCTCCTTGGCTACATGTATTCCTAAGTATTTTATTATTTTTAGTACTATTACAAACCAGATTATTTTCTCTGTTTCTCATTCAGATGTTTCATTGCTGATGTATAAAAATGCAACTGAGTTTTGTGTATTGATTTTGTATCCTGCAGTTTTACTGAATTTGTTTGTTAGTTCTAACAGTTTTTCCATCTCTTTAAATGCAGTGGAAGGTAAATGTTCTCAATGTTTTAATCATTTCATTAATTACAGTTAAAGACACTCTGAAATCTCAACAAGAACTGCCAAGAAAAATGAAAGAATCCATGACTGAATCCTAGCTGAAAAAAAACTTAATCTAAACAAACAAATAAGTGAATAAAGAAAATGCATAAATGTCTATAGCAACTTTATCCATAATTGTCAAAACTTGGAAGCAATCAATGTGTTGTTTGATAGGTGAATGGATAAATAAACTGATACATCCAGACAATGGAATATTATTTGGTGCTTAAAAAAAATGAACCATCAAGTCAGGAAAAGACATGGAGGAACGTTAAATGCATATTACTAAGTGAAAGAAGCCAATCTGAGAAACCAATTATGCTGTATGATTCCAACTATAGGATATTTTGGAAAAGGCAAACTATGAAGATAGTAAAAAGATCAGGGGTTGAGGGGAAGGAGGGTTGAATAGGTGGAACACAGAATTTCTAGGGCAGTGAAACTATTCTGTGATATTACAGTGGTGGATATACATCATTAAAGATTTGTCAAAACTCATAGAATGTAGAACACCAAGGGTGAACCCAAATGTGAACTATGGACTTTGAGTGACAATGACTTGTCAGTTCAGGTTTATTGATTGTAACAGGTCTCTCACTGTGGTGCAGGATGCTGATAATGGGGGAGGGTGTGTGTGTGTGTGTAGGGCAGGGGGTATGTGGGACTCTCTGTACTTTCTGGTCAGTTTTGCTGTGAAACTAAAATGCTCTAAAAATAAAATCTATTATAAATAATACATAGTACTGGATATAAATAAGTCAAATAGAGTTTCCAGAAACATCTATCACTCATTGTTAAAAATAGGCCATATTAATTACAAATTATTAAAAATGTTATGTTCTGTATTTAACATTGGTTCAACAAATATTTGAGCAAGATTCCACCATATCACTGGTAAAGTTAAGTTATAAACTATTATGTGTACTTCTGTGAAAGAGACATGAAATCTAACTCAGGCCTCTGCCTTTACAGTATGTGCATCTTCAGCCTAACATTTGTCAGGCAGGGTGGAGGGTTGCAGAGCAAAGCACCTTTTCATCATGAGAGGGTATGTGATGCCCTCATGGATGCAGAGCTTCAGGAAGGAAGATTGCTTATGTTTACTACTGCTTATTTAAACCCCGGGAAGAATTTAAGAAGAAAAGTTATAACCAAACTAGGTTGGCTTTTAACTTAAACAGTGATAATCACTTTAGTGTCATAAAGGAGCATAGATGTGTAATAATGACATCGTGGGAAGTTCTAAATGAAACTGAGGGATAGAAATCTTTCCTTCTTTCAGAGACTGCTTATAAGTAAGACTGAACTTGAATTTATCCTTTAAGCTTTCTTAAACAGAGAAACTCCCTTTCCAGAACAACTTCTGTGCTGTGGTTTTATTCTTCTCAGTGTTCAGACAGCTGCTACAGTTCTTTTCTCTCTCGTGGTCATGGTATGACGATTAATTTTTTTAACCTGGAAAAGGGGAAATTGCTTCAAATTAAAGAAAGACAGCTTTGAACAAGTTGCCCCAGAGTGAAGCATTTTAAACATCAAGCACGTTAGTGTAGCTGCCGATACTGTAATTTCGATAACAGCACAGACATCCGTCTGGTGTGTGTTACTTGTTGGATGATAGCCACTTTCAGTGTGCTCCACTTTATGCCGCAGTGATGACTTTACAGTGACAATGATGAAAAGAGCTCTTAGTAATATACTGAAGACTAGGCTTTTGGATATACATCTGAAAAAAATAGTAGATGCTATACGGCCCTCCAATCATTAAAGACAGGGGTGCAGGATAAATTATTCTAATGAAGGAAGAGGTTATCTGGAATGTCTACAATCAAGAATTCAAGTTAGGACTGAAGAGTCCAGCAGAATTGTATGTAGCCAAATGCACAAACAGCTCAACTGCCTGTGTTCGAAATCAGTCAAAATATTTCAAGGCATTGCATCTTATTTATTTTTGAATTCCATGCAGAGAGTTTTGTTCAATAAATGTTCCGCGAGTGAACAGATTAAGCAATGATGTAGGTTTTTATAACACCAAAAACCAAAACTGTGACTAACATAATAAAGTAGTTGTGAGATATGCTTTGACTATCTTTTTGTTTTCTAATCATGCTAGCCGTGGGTTAAGTATATTGATCTTTTCAGAGAGATCTTGGAACTGTTTTCCCATTTGATGGCAAAGTAGTCTTGAATAGAAGTATAATTGGTCAGAGATCAGAAGATTTTGGAGGCCCCCCTGTATAACCTGTACTAACTCCAAAAAGAAGCGTATTTATGGATTTGGAAGTGAGATTAAATTTTATATTTTTCACGGGGTGGGGGAGTGGGGGCAGTGCTCTACATACACAGTTTGCAGTTTGTGGCACAGAACTTTACAGCAGAGGATATTCAAGCTGGGTCAATAAAGAATTCAGACGGAGGGCTATGAAAATGAATTTGAATTTATTGACAGAGTAACTCCACGGTTCCAAACAGAGGGAGACAAAAGCTACGATCTCCTACAATAGCTATTTATACTTTATTTACTGAGCATTTAATTTGTACAAGGCCCTGGAACAGTGAAGAAAAGTATAAGAGGATCCTTTAATGTTTTAAAATAGGAGAATAAAAGGGAGGGGGGTTGAGCTGTTGATCATAAATCAATCAGATATGTCCTATTCTCAAGCAAAGTAAAAGATTACAAAGTTACAAATTCAAACAAACAAACAAAGAAGCATACCTAATCTCCTACTTTCCTATAATTCTTTCAGAATCATAGCTGTATTTGAATGTATTTCCTTATCCTGACAGGGAAGTGCCCAGCTGTGCCAAAGCTGAAGTTTGGGAGGAAAAGTCAAAGGAAATAAATGACATGACATGAATGGATTCAGTTCTTTTCCCAAAAGCTATTGGTCTCATATATTTAAGGTACTTGTTTAGAGCAAAACATGTGGAGAATCTGCTGTCAGTTTAAGTTGAAGGGTGGCTGAAGGAAGCGAATATTGTGTGTATCCGACCAGATCTGGCTCTAGGTAGAAGCAGTGGAACGGCTCTAGGGGTCAGCTTTACCTGGTTACCTGAGCTGGAGAAAGCTGATCTAGGACTTGTAAGAACGGTACCTCCAACTCGAGGCCCAATCCATTGTGAGGTTCACAAGCAAGGTCAGACTTGAGGAAGCAATGGGATTTCTAGAAGGACATTCCAGGGCTCTTAAAAACTTTTTCCCGGGCAGTATGATGGTCGCTGGAAATTCTCTGGAAAGCCCGTGGTGAAACAATGAAATGCAATTGAGGTTGGGGAAAATCAATCATTTTTACTTTTCTCCTTTTCTGTCATTAATAAAATATGATTGCAGATATACAATTAAAGATCTTAATTGGTAAAGAAATAAGTTCCTTATCTCTGCTTCTAACCTAGGAAAACAATAACTAATCAAACACATTTTAAAAGGTATACAAATCTGACCCCAAAGACAGCGTGATGTAGTTCCCAAACTGCTCAGTGATTTCTCCTTTCTCCCACCTGAAACTTCTCGATAATAGACATTTGGATTAGTTTTATGTTCTTTTCCTATTGACATAAAGTTATATCTGATATCAGCATTCTTCTCAACTCGACTATGCAGTATCATCAAAGCCCAGATTGCAGTAAAGACCAAGAAGGTGTGGTGGAGACACTAACATCCCAGAAGTTAGGAGATGCTGATTCCCAGGGGCGCTTCTTCAACGACCCACGATGAAGATGGAGTTTTTGTTTATTTCTAATCCATTGCAGCCTGATGCTTT
Organism: Eschrichtius robustus; assembly: GCF_028021215.1. NCBI lineage: Eukaryota > Metazoa > Chordata > Mammalia > Artiodactyla > Eschrichtiidae > Eschrichtius > Eschrichtius robustus. The sequence goes on along the minus strand of NC_090835.1, from coordinate 55,585,005 downwards.
TGTAAAGGATGAAACCAGACGTTTGGATTTTGTGACTGGCATCCACATTTGTAAGCGTTCTCTCTCGATTTCTATAATTGAACTTGTGGCAGACTGGACTTGGCTTGTAGACTGGCACCTGCCCACGGACCACACTTGGAGCCTAACTCATTTAGAGTGCTCTGTGGTTTGTTTTTGGGACGGTGATTTTCCCTCCCTGAAATTCTTTTCCTTATTTATAAAATGAAGTGTGTATATATTGAAATCCTACGATTCTATCCTTTTTGATAGAATTTTCTTTTTACTAGTTGTGCCATCCAGCCTATTATCTACATGGTCTCTGTTAGGCCCCATGTAAACAAATGAGCAAAGAGCATATTTTAGTTGAGGGTTTACAGGCTCTATTTTTGCAGAGTTGTCACTTAATTGTCACACCATCTGCAGGGTAGTGGCTCTTTGGACCAACTACTTTGAGGGAGGACATGACTGCCTGAGTAGCTCTGGACTTTCTAGGGACACCCCCTTATGCCCCCTGCTGTCCCCTGAGGGCTCCAGGTGGCATAAGGATGGTGCCTTGGCAGGTCAGCCCTGAGTGATGAAACTTCCATTTGCTTCACTAACCGAAGTGAGAGTACTGAGTTACAAGTAGGTCAGTTCTGAAGATGACAAGGCGCCTACAGCCTGAGGCCACTGGCTCCTTCTTCTCTCCCAAAACCTGTAGTGAAAAATACACACCCAAAGGTGGCAACAAAACCATCACTATAAAAGCTGTTAACTGTTGTAGTCTTGGATAAATGTTCAACTGTGGAATAATTTTAATGCTAGACTGTTCCCTCACCCTCTCTGAATTTTAATGAATGATAATAAAAGGAGGAATGGAAGAAGACATTTATCTAGACTTAAAAGTCACAATCACCATGGGTGAATGATTGTGCTTAGTCACTTTGTGTCTAGAGTTTATGTTTTTAGGATGTGTTTTAAATGCTAGGACCAAAATCTAAGTTTTCATGGATTTTAAACAGTCTTTTTCAAAAGAAAATTAGATCATAATGGGAAAGTTGGCGATTCTTCATGAGCAAGTTATTTGGAAGTCTCCATGCTGTTTCTAAGAATTCAAGATGGTCACAACTTTCTGTGAGAAAATAGATACTGCAGATAGGCAAACCACTGTTGGTGCTTTTGGTTACTGACTTCCAGACTTTGTATATGGTCCTGCGCCCATGTTAAAAAAAAAAATCACAGAAAATATATATGTCAGGTCATGCTCTTAAAAATTCTTTATTCTTAAGCATCTATAAGAAAAGAAAAAAACCACCAATACTTCTTAATCCATAAATCCTCTCATTTGTTTTTTTTAAATTGGTTTTGTGGCAAATCAGGGTACATGACTTTCATACTGAGCCTCATTGATTTTTGATATATTGCAAGTACCCTTGGCCACACATGTGGTCATCATGTATGCTGGGTAAGGTAGGAACAGGGGGAGTGTGTACTAATTAGATGAATGAGTCATGCAGGAACACACACACACACACACAGATTTGCTAAAACACATCTTGCTTAACTCAATCTGCAAATTGTATGGCTATTGTTCAACTGTCTGCTTCATTTGTCACTGACAGCGGTGGGGAAAATTCAGCCCTTTCAGCTATATTTGCAATCACTCAAGGTGTACCTGGTCAGCTACTGATTGATTTGGACAACATACTTTGTCGTTTTGGTTTTCCGAGTTTCCACTCTTAGGAAAAGGTGAAGAGATTGCACAACTTTGGAATTTATATGCCATCTTGAAAGAGATAGATTAGATAGATTAAAACAGTACTTGAATGTCCTCACAAAAATTCCAACTGAATGTAGACATAAATTTTTTTCCTGCTGCATAACCTAGTGGTTGAATTTTAAAAAAGGATGTAATTTCTAGACAAGTTTCCAGAGAGAGGCAAATAAACACCAGACTATGTTTAACAAACCTTCAAGTTACACTGTCAGTCACTGTGATGTCTGCCTAGCGGCAAATTAAAGTAAATATCTTCAGCACGTTTCTGAAGGAGACATTCAATCAGCGTCGTGATCTGCCCTCGATGTGTTAAACAGTTGAGGCTCATAGTTATGCCGTCTTCAAATTCATTCTGTTGAGCCTGACCTTAAGAGAATGTAAAAAAGCAATTAGTTTTAAACAGTGGGAGTGCCATCAGCGTGAAGGAAACAAATTACACAGTGGGGTGATATTTTTAGTGATTTTTAAGGAGATTATTAAAAATGAAATCTGCGCTAAAAGCTGCTATTGTCATCTTTAAAGGTGGCACAGAGCAATACCTTCTTTTCAGACAGCTACACTCCCTAAATGGCACCCCTAGCCCCTTTCTGTGTCCTAATGAAAGGTGGTCTGGCTCATTAAACCACATCACGACTCCCCCTGGATAATCAAGCCAAACATTTCTTACACATGATTTGTTGAATTCAACCCCTTTGCCTTGTCATTCAATATTTTAGCAAACATTTATAGTGCATGCATCAGAAACCAAAACTGGGCTTTGCATTCAAAAATGTTGTTGATAACCCTTAACTAGACGTCTAACTGTGTTTAGAATTTATGGTTACCAAATGGGAAAGGTGGGGCAGAGGGATAAATTAGGAGTTTGGGATTAACATATACACACTACTATATATAAAATAGATAAACAACGAGGACCTACCATATAGCAGAGGGAATTCTACTCAATATTCTGTAATAACCTATAATGGAAAAGCATCTGAAAAAGAATAGATAAATGTATATGTATAACTGAATCAGTTTGCTGTACACCTGATACTAACACAACATTGTAAATCAACTATACTTCAATATAATATAAAAATTAAAAAATAAAAATGTCACATCTTTGTGTATTCACACACGCAGACATGCACACTTTTTTGGCTTAATCATTTTGTTTTATTTTTACTTTTTGTTGACAGGATTAGCAAAATGTCATTCTATTGAAAGCTCACTTCTTTTTATTTAACTTGTAGAGCTATAGCTAAAATCGGCAGAATTTTTAAATGCTCAAATTTGCTGTCTGTGTGTTATAGTCACTTACCTATATGCAGGTTTCTAATGCCAAGGAAGAAGTGATCTTAATGTTAAGTGTGAGCATCATAAAAATCATATTTATGAAAATCAGACACATGCTGTTCTCATAGTGTCCTGAATGGAAGCTCTCGCATGGAGAACTGCCTGGTACACTCTGTAGAGCCAATGTAGATGCCAGTGCAGTTCAGTAATAAATTTATGAGCAAGAACAATACAAATGATCAGGATAACTAACAATTGCACGTGCTTACTCAGAACCAGAGGCTGTTCTAAGTCGTTCACATCTGCTCCATTCACTGAATCATCCTAGCAGCTCTAAGAGGGGTGCACTATTTTTAACCTTAGCTCTCAGATGTGGAAACTGAGGCTCAGAGAGGTTCAATAACCTCTCCAAGGTAGCATGACCTTGAGGAACCTTGTATGCAAACCTCAGCAGTTTTCAGGGTCCCATTCTCTGCTACTGTGCTCTATGGCTGAACAGTAGGGGCAATTTTGCTCATCAATATACTCAGCATAATTTGATTAAAACATGAATAGTCAAAGGATGTTAGTACAGGCAGATACTATATACTAATTATAATTTGATTCAAGTATGCAGATTTAAAGAACTATAATATAGGCCGCTGCGATATCTGAGTGTGATTAGGTTACACAGTCAAAGATCTCAGTCTGGGAAGATGCTTCCAGGGTCTCCATTTAACCAGGCACTTAAGCACTCCTACAGCCTCCTCCCTTTTCTCCCTAAGAGATAACTGAGTTAGACTCGGGCATCACGCTTGCTTCTGTGGCTGAAATGACTCTTAGCACAGTCCTGTTTACAGTGGGTACAAATCAGTGTCCCCAAAGCTAATCTGGATAAATCAACATCATGAAATTAGGTTGTTGAGATTTTCTGGCATGTGTGTAAATATTCTCACTTGGGTAATAATAGGATAATTCACATTATGAATGGAAATAAAATTAGTGAATAAATATTAATGTCTTTAAGAGACATTGCAGAACTTAGAGAAAGCATTTCTAAAAATAGGTGCCTTTTTGAAAACTGAGTAAATAAAATATTTCGGTTTAGTTTACATCCAAATTACAGATTTGTTTTGACTTAAGTTGGTCTTTGATTTTTCTGTAATACCTTCATATCTCTAAACAGTTCTGACATAATTCTTCAACGTTTTAAATATAACTATCATGTTAATTAGCTCACTTGGTCAGAATTTGGTTCAAATAACAACATGATCTTGGGTTTACTTCTCATATGGGTCAAAACAGTACATTTATGTGTAAGGATACAGAATCCGGAGCCAGACTTCCCGGGATATAAGACCAGCTCTAACATGTCAACTACGTACCTAATGTTTATATGCTTCAGTTTCCTCATCTGTATAATGTTTGGAACAATGTATGACACACCACAAACACTATAAAAATGATGGTTAAGGGGAAAAAAAGGTCCTCAAGTTTAAAAAGCAATCATAATCTCATTCTTGGTACTAAATTGGTACAGAGTAAGCCATTTGATTATGGTGTTTAAATGACCCTTAGGGAAATTATATGTGTAAACAGGTACAGATTTCTGACTCTCTGATGTCATCATATACATTATATTTTTATTCCTTTTCTTTCTAAATAGTGGAATGAACTTACAGCAGCAGATCCTAGCTCTTTTGAAAAGCACACATCTCATATTGTGTAATCACTAACACAAAACAATTGTTTTCTTCAGAATATATATAATACAGAGTTGAAGAATCTACATCAAAAATGTTCAGCTATGATGAGGCTGAGATTGAAGCCCTTTTCACAAAGGATGTTTTGTTATCTGGTGGATTTATATTGGACCAGGATTGCCAACTAAAGTCCCTTCCCTTGAAGGTTGCAATGTTGCATAATTAGTTTGCTGTTGCAGTCAGATGGCTAACAACCTTTATTCTAATCCCAGTGCAGAATGAAATAGACTCTCAGAGCTGGAAGGAACCTTGAGGTCACCTAGTTCAGCTTGCTCATATTATAGATGAGAAAACAGCCTCTGGCAGATTAAATGTCACCTGGCAAGTTAGTTAGCTGTCTATCAGGATCTCGGAAAAAAGTTGCATTTTTAAGTGGTTATTTCAGTTATCTGTTTCTGCATAAAAATTAGCAATAAATAACAAAGTGGCTAAAAACAAGTATGATATATTGCTTATTAAATTGTTGATTTTTTTGAATAAGTTTGTGATTCTCTGCATTGACCTGGTAGGCTTTCTGCTCCATGTGGTGCCACCTAGGGTCACATACACAGATCTGTTTATCAGAGAGCTCTGTGGAGAACCCTCAGTTGGGGCACCTCAGTTCTCCTTTCCATGGCCTCTTTCTCCATATGCTGTCTTGGCCTCCAGGGAATCTCCGTGGAGCCTCTCTCTCCTGCAGAATATTCTGTGACTGAAGTGGCACATGTTTTAGCCTTAACTCTTAACATAGTCTTCCTTTCAATGACTACACATTATTGTCTTTAAAGCTTATCTATAAAAACCCATTTCAAGAAATTATGCTGTTGGAATAATTTCCTTACAGGATAGTGGCTGTGTTACAAGACAAGGCATCTCAAGAGAATAAATCCCAATGTATAAGTGGTTATCAAAACGACTTGTGTCAAACTTGCGGATAACCATTGGTCAAAGAAAAGTATTATGGTCCAGACCAGCATAACATGAGAGGGCATTATAATAGAGTGTAAATTATGGAAGATGTGTTCATTTGGAGCTACCCATGTGCCTTCCGACCATGGTGGCAGATAATTTATGTGGTCAAAGTCAAAAGAGCAAGTTGTGGGCTTCCCTGGTGGCGCAGTGGTTGAGAATCTGCCTGCCGATGCAGGGGACACGGGTTCGAGCCCTGGTCTGGGAAGATCCCGCATGCCGCGGAGCAACTAGGCCCGTGAGCCACAACTACTGAGCCTGCGTGTCTGGAGCCTGTGCTCCACAACAAGAGAGGCCACGATAGTGAGAGGCCCGCGCACCGCGATGAAGAGTGGCCCCCGCTTGCCACAACCGGAGAAGGCCCTCGCACAGAAACGAAGACCCAACACAACCAAAAATAAATAAATAAATAAACAATAATTAAAAGAGCAAGTTGTGAGAACACAATGTGTTAACACATAGAACTGATGCTTCTCTAATTAATTTCTTGCCTTGCTTCACTGAAACAATCCTACAGTAGACTGTAGGATTAGGATGAAATTTTCCAGAATATGATAAGCAACAGGAATATTCACATTGGTTTTGGCAGCTACTGTTTCTTTTTTTAATTGAAGTATAGTTGATTTACAGTATTATATTAGTTTCAGGTGTCTAGCATAGTGGTTCAGTATTTTTATAGATTATACTCCATTAAAAGTTATTACCAGATAATGGCTGTATTTCCCTGTGCTATGCAATATATCCTTGCTGCCTATCTTTTTTTTTTTTTAAACAACAATCATTTTTAAAATTTATTTATTTATGGCTGTGTTGGGTCTTCGTTTCTGTGCGAGGGCTTTCTCTAGTTGTGGCAAGCGGGGGCCACTCTTCATCGTGGTGCATGGACCTCTCACTGTCGCGGCCTCTCTTGTTGCGGAGCACAGGCTCCAGATGCGCAGGCTCAGTAGTTGTGGCTCACGGGCCTAGTTGCTCCATGGCATGTGGGATCTTCCCAGACCAGGGTTTGAACCCGTGTCCCCTGCATTGGCAGGCAGATTCTCAACCACTGCGCCACCAGGGAAGCCCCTATCTATTTTATATATAGTAATCTGTATCTCTTAATCCCATACCTGTATCTTGCCCCTCCTCCCTTCCCTCGCCCCTCTGGTAACCACTAGTTTGTTCTCTATATCCATGAGTCTGTTTCTGTTTTGCTATATACATCCAATTGTTTTATATTTTTAGATTACACATATAAATGATATACAGTATTTGTCTTTCTCTAACTTCTTTCACTGAGCATAATATTCTCTAAGTCCATCCACATTGCTGCAAATGGCAGAATTTCATTAATTTTTATGGCTGAGTAATATTCCATTGTATATATGTACCACATCTCCTTTACCCATTCATCTGTTGATGGGCATGTGGGTTGCTTCCAAATCTTGGCTATTGTGAATATGCTGCTGTGAACATCGGGGTGCATGTATCTTTTCAAATTAGTGTTTTCATTTTCTTCCAGATATATACCCAGGGGTGGAATTGCTGGATCATATGGTAGTTCTATTTTTAGTTTTTTGAGGAATTTCCATACTGTGTTCTATAGTGGCTGCATCAATTTACATTTCCACCAACAGCATATGAGGGTTCCCTTTTCTCCACATCCTCAACAGCATTTGTTATTTGTAGACTTTTTGATGATGACCATTTTGACAGGTGTGAGGTGATATCTCATGTGAGGTGATATCTCAATGATATCTCATTGATTTGCATTTCTCTAATAATTAGCAATGTTGTGCATCTTTTCTCATACCTGTTAGCCATCTATATGTCTTCTTTGGAAAAATGTCTATTCAGGTCTTCTGCCCATTTTTGATTGGATTGTTCATTTTTTTGATATTGAGTTGTGTGAGCTGTTTATATATTGTGGATATTAACCCCTTGTTGGACATATCATTTGCAAATATTTTCCTCCCATTCAGTAGTTTGTCTTTTTGTTTTGTTGATTTTTTTTTTTTAGCTGTGAAAAGGGTTTTAAGTCCCATTTGCTTATTTTTGCTTTTATTTCTTTTGCCATAGGAGGATGATTCAAGAAAATATTGCTACAATTTACAGCAAAGAGTGTTCTGCCTAAATTCTCTTCTAGGAGTTTTATGATTTCGGGTCTTAACACTTAGGTTTTTAATCCATTTTGAGTTTGTTTTATATATAGTGTGAGGATATGTTCTTATCTCATTGTTTTACATGTAGTTGTCCAGTTTTCCCAACATCACTTATAGAAGAGACTGTGTTTTCCCCATTGTATATTCTTGCTTCCTTTGTCAAAGATTAATTATTGTAGCTGTGTGGGTTTAATTATGGGCTCTCTGTTCTGTTCCATTGATTTGTCTATTTTTGTGCCAGTACTATACTGTTTTAATTACTGTAGGTTTGTAGTATAGTCTGAAGTTTGGGCGGGTGATAACACCAGCTTTTTGCTTTTTTCTCAAGATTGCTTGGCAATTCAGAGTCTTTTGTGGTTACACATGAATTTTAGGAGATTTTTGTTCTAGTTCTGTGAAAAAAATTCATGGGTATTTTGATAGTGATTGCATTAAATCTATAGATTGCTTTGGGTAGCATGGACATTTTATCAATATTAATTCTTCCAGGCCAAAACCATGGGGCATCTCTCCACTTCTTTGTATCATCTTCAATTTCCTTCATCAGTGTTTTATAGTTTTCAGAATACAGGACTTTCACCTCCTTAGTTAAGTTCATTCCCAGGTATTTTACTCTTTTTGATGTGATTTTAAATGGGATTTTTTAAACATTCTCTTTCTGATAATTCATTATTAGTGTACAGAAAAGCAAAAGATTTCTGTATACTTCATCTTGTATCCTGAAACTTTGCTAAATTCATTTATTTGTTCTAATAGTTTTTTTGGTGGAGACTTTAGGGTTTTCTATATAATGCGTCATGTCATCTGTAAATAGTGACAGTTTTACTTTTTCCCTTTTAAGTTGGATGCCTTTTATTTGTTTTTCCTGTCTGATTGCTGTGGCTAGGACTTCCAATACTATGTTAAGTAAAAGTGGCAAGAGTGGGCATCCTTGTCTTTTTCCTGAATTTAGAGGAAAGAATTTCAGCTTTTCACCATGGAGTATGATATTAGCTGTGGGTTTTTTCATAAATGGCTTTTGTTATACTGAGATAAGTTCTCTCTATATTCAGTATGATGAGAGTTTTTTTTAATCATGAATGGATATTGAATTTTGTCCAATGCTTTTTCTAGAGCTATTGAGATGATCATGTGATTTTTATCCTTCCTTTTGCTAATGTGTTGTATCTCATGGATTTATTTGAGAATATTGAACCATCCTTGCATTCCTGGAATAATTCCAACTTGATCATGGTGTATGATCCTTTTTATATGTTGTTGGATTTGATTTGCTAATATTTTGTTGAGGATTTTTGCATCTATACAAAATTAAAGATATTGGCCTGTAATTTTGTTTTTTGTAGTGTCTTTGGGTTTGGTATCATGGTAATGGTGGCCTTGTAGAATGAATTTGGGAGTGTTCTGTCATCTTCAATTTTTTAAAAGCAGTTTGAAAAGGGTGGGTATTAGCTTTTCTTTATATGTTTGGTAGAATTCCCTTGTGAATCCATCCAGTCCTGGACCTCTGTTTGCTTGGAGATTTTTTTATTACAAATTCAATATCACTACTAGTGATTGGTCTATTCAAATTGTCTGTTTCTTCTTGATTCAGTCTTAGCAGGTTGTATGTTTCTACAAATTTATTTACTTCTTGTAGTTTGTCCAATTTGTTAGCCACTGTTTCTTTAGTTCAGATAGTGAGATTCGATAAACCAGGCAGCTGTCAATATTTCAACATTTAAATATTCAACCATAACACTAGAAAAAATATTTCCAATGCATATGTAATAAAAAAGTAAAGGCATGAGAACACAACTTTGGGTGTGATTTACCAAAAGAAAGAACGAGACTTCAGTGTGTCTTTTATTTGGGATGAAGATTATTCTGGCCTTGACCCTCTAGTGAACTGCTGCAGCCAGTAACTCAGAAAGGAAAAAAAAAAAAAAAAAAGTGCTTCCATTAAACTGGCAGCCTCCTAACAAATTTTGCCCATCAGCACGCACACACATCAGTCATGAAGGCATGTCTTCCATGAGGCTTCTCTTGGCCGCTCTCAAGTCCTTGACACACACCTTGTCACTGACAGCTAGTATGCAAATTGCCTAAAAGCTCCATTAGGCTGATCTAGGCAAGGGAAGCCCATCTGTCAGTTCTGTGACACTTTCCCTTTTGGATCCTCATGTGGGAATATGTTCTTGAGACACCCAGATGGATGAATTTGTGCCAGTGTCTGGAATCACCAACCTTGGAGGAAATTGTCACTTCTACTTTTTTTTTATAGACTTTAATATTTGATCTCCTCTTCCCCCTGCTAATAAAGAATAACATTTAAATGGATGGAAAAGTTTTCTATTCTAAATAAAAAGGACACATTATTATTTTATGCACAGAAGAAGGAACATGATGAGCCCTCTGTTTGGGAAATCATGGTATTACTGGGTGTTTTCCAATACTGTGTGTGTGGTCTGATCTTCACAGGAGAGAACACACAATTTCAAATTAGCTGGAACTTGTCAGCTGTTGCTGATAGAGGTTGGAAGTTTTGGGGAAAAACAGTGGCATGACATTATTTCAACAGGCCTGCCTATTAAAGGCATTGATTGGAAATGGCCTCATGATTCCTATCCCCTCTTTCTTCTTTTCTAAAAAAGACAACAATTACATGTAAGCAATTGGAAAAGGAAGTCTAACCTCCTTGTTCCAATGGTTTTATGAGCATACTCAAGTCTCTTGCCCATCTCAAGTTGAAATCCCAAGAGAAAAGTTAGAATTGGCAACAGCAGATTCAGAAAAGCACCTATAACTATGATCATTGATATCTGTTCATTATAAACAAACTTCTTTTATCCATCTGGTCTACCAGAATGGTCCACTCATGTTTCTTTCTAAATGAAGGTAGAGTGGCATAAAAGTAATGTTGGCCTCACCAAGCTGGGAAAGAAAACATTAAGGATCAGAAAATAGTTCATAGAAATGTACAGTAAATTATAATCTAGAACCAGGAAGATAAAATGTTTCCTCTTTTTGAAAAATTCACAACTCTATGTCAAACGATATATGCAGGTATATGAAAGGTTTATGACGGGACAGGACTGATGCTTTTGATCATTTTGGCACCTAAATGGTTAATTCATCAGATTTAGAGTCTGCTTTCCATTTTTCAGGAAATGGTCCAAAAAACGGACTGTTGTTATTGACAGGACTACCAAACTAGTTATTATTTGCTAATAATGTTGTGTTAAAAGTCTGAGCAGAGCATCTTGCCAGAGAGAGAGTAAAACTTTTACGCCCAACAGTGTTTGGATGAGCAAGATAATTATACCCTTGTCCACAGCAGATGCTCTGTTCTTCGCTTTGGCAGTTTCCCTGTTCAGTGTGCAAATAATTTTCTCCGCTGAAGTTGGTGGCTATTTGTGACAAATACATTTCTTTTCCAGCAAAGAATGGATCTTTTCCATCATCACTCACAAATAGCCACTGAATTGAGTTTTTATTGTTTTAAACACACACGCAAATCTGATATGAAGCAGAAAGAAATTTATGTTCATGTCCCATAGCCATCAGAGGATGTGATATGAAGAAAGAAGTTATCTACCAAACTAGTTGGAAAAATACATTGTAACAATTATTTCAATATCCCTATTAAAATCAAAATTTAAAAATTATGTCTCAATGTTGATAGGCAAATGAATTTTTAATTCAAGTATACACAAGTTCGGTTTATAATGGAATAGACCTTTATTTACATGTATTGATATTTACAAAGATCTTACGAGCTCTCTCTATCTCTGTATTTTTGTAACAGGCAAAATTTAGTTGATACATATATAATGAGACCTAGAATATGGAGCTCACTTCCCTCACAGTTTTTACAGATATGTGTGACTGTCCTACGTTTGAAAAGATGAGTGTATTCTTGGCCAGTGATGAGTAAATATATTTCCGTAACTTCTCTTGGCTCAGCCCAGCTGCTATAACTCTGTCTATAAGCAGCAGGCTAGCAGGTGTTTGGCAGAGAGTTGCAGAGGGAGAAGAAAGGAGGAGGTCTATTTTCCATATCTCCTTTTTTCTGCTCTTCACACAGGCCCCCATCAGTAGAAAGGCTGGCACAGCCTCTCCTCAAGATGCCATGTTTTCACAACCATATAGCACAGCATACATTTATCTCATAAAACTAAGAAAGTAATTGGGGGTTAGGTTTCTGGATTATCCCAGGATCTACCAAGAACAATCACTATTGACAAGATTTTTATGGTAAAATTCAACATCTAGCAAACGACTAAGTACCAACTGAAAGACTGGTCCTCAGAACAGTAAGTCTCCTACATATGAACGAGTTCTGTTCAGAGAGCGCATTAAGTCCAATTGGTTCGTAAGTCCAAGAAAGTTAGCTTAGGTACCCAATGAACACAATCAGCTGTTTAAGTTCACACAAATAATACATAAAAAACAAACAAAAAATAAAACATTTTTAATCTTACAGTATAGTACCTTGAAAAACACAGTAGTATAGTACAACACCTGGCATACAGGGCCTGGCACTGAGTGAACAGGCAAGAAGAGTTACTGACTGGAGGAGGGAGAGGAGGTGGGAGATGATAGAGCTGAAGGATCATCAGCTATAGGAAATGGAGGGCAAGCTGCAATTTCACTCATGCCTGACGTTGATTGGCACAGGTTCTGGTTCCTTGCTGGAACCAGCTGCACATTCGCCTCTTTGAAAGGTCACAAATTGAAGGTTCGTATGTAGGGGACTTACTGTATATAAAGTGTTGAGGGTCAGGGCCCCACGCCCTGTCCTCAACTCTCCAGTGTGCCAAGTCAGGGATAGCTACTAAAGGATGAAATACTGCACAGAATATTTATCACCAGCAGAGGCAGGAGGAGAAGGGCCCCTAAATAGAGCCTTAAGCAGGGAGGAGATAAATCTGCCTGTGATACAGGTTTCTCAGAGGAGGTGGAATTTGAGTCAGGATATGTAGGTTTTCTCCTACCAGGGGGAGCCAGGAGGAGGGCATCCCACATAGAACAAGAGCACTGATCTGGAGGCAGTAGATTCCACTTTGCCAAACTCTCGAACACCACGATTAGGTGAGATGGCACGAAAAAGGATAAGTGGCCTGTTTGAACATTGACATCATTTCTCTCCTCTTCGAAGTTGCAGCTGAAAAATAAGGAACAATCCAGTATAGTCTCGAGAAGATACTAGACTATGATGTACAGTCCTATCCTAATAAAGATCTAATAACTCATGTACTTACAAATATAGTTCTAGTTGTATGTAAGAGTCACATTGAGATATTATTGAAGATGGTATCAGGACACTAGGATTCTAGGTGCGTGCAGGGTTAAATGAGATTAGTGATAACTCCTACTCACATGGCACTGCCAGGTCATTGTTATCTTAGATCTTCAGTGTGAGATTTTCACCTCTGTTTCCAGATGAAGAGAATTGAGTGTGCGTGGACCATTCACAGAACTGAATTGCTGCTTCAAATGGCACATCCCAAGTTATAAATAACTGAGCCAATCGTGTGTAAAGTTGGGAACTTCCTTCCCAGTTGAATGATCAATGAGGAACCAGGGACGTAGTCCTCCTGGTCTCCTCCTTCCTTTCACTTAACCTTCCCCGTACAGGCTGCACTCTGTCCTCTCATTTCTTTCGTTTTTAAATTAATTTTTATTGGAGTATAGTTGACATGTATCCACTCTTTTTTAGATTCTTTTCTCATATAGGTCATTACAGAGTATTGACTAGAGTTCCCTTTGCTATACAGTAGGTCCTTATTAGTTATCTATTTTATATATTGTACTGTGTATATGTCAATCACAATCTACCAATTTATCCACCCTGCCTTTCCCCCGGTAACCATAAGTTTGCTTTCTACATCTGTGACTCTACTTCTGTTTTGTAATTAAGTTCACTTGTACCATTTTTTTAGATTCCACATGTAAGCGATGTCATATGGTGTTTGTCTTTCTCTGCCTGACTTACTTGTCCTCTCGTTTCTAATCACGTATCTGACATATCTATCCTTTCACACCCTTCCCCTGTGGGAAGGAGCTTATATACCTTCAGTATAAACAACCGACTTGGGGATATTACTTTCTCTTTGTTGAGAATTTTTTCAGGTTTTATGACGAGGTCCATTTCTATCAATGTTGAAGCATTTTTAGTGGTTTCTGGGTTTATCCTCGTGTCTGGTTTTTGTAATAAATACATACAAAAACGGGACTGTAATCACGTAAAGGGGAATTACCTGGTTAAGCAAATTTTACAAAATATTACAGAAAAAAATATATCCTTCTCATGAGATAGCCCAGAAAAGGACCACACACTTTTTCCATTATGTGTGTATAGCTGAATCTGTTTCTCACCTCACTTTCATTCTTTAGGAATTACCACCAGGGTCTCTTGGTTAAAAAAAAAATGAGTTCGAACCCCAAACAAAGGAATATCATTCTCCCTCAAATAACTTAATTACTCAGAAATGCTTTTTGGCAAAACGCAGTTTCTAGCATCTTCCATCTCCCTGCAATTTATCCATACTCTGGATTACCTCATTCATTCATTCTGACAGGGGACTGTATTTGTATCATTGCCTGACAGATGTGTTACATGTTTCAGTCTTAAAATATTCGACTCTGAGCTCAGGGCTGCATACTTGGGGGATGATGTTAAATCAGCCTCGGCGTCGCACTGCTGCCATCGCGCCAAATAACTCAGGGGAAAATGATAAGGGTATAAAGAGATCAGTAAGGCAAGAGAATCCATGCTTTCAAAAGTAAGGCAAAAAAAAAAAAAAAAAAAAGTAAGGCAAAATAGGAAAAAGACTATCGGTCAAGCACTGGGGAGCAAATAAAGCAAGAACAGGCCGCGTTTGGGACACCCTTACGCCGCAGTGAGCCATTACCCTGTGAGTAGTAAATTCTCTCACGTTTGCCTAACTCCTGTAATATAGGTCATGCTAAAATACAGCCGTAAGACTCACCGGCACATCGATCAGCCTGGCATTGCTCTCTCTTCTCTCCTAATAGAATCAAATGAGGACATGCCTGATGAATGCTGTGAAGGACAATCCCAGGTCATTTCTATGGGAGCCATCACAACAGAGCAGTCTCCCTGCTTAAAGAAGATCTGTATGACTCACATCTTTGTAAACGTGAAATATGCAAATAGGCTTCTGCCCTTTGAGATGATATCACTCAAGGGAGCCCTCATAAGTGCCTGGTTATGTTGGATGTTTTGATGGAAAACCAGCAAACTGTAGAAACTGGCATCCTTTATTGAGTCATAGGTACTCAGACGTGCATCAAAAAGCAATCATTTCTTTTTTTTTTTAGCAAAGGCATTGCATTATTCTAAATTTGCAAAAAAAAAAAAGAGAATCACTTGCAGACAGAAGAGAGTAAAACTTACGAACATTTGCAAATAAGAATTTTTTTTTTTATATGCTAATGATCACGGAGACTGTGTGAAGATGGGTCCAGCTTTCCTCAGCTGCCGCTAAGGTGCTTGGTCCTTGGGGTGAGGCCCTCGCTTCATCCCGCGACTAGCACTGAGTCTGGCAGCCCCCGCCTAGCACTTGCCTGCACCATGGCCTCCGTCTTGGAGCTCGCCTGCATCTTACTCAGCCCTCATCCTGCACCACGATGAGGTGATGGGCACTGAGGATAAAATCAATGCCCTCATTAAAGCAGCCAGTATAAATGTTGAACCTTTCTGGCCACACTTGTTTGCAAAGGCTTTGGCCAATGTCAACATCAGGAGCCTCATCTGCAATGTGGGGGCTGGTGGACCTGCCCAGCAGGAGGTCCTGCCCCCTCCGCCACTGATGCCCCAGCTGAGAATAAGAAAGTAGAAGCAAAGAAACAAGAATCTGAAGAGTCTGATGGTGGCATGGGCTTTGGTCTTTTTGACTAAACCTCCTTAGTAACATATTCAATAAAAAGCTGAGCTCTAAAAAAAAAAAAAAGGTCCAGAGCCCTTGAATATCAGTTGAAGGAAGATACTCTTTAGCATTTCATGATTTTCTTTCTTTTTTTTTTTTAACATTTGGATAAAGTGTGAAAATTAAGTTTTGTTTTAGGAAGATAAAGCTTAAGGTTGTGTGCAGGACAGATTACAGTATCAATACTTGGAGCCTGGGAACAGGAAACACAATTTGGAGACAGGAACATTGATCCATATGTGAAATGAAGTGCTCCCAGACAAGAGCAGAGGCAAGGGAGTGAATGGAGAAAGACAGATGTGAGAGGCACAGCGAAGGAAGCATAAGCAGGACTTGGTTGCCCGGATGAGACAGAGCCATGAAGATCAAAAACAGATGTATCCAGATGTTAAGTCACCAAAGCACAGCTGATCTGTGAAAAATGGCTGCTAAGTGAAAGTTGAACATTCAAGACATAATGTGTTATGAAACGTTGCTGCCGTGATTTGGGGCAACACGTGGAGATGCCCGGAAGCACAGCAGGTATCTGGAAAAGGTCACCAGGGGATGCAGGCTGAAAGCAGGCTGTGGGCGGAAAAAAACAACATGTGAGAAAGCATGGGTGCAAATGACCACAGAGGACTCACATCTGAAAGTGGAAATCCCTGACTGGTATGGGGAGGGGTGGAGGGGAGGCTGGGGAGGCTGGTGGAGAAGAGATGGCAGCAGGTTTGCTTAGAAGCTGTTGAAATTTAAGCTTGAGGGTCCCTCCTCTTCTCCGCCCTTTTCAATAGTCCTATATCTAATCTTATATCTTCATTCTGTATTCTTCTTCTTAAAAAGTCCAGTGACCATCCAAATTGGACACATAAACTTTAGCCCCACAAAAGCCACATTCTTCCGTTGCCTAGAAGTGTGTTCACATGGTCATATGGGCTTGGAAACTTTGCAAAAGATATTTTGATAACAGCTGGTTAAGACCCTGTCCTTTTCCATGTCAGCTGCCCCATCCTCACTTTTCCCAAGTGGTGGTGGTATTTTGGAATTCCGCTGAGGGGAGGCTGGTAGAGATGAACTTAGTCTGGATACATGCGTGTTTGTGTTAACACTAGCTGTCCTGTGGTAAGAATGATTTCCAAGAATCTCAAACTGCCCACTGTGTGATCTTCTGGGCATTGTGGCAGTCATACCCGGCCACGAGATCCTAGTGTGTTAGGTGTGTTGCCTCCGGCCCCTAACACTGCAACTATATGGGAAGGAGGAGAAAAAGATTTATTTGCAAGATCTGAAGCCAAAAGATACGTCTATGCAAAATTCTTCCCAATATTTTGTCCCCAAATTTGTCATCCCAACCATTTATAAGCCATTACCATTAATGAGTTGTGAGGCTGAAGAAAAAAAATATTCTAAACTATCGATTAAAAATATGTATAACTCATTCACTTTGCTGTACACGTGAAACTAATACAACATTGTAAATCAGCTATGCTCCAATAAAAAATAAAACATAAAAGAAAATAAAAATAAAATCTATTCCTAAAAAAAAAGCCTCTCTATCAGCCACTAGAGGACAGACAGAATTACTTTTTTATTCTCTCTACAGAAAATATTATGAATTTACTGTCATATTATGAGAGAAAGAGTATGCAGACAAAAAAGAAGGAGAATTATTTTTGAAGTGTGTCAGGGTGTTAACATTGTTATTTCAACACTTTCAATGCTTATGTTTTTAAAAAAATTTATCAGCTTTTTAAAACTGGTGATTTGTTGCAACACTTTTTCATTCTAAATGAATATTCATTTTTGTAACCAGTTTTATACTTATAAATTTTATTCTTTTTTTAATGAATCCTCCTGCCCCCAGTTTGTAGTTTTAGGTACTACAAAACCTGGATCTCTCCCTGCATTGGGGGGTTGATCTTAATTTCATAATGAAGTACATAATCTTAATGTCTGGCCCAAGCATGCAGACCATTTTGGAATTAAACACCTGCTGTGATCTGAATGTTTGTGTCCCCTCCCCCCACCAAATTCCTGTGTTAAAATCCTAATGCCCAATGTGACGGTATTAAGATGGGGGAGCCTTAGGGAGATGCTTAGATCACGAGGGTGGAGCCCTGGTGAATGGGATTAGTGCTCTTATAAAGACCCCACAGAACACCCTTTGCCCCTTTGCCCTGTGAGGATACAGGATAATCTGGGAGCTGGGAGAGGGTCCTCACCCAACCATGCTGGCCTCAGATCTTGAACCTCCAGCCTTCAAAACTGTGAGAAATATAAAATCCTGTTGTTTATAAGCCACCCAGCCTATGGTAATTTGTTATAGCAGCAGGAAGGAACTAGCGGCATCCGTTGCTTTCAGCTTTTGTGTGTTCACCCTTTTTACGTTCTGTCATCTAGCTCTACTCTATAATATCCTCATCCTCTAATTCTTATAATTACAGAATGTCTTAGTGGTTTGTATATTAGTGGAATACATTACTATTCCCTAATACTCTATATCCCAATGCAGTTTAAAAAGAGTTCCACTCTCTGCATAACATGGTATTTGAGAAATATATTTAACCAGAACTTTAATACTGGTTCAAATCGTAGATAAGTGGTTCAAATCAAAACTGCAGAATATAAACCAGAGTTAAGATCTCGACCTGTAACATTATTCCATGTAGAGGATTTCAGGAATTAGAACTAGTTTATTTAGTAAAGTATTGTCAGAAGTACACAAATGATCTTGAATGGAGAGAGATTATCTACCACCTATCATTACTCCGTTAAAACAAATGTTATATAATTAAATATTAAATGCTAAATAATAATGGAGTCATTTTATAATGAATATATAAGGTATATTCTAGCCCACAGGAAGACCACCCACTGAAATTGAAGTTTATATAATGAACAAATTTGGAATGTCAGTGATCATTTTTCTGAATTTTCCCAATCCCTCTGTGTCTTTTATGAAAAAGAATCTGTAAGATTAGGTAGGGATAAGACAAGAGGATATTGCTTGGTCACTAGAAGTAAAGTATCAGCTACAGACCTAATTTTCATTTTCTTCCATTCATAAACAAGTCTTATCTTTATTTGACCAGCCAGGGTATAATAAGTAGCTCAAAGTGGATGGAACACATCGGGTCACCCCACTTTCAGTCTTCTCATCATGAGGAAGCAAATGCAAAGCATGCATCTTTTTGCCGTTATCTCTGTGCTCACACAAGATGGTAGAGTGTGTCCACAATAGGAACTGGTGGCCAAGATTAGAGGTGTGTCTGTCTGTCATTCTCAAACTGCTAACATATGACACTAACTGGCCCTGCCAGACACCTTAGTACTGATTGAAATTAATGACTAGTGGAATCTAAGTAAATAAAAGGAAACCTGTCTTTGCACATAGCACAGCCAGCCTTGAGGTGAGTAGACAGTCAACAATGTGGAATATTGTAGTACAGTCGTCCCTCGTTACCTGCCAGGATTGGTTCCAGGGCCTCCCTCAGATACTAGAATCCACAGATGCTCAAATCCCTTGTATGAAATGGAAATAGGGTGGTACAGTCGGCCTCCGTGTCTGAGAGTTCGGCAGCCTTGGACATGGAAAGCAGACTGTACCCCAAACAGTGCTTCTCGGCTAGTGGTGGGTGTATTAGGGTCTCATTCTTCTGTTTGCCTAAACTGGAGGACTTTAGGCATTAAGAAGGAGTTCTGCCACTGTGGTGTAGTCTGCACTTTGGGCATCTTTACTTTCCTCTGTTGAAATCAGAACCCAACACCAGAGGATGCTGGATTCTACTAGTTAAAAAAGATTCCTTTGCCAAAAAATGTCTTAAATATGGCCATAACTCATTTGAGTAAAAGTCACCACAGTGGTAGAGAAAATTCCATGTGGTTAAGTACCTTCTCTCATTTTATTTTATCTCTATTATTATGAAAGTAATTTTCTCTGATTTCTGTAAACCACTAGAAAAAGCAATCAAATTAATTGCATTTATTGTCTTTGAGAACTCTGGTTATAAAAGTTGACCATTTCACAGTTCTATTCATTCCCATACTGAAAACAATAACCTGAGTAGTAAAATACATTTTTTAAAATTGTTATGAGAAGTGTAACTTACAATAAAAGAAATAGATGTTCTCATAAGAATTATCATTGGCACTGTTTCTCTTATCCTTTAATAGATGTAAATATTGACCACATTTTGGTGTATATCAATTTTCCTATCTTTTATTTACTTTCTATCCTGCAATTATATGTGCTCAGAACTCTATACTAACTTTACCTGCCTGAACTGTTTCTCTATTTTTGTCTCTTTAACACTTAAAGAGTAATTGTCACTGGTTATATTTTATCTTTTAAAATATCCTCTCATAATAATATTTACTTTTATATATTATTGTTGCACTTACACGATGAATTCTCATATGTTCCGTTTCACGTATGTAGCACAGATTAAATTTGTATTGGTTATCTGAGAATTAGAACTCTTTGGTCTTTCTTTGGTATAATATAAATTTTCTCTAAATAGACTCCCTCTTCAAGTCAAAATTCTGGACAGAAATTTTAAAGCTAGCAACTTCAGGAATTCTACATATCGGAAAGAAATAGTTTATTTGCAAAACTATAAGGAAGTGTAATTCTAGGCTGCTTTCCTGTCCATGTCTTATAAACTTGAACAAGTTGCTTACCCATTATCTGCCGTAGTGTTGGGTTCTGTATGATGTTGGTTAGAAGCAGAGGGGGTGCTGTGATACATATGTGTTCTATGTTACATACATAACTTAATATGTAAAGCTGGCTTATTAAAATGTTTAACTCCACACACTGTTCATTAGACCCATTTACTGAATTACAGAATCCTTATACAATTACAGATATTATGATTTCAAGGAGGCAGCTTTTATCACTACTGCAATTGTTAGTACTATACTTTTTGCTTTGGTGATGGATGTTGTCATAGTTTAGCTTCTTACATTTGGTTGTCTCTGTTTTGATTCTGCTTAAGATGTGATCAGATTCATGGAGTTAACGGTCTGCCCTTAAAGAGTTTAAGTGGGTCTCCAGTGTTTGTACATCAAGGGGTGATGACATAAAAATATTTTCTTTTCAAGGAGTTCCCTGTTGGCTAATGAGAGGCAGGTTTTCTTTGAGTCCATCATTCTTCAAGGGATTCTTATGTTTCCTGTACTGTTACATCATTAGATCATGGAGATTCACTAAATCCGTCTGCACATTCTGCCCTCGCACCCTCTCAGGGTGCCCTCTAGTCCTAGAAGCTGAGACAAAACCACCAAGAAATTGTTATTCTGTCTTCCCAGGATATTCTAGCTCCTTCTTCATATGCATATAAACCCTTTCCTTTGTGTATGTCTTCTAGGATGTTGGGCGTTTCATCTGTGGTCACATCTGTTTGTGATGCAGTGGGGCCCTGGCGTTGGCTGGTACCATTTGTGAAAGCTGATGGCTAAGTTTTCAGAAATTTTGTCAGCCAGTTGTTGAACTGTTAGTAGGTTAAAATCAGCCAAATAAAATTGCGTATATGACAAAAATCAGCAAACCTATACTTCAGGGCTTTCTTGGTTTTGTTTTTTGTTTTTGTTTTTTTCCTTAGAGACCTGGAATACCAGCATAGTGCTAATTCTGAGTTAGTTTTTCTGTTTTGATCCTCACTCTGGCCAATTTGCCTTCTACGGAATAGAGCAAGAACTGTGGCTTCTTTTGGAGAAGCAAAGCAATGGTCACTCTTCACAAGCTCTTTTAGTGATTATCCTTTAGAAAAAGGCTCATATCTCTGTTTGCCAAGTAACACATAGGATTCTCCAAACCAAAGCAAAACAAAACAAAATAAAATCACTCTCTGGAATATTGGAGATGTGTAGTAAGTACTTCGGAACGTAAATATGTATGACTATCCCATTTGTATACAATAAACTGTTTGCTAGAGTTACCCTAGGACACATATCACACTTGTTAGAAATGAAGGAGATAATTAAACAGAAATAAGCAGTTTAAGCAATTGTTTACCCACAAAGTCTTCTTGTAGGGCAACGATTTTAAAGAAACCTAATTATTTTTAGAGTTGGAAGCTATGAAATTGGTACAGTTTATTTTGTGTATATAAAATTCCTTCTAAGAGGGTAGACATTTAGTAGTTAGTGTGTTATTTAACCCATAAGCGTTTTTCCACAGGAGATAAGATAGATCTTATTTTAATGAGCACTTTCACAATTTGTAGATATTTTCTCAAAATTTGTATATTCTAAAAATGACTTCCCTTGTGAAAGTTTATGTTTATCTTAAAAATTCTTTTGAGGGTCTTGTCATCAGTTTATCTGAAGGCAATTAGTATCAGTAGCTGAAATAGTACGAACTGAACCTAATTTCTCATTGAAGAATGACATTTCTTGGTTTCTAATGGAGAGAATTTCAGTTTGGCAAGCATCAATGGATTGTTTACTTTGCATTGGAAGATTTTAAACCAGACAAACCCAAGTTCACTAAACCATTCAAGAGACCAACCAATACACGTCTTACTCAACAGATCATGCTTGTTTATAATAACGAGTATTGTAAAAATGCTTTAAGATTGATGTAATAATAGTAGCTAGCCCCTGTAGAAGGCTTACTGTGTTCCAGGTTTTATTCTCAGTACTTTCCACATAATTACTCATTTGAAATGTTTACAGTCTTCGAAGGTAGTTATTATCCCGTTTTCAGATGAGGAGACTGAGGCAAAAGCAGTTAGGTAATTTGCCCAAGATCATACAGACAATGAGTGGTACAGCAGGATTGAAACCTGGGTGGTGTGGCTTCAGGATCTAGGGTCCTAGTGGTTGTACAGTGACAATAACACTTCCTTCTTCATCTTGAGTCTTTGGGGAGTCTCCCAATTAAGGGCAAATACCCTTTTTTTTGCCAGTCTCTGAAGCCTTAATCACTTATTTTAAAAGGACAAGAGTAATTTGGAGAAGGAAAAACAGGACTGTCTTATTATTGGGGATAGTTCATTCTGTTGATTATGGAGAATATCCCTGTGCAAAAATAATCTCCAATAATCATACAAAAAAGAACATGCATCAAAAATTGGATTTGGTTTCGGAAACTCTCTAAAGCACAAGTTGTAAATATCTCATAAGTTTCTGATTTTAAAATTATCATAAATTTGATAACAATATAAATGTGTAATATTCATTTTATTATCAGATCTTTTTTTTCTTGAACTTGAGCATTAATTTATTCTCATAGTTACCATCTCGGCCCAAAATACCATAAATGTTGAAAATGTATTCATAGAAAATTATCCACAAGTGTTCCTTCCAGTTTTTATAATGAAGCAATTACTTTGTAGGTATTAATTGCTGTCACAACTAATTGATCTGTGCTCTTTGTCTTCTTGAGGAAATTATTGTGTTTTATAGTCTAAATTTCTTAGATTTAGGACTTTCAAAGTGTTGGTTCTGTTCACATTTAACTTTGCTGCAACAATAAAATATGAATGAATTGGCTAATAAAATAACACAATTATTTTATGTCATGGAATATGGGTTATTGTTTATGAATTTGCTGAATTGCCCCAGTAGTTCACGATACGAAAGCATTCTTGTTTTTCACCTTGGTCTAGTTGAGAGAGAAATAAGGTTGGTAGAATAGCAGACAGCATGGGGTCGGGGTGTTCTTTTTGGGGGATGTGCAGGTGAAGTAGATGATGTCGTACTGAAAATGCAAAACTTCGTTCTCAGACGTGAAGCTCGTCTGCCAAAAACAGAGACATTTATTCTGTACCAGCAGTTTACCTCAGTTGCTTTCGTTTCTTGGTATTCAGCAATTTTGCACTACACATGAAACTTTGGTTATTAGTTAAAAACAGATAAAATACATCTTGTCCTTCCCACAGATTATATTTGACTTCCTGGAAATCTCTTTTAATGATGACTACTTTGGGTCAGGGGAGGTATCAGTTGAGAGAGAGATTTTAGACACCAAAATCTAGACCCACTCAGGAGGGAGAAAAAACTGAAATGTGGTCTCTACTGAAAGGAGATCAGTTGCACTTAAAAATGTATGAGGAACAGCATAGACATTGCGACAATTATTCTGCTCAGTGCGTTGAGGTGCTATATATGCGTAGGGTATTGTGGGAGGCAGGGCCTTGGAATTGCCAGAATGATCTCCGTCAGCACGTGCAGTAGGACTTCCTGCCAAGATCGCCATGTTCTGTGCCAGCCGGTTCGACATAGCACTTAGTAGCCAGTGGTCTTGAACATTGGAAATGTGGCTAGTGTGACTGAGGGACTGAATTCTTTATCTGAATTAATTATCTTTACATTTAAATAGCTACATGTGACTAGTAGCTACTGTCTTGGACTGCACATATCTAAGGTTAAATCTGCGATTAACTGGAATGAAGACTGCCCAGCTTCAGGTCCTGGACTTGCTGCAGAGTAGCTAAACAGCCTTGGAAAACCCTGTAAACTGCCCAAGCCTCAGTATTCCCAGCTCCAAGATGGGCATAATAATAGGATCTACCTCTAAAAGTTCTGATATCATGAAATAAAGCAGTGAGTATAAAGCTCTTTGAACTGTGCCTGGCATAAAACATATGCTCAACAAACATTAGCCTGTGCTATTCTTGTTCATTATTTTGTGACCTTTTATAGATTTTAAGAATGTAGAAACTGAACAAGAGATAAAAGTGAAATAGGTCTAAAGTAATAAACAAAAAAGTCCATGACATGGGATAGAATTTTAGGTTATACTGGAGGAATATGTGAGATAGAGATATAGAGAAATTAATTATAGGGTGACTGTATATTCCAATTTACTTTGGACGGTTTCAATTTATACCTTGTGTCCTGGTTTAATTATTAATATCTACTCTTTTGTTCTCAAAAGTATCCCAAAGGTGTTGTAAGGTACATTTTTAGAGTCACCCTAGAGTAAGACATAGGCATGCAGCCCAGTTATTCCAAGTGGAAGGAAAAAGATGCATGCACATGTGACTATGAAGGTGTGGGCTGGAGGGACATTATAAAGGTGGGATGGGAGCTTGGACAAGGAAAGTAGATGTTATTTTATGTGGTATTTATGCTGTTATTACATTGCTCCCAAGTCATCATAGATCTACTTCCAGAAAAACTAAATTCTGATTTAATTGGACAAAATGATTTGCTGTGTCAAAAAAGCCTTATGTTATTTGATGTTCTGATTGGCCTTCTGTTATCGATAGCAATTTTTGTTACACAAAAACAAAGTTTGAAACAAACTGCTTTCTTTTTATCACTGATTAGCTGCCTCATTCTATCTGTTTTCATGACTGAAAACTTTGAAAGTGTTTACTGAGTTGCAATAAAGTACCAGGTTGACATAACTTATGGTGGGTGTTCTTTAAGCTCTGTCTATTGGTCTCTATTCTATTTAGGGCAGCATATATTAGAAAGCTAGAGAGTTAATTGTTGGCAATATTGCTAACTGTGATTTTAGGGAAACAGTGTATTAAACTGTGAAACATAGAATATTGTAAAAAAATGAGGAAAAGCTTCAAAATTAGAGACTGTGGGGGATGAACTAAACTAAACATTTAAGTAAACATATAAGGTACAAGAATGTGACTCAACTGTAATTGTTTGACTCTCCGCAAGTCCCTCCCTTACTCTTCATCTCTGATGGCATTCTGAATCAAGGTGCTGACCATTGGCTCTCCTGGAGGTCTCCATCAATAGCTGATGGGGACCTGTTTTGGATTTTCACTCTTCTCCCAGTGATTCTAGCCCATCATGAAAGCAGACATTTGAGTTTATCTCTGAAGTATTCCCCAGACAGAACAGAGGTACCATACAGGGATTAGTTGCTCTCAAGATTTCTGGGGAATTCTAACAATTATTTTTATACTGTAGTGGACTTTGTCATCTCCACCTGGGGAACGAGTCATGGCTCAATTTTTGCAGGAGGAAGCAATCATTATCAATATAGGAATCATGAGCTGTTTAGGTTATTTGCAAAGTGTAGACTTGACTTTTTTTTTTTCCTTATTTTTAAATCTCCTTTTTTAAAACTTGTTCAATATGCTTTCTTTCTTTTTTTTTTAAATTTATTTATTTATTTTATTTATTTTTGGCTGTGTTGGGTCTTCATTTCTGTGCGAGGGCTTTCTCTAGTTGCGGCGAGCGGGGGCCACTCTTCATCGCAGTGAGTGGGCCTCTCATTGTCGCGGCCTCTCTTGTTGCAGAGCACAAGCTCCAGACGCACAGGCTCAGTAGTTGTGGCTCACGGGCCTAGTTGCTCCACGGTATGTGTGATCTTCCCAGACCAGGGCTCGAACCCGTGTCCCCTGCATTGGCAGGCAGATTCTCAACCATTGCGCCACCAGGGAAGCCCTAGACTTGACTTTTTAAACTAAGTAAGCACCTCAAATTTCAAAGTCTGTCTGAATTTTGTTTATTTTTCCTTAAAAAGATCAAGAGTTGGCCACATTAAAAGAAGGGTTGGGGCAGAGACCAGATGTCATTGACATTTGGAGAATTGAGCAATCTTTATAAAAAGTCATTCCATCATTTATAGTAGTCACTCTTCTCAAGCTTGTAAATTTATTAATGAAACTGGGTTATAGCTGCTTGAAATGAACAATAACCACTTTACTTGTGTTTCCAAGTACCGTGAATTTTAACATGTCATTTAATATTGAAACCTCTGAATGGAGTTCAGTGACTTCAGATTAAGCCTATTTGTAAATAGCACAGAGCAATGTATGATGATGCAACTGCTGGGGTTTTCAAATACTAATATTTAGTGCAAAAGTGAATCTCATCCTAACAGAATTTTAATCAGACCGCAGTAGTGATGTGTAAATACCTTGAAATTAATCATCCATTCCATCCACAATGATTGTCTCATCAGTGCTTAGTGCTTTTTGGTTCTTGATAAAAACGGCAAACCCCAGTTCTAATGACATAGTTTCATCTCAAGAGTAGTGGCTGCCATACCTATAAAAAGAAGATTGACTCTTGTAGCTCCCCCTTAAAGGTAAATTACTCCAACTGGGACTGAGAAATCTGTGTTCATTTTAAGGATCTGCCTCATGATGATGATGCAAATGTTAAGAACAAAAAATAATTTATTTAGTATTGACTCTGTGCCAGGCACTGTGTTAAATATTTTATGTGCAATTTACAAGGTAGGGCCTCACAACTGACCTCTGAGGTAAGATCATCATAATCCGTCTTTTACTCATGACTAGAGGCTTAGGTGCCTAGTTAGTGGTGGCATGGATTCTCAGCGGGCAATCTGGAGCTCTTAAGCATCCTGTTACCATTGTTGACAGCAGCTATTACATAGGCCAGTGACCAGAATGTGCAAATGAATGCCTTTTGTGGGGAATTTTGTCCTTTAGTACTCATTTCCATATCTGAGCTCTGGATAGGCAAAGTGAAGGGGGGCAGGTTTTCGCCAAACTCTGTTATAAAATGTGTAACTGAAACGATTGTTTTCTACAGTCATAGTCTCCAGAATGGAGAGGCAATTGCCTAGCATAAAATTACAAAGCCATCCTGTATGTGGCTCATGAAACTCTGGCTACAGTCGCATGGCTTGCCTTAGATATTAATTTAGCTGCATTTCTTATTGCTTGCATGGACAATATTCTTCTTCACCCTCATTTGAGGCTATTACAGACACCACAGTGATTGCCATGATTCCTGTCACATCCACTCTTTCAGAGAACAGGTCTGCAGAAACAAGGTTACGTGGAAATTACCCTGCCTGGG
The DNA here is from genome assembly GCF_028021215.1 of Eschrichtius robustus. NCBI lineage: Eukaryota > Metazoa > Chordata > Mammalia > Artiodactyla > Eschrichtiidae > Eschrichtius > Eschrichtius robustus. The sequence continues at coordinate 55,557,479 of NC_090835.1, read as the reverse complement.
AGAGGAATCCCACAGCCTTTCACAGCAGCATCCACCGAGCAAAGGATTGCATGCGTACGTGCAGGCTAAATAATGTATGATGCGAGACAGGAATGTGGTCTGTATTCATTTTTGGAGAGTAAAAGAGTTGGCATGTCAGTCTCACGGGAGACTTTATCCAGGGCTTTACCCTTGAGTGGATAAAAGAGTACAAATTCTCTTGCACTGGAGATGAATAAAAACAAATTGGGGAGACCATCAGCGGAGCAGACTGCTGCATGATGGAGTCCAAGGCTACCCAAAACCACCAGACCAACTGCTTCAGGATCCTGCCAGCAACCAGACGCTGGGAAGAGAATTGACTGCAGTTTGACATCAAGGCCCTGTGATTCCCAGACAAGAGGAATTGCATGCAGAAAGTATTTAAAATTCTCTCTGTAAAAGAGTTATGTTTTCAATCAGAGGGAGAAGCATGTTTCAGACCTAGTCTGCTGCAAAGGAAATGTGGCAGAGGGTTAGTTACAAAGGGTGAAGGTACTGGGGGTAAGAAGTTGAACTTTGGTGAGATGAGGGGTGTTTCAATGAATAGTTTTAGGCCGTTGAGTTATTGTCATTATTCCACAATGGGGACTGTATTGGCCTTTCAAGGAGAGGGGATGGATCTCTATAAAGCAGTGGCTCCCAACCAGGGATGATGTCATAACCCCAGGGCACATTTGACAATATCTGGGACATTTTGGGTTGTCACAGCTTGGGGGGAGCGTAGCACAACGGGCATCTAGTGGTAGAAGACAGGGGTACTGTTAAATATCCTACACAAGACAGCCCTCCACAACAAAGAACTATCCTGTCCAAAATGTCAGTAAGGCCAAGGAGGGGGGACCCTGGTTTAAAAGGACCTGGTTAATGTCTGTGCATTACAACACGGCCTTCAGACAGGTGTTCATCCAATGTAGCCTGACATTGTATAAAAGACGATTTTTAATGATTTATTTTATTGATGTGTGAACATTTATTTGATGTACCAAATGCTTTCTGTTTAAAAAAATAAACAGGAAAACAAGCAAACAAACAAAAACACAACTCACATCCCTCTCCAGTTTATCTCCAAAGTACCTAAAGGTTAAAAACACAAACGGGCTGCCCTCCAAACCACACATTTTCCAAGAATGTAGGAGGAGCTGGTTGATTCACTTTTCAAACTTGAAAAATGAGGCATATTAACAAAGCACACTAAATGAATCAGCTGCTTAGGATGATCTACAAGCCACTTCATTTTCCTGTTATTAAATAACAAACCATGAATCTTGACAAATGAACCCCCTTGTTTGACATTATTTGAAAAACTCATAACACACTCGCTTCTGATGGTGACTTCCCCTTTGAAATTAAATTTAAGATGGACTTCATTTAAATTCTGATAGAGGGAAAGGGCTTGTTAACCTTCCTTGTGACTGTATGCTGTTTATCATCTTCATTCTTTTCCTCCCCCTTTATATTTGGATGGGCTAGAGCTCCCGCCAGAGTGTCATCCTGCAGAGTTCATTGCAAGGAAACCTTTTGTGTGTATTGGTGCCCATATCATGAAGAGGCGAGGTCATGTACGTAGTGTTGTGTGGGGCTGTGTGGCTTCTGGGGTCAGATTCCCTAGGTTCAAACTGGGGGTCCAGCTGCGTGACCTTGAGAAGGTAATTTGCCCTTTCTGTGCCTCAGTTTTCTCATTTGTAAACCCAGAAGAAAATGATTTGCCTCATCGGGCTGTTGTGAAGATAACATATAACATGCTTAGCAAGCAGATGGCAAATGTTACCTCTAATTATTTGAATAGTTATTTTAAGAATAGCATCTTCCAAAACGGATGCTAAGTCATTTTATTTGATTGGCTGATTTTAACAGCCCCGACATGTGGCTAAGAGGGCTTTAGCCCCCATGTAAGAATCCCTAACAGACCCTCCCAGCATTACCACCATGAATAAACATCTAAGAAAAATCTGCATACTTGCCAAGCATATGCAGCTTCAGGACAAGCCCTCTATCCCCCTCCTCAATCCAGTACCATCTGAAGACCCTCTTCTGAAAGTCTGCTGCTCCTACTGGTTTTAACAAGCTGACACTGCAAGTTCACAGCGATGCCCTGCCCTGGTACAGTTCAGCATTACAGTGTTCTGTATCCCCAGACTCTTAAGTCCTCACCTTTCCTAAATAGGATTTATAAAGTGTGACTTTGATCAATATAGCAAAGCCAATGTTACCTGAAGGAAATAGTATTTTTAACTCACATTTTAAAATGTCTTTCTTAGTCCCTCAAAATGATTTAAACATTAATCAATGATAAAATTGCAAATCCATCTAAAAACAAAGAATTGAGAAAGCAATCAGAGCCACTTTTAATCAGGAAAGTGGCTGCTGTGACCCACTGACCCTTAAAGGTTACTGCCGCTCCTTTTTTTTTTTTTTAGAGATGCCATAGTTCGGTCATTTGTCTTTGGCAGCCAGAGTATGCAAAACTGCTTTTGCTTTTCACAAATTAATTCAAGCCTATGCATTTATCAGACATTCTAGGAACCTTCTGCCAACATTTTGTTGATTAAAGAATGTGCATTTTGAAAATGAGTAGAAAGGAAGGAATTTATAATTCTTAAAACAAAAGAATGATTTACAATGTAGACTGCTACCTGAATTGTTCAGTGTATCATCAACAGATAAATGAAAATATTAAGGATTAGCAAGAGTGTTGGCACTGACTCTTAAAACCTGTGAAGTGATTGGTTCAATAAGACTGAGAAAGTCTACAACTTTCAGTAGAATTTCTAGAACTCACAAACAAGAATAGGGCATAGAAAACCACTTTTCATTGTATGTATTTTTCAAAGGGCTTTTGAAATACATCCTTCCCTACAAGAACCTGGTGCTTCCACTCCTATTTTTAAATTTTATACCTCATTTCCATGCATACACGTTCCCTATACTCATCCTAGCTTCGATTCGCTTTGACCGTTTTGTTTTAATTTTTCCCACTGGGCCCTCTGGAGGGCACATTTATTGTTTTAGGCACCATGCAATTTACTAAATGGTGTCCGGTTATGGAAATGCTTGCGAAGACCCTTGGGGCAAAAAAAGAATTAAGTCAACACAGATTGATCATCCTGTAGTTGGTGTTTTCTTATTTGATCAGTCAAGGGCTCACTCGGTCTGAACTGGTCCATCTGATCTGTGACACATAAAGCTAGACGCATTTTTCTGGCTCCCTGGTGGTTTTAAAGGCTATGCAGTGGGAAAAACTGCTTTAAACAAAGCCTCATTTTAAAAGAAGCCTGAGTACAGAATGGAATTCAAAGAATTTGGAGAGAGGGGAGGTGAAAGTGGTAAGAAACAGCTTGAAAAAAGCCCTGGGAAATTTAAAAGAATAACGCACAGGAGGGAAGTCAAAGATAAATCCCATCTGTTCTGTTGTGAGATACACAGACCAGGACACTGCTTCAGCAAGGCCGTATTGAACACCTACTAAGTGCAAGACTCGTAAAGAGGTAGAGCTTAAGTGTTCTGGGGTGTCGGAGGAGCGAAGTAGAATTCATAGGTCAAGAAGGAATATTTTTTTAATCTCAGCCAAGAAACTTTATTCAGCTTTATGCAGATATGACATTCCAAAAGGCAATGAATACTCGTTATTGTATTCAAGTATTGAGAACGGAAGGTATTCTCCCGTGTAATCCATTTTCAAATTGTACGTTATGAATGTTGGTCATAGATTAAGTAATACTGAATAAACGGTTGAATGCAGCTAACACCAAGGTTTCTAGCATGGAGGCTGCAAGAATGACAACAAGACGGAAAGCAATGGGTCTTTGTGATGGGTGGGTGGCTGTGTGGGGAATGGGAGAGAAGAGACCAGAGGGAATGAGTTACATTTTCACATATTGCATCCAAGAGGCCTTGTATTATAGCCAGTTGGGAATGTGGACTGGGGCAAATCTGAAATCCTGGATGGTATAAAATGGATTATTATAGCAAGAAACAAAACTGGACACAGCCTCCTGTCTTTATGAGCTAACTGCTGTGATCACTCAGTTTTTATTGTGTGGGATGTAGCTTGAGTGTTTACGAAGCATCCACTTGCTATTAGATAAGTACTCACCTTCTACCCCTGATAAAACAGCTAATGAATCTTCAGGTTAGAACTCGGCCAAAGTGTCCCCACTGGAATCATGATGGATGCATTCACTGTGTATTTACGTAACATTCTAGATTATAGTTGAGAAAATCTGGGATAGACTTAAAGACTAATATCACTTGCATGACAGATATGAATCACAAATATTATCATTATTATTATTATTTCTTGGCCGTGCCGCATGGTATGCGGGATCCTAGTTCCCCAACCAGGGATTGAACCCACGCCCCCTGCAGTGGAAGTGCGGAGTCTTAACCACTGGACCGCCAGGGAATTCCCATTATCACCCTTATTTCTTGTGTTTTTGTTATTGCTAACTCTTATTGTGCACTTACGTACGTCCAGGAACCATTGTGTTTGCATTAACTCATTGAGTTTTTGTAAAGACCCTATGATGTAGGGGAGTACTAATTTTATCCTCCTCATATTAATGAGAATGCTGCATCTCAGAGAGGTTCAGGAACCCCAAACGTCACACAGCCAATAATAAACACATCACGGACTCAAACCCAGACAGTCAGTGTCATTTTAGAACTTTTGAAGATATGCCTGTATGAAAAGGAAATAAAGGATAAAGTGTAATATATCTCCTAATTCTGGCATGTATAATTATAAAGATCCTTACATTGCATACTCCAAGTCACTGGGGGTCATCTTATCATTTACATTTTGTAGTAACACAGTGTGACAGGTTAGACCAGTGGTTCTTTACTGGGAGAGAGTTCCCCACCCTAGGAGACACTTGGCCGTGTGTGGACACATTTTTGGTCCCACAACTGGGGGATGGGTGCTACTAGAATCTGGTGGGTATAGGCCAAGGATGCTACCACCAGCCTACAATGAACAGAACAGCCCCAGCGACAAAGAATTATCCTGTCCGGTATGTCAGTAGTGCCTCAGCTGAGACTTTCAATCAGAGTGATTCAAAGAGGAGAGAATAGTAGCTCAGTTTGCAAATAAAGGGCATTCACCATGAAGGAGCAGATTTTGGAATGGGAGAACGAGATAAGATGGAGTCATTCACTCACTGCTTCATTCATAGCATTGCTATTTATAGAGTGATCACGCTGGAGAGTAATGGTGAGGAAAGCAATATGAGGAAGTTTCTTTGGAGAAAAGGAGAGAAGATGGAGTAGAGGCAAGGCAAAGATGCTTGGCTGTCACAGGTGAGCTGGGCCAGAGCTTCGGTGCACCCAGGAGAGAACTGTGCTAGGCTGATCCAAATGCAGGGCCCGATGTGGGGAGAGCAAATGATGTTCCCGGAAGTACCCCAGAGTAGGGACATGAACACGAGTGTGCATGTGTGGATTGGAGAGGCTGAGAAGCTTGCATTGCTTTCGAGTTGCTCTGCTGGCCTGGGAATAGGTTGCTGGCTTTGTTTTTCCAGTAACAGCCTTTTCTGTTTCCAGCAGTCCTATGCACCAGCTCCCCACCCCATGGCTCCTCCCAGCCCCAGCACAAACAGCAGCAGCAACCACAGCAGCAGCAACAGCAGCGGGGAACAGTTGAGTAAAACCAACCTGTACATTCGAGGCCTCCCGCCAGGCACCACTGACCAGGACCTAATCAAGCTGTGCCAACCGTAAGTGCCCCCCGCCCTCTGCGCCATTTCCAACCGCACCCTTGCCCACGAGGGCTCATCCATATGGGGTTGGGTTTTGCACCCAGTGTACCCGGTGAGGAAGACTCTGCTGTAGAAACGGGACTTAAATTTAAGATCTGAGTCCGGCTTATTTTGGGAATGGAGTTTGTTTGCCTTTTGCTTTGAAAGAGAAGGTTCTTGAACAGAGAGGCATAGGGATGCTGGCTGATGTGCATGTATTGACCAGGAAGATGAGGAGCAGTCATGGAGTTGGGTCCTCACACCTTGTGGCCGGTGGGTTCTGACACCTTGTGGTTGGTGGGTTCCCACACCTTGTGGCCGGTGGGTTCTCACACCTTATGGCCGGTGGGTTCTCACACCTTGTGGTTGGTGGGTTCTCACACCTTGTGGTTGGTGGGTTCCCACACCTTGTGGCTGGTAGGTTCTCACACCTGTGGTTGGTGGAATCAATGATGAATCTCATGAAAGAAACTGTGCTCTTTTTTTGGAGAGGTATTAGTGATGGGGATTGCAAAAACTCAGAAGTGGTAGATTTCAGGATGGTCACCTGCTGTGTTGCAAAGCTCTTCTGGTCAGTTCTTGCTTGGTAAATGTAAGTTCAGCCGGGACCAGGTAATTGGAAAATTAGAAGGCTAATCCTTTTGTTTCCTTGAAAACATCTATTTCCAAGTCCAGTGAAACTATTCCCACCAAAGCCAAGAACCGCACTCACCTAGTTTTATATTTCCCAGGAAATACGGTAGTGATTAAATGCCCTTCCAAAACGTTTTCATTCATCTACCATCTACCAACACTTATGTTATTAACTCTCTTATTTCTGTGCAAATCAATTAAACATATTTAAGTTTACCCTCCAAATTAAAGAATAGTGAATAACAAATTAAGAACCATAGGCCTGGATTTTTAGATTGCTGTCTGATTATTTTCAAAGTAATATCAGTGCAGCTATTTGTCACTTGACTGTGCATTAGCTGGGTATTTTTAAGTTGGGGGAAACTATTACTCAGTTTTTCTTTTGCTGTTTTGCAGTGCTTTTATAAGAAGGTTGAGAGGATATTTATTTTGTAAATTTTCCAACCTCTAAAATATTGGAAGAGGAAAACAAGGCAGATAGTATTTATTTGCCTTTGTTCTGGTTTTGAAGATTGGGAACAAATATCAAAACAACAGGAAGTGGCAGATTAAACAAAACACAAATACATAAATAACTATATAATCAGTTGACAAGGCAGTATGTAGACTAGGGTAGGGGCACCCTGCTCGTATCAACTGCCTTGATTTGTGAAAGAGGTAAGACAGAACATTGAAAAATAAATATTTATTTGAAAGCAGTTTAAAAAAAAGAAAGAAAGGTGCCAGTGCTAAGATATACAAATATGTTAGGTTTTGGTCTATAAAATGTTGAGGTTGAGAACTGGAAGGTAAATCACTCAACATTTTTTAATTTTTTTGCTAGTGTTAGAAAATTCTAAACTATTTTGATAAATAAGGGCTTTGAAAATGTGAAAGATGACGGACTTTATGTTAGAAGCTTCAGATGAATAATCTCTTGTAATGGATACTGATGTGAAAAAGAAGGCCAGCTATTATCTTTGTGTGTGAATCTTATTCATAAAAAATATTGCTGGGTTTTAAGGAAAGATTCTTTCCCACTGCTCTCTACTACTCAGAGAGCTTGTTGAAACACAGATTTCTGGGCCCCTGAGACTGCGATTTCACTAGGTCTGGGGTGGAGCCGGAGAATGTAAATTTCAGCAGGTTCCCTGGTGTTGTCATGATGCTGCTGGTTTTTTGAGAAACATTTCTTTAAAAAAAAAAAAAAAAAGGCACAACCTAAAAGTTGAGAATTATGTTTTATTGGGCAGACTTGCTGAGGGCTTAAGCCTGGGAGGCAGCTTCTCAGACAGCTCTGACGGACAGATCTGAAGAGGTAAGGGAGGAACCAGGAGATACAGGAGTTTTTGCAACAAAAACCAGGTAGTAGGAACATCAAAAGATTACTGTTAACTAAGGAAAACCAGGCATCTCAAGTTAATGAATTTAGTGTTTTTCTGTGTATGGGCAGATTCAAGAGTCTGGGCTTATTGAAATCATCCCTTGGAGATGCACCTTAACTGTCTAGGGCCAGTATCCTGCTGTATCCTGCTTAACTGTCTAGGGTGGCTGCAGTGGCTGATGGCTTGGTGTCTGCAACCTCCTTTGTTAACTGATGTAGCAGGTGACCTTTTTCATCCACATGTCTCTACATTAATATAAAGTCCACTGACTATTCCTAACGCAGAAAGTCTCACTAAATGTGTGAAGGTATTTGAGGTGGTGTATTATAACCTGCTCGGCCACCGTGTGATCTTGTGGCAAATCATTTACTGTCTTTGAGCCTCCATCTCCTCGTATAAAAGAGTGGTCTGGGTTTGATTATTTCTAGGTTTCCTGTAGTACCAGTGGTGTACTGCAGCTGCCTCTGACTGAGGCACCAGAGCCAATGGTTAAATATTCAGGAATTCTTGAGTGATTTGTTACAGACTCAGTATCTTGAAATCGGCCATGGTGGGAGTATTTATATCACAGGAATCAGCAAGCCCTATAAATGAGGGCTTTTAAAATTCTATGTAGTTTTGTTTTTTGAGAGCTGGTTTATGACCATACCACTGATGTAGCATTATACTATGAATTTCTGTATCAGTGTCCATTTCTGCAAAGAATATTGCCAGAAATTTATAAATGGAAAGGGTTACCTAAAGTCTGCATTGGCATTTTTAACTCAGGAAAGAGATTTAGTGGCACAAGAACATTATGTTTGAGGGAAAAAAAAGTTTTGTTTGTGTTTCTTCTGTTTATTTGAGAAATTTAAAGAATGCCAAGGGCACAGAGGGTAGTGGTTACTTGTTCATATTAATTTTTGCTGGCTAATAAGATCTGGCCCATGTTATTGTTATTGTAAAAATGTTTGTGGGTTCTTCAGTTATTGAAGTGGTCTGGACCTGAGGTTTATTGCTGAGATTTGCTTTCCGGGAAACTGAGAGAACTAATGTGACCGGGCAGCATAATGTAGAGGAAATAGCCATGCGCTGAGAGTTTGGGGTTTCACTCCTGGCTGTGCCATCAACTGGGTATGTGGCCCTAGACAAGTGACTTGTCCCCTCTTAATTTTGGTTTTCCTCACGTATAAAATAATTTGTTTATACATGATAATCTTTTAAATATTTTTTACTTTAAAAGTCTGATAGTTCATTGAGGCCCTCACTAGTTAGCAGTAAAACCTACGCTGGTCACCTTTCACCAATCCCCTTTTACAGTGTTGGCAGGGCCACTGCCTGAGCTGATTCAGCTGCATGAGTATGACCTGAGAGCTGGGGACGCCTTTGTTAGAGACCATTGTAAGTCCTTTGTAAAATCCTGGTTTCCTCTCTTGTAGTGGTGATGTCTTAGAGGGCTCCTTGCTCTTTTAAATTAGCATTCTTCTAAAGATTCAAATCATCTTGCATTCCTATGACTCATCCAACACTTTAAAATAATGTTACCTACAAAACAGATAATATTTGTAGGTTTCAATTATCTTGCCATCAGGATCAATTTTCCATGGTTATTCCTATGAAATTATAAGAACTTTCAGAGTTACTATTCCCTTATATTATAAGAAATGCAATATTTGCTAATATCCATAGTAATAAAATAATAGAAAACAGAGATATATTAAAAAGGCACAGACATAGCAAATTATCTGGTATTAGAATACAATATCCATATGAATACTAATGAACAGCAAGAAAATGATATTAAAGGAAAGAAATTGCATTATTTCTCAATGTATTATCTGAAAGCAAATTCTTATTAAGGGATTCCATTCACATTTATCATCAAAGCTCCTATGGTTGGATCACAAGTAAAGTCAAGGAAAGAAGGTAAGACTAAAGAATAGACATGAAGAATGATTTTACTCTATGGAAAATCTCTCTAGTTATACCTATGTTTTGGATGAATACATGGCATTGTGTGTCTCGTAGGAAATACTAGTGTTAAAGACCTTGTAATGTCTTTTTTTTTAAATTTAATTTTATTTATTTTTTTAAACAGCAGGTTCTTATTAGTTATCCATTTTATACATATTAGTGTATATCTGTCAATCCCAATCTCCCAATTCATCCCACCACCACCACCTCCCCCCGCCACTTTCCCCCCTTGGTGTCCATACATTTGTCCTCTACATCTGTGTCTCTATTTCTGCCCTGCAAACAAGACCTTGTAATGTCTTTATCTTGAAAAATTTCAAGGAAAATCAAGAAATTTTCACCGAGCACCTATACTGCATGCCAGATAGTGTGCTAAAGATTCAGTGGTGAGTACATTTAGATAAAGGTCTTGCTTTAGCAGAAATTATATTTTGATAGGGAAAATGGAAATCAATGAAATGATCATGTGCTTTGATATAAAATTGAAACTACAAATGCAAAAAAAAGAGAGGAGAATGGAAATAAGAGGATTTGTAACATGGGATGAGACCTTGTTAAGGCAATGGGCAAAGGAATCTCTGAGCTAAGAAATAGGTTTAACTAAATGAGGAAGGAAGGGAAGAGCATTCTAGGCAGAAGGAACTCCATGTGTGCAGAACCAATGGCTGGAGGGAACATGGCAAAGACAAGGGGCTGAGGGAGGGTCAAGTTGTTATAGCAGAGACAGGAGGTGGAGCCTGGGGCAACGTGACCTGGAAACATGGAGGGGGTATGGTGATCCCTTTGTATGTCACATTAGGAGCTTTGTTTCAATGAAGGAAATCATTGAATTGTAACAAACGGGAAGGTGACAGAGTCAGATTTTTGTTTCAAAAAGAAAATTCCGACTGCCAAGTAGAAAAGACTGTACGAGATCAAGGAACAGAGCAGGACAGTTGAAGAGCGAGCTGGAAGCAGAATAACTAATGGTCAGAGAAGAGGGTGTGAGAATTAATATTTGTGGTGGGGGAACAATTATGTGTGGTGAAAGATGTCTTTTTTCATATGCATTTATTTTTCTATTAAAAAACAAGGACGTTAGAGACAATTAACCAAACAAACTCCAAAAGAAACAACAAAGTAGCACAAAAGAGGACCCAAGTTAGTTGATTTTTAGTTAATTTCTTTTTCTTACCCTGTCATGGATGGGTCATCAATATACTATTAAATATTTAGTGGCTGCAGTATTTAAAACATGCAAGGCTAATATAGTGAAAACTGAAAATCCAATTGATTATACAATTATATTCATAAGATGGGTTATCAGTTGGAGACTCTGGGTGGAATACTTGAGTTATGCACCATTTATGCATATCTCAAAAGGGGGATATGGAAGTGAGGGAAGATAAATTTAGCTTAATAAAGAGAGAGAGAGAGAGCATTGCAACTTCTTCGGACCAAATAAAATTTTGGTGGTGTAATGATTTTTCACATATTAAGCTCTGTTTCCTCAGAGAAATTGATAACCTCTATTACGTGATTCTAAACATCCCCTTGAAACACATTGAGATTAGTCTTGAAAAGTAAAGGCACGTATTTAACATAATGGACAGAATTTTTAATGGAAAGTAAAATCATTAATGTGTTTATGTTTTCTACATCTACCTTTTATCTAACCATTCTCATAACTTATGAATTTTAATTAACATAATGCTTTCAGAAAGCCCCAGCCAGATTGCGCTCACTTCCAAGTGATTAATCTGGAATTAAGGCCAGCACCTTGCAGGTACAGAGTGAATTGTTCTGTTATAAAGTGAATGCGCTGCTGACAAGGCCGCTTTAAGCAGAATAAAGGAAAAACAGGGGAACTCTAGGGTAGGTGCACACATACTTCCAATCATCACCTGAAGACCAGGAAGTCAGCTGCCCCAGCCTTCATTTTTCTGGGTAAATGTTTTCCTCGCTCAGGCTCTGACATCCTAGCATTGCTCCCTTTAAAAGGAAGCTGTAAATGTCACTTTAACATTTAACGTGAGAGGAGAAGCTCCCACAGTGAAAAGCCAGGGGAACAAAGTAGGAGTGTTTGTACCCACGCTCATCTCCCCGACTTTGACCCAACCCTGCTGGATGTCTGGTTAGGTGTGGGCTGAACGCAGAACAGTAAGAGGAGACTCAAGTGCCATCTGGGCTCTGAGTGCAGAGTCCATTATACATGGTGTCAGACAGTTTTGACAAATGCACTGACACAATCAAACCTTTTATCAATTTAAAAAGTAACCTTGTCACAGTAATATGTCAAACTGTTCAGATACAACTAAAGGAAAACAAGTCGTCACACACTCCAGAGGAACCGAGTAAATAAGAAAAAAATGTGACTGGAATTTTTGTTGAGTTCTTTCTTCCCATGTCAATGAAGATTTAAAAATTCCCTCTAATAAAACCTGAGGAAATTTATGAGTAGCTTTCACCTGCAAGTCAGGCTCAAATGATGCAGCTGCTTTGGAGGTGTCATGTATCTGTGTGGTGGCAGGTATGAGGAGGAGGTGAATTTGAGGCTCTTTGAACTCTGCCTTTGTGTCATTTAAATGAGAGAGTGCTTCTAAGGCCCAAATTGGTTGCCTGAATTCAGTGAGTCAGCATAGATGTGATACTTTGTTACACATAATAATTCAGGTTTAAGTACAGTTATATTTGCGAAGTATGTATTAGAAACCACACAGAGTATTTGGTTTGAAATTCATAAATAATTATCATTAATAACACAGTTATATTTATATAGATTATTAACATTTATTGTGCATTATATACCATGTGCTCTGCTGAGTTTTTATATTACCTTATTTAATGCTCAAAACAACCCTACAGAGTGGGAACAAAAATTATTGAATAATAGTTGAGTAAACTGAGTCTCAAACATATTAAGGGGTTTGTCCAAGTCTATACAGCCACCAGGATTCCAAATCCAGCTCTGACTTCAAAGCCCTTATTCATAACCACTAAAACATTCATTTAATGAGAAGGGTAGCATAAGTCCTGAGTTCTTAAATCCATGGCTGTCCAGGAGAATCCTTGAAGAGGTTTAAAAACTACTGATGCCTGGGTCTCACCCCCCAGGGATTCTGATTTATCTAGTATGGGGTCAGCTTAGACACTAAGATTTTTTAAAAGCCTGCTTAGGCAATTCTATATGTAGCAAAACTTGAGAATCATTGGAGTAAATAATGCCACACTAACCACAAAACATAAGTGAATCCTCTGTTTTAACTTCCTTACTTTGACTTTTGGAGAATCTAGAAATTTCATAGGACCTAACAATTTTCTTTCAGTTAACCAAGAGACTTAAAAATAAATTCTAGGGACTTCCCTGGTGGCGCAGTGGTGAAGAATCCGCCTGCCAATGCAGGGAACACGGGTTTGATCCCTGGTCGAGGAAGATCCCACATGCCACGGAGCAACTAAGGCTGTGCGCCACAACTACTGAGCCTGTGCTCTAGAGCCCACGAGCCACAACTACTGAGCCTGTGTGCCACAACTACAGAAGCCTGTGCGCCTAGAGCCCGTGCTCTGCAGCGAGAGAAGCCACTGTGATGAGAAGCACGCGTGCCACAACAAAGAGTAGCCCCTGCTTGCAGCAACTAGAGAAAGCCCGTGCACAGCAACGAAGACCCAACGCAGCCAAAAATAAATAAATAAAATATAAATAAATTTATATAAAAATTCTATTAAGGTAGTTGGAGGATGAGTTGGATTTTGATGACAAAATGGGAATTTTACATTAGGCACATGAAAAATCAAGGTCTGGAATAGGTACCTAAAAGTGCTTTAAAGAATATACTCTCCTTCTCATAATTTTCACAAGTCAAAAATTTCTTCAACATTTCAGTTTTTAATAATGTTTGCATTTAACTGATAATTTAGCAATAAATTCTTCCTATTTTTGACTCGTGTTATTAAACTTCTATATATATTTACTTTTTCTTGCTGCCCCGTAGTCTGCTAAATGTAAGTCTACTGAATCTTAAAAAGAAATCAGCGTGTTCCAGCATTTTGGGGGCATCCTGGAAATTATTGTCCCACTGATTCATTGACTATCCATTCATTATTGTTTTAATTACTTTGGATGAAGAAGATTCTGCTGAATTTTTGAGATTTATTTGAAAATATATTTATTTAAATTGCAGATAGCTGATAATACTTTCTTATTTATTCTACAGATAGAAAAGAGAAAAAACAATGATTAAACCATTGAAAGCACCAGTTCACTTAGGTTACTATGTTGGTGGCAGCACAAAAATGTTGGAGGTGCCAAATCAAGTCTTAAAGGTCTGGGAGAGGTGGAATTCCAGACAGATATTTTGATAGTGCTTGAAAATTTGAGGGACTTGGAATTCAAGGGCAGGACTCTGGCAAGTTCAGATGGCATCTTGGTTTTCAATTTGCTCAATGATCTTCTAATTGCTAAATACAGCTGACTGTTTTTAGTACTTATTTGATCTCTCTGTTACTTGATCCTGTTGACTTCACCTTTATTCTAGAAACTTACTTTCTCCTTGGCTGGCATACTCCTCCTTCCTGGGTATCCTCCTAGGATTTTGTCTTCCAGCTTCTCCACTATCTGCCTCTTGAATATTTTGGTGTTTTAAAAGTTTAGATCTCCTCTCTTCTCACTCCATAAACTCTCTGCTCTCCTCTACTTAAATGTCAGCTATTCTGATGATTATTAAACGTATATGTCCAGCCTATGGAGGTATACTTTTTTTTAGTCCTAGATCTGTATCTCATTATTCCTTGTACAATTCCAAATTTGTATCCCAAGAGCTATCAAAGTCATTGTCCAAAAAGGATTACTCCTAGATTTTTCCCTTCTTCAGTGTTCTCTTTCTCTCTGAATGACAGCATCACCCATCTGGTCATGCAAATAAATAATCTTAGGATCACTCCTTTCCCCAACCTAGAACTAGTTTCCAAGGCAAATAGATTTCAACTGCTGGTCTCTTTTGTTTCACTACTGTCATAGTTTATTTACTTATTAATTCCAAAGTATTTATGGAATGTCATCTATGTGCCAAGCATTGCAGATACCTGAAGACCTGGTAGGTCTCTGCATAGAACTTGCATTCTAATAGAGATAATACAAGAATGAGTGAATAAAGAAGAAACCATCAGAATATGCCATGGAAAGGAGGTTGAAAAACCATGAAAAGGAGGTTGTAAGTAATGACAGGGAGGTTACTATGAACTGAGGAACCTCTTTGAGGTGAGATGTCAATTTCAAGAAGCAACCAGGCGTATGATATTCAGGAAGAATGGCATTACAGATAAATGTGGGAGCTTGTACAAAATCCCAAAGGTGGAAATGAGCTCCGTGTTTTCAAGTAACATAAAGAAGGTTGGAATTGCAAAAGAATAGTGAATAGGGGAGGTGGGGGCGGTAAAAGGTGAAGTAAAAGAAAGTATACCAGGGCCAAATCAACAGAGTTTTCTAAGTCAGAGCATGGAGATTGGATTTTATCCAAATTTACTTTTATTAGAAAAGTTATTTTGACTACTCTGTAAAGAATAGATTTTAGGGAGTGTGAGAGAAGAAGCAAGTAAATGAGCAAAGATGCCATTGTGGATTCCAGGAAGGAGATGGTGATGGCTTGGATTAGGATCATAGTAGTGGAGGAGGTTAGATGGGATGGCTTCACAGTATATTTTGGAGAGAGTTTTGATAGAAGTTACTGATGAATTGGATCTGACAGGAGGGTTAAGGGAAAGAGAAATTAGGGATAATTCTTAGGTTTTGGCTTTAGTATCCAGGTATAGAGTCACTTAATACAATGGGGAGGATTGTGGAAGGAACAGTTTTGAGTGGAGAGAAATCAAGTGTTTTTCTTAGTTTTGTTATTTTTGAGATGCTATTAGACATCTAAAATGAGATACAAGTTCATAGCTTAATACATGACTAGTTTTCAAAGCAGAGGTTAGAGTAAAAGATACAGAATGCAAGTCCTAAGCCTTATAAATAGCATTTAAACACATTGTACTGATAATACTATCGTGACTAATATGTGTTAGATATTATTCTAAGTATTTTACATGTTAAGTACTTCATATCACCTGTGTTAATTCATTTATACTTCACGATAACCCCTATTTTAGAGGTAAAAAACAAATGACACAAAGAAGTTAAGTGACTTTCCCAAGGTTACACAGGTGGTAATTGGCAAGTCCAGGATTTAAAATAAGGAGTGTGGTTTGAATGCCCTCTCTTAACCATGATTCATACATAGGGTGTGCACAAAGCATGAAAAGAAAAGTGGTCATAAACTCAACATTCTGAGAGGAGGAGAAGCCAAGAAAGGAGTTTATAAAGGAACCAATGAGATAGAGGAAATCAGGAAAGCAAGAGAGTGATATTATACAAGCTGGGAAAAGACAGTATCTCAAGAAGTCAGAATGATCGAGGGTGTGGAATACTGTTGAAAAGTTAAGAAATGTAGAAGAATGAGAAATAGAGAAGTTACATTTGGTTTTGGCATTGCCAAGGTCATTGGCAAGCTTGACCAGGGCTGTTTTTGTATGGGGTAAAAGCTGAAAGCCATTTGGTGATTCTTTCTTTAGGGTCATCACTTGACAGTGCTTCCAAGTGAAAATGCCTCTCTCTCCTTTGTGCTTGAACTATGCCTAAATAGTCATTTTCTCGACTGATCTTCTGGTTGTTCTCTCTTTATCTTTCTTTATCTCTATCTCTATTTCTGTTTCTCATTTTCCCCTTACCTTCTTTCACTATAAGCTTTTGATGTCAGTAGATTAATCTTGCTCATTTTTTCACTCCCGGTGCATAGTACAGTTTCCGGTATTTAAGGGGTAACTGATAAATATTTATTGATTGAATAAAGCCTGAATGCATCAGTGATATAAAAATGATTTTATTGGATTTAATCATAAAACTTGTTTCAGGGTAGACTTTGAGTTTATAATGTGAGATATAAGAAGTAGGGTTTTTTCTTAGTCACTGCATTTAAAGTTGAACTACTGGAAGCAGGAAACAAGGAAGTACCTGGCTTCAGTTAATTGACTGGGGCTTCATATCTGACTGTATTTGCATAGATCAAGGAACAAGAAAAGCTATGTGTCTGACAGGGTCTTGGTGCTCCAGCCGGGTGTCATGCCTGAGCCTCTGAGGTGGGAGAGGCAAGTTCAGGACATTTGCCCACCAGAGACCTCCTGGCCCCACATAATATCAAACGGCAAAAACTCTACCAGAGATCTCCATCTCAACACTAAGACCCAGCTCCTCTCAACAACCAGCAAGCTACAGTGCTGCACACCCTATGCCAAACAACTAGCAAGACAGGAACACAACCCCACCCATTAGCAAAGAAGCTGCCTAAAATCATAAGTTCACAGACACACCAAAACACACCACTGGACGTGGTCCTGCCCACCAGAAAGACAGGATCCAGTCTCATCCACCAGAACACGGGCACCAGTCCCCTCCACCAGGAAGCCTACACAACCCACTGAACTAAACTTTGGTGCCTGGGGGCAGACACCAAAAACAACAGGAACTACAAACCTGTAGCCTGTGAAAAGGAGACCCCGAACACTGTAAGTTAAGCAAAATGAGAAGACAGAGAAATACACAGCAGATGAAGGAGCAAGGTAAAAACCCACCAGACCAAACACATGAAGAGGAAATAGACAATCTACCTGAAAAAGAATTCAGAGTAATGATAGTAAAGTTGATCCAAAATCTTGGAAATAGAATGGAGAAAATACAAGAAAGGTTTAACAAGGACCTGGAAGAACGAAAGAGCAAACAAACAATGATGAACAACACAATAAATGAAATTAAAAATTCTCTAGAAGGAATCAATAGCAGAATAACTGAGGCAGAAGAACGGATAAGTGACCTGGAAGATAAAATAGTGGAAATAACTACTGCAGAGCAGAATTCTAAAAAAAAGAATGAAAAGAATTGGGGACATCTCAGAGACCTCTGGGACAACATTAAATGCACCAACATTCAAATTATAGGGGTCCCAGAAAAAGAAGAGAAAAAGAAAGGGACTGAGAAAATATTTGAAGAGATTATAGTTGAAAACTTCCCTAATATGGGAAAGGGAATAGTCAATCAAGTCCAGGAAGCACACAAAGTCCCATACAGGATAAATCCAAGGAGAAACACGCCAAGACACATATTAATCAAACTATCAAAAATTAAATACAAAGAAAAAATATTAAAAACAGCAAGGGAAAAGCAACAAATAACAAAAAGGGAATCCCCATAAGGTTAACAGCTGATCTTTCAACAGAAACTCTACAAGCCAGAAGGGAGTGGCAGGACATATTTAAAGTGATGAAAAGGAAAAACCTTCAACCAAGATGACGCTACCCAGCAAAGATCTCATTCAGATTTGACAGAGAAATTGAAACCTGTACGGACAAGCAAAAGCTAAGAGAATTCAGCACCACCAAACCAGCTTTACGACAAATGCTAAAGAAACTTCTCTAAGCAGCAAACACAAGAAAGAGAAAACACCTACAATAACAAACCCAAAACAATTAAGAAAATGGTAATAGGAACATACATGTCAATAATTATTTTAAATGTAAATGGATTAACTGCTCCAACCAAAAGACATAGACTGGCTGAATGGATACAAAAACAAGACCTGTATATACGCTGTCTACAAGAGACCCACATCAGACCTAAGGGCACACATAGACTGAAAGTGAGGGGATGGAAAAACATATTCCATGCAAAAGGAAATCAAAATAAAGCTGGAGTAGCAATTCTCATATCAGACAAAATAAACTTTAACATAAAGAGTATTACAAGAGACAAAGAAGGACACTACATAATGATCAAGGGATCAATCCAAGAAGAAGATATAACAATTGTAAATATTTATGTACCCAACACAGGAGCACCTCAATACATAAGGCAAATGCTAACAGCCATAAAAGGGGAAATCAACAGTAACACAATCATAGTAGGGGACTTTAACACCCCACTTTCACCAATGGACAGATCATCCAAAGTGAAAATAAATAAGGAAACACAAGCTTTAAATGATACATTAAACAAGATGGACTTAATTGATATTTATAGGACATTCCATCTAAAAACAGCAGAATACACTTTCTTCTCAAGTGCTTATGAAACATTCTCCAGGATAGATCATATGATGGGTCACAAATCAAACCCTGGTAAATTTAAGAAAATTGAAATCATATCAGGTATCTTTTCTGACCACAATGCTATGAGACTAGATACCAAATACAGGAAAAAAATCTGTAAAAAATGCAAACACATGGAGGCTAAACAATACACTACTAAATAACCAAGAGATCACTGAAGAAATCAAAGAGGAAATCAAAAACTACCTAGAAAGAAATGACAATGAAAACAAGACGACCCAGAACCTATGGGATGCAGCAAAAGCAGTTCTAAGAGGGAAGTTTATAGCAATACAATCCTACCTTAAGAAACAAGAAGCATCTCAAATAAACAACCTAACCTTACACATAAAGCAATTAGAGAAAGAAGAACAAAAAAACCCCAAAGTTAGCAGAAGGGAAGAAATCATAAAGATCAGATAAGAAATAAAAGAAAAAGAAATGAAGGAAACAATAGCAAAGATCAATAAAACTAAAAGCTGGTTCTTTGAGAAGATAAGCAAAATTGATAAACCATTAGCCAGACTGATCAAGAATAAAAGGGAGAAGACTCAAATCAATAGAATTAGAAATGAAAAAGGAGAAGTAACAACTGACACTGCAGAAATACGAAAGATCATGAGAGATTACTACAAGCAACTCTATGCCAATAAAATGGACAACCTGGAAGAAATGGACAAATGTTTAGAAATGCACCACCTTTGGAGACTGAACCAGGAAGAAATAGAAAATATAAACAGACAAATGACAAGCACTGAAATTGAAACTGTGATTAAAAATCTTCCAACAAACAAAAGCCCAGGACCAGATGCCTTCACAGGCGAATTCTGTCAAACATTTAGAGAAGAGTTAACACCCTTCCTTCTCAAGCTCTTCCAATATATAGCAGAGGGAGGAACACTCCCAAACTCATTCTACAAGGCAACCATCACCCTTATACGAAAACCAGACAAAGATATCACAAAAAACGAAAACTGCAGGCTAATATCACTGATGAACATAGAAGCAAAAATCCTCAACAAAGTACTAGCAAACAGAATCCAACAGCACATTAAAAGGATCATACACCATGATCAAGTGGGGTTTATCCCAGGAATGCAAGGATTCTTCAATATATGCAAATCAATCAATGTGATACACCATATTAACAAATTGAAGGATAAAAACCATATGATAATCTCAGTAGATGCAGAAAAAGCTTTCGACAAAATTCAACAGCCATTTCTGATAAAAACTCTCCAGAAAGTAGGCATAGAGGGAACCTACCTCAACATAATAAAGGCCATATATGACAAACCGAGAGCCAACCTCGTTGTCAGTGGTGAAAAATTGAAACCATTTCCACTAAGATCAGGAACAAGACAAGGTTGCCCACTCTCACCACTATTATTCAACATAGGTTTGGAAGTTTTAGCCACAGCAATCAGAGAAGAAAAAGAAATAAAAGGAATCCAAATTGGAAAAGAGGAAGTAAAGATGTCACTGCAGATGACATGTTACTGTACATAGAGTATCCTAAAGATGCCACCAGAAAACTACTAGAGCTAATCAATGAATCTGATAAAGTTGCAGGATACACAATTAATGCACAGAAGTCTCTTGCATTCCTATACACTAACAACAAAAGATCAGAAATAGAAGTTAAGGAAACAATCCCATTCACCATTGCAACAGAAAGATTGAAATACCTAGGAATAAACCTACCTAAGGAGGTAAAAGACCTATACTCAGAAAACTATAAGACACTGATGAAAGAAATCAAAGATGACACAAACAGATGGAGAGATATACCATATTCTTGGATTGGAAGGATCAGTATTGTGAAAATTACTATTCTACCCAAAGCAATCTACAGATTCAGTGTAATCCCTATCAAATTGCCAGTGGCATTTTTTACAGAACTAGAACCAAAAATCTTAAAATTTTTATGGAGACACAAAAGACCGCGAATAGCCAAAGCAATCTGAGGGAGAAAAACTGACCTGGAGGAATCAGGCTTCCTGACTCCAGACTATACTACAAAGCTACAGTAATCAAGACAATATGGTACTGGCACAAAAACAGAAACATAGATCAATGGAACAAGATAGAAAGCCCAGAGATAAACCCATGCACCTATGGTCCACTAATCTATGACAAAGGAGGCAAAGATATACAATGGAGAAAAGACAGTCTCTTCAATAAGTGGTGCTGGGAAAACTGGACAGCTACATGTACAAGAATGAAATTAGAACAGTCCCTAACACCATACACAAAAATAAACTCAAAATGGATTAAAGACCTAAATGTGAGGCCAGACACTATAAAACTCTTAGAGGAAAACATAGGCAGAACACTGTATGACATACATCACAGCAAGATCCTTTTTGACCCACCTCCTAGAGAAATGGAAATAAAAATAAACAAATGGGACCTAATGAAACTTAAAAGCTTTTGCACAGCAAAGGAAACCATAAACAAGACGAAATGACAACCCTCAGAATGGGAGGAAATATTTGCAAATGAAGCAACTGACAAAGGATTAATCTCCAAAATTTACAAGCAGCTCATGCAGCTCAATATCAAAAAAAAAAAACAACCCAATCCAAAAATGGGCAGAAGATCTAAATAGACATTTCTCCAAAGAAGATATACAGATTGCCAACCAACCCATTAAAGAATGCTCAACATCACTAATCATTAGAGAAATGCAAATCAAAACTACAATGAGGTATCACCTCACACCAGTCAGAATGGCCATCATCTAAAAATCTACGAACAATAAATGCTGGAGAGTGTGTGGAGAAAAGGGAACCCTCTTGCACTGTTGGTGGGAATGTAAATTGATACAGCCACTATGGAGAACAGTATGGAGGCTCCTTAAAAAACTAAAAATAGAGCTACCATATGACCCAGCAATCCCACTACTGTGCATATACCCTGAGAAAACCATAATTCAAAAAGAGTCATGTACCACAATGTTCATTGCAGTACTGTTTACAATAGCCAGGACATGGAAGCAACCTAAGTGTCCATCAACAGATGAATGGATAAAGAAGATGTGGCACATATATACAATGGAATATTACTCAGCCATAAAAAGAAACGACACTGAGTTATTTGTAGTGAGGTGGATGGACCTAGAGACTATCATAAAGAGCAAAGTAAGTCAGAAAGAGAAAAACGTATACCATATGCTAACACATATATATGGAATCTAAAAAAAAAAAAAAAATCCAATGGTTCTGAAGAACCTAGGGGCAGGACAGGAATAAAGATGCAGACATAGAGAATGGAACTGAGGACATGGGGAGGGGGAAGGGTAAGCTGGGACAAAGTGAGAAAGTGGCATGGACATATATACACTACCACATGTAAAATAGATAGCTAGTGGGAAGCAGCTGCATGTCACGGGGAGATAAGGTCAGTGCTCTGTGTCCACCTAGTGGGGTGGGATAGGGAGAGTGCGAGGGAGAGACAAGAGGGAGGAGATATGTATACATATAGCTGATTTGCTTTGTTATACAGCAGCAACTAACAGAACATTGTAAAGCAATTATACTCCAATAAAGATGTTAAAAAATAGAAAAAGCTGTACTACTGGAATGAAAGAAGAAACGTTTTGGATATGAAGTTTTTTTACACTGTAGATCCCAAGGAGATTTCTAGAGGGAAGCCTCAGGATAACCTGAGGCACATGTATGGAAGTAACCAAGTAAGGATCGATACTTTGATTACTCACTCAATATTGCTACTGAGACAGGAAATAACCATTTATTCTGGCCTGAACTATCAGGTCTCAGCTGTCAAACAGATCACAGTGTGCCAACTGACTGCTAGTTCCATAGCTAATGCAAAGTAATTTCGGCTCATAGAATGGTGTTTGCTGAAAATTTTTGGCTCTGGAATTTTTCTACAGATTGATCTTTGCAACCAGTGACTTCTGAGGCTACCATATTACAGACTATTGATGAACAAAACACATGAAGCAAATCTGTGTATTTGCCATATTAAAAATCACAGCTTTTAATCTGAAAATTGGCAAGAGTATGATTTGTATACATTATTTAATCACAATTGTGAACGTTATAGTTAAAATTTATTCTTTTTTATTAAATTATAGTTGATTTACAATATTATATTAATTTCAAGCATACAACATAATGATTCATTATTTTTAAAGAGTATACTAAATTTAAAGTTATTATAAAATATTGGCTATATTCCCTATGCTGTACAATATATCCTTGTATGTTACTTATTTTATACATAGTAGTTTGTACCTCTTAACCCTTTGCCCCTCCCTCCATCCCTCTCTCCACTGCTAACCACTAGATTGTTCTCTATACTTGTGAGTCTGTTTCTGTCTTGTTATATTCATTCATTTTGTTTTTTAGGTTTCACATGTAAGTGAGAACACAGAGTATTTGTCTTTCTCTGTCTGTCTTATCTCACTCAGCCTAATATTCTCCCAGTCCATTCCTCTTGTTAAAAATGGCAAAATTTCATTCTTTTTTATGGCTGCGTAATATTCCATTGTGTATATATTACATCTTCCTAATCCATTCATCTGTCGATGGACACTTAGTTGCTTCCATATCTTGCCTATTGCAAATAATGCTCTTATGAACATTGGGGTGCATGTGTCTTTCCAAATAAGTGTTTTTGTTTTCTTTTGATATATACCCAGGAGTGAAATTGCTGGTTAATTGGTAGTTCTACTTTTAGTTTTCTGAGGAACCTCCATACTGTTTTCCACAGTGGCTGCACCAATTTACATTCCTTCCAGCAGTGTACTAGGGTTCCCTTTTCTCCACACCCTTTCCAGCATTTATTATTTGTGGTGTTTTCGACAATAGCCATTCTGACAGGTGTGAGGTGATATCTCATTGTGGTTTTGATTTACATTTTCATGATGATTATCGATGTTGAGCATCTTCTCATGTGCCAGTGGGCCATCTGTATGTCTTCTTTGGAAAATGTCCACTCAGGTCTTCTGCCCATTTTTTAATCAAATTGTTTGTTTTTTGATATTGAGTCTTGTCTTGTTCCTGATTTTAGAGGAAAAGCTTTTAGCTTTTCATCATTGAGTATGATGTTAGCAGTGAGTTTGTCATAAACTGCCTGTATTATATAGAGATATAGTCCCTCTTTACCAACTTTGATGAGAATTTTCATCATGAATGGATGTTGAATTTTGTCAAAGGCTTTTTCTATGCCTATTGAGATGTTTATGTGATTTTTGTCCTTCATTTTGTTAATGTGTTAATACTTGTTGATTGTTATAGAGGGGATAGGTTACAATTTATTCTTAAAAAGAAAATTTTTAAAAAAATTTTGCTTTAGTGTTTATCTGTTATCATATTCGTTATATCTCTAACAATGTGGTGTCTCTTGACAAATGAGGACTTCATTCTACGGTTTAAATATGCATACGTATGTTTGTGTACATATGTTTGTTGTTTTAGTTTTAAATCAACGTTATTTGGTAGTAAAATTAAATATACTCATTTTAAGTGTAGCGTTTGATGAGTTTTGACAAATATATGCACCTATGTAGGCACCACAATAATCAAGATATAAAAAATTTCCATCATCCCTAAGTCTTCTTAACAATATAGTCAGTGTGCTAAGAAGTTCGCAATATAAAGCCATCCTACTTAAGAAAGCAAGGGCGTGGCATCAGACCATGAGAGTATCAGAGAATTTTTAATCGGTTGTGTGTTCTCATTAATCACTTAGAAGTGGTGTAAGCTTGATAAAGTCATGTAGCCCATCTGAGTATATTAGTGACTGATACATATTAAACCCTAAATAAATTCTAGTTATTGTTATTCACTTATGCAATGGAAAAATCTTTTTTGTCATTTATACATACTAAATTAAGTAGAGCTCACCTGTAATTTTAAGGGTTCTGTATTCAAACAGAGCACATATTTTTGTTTTTGCATTATTCCTGTCTTATTTATCTCTATGTAATCATAAATTCTTGTATTAACTTGTAGTATTTTGTATGATTGTTGCTATCCGTTGTTCAGTGGTATAGTCATGCTATAAACAGTCACAGTATCAGGATAAATACATACAATTTAGGATTGATCTAAAAGATTAAAATTAAAACAGTGCAAAATAAATTTTAAAACACCATAGTGCTTCAGTATGGCATAATGATATGTTTTAACAAATAAAATGGAAGTTTTTGAATCAAATTGATGCCAAGCATCTTAGCTCTTCAATATAATTAAGTGGTTTAAAACATATTTCATAGTCTTAGTCAATGTGTGTATATTGATGATATTATGATCTCACTTAGAGTTTATTGCTGAATCAATAGGTTGAGTTGGTTTTAGCTTGAATTAGTTCTTACCAACTAAATTTTCTTCCAAAGTATATGTTTAAAAAGTGTTTCCTCTGCTTCTATTAAACAATGTTATAGAAAGCTCTTTTGTGTTTACTAGAAACTTCTATTTATTGAAACAATTACACTAAATTTAGAATTAGGGAGACAGATCTTAAATAATATCAATTATTGAAATATTCATTGTAACCATATAAATTCAGATGCATTTCAAATATGGTTTAGGTTGAGTTCTTTCTCAGAAAATCCAGAACCTGTGACAGGTCGCCTTTTTCTCTGAACATCATTATGAGGACCACTCTGGGTGCAAGTCTCAATCTAACTTTATCAGCTCTGTGTTCTTGGACAAGTTACACTACCTCTTTGTTCCTCGGTTTCTCTTTCTATAAAATGGGCACAGTAATGATACCTCCCTTTTGGGGTTGTTAAGAGAATTAAATGAGTTAATACATGAGAAGCACTAAAATAGGGCCTGGTATGGGTATTAACGCTTACAAGAACTTACCAATATAAACTGAAATAAGTTTGCTCCTAATCTAAACATTCCTTGTGAAGTGAGTGGTCATGAGTTCTAGCTCTGTATTGAGACTGCATATGACAACATACTACCCCAAGTCCTTTCAGCTCTGGAGCCCTGTGATTCTTCACTTGCAGCCTTTATCTCTGTGAACACAATTGCCTTCATTATTCAGGACACAGGCCTTGGTTTTTGGTAATTATTGCCCTCCATACCAGAGTTTTCAAAGGCACTGTGCCTAACATTGATTTGTTACCTGCAGGATTGAGCCTTGCTGATTCTTGCACAGGAATCTTGGGAAGGCAACCAAGTTTAAGACAAAAAGCTGACCTGTTTCAATGATTCATGCTTCAACATCCCAGGGCAAGGCAGAGACATAATCTCTGGGTGATCTGTGTGTCTCAACACAGAACCAGGGCACGATCACACAGAGAACTCCCTGAGCACTACAATTACCTGCATGCTTTATTGGATAAAGGGTCTTTAGGATACTTTCATGACCACAAACCAGAAAAAGGCCATGAGCAGTTCAAGAAAGAACTAGAAATGAGGTTATCAGAGAACTGTAAAAGGCTCCCCCCAGTTTCAAATTTTAAAAGAGTCATCTGGCACTAATAATGAATGACACCTCTAAGAGAGGGAAGGAGGCATATTTCCAGGGAATGCTTTCATGTCAGGATCATTTTGTCTGAGCGGAAAGTGATTTGCTGCGGGCCTTTACATAAATAGTTCCTGGGTCTCTGCCTCTGTATGTGACTCGGTTTGCTTTAATCTAAAGCAAAAAGGTAGTATTTATGAGGTTACAACGTCACGCTAATCCTGTGGACCGTGAATGTGTTCACATTCATTTCATGTTAGAATTCCAATGAAATGAACAACAATGACAGTGAAATTGAGTGCTGTGTACCAGGTACTGCTGCAAGCACTTTGCAGGTAGAGTTGAGACAGGCTGGGACCTGGGACCCTTTGCTGTAATGCTGCAATGCTTGCACCTGGACAAACCTCTCCTCCAGCAACAAAATACAAAGAAACTATATGGGACTAAAAATAATTGGTTGCATGTGCAGTTGGGGCAAATTATGGACAAAAAGATACAAAAGACCAAAAAACTCAACTGCCACTTCTGAAGAGCCAGGAGCAAAAGCAGGGTACTGCGCATGCCCCCTGCACTTAACACCACCAGAGGGGTGGGCAGACGACCTAAGCTACCCCTCTGGCCCAACTCCTGGACACACTCCTACCCTCACCCCACATAAGGAGCAAGCTTGCCAACCCCCCAGGGAGCGAGCAAGTAAGGGAACCTGTTGTTTGTTCTTGCTCCCCACTGCTGCAGCAGGGACCCCAATAAAGCCTTGCCTGAATTTCTTGTCTGGCCTCTAGTCAATTTCTATTGATTGGGGAAGGCCAAGAACCCTGGTCGTTATCAGAATGGTCAGCTCTTTCTGGCTTGTCAAGACTTTCCAGGTTTCAGCATGAAAGACACACATCCTGGGAACCCCCCGATTCCAGGCAAAGTGGACTCTACTTACAGGTATTATTTCACTTAATTACCAACCTCTTCCATTACCGATGAGCAACTGTTACTCTCTTTTGCCACTAAGGGAACTGAGATCCAGAGAGGTAAAGTCATTTTTTGAAGGTTCTAGAACCATTGACACATCCTACCAGTGGCGGAGTGGGAATTCAAACCCAGACAGTAGAGCCGACTCTCATTCTTCACCTAGGTTTAGGTATTGGAATAAGCACATAAGTTGCTGAAACAGACCCTTTTCACCAAAACTTGGCCTAGAACTTGGGTACTTCAATGCCTGTGGGTGTAGGGAGAGGAAGACAATTATTTCTATGCCATTCTTTGGTGACACCAAACCATATTGCAGACTCAATCTCAGAAATGCCTGTCAATGGGCATGAAGGAAGGACTTTCTGAGCCACCATAGAAAATTGATTAATGACTTGCAAAATTCTGCCAAAACAACACACCTGTACTGTACAGTCCTATAGTGCCTTGCATAGTAACTACTTAAGGAACAGTGTTGAGTGTCTAGTTTGGGGGAAAAAACACTTCAGCAAAATGTGTTTTGTTTACATTAAGGTTCTTTTCCCCTTCTTAAAAAGGCATGAAGAACTCTTTAGACAAATTATGATAAAATATCTGAAAACAGCAAACCGTGTTTCGAATGGAAGTTACTATTTCCTGGATATTATTGTGATATAAATGCCCTTTGATAGAGTTTTATTCCTTCTATCATTCACTACCTATATGAATTGCTAAATGTTCTGAGGAGAGTAGTATAATAGTTCCCGGATTTTCAAATTTAGAAAAGTGATCAAATAATTAAAAAGGGAGACAGGCAATGTGGTATTACCAACTTTTAAATTTATTAAACAATGATGCTAAATAAAACACCTGCTACTGGTAAATGATGATTACAAGCATATAGATCTAGTGGCACAATTGACTATCACTAGCACATTTGTTTTTCAAAATTTCATTTTAATACCAGACGGGCCATCATCTTAGTTTAAGACAAGAAAGTTTATCTCAACATATTACAAAAATAGGTGTTATGTTGGAAAAACAACTTGACTGTGCTGTAGCATCCCAGGCACTTGTTTTGGGTACCAGTGTGTCAGCGTTCAGTGCCACTGTGTTCAGTGCAACATGACACCAACTGCTCCAGAGTTCCCTTTTGTACCACAGGCATTGTAGAATTCTAGTTTCACATCCCTGTGTTGACAGAAATGGGAGCAGCGTATTCCATGCTGTTTCACTCAATTGAGAGTTTTCTGGGCAAACAGAGATGCTGAGAAACCACAGCCCCCAAGCCAGCGCCAAGAATGGAAGAAGCTGTGACAGGCTAGCATAGCACACCCCAGGCGGGGGTGGTCTCAGCTCAGGGCGCTTACCCCCCACCCAGAGCTCCCAACTCACCAGGAAGGAGCAGTTGGGGATGGATGTGAAAGGCATAGGTTGGGTCCGGAAAACGTTGTCGAGGATTGTCCACTAGTGTGGTGACTGGGGATTGGGAGACCCGAGTCACTTCCTAGCTCTGCAGCCAAAGAGCTCCATGGCCCTGGCAACTCCCTTTACCCACTAAGCCTCAGGTGCCCCTATAATTGTATGGCCTTCCAGAATCCTTCTGTTATAAAATGCACAGCTGTTTGATTTCCAGTTCTCCGAGATCCCCGCTTTCTGCTAATGAACAGTACGTCCTAAAGCATTAATCAGCCTTGTTCATAGAGGTCATTTTGCAACCTGATGGAACACAGATGCCCTAAGCCTAAACCATGGTGATAAATAGAAAACAAACAAGCAAATCAAATGTCGAGCGAATAAGGAAAGCATGTACTAAATACTGTATGCCAAAAAATAGTGGGGCAGATTGGAAACTTGTGGCTGGTTTTCCAAAGCAAGTACTATGGCCAGAATGTATCAGCACATAACACACACACACACACACACACACACACACACACACACAGTGTCTGTACGCTTATGAGCACTTTTATATTTGGAGATAATTTCCTTGAGAGCAGGGATGGTTTCTTTTTCCAATCCCCAACATTTAGCTCAGTGACTGCCACATTCCCAGGGCCTAGTCACAATTTGTGGCATGAAATGTTATCTGCTGGGGACTAATTTCCAGGTCCTGTGAATGCTTTTACATCTTACATTCTTATTTTTACTCCTTAGGGCAGAGTGGGAAAAAATGGCTTTCTCCAGAGCCAGACTTCACAGAATAATATTTGTTAATATCCCTATGGGTATTAAAACTATAGGACCAACATTTTTATACCTGCAAAATACTGAGTAGGTAGTTGGAAGGATGTAGGTGAGGGTAGAACAAGAAAGAAATTCTTTTTATTTTTTATTTTTATTTTAAATTTTTATTGGAGTATAGTTGATTTACAATGTTGTGTTAGTTTTAAGTGTACAGCAAAGTGAATCAGTTATTATATATGTATATGTACCCATTCTTTTTCAGATTCTTTTCCCATATAGATTATTACAGAATATTGAGTAGAGTTCCCTGTGCTATACAGTTCTTGTTAGCTATCTATTTTATATATAGTAGTGTGTGTTTGTTAATCCCAATCTCCTAAATTATCACTTCCCCCCAAGTTTCCCCTTTGGTAACGATAAGTTTGATTTCAAGATCTGTGAGTCTGTTTCTGTTTTGTAAATAAGTTGATTTGTATCATTTTTTATTAGATTTCACATATAAGTGATATCATATGATATTTGTCTTTCTCTGTCTTACTTCACTTAGTATGATAATCTCTAGGTCCATACATGTTGCTGCAAATGGCATTATTTCATTCATTTTTATGGCTGAGCAATATTCTTATAGGATGTTGTCATAGATACTTTTGAAAATCAGTGCCAGCTCCCCTCTCTGGGCTCTTTAAAATAAAAAGACAGTAAAGGCAAACATTTCATGACATCAGAAGAGAATAAATAGACAAAGGACACCTCCACCAGCTTTTTAGTCACTCTCCATATTGAATATCGAAACAACATTCAGTATTACCCACAATGGCCTCAGCTCCCAGCTTATGACGGGTTTTGTTTTGTTTTCTCTGGATTGTCAAGGACATCAGGATTCCTCACTTTTTGAGAAGGCAGACACAGCAGGTTTTGCACAAAAATTCTCTGAGAGGAAGGTTGCTGGCATTTCCATGCTTTTTCCTCCTTGGATGGAAAGTGATTGGCAGCGTGCCAATCTACAGCCTCATTTGAGATGAACTATTAGAACCTGGCTGTTCTTTTCTAGGCAGTTTAGACAAGAAATACACAACTGTTTTTTGTTTTTTGTTTTGGCTGTGTTGGGTCTTCATAGCTGCACACAGGCTTTCTCTAGTTGCGGCGAGCAGGGGCTACTCTTCGTTGCAGTGCGTGGGCTTCTCACTGCAGTGGCTTCTCTTGTTGTGGAGCACGGGCTCTAGGCATGCGGGCTTCAGTAGTTGCAGCACACAGGCTCAGTAGTTGCGGGACATGGGCCTTAGGGCGTGCGAGCTTCAGTAGTTGTGGCGCATGGGCTTAGTTGCTCCACGGCACGTGGGATCTTCCCAAACCTGGGGTCGAACCCGTGTCTCCTATACTGACAGGCAGATTCTTAACCACTGTGCCACCAGGGAAGTCCCATACACAACTGTTTTTCAGAAAGTTTCTCCTGGAGAGTCTGCAAGCATACCACAGTCAGGCTGTCACACAGGATATGACAATGGTGTGAACAAATCACGGTGTAACTCAAGTGCAAGAGCATCATGTGCTAATCCCCTTTGTTTATCCTGAAAAAGGAAAAAAATTAATTGCATAATGAGTGTTAAGGATATTTTGGGCAAACAAGGACAAATTGGGCCATGAGTCTTTCAGAGGAGATATTTTCTGGATCCAGATGTGTTCATTATGTTTACAGGATGTCAAGTTATACATGTAGGCGAGACCTCAGACCAATGCGGGGATTTTCCTTTGTAGGGAGCTAATAGCCTTTAACTGCGATGTGTAGAATATTTACCTCCCTAAGAGGAAGCGTACCTCCTAGTTGAATCTTAACTTATTTCCCTCTCTGTTGCATCTCTCATTTACTGTAACCCTCAGGGGTGTGTGTGTTAGTCCTAAACAGACAAAGCATAGATCTGCTTTCTTGCAATCTGTACCAATGGAAACAAACTCAAATGAGACAGGCCAGTGGCTTATCAGCTGCCTCCTGTTTTTAGAGTCCTGGACATGCCTTTATGATGGACAGCCTCCTAGAGTTTGCTCTGTGATCTAGAATCAACCATTTCTGTAAAACTGACATCAAAGTTCAGATTTCTTGAAGCAACTGGAAAAAGGGAGCTCTATGGTTCTAAGTATCAGCATGATGAACAATTAAGTTTTTCTGACACCTAGAATGCCCTTAGCCAGTGTCAGTAACACAATGGATGAGTAAACTTCAAGTGTTGTGCAGAGAATTGAAAGCAGTCTCGGAGAGCCAGAGAGAAGGAACAGTTCCAGCTGTTGAGCCAAAATCATCATTGATGTCCCACCAAATTATTTGACCTTTGCTTGATTTTCTGGAGCGGATCTAGGTTACAGTTTACAAAAACAGGTAGTAAATATGGGATGAAAAAGAGAGAAACGTACACTGGCACTCTCCTTTTCAAGAAGTTCAAACCAAGGATTTAATATTGAACAGAAGAAATAAAGCTGGGTTCTTAATTAGGGTTCTAAGAAGCCACTAAAATGCATGCAAAATTTTGAAAATAGGCTTGAGTGTACATTATTCTGGGTGAAATTTACATAGCCTGAAAATGTTTAAAAATTGTTAGGCAGTTTAATAGGTTCTTGGATATATAGCAGCCCCATACATGTGATCTTGCTGTTAATATGTTTATAGATGGGAAGAAATCTACATATTCATGCGGGTTCCACTGAAAGCTCTTTGAATTCCTCCTGCTTCTCTTGCTTGCTAAAACAGAAGCCTTGGGACTATGGCAGCTCTTGCAGGTACACCAAATTTAGCTCATCTCACATGTTTTACTTTCAGCCCATTTGGAAGAGAAGTTTTAGTAGGTAGCACTGGCTTTTCAGCCATTTTCTCTGAAATACTTTTACTCCACTTAGTTAGGGAACACTCAGACTTAAAGCTTCCCCAGGAAGTAGATAAGCACTGGGCTGGCTTGCAGACAGGGCAGGTCTCTATATCTCTGGGTTGGCAGAGCCTGGCGAAAATCGTTGAACTGCAGCATTTCCATCACGGTGCCAGCTCGATGGATGGCTAGACGCCAAGATTGCTATTTGGCAACAAGCGACCAGACAAGCAGCTGGTTATTGCAGTGAATCTGAGCAGCATATAAGGGGCCCTGACTCTGGTGCCATACCCTCCAACCCAGTTAACAACTGAACCCTGGAGGCTTTTTCTGACTCCTTTCCCATCTCGTCTTGGGATGGGCTTTGCCCTGGCAAGGGGAGTCTCTAGCAGTTTGCCCCTGCCTGGTCCTGAGCTGGGGCATCTGGCTGGAGAAGATGCTTACAGACTCCCGAAGGCTGAGGGAACACTGGGCAGCCGGGGCTGGCTCTGCGGGCGGGACTGGCCAGAGCATGATTTCACTAGAGGCTGGCAAGGAGAGGGCAGAGTCAATGTGAGCTGCTGGCATTCCACTCTAGCCAGGGGCAAAGAGGTGACAGCCTGCTGGCATCTGCCTTTGGCCCTGCTGGCATCTATTTTGTGCTGATTTTTGTGAAAAGTGCTAAGACTAAGGGACCTAGTGAGCAAATTTGTCAAGAGGAAGTTTCCAGGAGGAGGAAAGGGAAGAGAAATTAGCCCAGGAGA
Organism: Eschrichtius robustus; assembly: GCF_028021215.1. Lineage (NCBI taxonomy): Eukaryota > Metazoa > Chordata > Mammalia > Artiodactyla > Eschrichtiidae > Eschrichtius > Eschrichtius robustus. Next base: position 55,524,453 of record NC_090835.1, on the reverse strand, counting down.
CACAGCCATGATCAAGGCATAGAGTGACATTAGCCATGGGTGAGCAGGATCTTACTAAATTTTCTCTGAGTTACTAAAGTGGAAGAAAAATCCCTTACTTGGGCTTTTGAACTCCCTCTTTCTGCCGGAACTTCCGGACCTTGAGACTAGTTTGATCTTAAGCTTTTAGAAGGGAGAAAGGACAGCCTTTCAGGAGGCTCCGGCTCCCGGTAGGTGTTCCTCTCCTGGGGTCTGGCACCATCTGTAAGTTTGCTGCAGCTGCTGATGAATTTAAACTGATTGAGCTGGGCTTGGCATATCTGGAAAGCACTCATCCCTCTTTTTTTTTGTTGGGGTGAGAGTGCAGAGAAAGGACTTTGGTAAGACGTTTTTCCCATTGTTCTCTAACCAACACCATTATACTGTTTGGAGCACTGTGCCTTCCATGGTGATTCCCTGGAACTCAGAGAACTATTCAGAATGGTTCAGGATGAAGCCTGACAATTGGAACATAGATATTGGGTAATTCTCAGTATATTGCAAAGGATGCCTGTGATTTCTCCTGGGGAAAGTTGAAGTATACTACAATGGTTGGAATTACTAAAAATGATGGCACAGAGGACCAAAGACTCCATTGTGTTTAATTTCCGGGATTCCCGCCCCACCACATAGGACAAGTACACACGGGATAATTTCTATGAAACTTGTCTTTTATTCGTAATATTTGGTCACTTTCTGGAGCCAGGCATATGACTAGTATGTCTATCACTTTATTTCATTTGTTTAGTTTTTTTTTTTTTGGATTTTTCACTTTTATTTATTTTTTTATACAGCAGGTTCTTATTAGTTATCCATTTTATACATATTAGTGTATATATTCAATCCCAATCTCATTTATTTACTTTTTTAATTGAAGTATAGATGATGTACAATGTTGTGTTAATTTCTGCTGTACAGCAAAGTGATTCAGTTATATACGTGTATATATATATATATACACATATATATACACACACATATATATATACATTATTTTTCATATTCTTTTTTTTTTAACATCTTTATTCGAGTATAATTGCTTTACAATGGTGTATTAGTTTTTGCTTTATAACAAAGTGAATCAGTTATACATATACATATGTCCCCATATCTCTTTCCTCTTGCGTCTCCCTCCCTCCCAACTTCCTAGTCCACCCCTGTAGGTAGTCACAAAGCACCGAGCTGATCTCCCTGTGCTATGCGGCTGCTTCCCACTAGCTATCTATTTTACATTTGGTAGTGTATATATATCCATGCCACTCTCTCACTTTGTCCCAGCTTACCATTCCCCCTACCCATATCCTCAAGTCCATTCTCTAGTAGGTTTGCGTCTTTATTCCGGTCTTGCCCCTAGGTTCTCATGACCATTTTTTTATTTTTTTCAGATTCCATATATATATATGTTAGCATACGGTATTTGTTTTTCTCTTTCTGACTTACTTCACTCTGTATGACAGACTCTAGGTCAATCCACCTCACTACAAATAACTCAATTTCATTTCTTTTTATGGCTGAGTAATATTCCATTGTATATATATGCCACATCTTCTTTATCCATTCATCTGTCGATGGACACTTAGGTTGTTTCCATGTCCTGGCTATTGCAAATAGAGCTGCAATGAATATTGGGGTGCATGTGTTTTTTTGAATTATGGTCTTCACTGGGTATATGCCGAGTAGTGGGATTGTTGGGTCATATGGTAGTTCTATTTTTAGTTTTTTAAGGAACCTCCATACTGTTCTCCATAGTGGCTGTATCAAGTTACATTCCCACCAACAGTGCAAGAGGGTTCCCTTTTCTCCACACACTCTCCAATATTTATTGTTGGAAGATTTTTTGATGATGGCCATTCTGACCAGTGTGAGATGACATCTCATTGTAGTTTTGATTTGCATTTCTCTAATGATTAATGATGTTGAGCATTCTTTCATGTGTTTGTTGGCAATCTGTATATCTTCTTTGGAGAAATGTCTATTTAGGTCTTCTGCCCATTTTTGGATTGGGTTGTTTGTTTTTTTGATATTGAGCTGCATGTGTTCCTTGTATGTTTTGGAGATTAATCCTTTGTCAGTTGCTTCATTTGCAAATATTTTCTCCCATTCTGAGGGTTGTCTTTTCATCTTGTTTATGGTTTCCTTTGCTGTGCAAAAGCTTTTAAGTTGCATTAGGTCCCATTTGTTTATTTTTGTTTTTATTTCCATTTCTCTAGGAGGTGGGTCAAAAAGGATCTTGCTGTGAATTATGTCACGGAGTGTTCTGCCTATGTTTTCCTCTAAGAGTTTAATAGTGTCTGGCCTTACATTTAGGTCTTTAATCCATTTTGAGTTTATTTTTGTGTATGGTGTTAGGGACTGTTCTAATTTCATTCTTTTACATGTAGCTGTCCAGTTTTCCCAGCACCATTTATTGAAGAGGCTGTCTTTTCTCCACTGGATATTCTTGCCTCCTTTATCAAAGATAAGGTGACCATATGTGCGTGGGTTTATCTCTGGGCTTTCTATCCTGTTCCGTTGATCTATATTTCTGTTTTTGTGCCAGTACTATACCGTCTTGATTACTGTAGCTTTGTAGTATAATCTGAAGTCCAGGGGCCTGATTCCTCCAGCTCCGTTTTTCTTTCTCAAGATTGCTTTGGCTATTCGGGGTCTTTTGTGTTTCCATACAAATTGTGAATTTTTTTGTTCTGGTTCTGTGAAAAAAGCCAGTGGTAGTTTGATCAGGATTGCACTGAATCTGTAGATTGCTTTGGGTAATAGAGTCATTTTCACAATGTTGATTCTTCCAATCCAAGAACATGGTATATCTCTCCATCTATTTGTATCATCTTTAATTTCTTTCATCAGTGCCTTATAATTTTCTGCATACAGGTCTTTTGTCTCCTTAGGTAGGTTTATTCCTAGATATTTTATTCTCTTTGTTGCAATGGTAAATGGGAGTGTTTTCTTAATTTCACTTTCAGATTTTTCATCATTAGTGTATAGGAATGCAAGAGATTTCTGTGCATTAATTTTGTATCCTGCTACTTTACCAAATTCATTGATTAGCTCTAGTAGTTTTCTGGTAGCATCTTTAGGATTCTCTCTGTATAGTATTATGTCATCTGCGAACAGTGACAGCTTCTTCTTTTCCAATTTGGATTCCTTTCATTTCTTTTTCTTCTCTGATTGCTGTGGCCAAAACTTCCAAAACTATGTTGAATAATAGTGGTGAGAGTGGGCAACCTTGTCTTGTTCCTGATCTTAGTGGAAATGGTTTCAGTTTTTCACCACTGACAATGAGGTTGGCTCTCGGTTTGTCATATATGGCCTTTATTATGTTGAGGTAAGTTCCCTCTATGCCTACTTTCTGGAGGGTTTTTATCATAAATGGGTGTTGAATTTTGTCGAAAGCTTTCTCTGCATCTATTGAGATGATCCTATGGTTTTTCTCCTTCAATTTGTTAATATGGTGCATCACGTTGATTGATTTGCATATATTGAAGAATCCTTGCATTCCTGGGATAAACCCCACTTGATCATGGTGTATGATCCTTTTAATGTGCTGTTGGATTCTGTTTGCTAGTATTTTGTTGAGGATTTTTGCATCTATGTTCGTCAGTGATATTGGCCTGTAGTTTTCTTTCTTTGTGACATCTCTGTCTGGTTTGGTATCAGAGTGATGGTGGCCTCGTAGAATGAGTTTGGGAGTGTTCCTCCCTCTGCTATATTTTGGAAGAGTTTGAGAAGGATAGGTGTTAGCTCTTCTCTAAATGTTTGACAGAATTCTCCTGTGAAGCCATCTGGTCCTGGGCTTTTGTTTGTTGGAAGCTTTTTAATCACAGTTTCAATTTCAGCACTTGTGATTGGTTTGTTCATATTTTCTATTTCTTCCTGGTTCAGTCTCAGAAGGTTGTGCGTTTCTAAGAATTTGTCCATTTCTTCCAGGTTGTCCATTTTATTGGCATATAGTTGCTTGTAGTAATCTCTCATGATCCTTTGTATTTCTGCAGTGTCAGTTGTTACTTCTCCTTTTTCATTTCTAATTCTATTGATTTGAGCCTTCTCCCTTTTTTTCTTGATCAGTCTGGCTAATGGTTTATCAATTTTGTTTATCTTCTCAAAGAACCAGCTTTTAGTTTTATTGATCTTTGCCATAGTTTCCTTCATTTCTTTTTCATTAATTTCTGATCTGATCTTTATGATTTCTTTCCTTCTGCTAACTCTGGGTTTTTTTGTTCTTCTTTCTCTAATTGCTTTATGTGTAAGGTTAGGTTGTTTATTTGAGATGTTTCTTGTTTCTTAAGGTAGGATTGTATTGCTATAAACTTCCCTCTTAGAACTGCTTTTGCTGCATCCCATAGGTTTTGGGTTGTCGTGTTTTCATTGTCATTTCTTTCTAGGTAGTTTTTGATTTCCTCTTTGATTTCTTCAGTGATCTCTTGGTTATTAAGTAGTGTATTGTTTAGCCTCCATATGTTTGTATTTTTTACAGATTTTTTCCTGTAATGGATATGTAGTCTCCTAGCATTGTGGTTGGAAAAGATACTTGGTATGATTTCAATTTTCTTAAATTTACCAGGGTTTGATTTGTGACCCATGATATGCTCTATCCTGGAGAATGTTCCATGAGCACTTGAGAAGAATATGTATTCTATTGTTTTTGGATGGAATGTCCTATAAATATCAATTAAGTCCATCTTTTTTAATGTATCATTTAAAGCTTGTGTTTCCTTATTTATTTTCACTTTGGATGATCTGTCCATTGGTGAAAGTGGGGTGTTAAAGCCCCCTTATGATTGTGTTACTGTCGATTTCCCCTTTTATGGCTCTTAGTATTTGCCTTATGTATTGAGGTGCTCCTATGTTGGGTGCATAAATATTTACAATTGTTATATCTTCCTCTTGATTTGATCCCTTGATCATTTTGTAGTGTCCTTCTTTGTCTCTTGTAAAAGTCTTTGTTTTAAAGTCTATTTTGTCTGATATGAGAATTGCTACTCCAGCTTTCTTTTGATTTCCATTTTCATGGAATATCTTTTTCCATCCCCTCACTTTCAGTCTGTATGTGTCCCTAGGTCTGAAGTGGGTCTCTTGTAGACAGCATATATACGGGTCTTGTTTTTGTATCCATTCAGCCAGTCTATGTCTTTTGGTGGGAGCATTTAATCCATGTACATTTAAGGTAATTATCAATATGTATGTTCCTATTACCATTTTCTTAATTGTTTTGGGTTTGTTATTGTAGGTCTTTTCCTTCTCTTGTGTTTGCTGCTTAGAGAAGTTTCTTTAGCATTTGTTGTAAAGCTGGTTTGGTGGTGCTGAATTCTCTTAGCTTTTGCTTGTCTGTACAGGTTTTAATTTCTCTGTCAAATCTGAATGAGTTCCTTGCTGGGTAGAGTCATCTTGGTTGTAGGTTTTTCCCCTTCACCACTTTAAATATGTCCTGCCACTCCCTTCTGGCTTGCAGAGTTTCTGCTGAAAGGTCAGCTGTTAACCTTATGGGGATTCCCTTGTATGTTATTTGTTGTTTTTCCCTTGTTGCTTTTAACATTTTTTCTTTGTATTTAATTTTTGATAGTTTGATTACTATGTGTCTTGGCATGTTTCTGCTTGGATTTATCCTTTATGGGACTCTCTGTGCTTCCTGGACTTGATTAACTATTCCCTTTCCCATATTAGGGAAGTTTTCAACTGTAATCTCTTCAAATATTTTCTCAGTCCCTTTCTTTTTCTCTTCTTCTTCTGGGACCCCTATAATTTGAATGTTGGTGCGTTTAATGTTGTCCCAGAGATCTCTGAGACTGTCTTCAATTCTTTTCATTTTTTTTTTTTTTTCTTTATTCTGCTCTGCAGTAGTTATTTCCACTATTTTATCTTGCAGGTCACTTATCCGTTCTTCTGCCTCTATTCTGCTATTGATCCCTTGTAGAGAATTTTTAATTTCATTTATTCTGTTGTTCATCACTGTTTGTTTGCTCTTTAGTTCTTCCAGGTCCTTTTTAAATGTTTCTTGTATTTTCTCCATTCTATTTCCAAGATTTTGGATCATCTTTACTATCATTATTCTGAATTTTTTTCGGATAGACTGCCTATTTCCTCTTCATTTGTTAGGTCTGGTGGGTTTTTACCTTGCTCCTTCATCTGCTGTGTGTTTCTCTGTCTTCTCATTTTGCTTAACTTACTTTGTTTGGGGTCTCCTTTTCACACGCTGCATGTTTGTAGTTACCGTTGTTTTTGGTGTCTGCCCCCAGTGGGTAAGGTTGGTTCAGTGGGTTGTGTAGGCTTCCTGGTGGAGGGGACTAGTGCCTGTGTTCTGGTGGATGAGGCTGGATCTTGTCTTTCTGGTGGGCAGGACTGTGTCCAGTGGTGTGTTTTGGGGTGTCTGTGAACTTATTATGATTTTCGGCAGCCTCTCTGCTAATGGGTGGGGTTGTGTTCCTGTCTTGCTAGTTGTTTGGCATAGGGTGTCCAGCACTGGAGCTTGCTTGTTGTTGAGTAGAGCTGGGTCTTGGCATTGAGATGGAGATCTCTGGGAGATTTTTGCCATTTGATATTATGAACTGGGAGGTCTCTTGTGGACCAATGTCCTGAACTTGGCTCTCCCAACTCAGAGGCACAGCCCTGACGCCTGGCTAGAGCACCAAGAGCCTTTCATCCACACGGCTCAGAAAAAAAGGGAGAAAAAAAGAAAGAAAGAAAGAAGAAGATAAAATAAAATAAAATAAATTCAGTAAAATAAAAAATAAAAAATAATTATTAAAAAAAGTTTTTTAAAGTAATAAAGAAAAAAGAGAGCAACCAAACCAAAAAACAATTCCACCAATGATAATAAGCACTAAAAACTATACTAAAAACAAACAAACAAACAAACAAAAACGGACACGCAGAACCCTAGGACAAATGGTAAAAGCAAAGCTATACAGACAAAATCACACAGATGCATACACATACACACTCACAAAAAGAGAAAAAGGGGGAAAAAATTATATATCGTTGCTCCCAAAGTCCACCTCCTCAATTTGGGCTGATTCGTTGTCTCTTCAGGTATTCCACAGATGCAGGGTACATGAAGTTGATTGTGGAGATTTAATCCGCTGCTTCTGAGGCTGCTGGGACAGATTTCCCTTTCTCTTCTTTGTTCGCACAGCTCCTGGGCTTCTGCTTTGGATTTGGCCCCGCCTCTGTGTATAGGTCGCCTGAGGGCTTCTGTTCTTCGCTCAGACAGGACGGGGTTAAAGGAGCAGCTGATTCGGGGGCTCTGGCTCACTCAGGCCGGGGGGAGGGAGGGGTACGGATGTGGGGTGAGCCTGTGGCGGCAGAGGCCTGTGTGATGTTGCACCAGCCTGAGGCACGCTGTGCGTTCTCCCGGGGAAGTTTTCCCTGGATCACGGGACCCTGGCAGTGGCAGGCTGCACAGGCTCCCAGGAGGGGAGGTGTGGATAGTGACCTGTGCTTGCACACCAGCTTCTTGGTGGCTGCAGCAGCAGCCTTAGCACCTCATGCCCGTCTCTGGGGTCTGTGCTGACAGCTGCAGCTCACGCCCGTCTCTGGAGCTCCTTTAAGTGGCGCTCTTAATCCTCTCTCCTTGCGCACCAGTAAACAAAGAGGCAAGAAAAGGTCTCTTGCCTCTTCGGCAGCTCCAGACTTTTTCCCGGACTCCCTCCCAGCTAGCTGTGGCTCACTAGCCCCCTTCAGGCTGTGTTCACACCGCCAACCCCAGTCCTCTCCCGGGATCTGACCTCCGAAGCCCGAGCCTCAGCTCCCAGCCCCCACCCGTCCTGGCGGGTGAGCAGACAAGCCTCTCGGGCTCATGAGTGCTGGTTAGCACCGAGCCTCTGTTCAGGAACCTCTCCCCTTTGCCCTCCGCACCCCTGTTGCTGTGCTCTCCTCCATGGCTCCGAAGCTTCCCGCCTCCGCCACCCACAGTCTCCGCCCGCGAAGGGGCTTCCTAGTGTGTGGAAACCTTTCCTCCTTCACAGCTCCCTCCCACTGGTGCAGGTCCCATCCCTATTCTTTTGTCTCTGTTGTTTCTTTTTTCTTTTTCCTTACCCAGGTACGTGGGGAGTTTCTTGCCTTTTGGGAGGTCTGAGGTCTTCTGCCAGCATTCAGTAGGTGTTCTGTAGGAGTTGTTCCTCATGTAGATGTATTTCTGATGTATTTGTAGGGAAGAAGGTGATCTCTGCTTCTTAGTCTTCCGCCATCTTAAAGCTCCTCCACCTCATATTCTTTTCTCTTATGGTTTATCACAGGATTTGAATATAGTTCCCTGTGCTATACAGTAGGAACTTGTTGTTTATCCATCCTATATATAATAGTTTGTATCTGCTAATCCCAGTCTCCCAATCCATCCGTCCATCACCCCCGCCCCCTTGGCAACCACAAGTCTGTTCTCTATGTCTGTGAGTCAATTTCTGTTTCATAGATAAGTTCATTTGTGTCATTTTTTAGATTCCGTATATAAGTGGTATCATATGGTATTTGTCCTTCTCTGTCTGACTTATTTCACTTGATATGATAATCTATAGTTGCATCCTTGTTTCTGCAAATGGTATTATTTCATTCTTTTTTATGGCTGAGTAATATTCCATATGTACCTCATCTTCTTTATCCATTCCTCTGTTAATGGGCATTTAGGTTGTTTCCATGTCTTGGCTACTGTGAATAGTGCTGTTGTGAATGCAGGGGTGCATGTATCTTTTTGAATTAGAGTTTTGTCTGGATATATGCCCAGGAATGGGATTGCTGGATCATATGGTAACTCTATTTCACCTTATTTATATGTTGATTGTCACGTTTATTGCCCTGTGTTGTAATTCATTGCTTCCTATCATCTCTCCCACTAGATGGTGAGCATGCTGAAGGGTGAACTGTCCCTTATCCATATTTGTATGCATTTTAATTTCAGCGACACTAAATTATATGGAGAAGTGAAATGACTGCCGTTTACAGCAAGACTTTCTTTATTCTCCAGATACAGAAGTACAGTTGATTCTTGTTATTTGCAGTAGTTGTTCTATAAAGTTACTGTAAACACTGAATTAACAAATAATGAACCATTGCTCCTAATAGAGAGTTAGGTTTCTGCAAAACTCTGACTACAACATTTTTATCAACCAGTCAATACATAACCTTGTTTTGTGTGTTTCAAGACACCTGTTTAATATATATTGTTAATTCATTAGCATTAAACTGGTGGCTAAAGCACTATAACTCAGGCCTGAACAAATCCACCTAACACATATTTTCTCCCTGAGTCACTGTCAAAATCCAGAAGTAGCAAAATTAAAACTACCCAATCAGTGAAACAGTATTTAGGAAGAGTTGATTGTGCAAGTAAGATCAGTTTATGAATTGGGAACTTTCAAATTCAAAACTGGTAGGAAGCTCTGAGCCCTGACATGACAAGATGGCTTATAAAGTCACAATGAGGATGTTGTGTAACCTTTACAATGATGGGTTATTATGAAGGAGCGTTTCCAGAGGCAGGGGTTAGTTAACAGTGATGATCTTATACCACTTCTAGGAAGATGACTTAAGTGTCTTATGATTATCAGAGACATTTCCAAGAAATCACCTTAGTGATGTTTCACTCATATTCATGAAATAAGCTAGATTTAGCTTGTGTCCATGGCTTAAATGGTTTTGTCTGCTTGGAAGATTTTCAATCCCTGTCTCCACTTTATTTTAACAGCACGTGGTAGCCTTCTTGCACTCAGGAACACTAGAGACCACTTCAGCACTAGGCTTGGGGGCCATTTTAAATAGAAGGAAAAAGAGACACAAACGTGTGAAAAATGTGCGCTAAACAGACAGCCAAAAGGACACCTGTTTCCAGGATAAGCTTAAGCAAGAAGGCAGAGTGTGGCCCTGTTCAGCTTCAGCTGAGAACATGTGGGTCAGGAAACTCCATTTTCTCACCTCATTGCACATTTCCACAAACAACCAGGAAACCACTGTATAGGAGTTACCAATACATCTTAGTGAGTAAGTAAATTCACAAATACTGAATCTGTGAAGAGTGAGGATGGACTGTATTATATATCACTACTGTTTAATCTGATAGTCACCATTTTGTTTAATCCAAATTGGGTGTGTGGTGGGGTGTAGAATTAGAAAACTGTGGGTGTTTTATAAGTACTGATTAGGAAACTTTCATTCCAAGTAGGTTTTATTTTTTATTTATTTATCTTTTATTGAAGTTTAGTTGATTAACAGTGTTGTGTTAATTTCTCCGGTACAGCAGAGTGATTCAGTTATACATATATATATACATTCATTTTCATATTCTTTTCCATTATGGCTTATGCCAGGATATTGAATATAGTTCCCTATGCTATACAGTAGGACCTTGTAGTTTATCTGGTCTCTATTCAGGGGTCCCCAAGCCCCAGGCTGTGGACCAGTACCAGTCCCCGGCCTGTTAGTCTGTGAAAGTACCCTTTCCTTCTTCTGAGTGTTCAGTATGATAGCAGTTCTCCTCCACGAAACTTTATTTTTTTTAAAAAATGTTTATTGAAGTATAGTTGATTTACAATGTTGTTAATTTCTGCTATACAACAAAGTGATTCAGTTATACATACATATATACATATAATGGTTTGCATCTGCTAATCCCAAACTCCCAATCCTTCCCTCCCACACACCCTCTCCCTGTTGGCAACCACAAGTCTATTCTCTATGGCTGTAAGCCTGTTTCTGTGAAGTAGATTTTAAATTTTTAAAAAATTTTATAATTAATATTTATTAATTTATTTCTTTTTGGCCGTGCCATGTGGCTTGCGGGATCTTAGTTCCCTGAACCCGTGTCCTCTGCAGTGGAAGTGTGGAGTCCTAACCACTGGTCTGCCAGGGAATTCCCAGATTTTATTTTTAAATAAGGCACTCGTTTTTATCGGAGTGTTTAATTCCAAAAGAAAACTGAGAACATGTAAAAACATGTGTTTTCCAGAAGACACTCCATACCCCCTATAATTTGCTCTAATCTAGAAGTGAATGCAATATTAACTGAAAATAAAGTATCGAATGCATAAGGACCCATCCAGAGCACAAATATCTGCACAATGGATTTTCAGTAGCAGCAATGAGTTTAACTCAGAATAGAATATAGATATGCATGTATTACTGATGATAATTCACTCTGGGGAACTTCCGTCTGCAATGTATCTGATCCACTATGTACCACTGGCTACAGTACATGCATCTTTTTATTCATCTTGTGTGGGATTATGAACAGCACTGGAAGGATGTGTTCATTAAGACTCATAGGAAAGTAATGACCATTTTCACAGTAATAGATCTTTTTCTAATAGAAAAAAATGGATATTATACTTCCAAGGCATTATTCAAATATGTTTGCATGTGTAAATATTTGAAGAAACTCAAAAAATTTAAACTTTGACATCTTTAAATAAATACGTTCACTTAAAGAACCAAGTGTTTGTGTATGGAAGGTGGTATAAGAAATACATGAAAAGACATCTGCCTGCTCTATGAGCACAGGAATTAAACAAGTATATATGGGTACAATGTGTGAAGGGCATCAAAAGACTCCTTGTTATAAAATAAATAAGTCCTGAAGGGACCAATCGTAAGCACTGAAATTGAAACTGTGATTAAAAATCTTCCAGCAAACAAAAGCCCAGGACCAGATGGCTTCACAGGCGAATTCTGTCAAACATTGAGAGAAGAGCTAACACCTATCCTTCTCAAACTCTTCCAAAATATAGCAGAGGGAGGAACACTCCCAAACTCATTCTACGAGGCCACCATCACTCTGATACCAAACCAGACAGAGATGTCACAAAGAAAGAAAACTACAGGCCAATATCACTGACGAACATAGATGCAAAAATCCTCAACAAAATACTAGCAAACAGAATCCAACAGCACATTAAAAGGATCATACACCATGATCAAGTGGGGTTTATCCCAGGAATGCAAGGATTCTTCAATATATGCAAATCAATCAACGTGATGCACCATATTAACAAATTGAAGGAGAAAAACCATAGGATCATCTCAATAGATGCAGAGAAAGCTTTCGACAAAATTCAACACCCATTTATGATAAAAACCCTCCAGAAAGTAGGCATAGAGGGAACTTACCTCAACATAATAAAGGCCATATATGACAAACCGAGAGCCAACCTCATTGTCAGTGGTGAAAAACTGAAACCATTTCCACTAAGATCAGGAACAAGACAAGGTTGCCCACTCTCACCACTATTATTCAACATAGTTTTGGAAGTTTTGGCCACAGCAATCAGAGAAGAAAAAGAAATGAAAGGAATCCAAATTGGAAAAGAAGAAGCTGTCACTGTTCGCAGATGACATAATACTATACAGAGAGAATCCTAAAGACGCTACCAGAAAACTACTAGAGCTAATCAATGAACTTGGTAAAGTAGCAGGATACAAAATTAATGCACAGAAATCTCTTGCATTCCTATACACTAATGATGAAAAATCTGAAAGTGAAATTAAGAAAACACTCCCATTTACCATTGCAACAAAGAGAATAAAATATCTAGGAATAAACCTACCTAAGGAGACAAAAGACCTGTATGCAGAAAATTATAAGGCACTGATGAAAGAAATTAAAGATGATACAAATAGATGGAGAGATATACCATGTTCTTGGATTGGAAGAATCAACATTGTGAAAATGAGTCTACTACCCAAAGCAATCTACAGATTCAATGCAATCCTGATCAAACTACCACTGGCTTTTTTCACAGAACTAGAACAAAAAAATTCACAATTTGTATGGAAACACAAAAGACCCCGAATAGCCAAAACAATCTTGAGAAAGAAAAATGGAGCTGGAGGAATCAGGCCCCCATTTCTTCAAAGAAGATATACAGATTGCCAACAAACACATGAAAGAATGCTCAACATCATTAATCATTAGAGAAATGCAAATCAAAACTACAATGAGATGTCATCTCACACTGGTCAGAATGGCCATCATCAAAAAATCTTCCAACAATAAATATTGGAGAGTGTGTGGAGAAAAGGGAACCCTCTTGCACTGTTGGTGGGAATGTAACTTGATACAGCCACTATGGAGAACAGTATGGAGGTTCCTTAAAAAACTAAAAATAGAACTACCATATGACCCAACAATCCCACTACTGGGCATATACCCAGTGAAGACCATAATTCAAAAAAACACATGCACCCCAATATTCATTGCAGCTCTATTTGCAATAGCCAGGACATGGAAGCAACCTAACTGTCCATCGACAGATGAATGGATAAAGAAGATGTTGCACATATATACAATGGAATATTACTCAGCCATAAAAAGAAATGAAACTGAGTTATTTGTAGTGAGGTGGATTGACCTAGAGTCTGTCATACAGAGTGAAGTTAGTCAGAAAGAGGAAAACAAATACCGTATGCTAACATATATATATGGAATCTGAAAAAAACAAAAAAAAAAGAAAATGGTCAGAAGAACCTAGGGGCAAGATGGGAATAAAGATGCAGACATAGAGAATGGAACTGAGGACACGGGGAGGGGGAAGGGTAAGCTGGGACAAAGTGAAAGAGTGGCATGGACATATATGTAGTACCAAAATAGATAGCTAGTGGGAAGCAGCCGCATAGCACAGGGAGATCAGCTCGGTGCTTTGTGACCACCTAGAGGGGTGAGATAGGGAGGGTGGGAGGGAGGGAGATGCAAGAGGGAAGAAATATGGGGACATATGTATATGTATAACTGATTCACTTTGTTATAAAGCAGAAACTGACACACCATTGTAAAGCAATTATACTCTGATAAAGATGTTAAATAAATAAATAAACAAACAAATAAATAAATAAATAAAAATAAAAATAAAATGTGTACACCCACCAAAACAAAAAGTCCTGAAGGTGCACAGCATTTAACTTTAGCATTTAATAACACAGCATTTAATAACACTGTATTGTATGTTTGAAAGTTGTTCAGAGAGTAAATCTTTAAAGTTTTCATCACACACACACACCAAAGACAAGTATAGAAATAACTTTCATATGAGGGTAATGAGCTTTAGGGTGTGATAAAGACGCCACCACACGACAGGACCTAGAAAGTCTCTTTTGAGATGGACCTTGCATGGACAGTGCTGTGAATGGGACGGCACAGAGCACACATGGAGTCACCCCTCCGTCCAGGCTGACCCATGCGTGGGGAGCACAGGGCATGAGTTCCCACAGAGGTAAATTTAAGTCACTCAACCCCAGAATCTGGGAGCCATCCTTGGTTCTGTCTTTCTCTACCTCCACATGCAGTCAGTTGCCAGGTCCTGCCACGTCTGCCTCCTGGATTTCTCCTGAGTTTGTTCATCCTTTGCGCCTGCATCCTTCCTAACACTGCTCTCATCCAGGTCCTGCTGTCTCTTATGGAAAGGCTTTCCTGAAGGGCCCTAACAAAGGCCCTTTGGCCTGTCCTCTGCATTGCAACTAGAATCAGCTTCACATTAGGTGACCCAGATAAGGTCCCGTCTCAGCCCAGAGCCCTCAAGCATTCCCACCGCCCTTGCCTGCCATCAAGTCTTCTCAAGGTCAAGGAGCCCCCATTTCCTGCCTCAGCCTCACTTCTGACCACTTGGCACCTTCACTCTCTATGTCAACATTAATGAACTCGCCTCAAGTCGCTAAGACTGCCCTCCAGGCTTTTATACCTGCTATTACCTCTGCCTGGAGAACTCTCCCTTTCTCCTGCCTGGGTAACTCCTAGGCACCTGTTCAGGCGTCAGTCTATGCCAGTTCTTCTAGGAAGCCCTTCCCAACTCCTCTCAGATTAGACCAGATGGCCTTCTGAATTTCTCACAGAGCACGCTGTGCTTACATAGAATGAATACACAGTGTATTATAATTACATTTAAAAATCTTTGGCCTACCCTCCAACTAGATTATAAGCTCCTCATAGATAAGGACTACATCTTACTTACCATTCTATATGTTCCAGTGTAAATTGAATGAGTACAGTAATAGGTACACAGGCTAGGGAAGATTTTTGGAGGAAGGACAGATACACAGCCAGAGATAAACATATTTATCTGTGTAATGTATACTTATACACTCATGGTTCATGGTTACTCATGGTTAAGTCTTTCAATTATATAGAAAAAATTATATAGAAGTAATGAAAAACCGATTTAAAATCTTGACAGGACAAAGGCAGAAGAGCTTTCGTTTAAATGGTTTTTCCAAATATATACATTGAGTACTGACTGTCTTTTTTGAGTCCTTGGGTGGAAAGGGATTAGGTAGGGTGAATATTAGCACCATACTCTAAGCTAAGCATAACATATTTTATAACATCTCAAATAGTTAGGGCTATGTCTTCTTTTATTCAACTTCCTTAAAATGTTTCTCTGTAATTAATTAATTTCCCTATTACATCATGATGTGAGGGATCCTGGTGAAGTGAACAGAGCGACACCATCAGGAGATTGTGTTCCTGAGCCTGTTGCCTTGGATAAGTTATTTTGACTCTCTGGGGGAAAAGAGCTGCTGGCATGAGTTGATCAGAGCTTGCAAGTCATTTATTCCCACAGACAAGTGAGTTATTAACACTCTTTTATGTGCAGGGCACTTTCCAAGGTCCAGTGATAAACACACATCATCTTTTCTTGAGGAAGTAAAATTGACAGGGTTAGTTTGCTTGGCTGAAAACTTCACTACTGTCCCTCCCCACCTTGGTTTTCCAGACCCAAAGCACACGGTATCATAAGATACTATTATCAGGAGGAGTACTTCTCATCAGCAGTGCCATCAGGCAGAGCATGTCTAGAATTTGAAGACTTGATTTGTACTGTCTTTTTGCCCTACTGCCAGCTGAACAATCACATAAGCATATAACATTCGTCTACAATAATGATGGCATTATTTGTCATCTACCTGCTTAATATGTCATAAAGACAAATTATATTCTTCTTTTAAACCACCCTCTTGCTTCTTAGGAATCGGTGCTTATTATCATGAAAGATATTCATTCCTTCAGTCTTTAACTCATTTAGCAAACTCTGACTAATCGCCAGCTGTGTTTAAGCTGCTGTGATAGGTGCTGAGAATAAAAAGCCTTTAGAGCAAAGACTCAGTCCATGAGGACCTTACAGGTGAGTGGGGGGACCAGGAGAGGAAATGATTACAGCAGTGTGCTAACTACTAAGTGCATGACTTCTAACTTAAAACATTTCGGCTTTCGGTGCATTTCTGTTATGCAGGCCCTTTGAGAAAGTGCAAATAGAAAAATTAGACCATAAATGTGCTAGTGTGAAGCAAGGATCCAGAATTAAGAGAACCATAGAATCATAGGGTTAGAGTGGGCACTAAAACACAAGTTCAAATTATGTTCTAAGGCTTGAGTTCCATCTAAAACCCAGGTGCCAAGAGGTTCACTAGCTTACCTTGAATATTTATAATGAGATGGACTCCCCACCTTTTGATGCATTTCATGTCACTGTTGATCGGCGCTCATTGTTTATGAGGTATTTTTTTGTAACAACTCAAAATACATCTTGCCATACAGAGCAAAGCTAATTCTTCTTCAGGGTAACAGCCTTGAAAATATAACAAGGTAACTGTCAATGCCCTTGGGTCTTTTCTCCAGGCTAAATAAAATCAATACACTATTGGTAGAAGTCTGTTAACCATCCCAAAGTCTTTTCTGAGTATAAAAGGTAGAATAGTATTTTTCAGTGTGCCAGTTACAATTCGTGGCTGTTGAGATCAGTCTGGCGGGTAAGAATTAGAGTAGAATAGAATAAAATACAAAATGTCAGAGTGTTTTACACATAGTAAGCCTAACTATTGTTTCGTGAAAGGTTTATTTCAGGTGTGTGTGC
Organism: Eschrichtius robustus; assembly: GCF_028021215.1. Taxonomy (NCBI): domain Eukaryota; kingdom Metazoa; phylum Chordata; class Mammalia; order Artiodactyla; family Eschrichtiidae; genus Eschrichtius; species Eschrichtius robustus. Next base: position 55,507,618 of record NC_090835.1, on the reverse strand, counting down.
ATGTCTGTGTTTCTGTATGCCAGTGTTTGTATATATATTGAATCCCAGATTAAAATTATTTCTTTTTTAATTGAAGTACAGTTGATACAATGTTGTATTAATTTCTGCTGTACAGCAAAGGGATTCAGTTATATATGTACATTCTTTTTCATATTCTTTTCCATTATGGTTTATTACAGGATATTGAATATAGTTTCCTGTGCTGTACAGTAGGACCTTGTTATTTATTCATCCTGTATATACTAGTTTGCATCTGCTAATCCCAAACTCCCAATCCTTCCCTCCCCCTCCCCTCTCCCCCTTGTCAACCACCAGTCTGTTTTCTATGTCTGTGAGTCTGTTTCCGTTTTGTAGATAAGCTCATTTGTGTCATAGTTTAGATTCCACATATAAGTGATATCATATGGTAGTAAAATTATTTCTTAATGTGAATCACAATAAGTAAATTGAATTAAATTAAAATAAAACCATTGATGCATCACCTCAGGAGACTTCACATACTTTATTTATTTATTTTTTTAACATCTTTATTGGAGTATAATTGCTTTACAATGTTGCATTAGTTTCTGCTGTATAACAAAGTGAATCAGCTATACATATACATATATCCCCATATCCCCTCCCTCTTGTGTCTCCCTCCCACCCTCCCTATCCCACCCCTCTAGGTGGTCACAAAGCACCGAGCTGATCTCCCTGTGCCATGCAGCTGCTTCCCACTAGCTTCACATACTTTAAATAAGGATTTCTGGAAGTCAATGTGCATAAGACTCACCTGGAAAGTTCGTTAAAAACAGATTATGTTCCATTCCCCTCCTCCCTCTTCTCCAGATTCTGAGTTGAAGTGTCTTGGGGTGGGATGAGTTGCATTGCAATTTTAATATGAATTCCATTTTTATAAGCTCCTGGGTTCTGCCACTGCTGATCTATGGAGACCACCCTCAGTCCCACTGCCCTTAGTGGCACTTAACTAACTTACAGGAGAACTAAGTGAGGGTCCGAGTGTGTCAATCTATAGAGTCAATGTGCAGTAGCACTTAATTTCTTTTATATTTTAAAATCAAACTAAATAGAAATTATTAATAGTTTCTTCTCACAGCCCACTTTGGAGACAGTTGGAGAATTGGGAATAGTGCTTGCAGTTGGAGAATTGGGAATAGTGCTTAATTTCTTTTATATTTTAAAATCAAACTAAATAGAAATTATTAATAATTATTAATTATTAATAGTTTCTTCTCACAGCCCACTTTGGAGACAGTTGGAGAATTGGGAATAGTGCTTGCAGGGGAGACCAGTGTTAGAGACATAAACTCAAGAAGGACTTAGAGAGAAGCGTGTCTGATTCCGAGCAGTCAACTCATTTATACTGGCTGAGCTCAGCAAGGGTCAGACCCATCTTAGTTCCCTTAACACATCTTCCCTGAACTGTCCTTACATCGTCTGGGGAGAAAGATGGGTTCAGTGGGCTCAGCCTTCTTTTATGATCTCAACATTGGTTCTACTTTTCCAGTCCAAAAGTGATTTTCCTTAATAGAAATCCCCAGTGCAAAGTAGCCAGAAATTGTGCTTCTTATTTGTCATTTCCAACTGGACACGAAGTTTCAAGTGGATGTCCTGTCTTGATTTTCTCCTTTTGTTGCTGTTTCACCTGAACATGCAGTTTTCTTTTCTTCCTTTCTTGCATTTCTTGTTGTATCTTAGAATTATCTGAAGACTCCCTTTGAGAACATTCATCATATAGTTTTTCAGTCTTGAGGGATTTCCCCACCCTCTAAAGCTGTCTCTGTCTTCAGAGACTCATGCTTCAGCATCATGACCATGCCTTTCTTTTTACTGTCTTCTTGTCTCCCTTCCTGAAACCCAGAGCCTCACTTGGCTTTACCTGTTCCTGTGGCCCCTCTCTCCAAGCCTCTCCTATCATGCAGACAATAACGGCAACAACAACAACAAAATGGCACCCCTAGTTTCACACAATTCCAAAAAAGTGTCGAAAAAGTCTAACAATTGCAAAAAGAAGCTTTGATGCACACAGATTGGAAGAGTGTACATCTTGGTAATATTGCAACATTGTGTGTGAGGACCTCTTGAAATGTGCAGGTAGGAGTGGGAAGTGATCTTCTCTTTGTGAGATACTCATTTGTCTTTAATATTTTGCATTGACAACAAGAAGTCTAAATATAAAAAGGGAGTCTAACATTTTGAGTTTAAATCTGCCCCTTTTAAGCCTTGTTAATTTTGGACAAGTTACTTCATTTTCTGAGTCTCTATTTCTTTCTCTTTAGTGTGGGTGATAATACATCATGAAGTAGAGCGATTTAAATGCATGATCAAAAATAAAGAATTACGCTCATGGAAGATTCTGTCCTAATTACCACTGTTAATCTGATTCCTGAGTTACAGCTTCATTTGTTAAGTCCCATTTCTCTACAGACCCTTTCTCAAGGGTGCTGACATCAATGTCAGGTTGGGCCTCCTTTTAGGAGAGGCTGTCTTGAGGCTATGACATTTCTTCATTTCCTATTGTTTGTCAATTCAAATATTTTTTTTTCATTAAAATATAGTTGATTTACAATGCTGTGTTAGTTTCAGGTATATAGCAAAGTGATTCAGTTTTATATATATTCAGATTCTTTTTCACTACAGGTTGTTACAAAATATCGAGTACAGTTCTCTGTGCTCTACAGTAGATCCATTGTGTTTACCTATTTTATGTATAGTAGTTTGTATCTGTTAATCCCAAACTCCTAATTTATCCCACCTCCTTTCGCCTTTGGTAACCACAAGTTTGTTTTCTACGTCTGTGAGTCTGTTCCTGTTTTGTACAGTTGTATTATTTTTTAGATTCCACATATAAGTGATATCATATGACATGTCTTTCTCTGTCTGACTTACTTCACTTAGTATGATCATCTCTAGTGGTATCCATGTTTGTGCAAATGGCATTATTTCATTCATTTATGGCTGAGTAATATTCCATTGTCTATATGCACCACATCGTCTTTATCCATTCATCTGTTGATGGACATTTTGGTTACTTCCATGTTTTGCTTATTGTTAACAGTGCTGCAGTGAACATTGGGGTGCATGTATCTTTTTGAATTATAGTTTTTGTCTTTTCCAGATATTTAATGATACATCACTGGTTACTTCCTTGCATGTATACTATTATATATCACCTCCTAATTGGATGGCATTACATATTCTCATTTACTTCTATTGTCCATTTATTCAGCTTTCTGGGCAGTCGGGGCTACATTGTTGGCAGTTACCTGTCTTCAGCCTCAGAGCTGCACCTCAGTTTCCTTGGTTCTTTTTTGTTTGTTTGTTTTTTTAAAGATTTAATTTTATTAATTTTTGGCTGTGTTGGGTCTTCGTTGCTGCACGCGGGCTTTCTCTCGTTGTGCCGAGTGGGGGCTACTGTTCGATGTGGTGTGCGGGCTTCTCTTGTTGCGGACCACGGGCTCTAGGTGTGCTTGCTTTGGTAGTTGTGGCACACGGGCTCAGTAGTTGTGGCTCACAGGCTCTAGAGCGCAGGCTCAGTAGTTGTGGCTCACGGGCTTAGTTGCTCCACGGCATGTGGGATCTTCCCGGACCAGGGCTCGAACCCGTGTCCCCTACATTGGCAGGCAGATTCTTAACCACTGCGCCACCAGGGAAGTCCCTCCTTGATTCTTAAATGTCAGTTCTGGGACAAAGTCACTGGCTCTGCTTTCCCAAATATACTCAGCCCTTACAGTGAATGTAGCACTTACTTTACCCCAGCTTCTCCTATTTTAGCAGTTTCAATGAAGCTGTTTTTTGATGCTGTGCCAAACGTGTATTCATAGATTGTAGCCATGGCTAGGCTGTTGGGAATGATAAATCCGTAAGCTAAGGGATTGTGCCCATCAGGGCTCTTACTTATGGCTTTTTCTTAGAAACACAAAATGGCTTAAGAAAACTAAGAGTGGAATTGCAAAATTCAACCTATTTTTTGTTTTTTCAGATAGCTACAGTGTTTTGGATACAGAGCTCAGTCACTGATTCAACAAAATCTTAGTAAGTGCTCATTATGTGACTGGTGCTGTGCTAGGTATTGGGATATCAAAGGGCAGCAGAATAGATATGATGATGTCCTTATGAATCTGTAAGTGTAATGAAGGGAGTGAACATGAAACCACCAAAAGCTGTAGAAGAAAAGTACAGGGTATTGTGAGAGTCGATGTTAAAGGGACTTGATTTAAGCTGCAGAGGAGAGGAACCTCAAGGAAAGGCTTTCAGAACAAGGTGACATTTGGGTGATTTGTGTTTCCAGAGCTCCTATGTGGTAAATCACAGCGTGTTAACGTTTTCACCTGCTTTTAGGTAAACGTTTGGGCATCTTTGGTATCTTGATCAAGAACCAAGGAACACATGTACTTAATCCGTATCACTTAAGATTAGCAAAGTCAAATGGTGAATGTGCTACTTTTCCATAGCCCTGCCTGCCTGGGAAATGCCTTTCCAACATGGAGCTTAAATGTGTAGGAATGTAGCTTTGATGTGGTCGGGGTTAACATGTTGGTATTCTAGAATCGTTCTTCATAGACCAGTTTCTTCCCAGGCCTGGAATCTCACCGTTGCTCCCTTGGAAATAGTGCTGAGTCCTATGAGCACAATTCTCTCAGGGACCTTTGGTCACAGAAAGATTACAGGACCACTTGTCAAAATATCCAAATTCCAGGATTCTGCGTTTGTAGTTAGTTAAAGAACAGCCTGAAAGAAGAAGTGCTCTTGGTTCACAGAGGGGCCTCTGGGCACTAGTCTTGGCCATTGCAGCCAGAACACCGAGCCTTATTCCAGGGCAAAGTATGTGGAGTGGACACCTCATTACCTAGGAATCCTCTGTGGTAACGACTCTGTACATCTGCCTCCTTTGCTCCCTAACCCAGCTCCTAAGTGTTCTTTTATTCACATATTACATTAAACTATCTTATGGAACTTAGATGAGTAAAATAAGAAGACAGCGCATATCCTGTTGGCTTATGTATTCTTAGGAGACTAGATGCAGCCACACCTACATTCCACCCATCAAAGTACAAAGTGCAGCCAGCCAGGTCCCCTCACTGACTGTGACGCATTTCCGACATAATGCATAATTGTCTTCGAGACCTTCCTCATCTGTCGTGATCCTGTTTTTCCTTCGAATCCTGCAGTCCTGAAACATTTAATGTGAAAATGGACCACAGCTCAGTGGAAAGTCAGCCTGGCCACTACCTGGGCTCTAAGGGTTTCTCAGATATAAAGAACTCTAAGATGAAGGAAGCCAAGTACATCTGTGGTTGCAGCCAGTGAGGATGGGGGACAGGAGGGGAGGCCCCGTCTATCAGGGTGAGTGGCCACGTGCAGGGCGTTTGTCTGGTTCAAGATTGTCACAAGGGCCATTTGCTCAAGACAGCTGAGTTGAGACTGAGGGTCGCTCTCCTCCTCTGCTTTGCCATACCCCCAATGCCTCCTTTAAATGATCAAATTTGGTCTTTATCAGCCTGCCTAGGCTTTCAAATGAGTTGTTCAAGCCATGGTTAACTCTCCGCTGAACTAGAAGCAAGTTAAAGCCAGGACCTTGAACCTTTAAAAAAATTTTTTTCCCCGAATGTCTTCTATGGCACTTGTTGTACTTAACAGGCACCAAGTAAATGTCTGGCTGATGGATTGAGCTCTCTGTGACTGCCGGAGTCCACAAGGCTTTCAGTGAATATCACGGGTTGAATGTTGTTTGTCAGAAAAACAAATGAACAAGCAAAAACAAACACAGCTCTGAGGTTCAGCTCAAGTTTACTTCCTCTGGGAAGGAAGCCTGTGGGGCTCATCTCCCACTGCTCACCCCACCCATCCCTGGCTCACAGCAGAGGTGTGTCCTCTCTCATCCATATTCCTCGTGATGTCTTAGTGTGGATGCTTGAATCACAGCCACTTGGTACCACTGACACTGTATTGGATGGATTTATTTTCATGTCTCTGATGCCGCATTAGTCAGTGAGCACTTTGGAGACAGAGCTTACACTTGATCCATCTCTCTAGTCCCAGGACAGTGATTGGAACACAGAAGCAGCCAGATATATAGTTATAAAATCCATCCCTGAATAGTAAATAGTAAACATGACAGTGATAAACACCTTCATTTACCTGTCTAGCTCAATCTCATTTCTCTAAAAGGGTGTGCCAGGTCCACAAAACAAGGCAGATAACAATGAAGGGTTTTCAAGACAGGAAATGGAAAATGAAAGTCTGGCTTCTTCTTTTCCTGCTTTCTGAAAAGCCACAGCACAAGTCACACGAATAAAAGACATAAATGTCAGCGAATGGATTTATTGGTGGTAAGCATTCCAGCTTCTCAGTGCAATGCGCCAGCATTAGTAGTTGGGCAATATATTTCAATGACTGCTTCTAGCATACAAGTGTATATTTAGAGATGGGAACACAATAGCACTTAAATCATTAATAATAAATAATTAATATATTACTCCAGAGAGATTGCTTCTATTATTTCTGCCGTATTGGTGGACTCCATTTATCTTTTCAAAAGGCTTTATGGGACTTAAGAATCCACCTGCCTATGCAGGGGACACGGGTTTGAGCTCTGGTCTGGGAAGATCCCACATGCCGCAGAGCAACTAAGCCAGTGCACCACAACTGCTGAGCCTGCGTTCAACTCCTGAGCCTGCGTGCCACAACTACTGAGCTCATGCTCCTAGAGCCCATGCTCCGCAACAAGAGAAGCCACTGCAATGAGAAGCACGCGCACCACAATGAAGAGCAGCCCCCGCTCACCGCAATGAGAGAAAGCCTGCGCCCAGCAGTGAAGACCCAATGCAGCCAAGAAACAAACAAACAAACAAATAAATTTATAAAAAAAACAAAAACAAAATGCTTTATGATTTGGGACCAGGATAGAGGGAAATGTGCATTTACTTTGAAACATTTTTTTTTCCTGCATATCTAGTGAGACCCCGAGCCTGGAGGCCTTTCAGAAACACACACCTTGTATTTATAGGTTCAGGTATCTATATGGTGAAAATTTTCTTTAATTGGAATACTTTATGTAAAGTCCTCAGAAAGGTGTGTTCAAAGACAGAAAGCCTTGCTATTCAGAGGATTGACTTTTCCAAAGAGACTCATTCATATTATTGACTTTTTAAAGTGAAGATTCCCTAAGTGTTTGTTCAGCCCTGCAGATTCTGAAATCACAGGAAGAGTGCTGTACATATATGCTTTGTGATTTTACTTCTTGAATTCCGTCCTAATTCAGGTCTGGGCATATTTTGGTGGAGTTGACTAGGAGAGAAAGATTTGGTCACTCTGGTTTGCCCTGGGCCATCTGAACAGCTGTGTCAGCAGCAGGTCCTGGAAACACTGGGCTCACTGACTTTTGGATGTCATTCAAGAAGCAGTGTGACTCCATGACAAGATCTCACTCACTGCCTGTAACTGTTCCTCTGTGGGCACTCTGGAAGTCAGAATTCAATAGGAAGGCCACTTGAGAAATGCTTTTAGTGAACTATACAAGTCAGTCGTCTGAAGAGGAGGCCAGTTCTGATACAGCAATGACACACGTTTCCTCACACCGATGCCAATTACAGGCCATAGGTATATGACAAGAAGGGGACACAGCTGTTGCAACCACAGCTGAATTATAGCGACTGACAGAAAACACACCTGGAAGTGGGTGTTTTCTCTGTGAAAAGCAGAGTGCAGCCTCCCATGCTCCATGGCACCCTTTTCAAGTGTCCTTTCCATGAACTCTCCAGATGCTTTTATTTTCAATCATTGTTTTGAATTCACCAACCTAGTGATTGTTTGATTATCTTTTTTTCTTTTTTTTGGCTTCCTTTTGGAAGATGAAATATTTAAGACTTTTTTTTTTTTAGATCATGCATTTGCACAACTTTTGAATTCTTTGGAAATAAAATTACTCTTAATGAAACATCTGAAAACATGAACAGTGAACAAGCAGAGTTCTCCAGAATAATGGTGCTATTGTTAGGTGATTGAATACTTGGGAGATTAATATCATGGTGTACTGGCATGTTGGTTAATTCTAGCCATAATTTAACAGTAAAACCTACTTAGGAAGGCAGGAGGCTGAACAGCTTGTCAGACATACACACACACACACACACACACACACACACACACGGAGCTCACACAATGACAAATTAAGCACTGTTTATACACAGACAGGGTTGGCCTTATTTTTTTCGTAATCTGTGATTTAGGTAATAATGGCACTGTAATTTTAACTCTCTGTGCAGTTTGAATGTTGCTTAATTGTTTTATTACCATTGTATTTAGTGATACTAATGCAGGGTGCCAGCGGAATTTGGCTCTGTATCCCTAAGTCTTTATTTACATAAGGCTGGCATTGATTTAGACTTGATAACACAGATCCCAGTGCTACTAGATTACTCTCAAATTGTTTGACCAAAGGCTATGGGGACATTTTAGGCCAAGTGAAATATTATTAAATTTCTGAAGAGTTTTCACATTCTCTAAGCCGGGATTTTCTTTTCTTTACAAGTTTTACAGATTTCCCCAGATGAGACCAAAGTGCCTTTTGCTGCAATTTTGACATGAGTTGTCTGCATGTATTAGCTATAGACTATGAGTACATGGCAGATGACAGTGTACAAAATCTTGCAAAAGGAGAAGAAAACAAGAGCCTCAAATAAAGTTCAAATCTACCTTTTTCAACTAGTCAGCTTTGGCAAAGGCAGAGTTTTGGTAACTGGAAAAGTTACCTTGACTCTCAATAGAAAGTTAATTTCTTTTAGCTCCTAGGTTCAACAAAAATGCATGGAATTTCATGACTTTTGTGTGTGGATGTCATTAAACTGTGTGTTTACCACAGTGATGTGTATATGAAATCCTTGGGGATCTAGTTAAAATGCAGATTCTGATTCAGTAGGTCTGGAGCTGGGCCTCACGTTCTGCATTTTTAAGAAGCTCAAGGTGATGTCTGTGTTGTGTTCCATAGACTGTACTTTGAACAGCAAGGTCACAAATCAGGAGAATTAAGCATGTGACATCTTTTGTAGGTGAAGAATTAGGCTTCAAAAATATGTACAGGTGTGAGACTATTAACTTAAGGAACTGAGAGTCTAGTAGGGCTTTTATCAAGGGAGAGGAATAAATATTGTTTAACCTCTTTGCCTTTTAGCTAAAGTTTAACCTTTCAAGGAATGCTATGCATACCTTCAGCTATTTTGTTTCTCTACATTAATGTGGTCTCGTACCTGTATAATACAGAAATAGGTACGACAGTGGAAGTGACTTGAGGGTCATAAAAGATCCCATAAATTGGGTTGCCTTTGCTGAGTTTTTTATTTTAAAATGAGCTTGAGTCGGCCAGCAGTCTGCATGCTACATTGTTGATGTTCTTGAAATTTTCCATCCTTCAGAAAGTAGGGGTGGACCAGAAATCTGCATGTTCTTTGGCTTCTGTGGTGCCAGATCCCCCAGAAGGCTTGTGGCTTGATAAAACATAAGCTTGTTTAGATAACCACACACAAGACCCATGTGTTACCTCCCGATAGCCTTGGCTTTTTATATGGCATTACACTTGGAAAACATCATGTGGCATTAACCTAATCTGGAATAACCTAAATGGCTGATCCTGAGTACTTGGTGAAATACAGTAACTTTGTAGGACTTGGGTTTTGGGCTTTTCAGTATAGAAAGTACTCTAATAGCTTATGTAATATTTGAGAGATGACTGGAAATAAGAGGAACATTTACTTCAGCTCTTAGTTTTGTCTCTGTGGTAACACCAGAAGACTTAGTTTTATTTTGACTGTCAACTACTTACTACTGGGATTATTTGAAAACCCTCTTAAGTAGTTTATTTTGTAGGGCATTAGTTTTCTAAGCTACAAGAGTCTTCTCCAGACCTAATGTAAACTGCCTCAAATTGACCAAAGTCTTGTGGAGACAGAACCTTCTATGGAGTATTTGGAAACATGGATGCTCTCTAGATAATGTCATTTTGAGTTGCTGACATTGCCTGTTTTATATTCAAAGACACACAAACACATATACATACATACACACACACATACACACAGATTCAAGATCCTACTTCAAATTGTGGTGAATTATAGAGACGTAGTGAGACAGAACACTACATTTACGTCTTCTAAAAATCAGACCGTGAGTTGGACGTAGTTCATGACACAATAAAGTTACAGTATATTGATTTCTCATAAATAGCGGGAAGGCATGCCTGGAAACCTGGCCTAATTTAGTCCATCGCATTTCATTAAGGCACTGTTTACTAATCTGTAAAACTTAGACATTTTACCCACAAAGAATGGTAATATTTTAAAATCAATAGTTTGAGAAATATTAGAGAAGCCTGCAACATGAAACATTGGTAGGGTTGTGGATAAACCAGTATTCTGCGGGCGATACACCACTTTGGGAAACAACACGTGTTCTACATGCCTCAGCTGTTCCCCTCCCGAACATCTGCACAAGTGAATATGAAAATATTAATGATAGCAGTGTTCATAGTGTCAAAAATGAAGGGATGGGTATGGATAAACCTAAGTGAAAATAGATAGGAACTGTGATAAACAATTGTGAATTATTTGTTCAAAGGAACACTCTACCCCAGTGAAAATAAAAGAACCCCAGTCCCTTGCACCAGCTTGGTTGAATTGATGATTTAAAATGTGAAATAAATGAGGTGCAGTAAAACGTGTAAGCTATGATTCATTAAAGTAAAGTTCTAACATGTGTAAAACAACCAATATATATCATATAATATGATAAAACAGTAGAGAAAAACAAGGGGTACTTTATTAGAGAATACAGGGGAGTGGTTATCTATAGAAGTTAAGTGCAGGAAATGCAGTTAGAAAGAGGGAAACAAAGTATTTGACAATTATAAGCAATAATTTATTTCTTCAGCTCTGTGATATATGTTTATCTAAAAAGGTTTTACATCTTTTCCATATGTTATAAATAATCTTTCACATATTCAATACTCATTTATATATAAATACTTATTAATTTATTTATATAAATTAATATATAATTAATATATTTGTTTATATAAAGTAATACATAATTTAATATAATAACAGTATATATATAATATTATGTAATTCAATGTATAATTATAATAAACACATTTATTATTTTCAATCTGACTTATTAAAAGTTCAGTATTCTGAATTCTAACACAAACAAAACAAGACAGGGTTATAAATAAACTAATATTAAAAAAAAAACCCATGACTATTCCCAAACTTTTACCTTTTGAGTACAATATAGAAAATGTCAAAAAGCAATGCATATTTTAAGTGTTGAAAATGTCTGTTTGTCTTTAAACTGCAGTTTGATAGTAAATACTTTAAAATACTCAGCTACCATAGAATAGGAAATTGAAGCTTCATGGTTTCAAAGATTCCTTTGAGTGTTTGGAAGGCCTGTCCCTTATGTGCAGTGAATGAATTTTCTCAGCATAGCAACAACTTGAAGTAGAAATATTAGCGATTGCTCAAGCGAGATTAAATCTTTTCTCTTAGGGACGCCGCTCTGGGGGCTGTAGGAAGAGACCTCTCTATAAGCGCATGTACACAAAGACACACATACAAACACACAGATCTGTATGCTTTCTAATGCTGCTATTTTTTTGAGAAACATGTAATTTCCAGGAGGAAGCAGTAAATGTTAGCTCAAAAGATACATGTAGGAATTATTATTTTCTGAATGTTTTATTGAAAAACGCTCTCTAGTAGAAAAGTGCACTAATTGTCAGTGTACAGCTTCTTGGTGTGTTTTCACACACTGAACACACCCATGTCACCAGCAGCCAACTCACCGAGCAGGATGTGACCAGCACTGCAAACCCACACGCCCCTTCTAGTTACTAACTCCTTCCAAGGATAACCCCCAACCTGATTTCTAATACATAAACTTATATAAATAGAATCTTTTAATATGTGCTTTTGTCTGTCTGCTTCATTTTGCTCATCGTTGGAGATTCCTACACATTGTTGCTTATGGTCATTGTTTGTCATTCGCATCACGGTGTAGTATTTTATCGTTTGAATAAATCCAATATATTTATCCATTATATTATCATTGGCCATTTGCATTGTCTCCAGTTTGGGGCTGCTGATGAACGTTGTTATAAACCATTTTTAATACAAGGAAAAAGAAACACAGCTTCTCTAGTAATTTCATACGTTGTAGGTCTAACAAAAAAAAAAAAGTTTCAAGTTTGTTTTCTTGTAAGCTGATTTGTTACATAGGAATTAATATCCTCATCATTGTCTATTCAACCGCTTTTCTTGAGCATCTATTCTCTGCTGTCTTCCGTATGATGGTTGGGTGATACAAACAAGGAAGATGGCTTCTGTTCTCAAGTAACTCTCAGGAATAAGCCTGTGCTTACGTGCAGTGGGAACAGAGCTACAAGGAGAAAACACCAGGCCCCCTGGGAGAGGGGATGCTCCTAATTCAGCTAAAAGAACAGATCATGAGGGAAATCTTCCTGGAGGAGACACACCGATAGGAGGCAAAGGAAGTTGTGAGTAGAGAGGCATGGGGAAAGGAAGACAATTCTTGGCTGGCGGAATTGCATTCTAGCAGTGAACATTCTAGAACCTTCCAGGAGTCAACTTTGGTTGGATATGGGGGCTCACACTGGGAGATGATGAGATTGGAGACCAGAAAGAGAAACTGAGCTGGCTGTCTTCCCTGACGGATGTAGTAGAAATGAGATATGTAAAGCACTGTGGGGCAAAGAACTGTTGAGCGCAAAATTATTCTTGGATTTTTTTACTGAGGTGATACTGCAACCCAGTTGAGTAACATTATACATATAATATAATGAAAGTGAAGAGTTTATTTTGGTGTGAGTAGTGTCTGTAATGGATTCTTAAGGCACAAGTAAACACAGGGAGTAAGGAGAATAGTTAATCAAGCACAATGCATTTGCCAGTAAGTGATTAACTTTGATAAGGTTTTCCTTTTTTAATTTACACCACAGTTTAGAACAGCTGCTTTTATCATTCCTGGAGGAACATTACCACATCATCAGATGTTTACTGTGTTTCTCCTAGGTGTAGATGGTATGCACCATGAGTATGTATAAAACATGGAGTCTCCCCTTCAGTATTATGGGACATGATCTGTGCTTACACACAAAATTCATAGTCATAGGTTTTTCAAGAAAGTATGCAAACAAGGCTTTGGTTGCGATAGTATAGATATTATGTTACACTGAGGGCATCTTAAGGGACCTTATAGTGGACATTAGAGACCATATATTCAAGCTTTATTAAATAAGAGTTGATCAGGTAAAAAGAATCTATAAGAAGACATGATAGTGTTCCTGACATGGGGAGCAGCTGAATTTTCCTTGCATTTTTCCTTTAGCCCTGGACCTCCCCAAGTGGAATGGACTAAAAAAGTCTCAGAGATGTGTACCTTGTCATGCAAAACATTCTCCCAGTGGAAAGAAAGGAAAGCACTCAGAGGTGTGTGTACACCTGCAGTGATAGTGGGAAAGGTTAAGACAAATGAACAAGCAGCCACTGATAACTGAATGGAGACAGCATTGCACACATTTTGCAGTCTACTCACTTTCTTAATTATGTTTTTCAGAATGTATTTATAATATCAGCTTAAATTGTCTGACTATTAAGTGATTGAAATATTGAGCATCACTCCAGCAACTACTGTTTTGGAGAATCAACTGCTATAAGCTTATTACTAAGCTGGAGTGCTTAACATGCATTCTTTTATTGTCTTGTCACTTACCTGGTATGATAGTTATATATTTTTACATATAATTTTTAAAATACTATGACTAATACAGACAATCTATGAAACAAATAATCTTCACAGAGGTAAATGGACTGCATCATTGATTTATATTATCATGAATTATTTGAATATCCATTGGACAGTGAGCTTTCTGCTATGGTAACACAAGGACTGAATCTTTTGGAGTGATACAGAAGAGCTTTATCCAATATTTTATATTTATATTAGAAAGTTTATAACTTTCTCAAAATTTTATGTGGAGAGATTGACGTGTTGACAAAAATGGCTGTGTTCTCATCCACTTGGGTACCTTGTTTTATAAGTTTTGAAATTAAGGATATGAGAATTATTTAAAAGTTGGGCTTGATTTTCATCTTTTCTGCTTCTGGTATGTGTGAGCTTCATGGGACCACTTCTCTCTACATGATATCGTTTTGTCTATTTTTCCCACTGTGAGTTCTGATTCTTTCAAATGAAGCAATGGCATTCTTGTATTCAAAAAAGCTTAGAGTAGCTGCTCTACCATACGAAATTCCTCATTCAGTATATTATGTCAGTTCTTTTTCTTGAGTGTCTTTGTCAATTTAAAATAACATAATGCCATAAAACATTTTACAGCAAAGACTTTAAAACTATTTCATATTTTGGCTCTTGAACGATGTTATAACTCACTCTCTTTTTGAATGAAATGAAGTGAATGTGCTCAATATAAGATCTAAAACGTGATGTATCACTGTCAGTAGGATATGCACTTTGTCACATTGCAAAGTGGAAGATATATCTGTGCCTAGATATACTTACTCTCATTGACACTCTGATTGCCTTATCTGATTTCACAACCTTTAGCCCATTCTTGTACAACTGTGACTCTAATGTGAACTGTATGCATAATGCAAAACTAGCTTCACATCAGAATTTACATTCTGATGTTGGGGATGTGATATACGGTATTCACTCATTTATCCATTCATCCAACAAACAATTATTGAGTGAGCCCTGCATGTAATGCTAGGGGTATAAAATAAATAACACCTGTGCCCTACCCTTGACGAACTCATCTTCAGTATTAGGATGGTCAAAGTTATAGTACAGCACAGTACAATGCAGTATTGATAAAGTATTGCATTTTTGTCATTGACACAATTGATGATACAATGCACCTTCTAATAGAGATATGCTCAATGCCATGTTGGGTCATAACCAGAACTGAAATGAGCTACTTGGGGAAGAGAGAAAAGGCATCAGAGAGAAGATGCCAGTTGAGCTGGAGGAGGAAGGGTAGTGACAAAGAAAATCTGGGTGGGAATTAGAAAGAAGCTAAGTAGCCTAAGCGAGGATTGGGAGCGACTACTTTATTAGTAACAACTCCACCACAAAATTTTCCTGAGAACCTGATTATGTGCTTTGGTACTGAGGGATATCATGGAAACTGAGCATGTGCTCTGAACAGCTGATTCCACTGCTACTAGAACACGGCTCTCAAAATGGTCACATATGCTACATATTTGATGCAGTTTTTTTTTTTTTTTAATAGTGTTGAGTCAATAGATGATGTCAGGATTTTCAGAATCTGAGGTTTGATGTCTTCCCCAAATAGCAAATGTCAATTCTGCTGTGAAGCTATGTTTTACATTATGCATACAGTTCACATTAGAGTCACAGTTGTACTAGAATGGGCTACATGTTGTGAAATCAGAAGCTTCTTTAAGAAAGAAGTTTCTCTAGAAGTGAGTTCTAACAATCTATGATGAATGTCCAGCTATACTATGTCCAATGACTTTTGGTCATTTTTGTGCCTTTTTTTTTTTTTTTAAAGAGATTCACGTTCTTTTTTTATTTATTTATTTATTTATTTATTTATGACTGTGTTGGGTCTTCGTTTCTCTGCGAGGGCCTTCTCTAATTGTGGCAAGTGGGAACCACTCTTCATCGCGGTGCGCGGGCCTCTCACCATCGCGGCCTCTCTTGTTGCGGAGCACAGGCTCCAGACGCGCAGGCTCAGTAGCTGTGGCTCACGGGCCCAGTTGCTCCGTGGCATGTGGGATCTTCCCAGACCAGGGCTCGAACCCGTGTCCCCCGCATTGGCAGGCAGACTCTCAACCACTGCGCCACCAGGGAAGCCCCATTTTTGTGCCTTTTGGAACTGAAGTCATGTCCAACATGTATAAAAGACTTGCAAATGTTTTTGTGACCCCAGGACTGGCCAGGGGACTGACTTTTACCCAAGTTTATTCATTATGCTTTAAGGACAGTGTGATTATCAAGGAAAGAGTAGGGATTTTGTAGCCAAATGCACCTGAGTTCAAATATAAGCAATGTAACTCAATAGCTGTGTCAACTTGGGCAAGTCACTTAAGGTATCTAAGTTTAATTTTTCATCCTTAAAAAATGAGAATAATAATATCAGCTTATTAGGTATTTGTGAGAATTTGGAATAAAATACCTAATGCACTCTGTGTAGTGACCAGCATATAGCAAGTGCTCAATTAATGGTATATACATATTTGTTTGTGTATAAGTGTAGTTCAGTCATTAGTAGGTGTTTCTGATGTGGAAAAAGTTGTCAGGTCCATAAAATTTACTTAAAAATCAGCAGATTTTCATAGACATTTATTATTCATCCAACTCTGTCCTGGATATTTCAGGGATGTCCACAGAAGCATAAAGCATTATATGGACCCCTGAGAAATCAAGGTCTGGTTGAAGATAGTGGGGAACAAACAAATAATACCATAAAACAGGAAAAAATAATAATAATGCTAGATGATTTTATGCAGGTCATGAGCACAACAGCTATGCAGATTTGGGAGAAATAGTGGCGGACAATGGGTCAGAACATGCAATTTGCCCTGGAAGGATCTATATTATTTAGAATGAGACGGGGCAGCTGGAGGACATCAGGGCAACGTCACAAACTGGCAGCCATCAAGCTCAGTCTGCCTAGAAGAGTGTTTTCACATTGTTTTATAAAGACTCTAAGGCAATCTTGAAAAATTGAGAAATATTGCCTGAAAATCCAGATTTCTTTCAGAAACAATCAGAAGGCCTTGCAACATTTGGATCCCATTCCTTTGTGGTAACAATGGCCAGAGACAGGATGAGCCCCTCCAGCTGGGGCTTGAGTTGTCCAGGTCGTCAGAGTCTCCACCCTGTACACACATTACTACCCAACTAGCTTCTGCCCCAGAGATGTTTTCAGAGAAGGGAGAAAGGGGAAAACAGCAAGTTCAACTTTGTTGCATTTTTGAGATGACCATTCCATCCAAAGGGAAATATCCGATAATTCTAATTTTTCCAAAGGGAAATAATTAATAACTCTAAATATCCAATAACTCTAATTGGAGATTCCAGACTGAGGTTTGAGGGTGAAGGCAGATCTAGAGAAAGAAATATGAGAGGGAAACACAAAGAAATGGAAATTCAAAATGTGATAATGAAGGCGATTTCTAATCAGTCGTTCTCACAGTGTGGTTCTTGGTTCTAACTTGTGAGCTTGTTAGACATTCACTTTCTTGTACCTCATCCCAAACAATCAAAACTCTGAGGTTGGGGCCCAGAGTTGTAAGAAGCCATCCAGCTGATTCTGATACATGTTCCTTCTGAGAATTACCAGTCTCATGGATATTGTAGCACTAAAACAAAAGTGGGCTAAGGATTACGCTTGAGGTACACCCACTTTTAGGAATCTAGAGGAGGAGAAAAGCGAAGTGAAAGAGATAAAGGGATAACTTGTCTGCAAGAAAGGAAGATAAGGACCAGGTTAGTGTGCTGCGTGGAACCCAAGGGAAGAATGTTTCAAAATGAAGGTTTTCCAGGGGGTTAGTGAGAAGTCAAGGATGATGATAACTGATTTTTTTACTTATTAAGAAGTTACTAGTTACTTTTCAGTTATTTCCAATAATAGAAGTCAGTATTTAGGATGTAATTAGAAATTAAGAAGAAAGAAGTAGCATGAGCAGAGCAATCATTCAAGAACACTCTGTCAAGGAATGAAAAGAGAGAAACTTGATGATAGGCAATGTATAGGAAGAAATGATCTACAAATGTTCAAGGGCAGGCAGAGGGGAAAGAGCCCTGGTGCTGGGGAAAAAAGATTAAGTTTCAGAAAACATAGGTGATATATAGGGAAACAAGGGCACAGACGTGGCAGGGATGAATGGGAGTTGGAAGAGAGAAAAGGAGAAGCAATGGCTTCCTTTTTGAGACAGGAGGTTGGCAGGAGGCACTTGAGCTGAGAGGCAGACCCCATGCTCTGAAGCCAGACAGCCCGGGATTCTGCTTTTGCTACTTCCTAGTCATGTGACCTTGAGAAAGTTACTTCAGGCGTTTCTGTCTCAGTGTTCTTGTTTGTAACACAGCTAGTGACCACATCCAGGGCTTGTTGTGATGACTAACAAGAGCGGATATACATAGAGAGCCTAGAAGAGGGGCTGGCCCATAGAAAGTGGTGTAAAAGTGTCAACTAAATAAAACAAATAGGGATGGACATTACAGTGGTTTTGAAGGGAGGACCCATGAATCCTGACAGGATCCTTTGCTTCTGGTAAGGGAGGTATTTAAAATCTCTGAAATCTCAAATCCACTTACAGAAGACCAGGATTGGGCCCTTGAAGACCAAATGGCCTTGGGGTGGGATGCTATTGACAGTCAACCATACGTGGATGAACTAGGAGTGGACGGCAGTGAGAACCAAGGAGGGCCAGGGTCAAGATGTGGTCCACCAAGTACCATGACTTGTTGGCTGCTGGCTGGGAAAGGGGGAACTTGAGAATGAGTGGGCCTGTGGTAGTAACTGGAGCAGTGGGTACTGGTGGGAGGTTAGAAGGCAGATGCATATGGAAAGGTAGTGGGGGCTGCATGGAAGGGGCTGAACTTTGAGATCAGACTGAGCAAGGAGTTAGGTGTTGCCAGGAGGAGACTGGGTGAGTGGAGGAGAAACTGTGAATTGACTTGGAGTATAAATGAGAGGCCATATGAGTGTCAAAGCATATGCTTCCTAAGGGGCCTCTGCCAGCATGGAGACTGGCTCTATCAAATAGTCAAGAGATATTGTTGTCCAAGTTATGCATGGACATTTGTATGCTACACAGTAAATGTATAGGTAATAAAGCATAAGGCAGGCTTTAGAAAGACAATGGAAGAAATTTCAACATGTCACCCATTGTACTAGGAAGTTTAGCACACACTATTTTATTTCATCTTTACAGCCACTAAAAAAGCAGGCCTAGTGATTACACTATACAGATCAGCAAACTGAGGTACCAAGGTGTTGAGTAGTTTGTTTGTTTCACATCCTATGGGTGGTACAGGTCAGATTCAAGTCCATATTTTTTTAAACTTATTTTATATTGGACTATAGTTGATTAACAAGGTTATGTTAGTTTCAGGTGTACAGCAAAGTGATTCAGTCATACATATACATGTATCTATTCTTTTTCAAATTCTCAAGTCCATATTAATTGGTTCCAGACCCTATTCTCTTTCCTCATTAGCAGAACAAATATTAAAGGATGTTAAGCATGCTGAAATGTGCTATGATTGGTTGTAGAAAGTACCCAAAAGGATGTGATTTGCCATCCCATTTGTTTGCATGGAAATCTCTTTCTCGCAAGCTTTCTCTAAGATGACAGGCTATATACCCTAAAGACATAACATAAATACATAACCTAAAATGTAACCCAAGAGTTAGCAAGTTACTGATTTTTGTTTTGTTTTGTTTCAGAATTTGAAAGTATTCATTTTCAGTCTAGTATATTCATTCCAGCTTTACATCCATTTCTCATTAAAGAACCAGCAAAGACACTAACCAGTTACTAATCATTATTTGCCTGCCAGTTATTTTTTTCATATTAGTATTCTAATTCAATCAAACTAGGAATTAGCAACTGGTTATTTCAGATGAAGGAAGAGAGTTACATAGACATTGCCCATGTGTTTTCTTTGGACTTTCTAAAAAGTCTCTGACAAAAATTTCAAAGCAGCTGTCTTTTGAGTTATAAGTTGTCATTATATTAGCTAAATGAAAAAATATTATTAAGCAAAATCTCTGAAAAAATTTGTAGTCCATCTTTTTCAACATAGAGTATCATTTGAACAAAAGCAAATGCTGTTTGCAGTTTTGAAAGTAGTTCTCCGTGGCTGTAGAAAGTTCCCTCAGACTGTGAATTTTGCAGATAACAAACCACACATGCTTTGGTGTCTGTATGTCATTCTCTTTCTTGAAGTGGTGGTTCTCATAACACTATCAGCAACATCAGCATCACCTGGGATCTTATTAGAGCTGCAAATCCTTCAGGCCCACCTCTTAACTGCAGAGTCTGTATTTCTGGGAGTTGGGCCCAGCAATCCGTGTGTTAATAAGCCCTCCAAGAGATTCTGGGGCACATCAAAGTCTGAGAACCATTGTCTTAGAGTTGGTCAGATTGTAAATGCAGCATGACAGCCCTAGGATCGTGTTGAACCTATTTGTAGTGTGAAAACAGTAATTTACTAAATAGTAATACATCGGTCTAAAAAAGAAATTTTTTTTTTTTAGAATTGTTTTTCTTATCCCTAAGAAGTATAAAAAACATTTCTGATTGTCAAAATGTTACCCCTTCTTTAAACACTTCCTCCTCCTTGAAATTTTCTTCAATTCTCCCAGCTAGAAACTCTTATTTTGTTTTCTTTGGAGTGTGCGAGTCCAAAGTTGTAAATTAAAAAGGACATTTCGGTTTGTGCAATAAACTTGTGACATTTACTTGGTGTGGATTCAAGAGTATGATTATCTCTGGGGGGATAAAAAGAATGCCCAAACTACAAGGCCAAGAACCAGGTTCTAGAGTATTAGTTGTCTGCTCTGGGTGACACTGTGATACTTATTGGCCTCTGTTGTCACACACACATGTGGGTGACAGAGAACTTGGAGGTGTTAGGTGAGGGCTTGGTGGGACCCACTGCCAAATCACTGTGTCGAGAATTTAAGGAAGTCTCACCTTCATTCCCTTTATCAAAGCTCACCAGACCTTGGATAAGAGGTTATTGTGTTAGTTTGCTAGGGCTGCCATAACCAAGTACCACTTAAGCAACAGAAATTTCTTTTCTCACAGTTCTGGAAGCTAGAAATATGAGATGAAGGTGTCAGAAGTGTGATTTCTTCTGAGGCCTCTCTCCTCGGCTTGTAAATGGCCATCTCTTCCCTCTGTGCCTTGTGGTCTTTCCTCTGTGCCTTTGTCCTAATTTATAAGGATGCCAGTCATATTGGATTAGGGCCCATGCATAGGACTTGGTTTTACCTTACCTCTTTATTTTGTTTTTCATATATCCATTCTTTATCAAATTCTTTTCCCACTTAGACTGTTATATAATATTGAGCAGAGTTCCCTGTGCTACTGTAAAGTATACCTTACCTCTTTAAAGGCTATCTGCCCAAATATGGTTACATTTTGAGGTGTTGGTGTTTGTTAAGCCTTCAACATATGAAATTTGAGGGGACATAGTTCTGCCCACAATAGTTATTGCTGGCTTTGACCACTTGTTTGTAGAATGAATTTGTTAATGACTCAGAATGTTAATGGGCTGTAGACTTGTTCTCTTGTAGATGGAACCTGGCTGATGTGGTCCCTCAAAGAGATAGTCCCACCACATTCCTGCTGGATCTCAAAAGCCATAGATATACCCCATTAGCATCCCCAAGCGCCAAAGAATGAATGAGCCTTCTAGAAGTAGGCAAACAACCACATTGGCTAAAAGGATAATATTCCATCCATTAAATAAATGTAATACCTTTGTTCTTGTCTTGGTATCAGTATAGAAGGCATGTGAAAAATGAGTTAGCTGGGAGTTGATTGACTGCGGAAACTATTTTCAGTCTCTGCCTGTATTACTTGAATTAATATACACAGTGAGTGATTCAGTAAAAGGCTTTAAAAAGAAATTCTTTATAGAAAGATCCCACCGGATTGATGTCTTCATAATTGATGAACAGTAGACCCATAATTGCTCTATTTTCTCCTCAATTTTGGAAAATAAAAGATTCCATTAGTTTAAATGAGGCTTGTATGTGGAATAATCAAGGGTATCAACAAATGACTCAGATGCTATTTAAGAATAAATGTCAGAAAGAATTGACTATTTCGTTAAAAAATTAAATGTAAATATTTTATTGACAAGCTCAGGTAAACGTATTTTTTAGAGTTGATAGACAACACATGAATTATAAAACTCAGTTGTGAAAACTCAAAATGTTATTGTGCATTGGCTTCTGTTTGTGATCACAAAGTCCTCTTAGACTATAAAGACAATGTTATTTGGAACTGGGTTGTGTTTGGAGAATTTATGGGCACTCAGGATAGTTGGTGACTTTGTAGATATGACATGGAGTTGGATATCTTTATATAGAAAAGCGCCCTAGCAGTGCTGTCTTAGGTGCTTCTCATACTGGCTGGAGAAGGCACTGAGCCCAGATGGAAAGAATTATGGTTAAAAAAAATGTGTTCATTTATTTGTTTCCCCCAAGAAGTTGAAACCCCCCAGGAAGTTGACTGTGGGTGATACTTTATCTCTTCTAGCTTCAGGAAGTGAAAACATAGAAGAGAGAATTGGGGACCCCGCTGAGGTGTCTATTTCCAGGCATTGTTCAGTAATTGGGTCACATATTTTCCTCTAATATCAGATTTTGCTTTCCACTTGTGGGTGGCATAAAAAAAAGAAAAAAAGCTTTCTGAACACTTAAGGTCTTGATCTAAACTCCAAAAAGGAGAAGAGTAAATAAGTAATATAATGTAAGTTTAGGAATAATTTTACCTGAGAAATTTTTTTTTCTTTAGAATATATTTAAAAAATATCTTTAGTCAGTAGTTTTTACTCTACTTTGACAAGACATAAGAGAAATTTAATACAATTCTTCGCAGGTACATTATATGGGTGGTTTTTGTCTTTATGGTGGTTTTAGGTCTTTTCAAAAAAAAAGTCTAAACTTGATTTACCTACATCAGTGGCTGACTTTGCAGGGCAAGGAGGATACAGCACCAGTCATGCAGAAAGTCCCCGTTTGTCATCGTGAGAGTTCAGACATGAACTAGAACTAATGGCCCATTAAATACCTTCTCTTGTTGTTTAAAGCATATTCTAGCTTTGTGAAATAATTGTTAATGCAGAATCTTGTAACTGAGCCAAGGACTGAAATTCCTGTAACTCCAGCCAGAGTAGAGGCTGAATTAACAAGTTGTGTTCTATGGTTTTGTGATTCTGGACCATTGGAAATCCTCACCTAGAGGGTAATTAGGAATAGGGAAGTCAAGAAACAGCATACTTTGCTTTTTGGCATGTGTGTGTGTGTGTATGTTTTTTCCATGTATAGTAGTATTGTAATACTTTCTGAATAATAAAATTATTTTTTTAAGAAAAATCTTGCTTGCTAAAATAGTCACAAATGTTTTCTACAAGAAAGCATTTCACTTTTTTGGCTGTAAAAGACTGACAGTGATCTTTTCCATATACTGCATTTTATGAAGAAGAAATCCTCATAACAGTGATACAGTAGGACAACATGGACACCATAGGTTGAGTCCCACTGTGAGACAGAATCACTATGAGATACAGTAATTTTCAATTTCCTCTTTAAGAGACAGAGCTAAATTTTAATTTACAAGGTACTTATGGAAAAATTTCAGGAGTGGCTTTAGAAACAAAAGAAGAAGGATTTTTGTCTTAAGGGTTTATGTGCCTGATGTGAGATGGTTATAAATGTTCTAAATTCTTTTTCTTCCTCTGGTTTTTGCTTCTTCCATATTGTATTGATGGGTGCTTTGTGTGGGGAAAAATGTTTCAGCAAATGTTCCCTTTTTTCTCCCTTTTTGTTTTCTTCTCTAAGATCCATATAATTTTGCAAATGTTTTCTTGCCTGAATAGTCCAAACCTAGCAAACATCACCGTAGTTAATGGGTACGGTTATAGGTACCTTTAAACATTGTCTACTGAACACACTGTTCAAATATATTATTGTACTGGTTATTTTCCTAAAAGAGAAACTCTTGGGATGAGTTTGAAATAGAGCTCTAAAGAGAGGCTGTATGTATGTCTTGCGGCTTGGGGAAGGTGGAAGGAGGAAGAATTTTGGGGAGAGTGGGCTTGTATATACAAGGTGTTAAAACCAGTTCAAAGAGCACTTGAAAAGCTAGATATCTATAGGCAACTTATAAAGGAACATTAGGATAAGAATGTCGGTTTAGATACAAAACTAATTAATGTTGAACATGGCAATAAGCTGTAACTTTAGAGTTATCTTTTCCACTGGACAGAAATTATTTGCATCTCTGCTCAATAAAAATCTACAAGTTAAAAAAAAAATGAGGCAACAGACAGTTTGTCATACTAAATAAACCATGAAAATATTTGAACCTATGGGTAATTGTATGATTAAGTACAGTGAGAATATAGTTAATAAAATCCCAAACATTAAAAATAACAATATAAATTATAAATGCAAATTATCCTTTTAGCAAATAACGTTACCTGCCAAGTTTCTTAGTGGAAGATTTTGACAGTCTAAGTAGTAGTGTTTTAAGCTGGGATTTGGGACAGAACCTTAACCCCCTTCCACTTCTTATCTACCTCAGAGAATGCCAAGGACTGGAGACAGTTTTATGTAGCAGATAACAGCAAGAAAGTGATTGTAAGAAAAGCTAATATTAAATGAGCACTTTCTCTATGCCAGCCAGTGTTATCAGCACTCTAGGTGAACCCCACAACCTTATGAGGTAGAGACTGTTATCATCATTTTATAGGTTTACAAGTAGATGTACACAATTTTAAATAAATATCATCTAAATCAATATAAAAATAGATTTATATCATTATAGATGGTGAAATGATGCAATGAGCACATAAGACTTAGTTAATCAAGTATACCCTGGCTGAACTGAGATTTGAGCCATGGAAGTTTATTGCCACAATATATTCTTTTAATGACTACATTGCATTGCCCTGGAGATCAAATACGTGGATCCCCAAAGACGTGAAGGTTGATTGAACAAGACGACTTGATATATGTAGCTTTTCTATTTTAGAGGCTGCATGCTATATTAGTTAAGCACTGCACCAAACTCAAAAATCCCATATTCAAGTCCCTATTGGAAGTTTCACAAATTATGTGATTTTGATCAAGTTACTGATCTTTTAGAACATACTTTCTTCATCTGCAAAATAGTAAGAGACACTTTCAACCCTAGCTCTCTTCGATTTTGTTTACTATAGGGTTATCATTGTAATGGTGCAGGAAGGGCAGGGGTACTAAAGATGCAAGTAGCTGAAGCGTCAGGTTTATGCTGGTGAAATCTGCCCAGTTCAGCTTTGGACAGCTCCAGCCCAGTTCTGGCTGACTTAAGAAGGGTGGAGCTTATAGGTGGGAAATCATCTCAGACTCCTTCCACTGATCTCATACAATTGTTTCTGTTGTGACCTAGCAATAGCTCAGCTCCTATTGGAATGATTTTCAAGGCTGTAGGTGATATTAGTATAATGATAGCAATTCCATTGGGGAAAAAAGAGAGGCAAAGGCATTTCTAGTACTGTGCTATTTTCAACACTAGAATTTTAATAAATGACCACTCCAAGAATTTAATGCTCCAAAGAATTAATGGTATAGTAAAAGGTGATTACAAATGGAAAAGAAACATTGGTGGTAGGGAACCTAGTTCATTAATTCTCAGAATGTTTAGTATTTATCCTATGTTCTTATACTTCCTTAGGAACATAGAATTAAAGGAAAACTTGCCAAATATTTTGTGACCATAGCTGAAATCTTGAACATAAGATGAGTCGTTAATAAAGTTGGTATTTAAATTTGCATTATAACTTCTCCATGTTCTTATGTTGATCTAGAAGCATCCTTCATGGAATCCTAAAGAAGGACAGGGTCTTAGGACTTATCTTCTTCAGTCCTATCATTTATACCTCATAAATAGGCTCAACAAGATTATTTCATTCCCCATATTACCAATCTCTGAAAAAAAAACCTAGACTAGGTCTTCTGCAAGAGATGATAAAATAATTAAAACATTTATGATGTAAATATATAGCTATATTATGGTAGAAATTTTATTGTAGAGGAAGCACCATGGATAACCTACATCATTGATTATTTACAGCAAACCTTTATTTAGCTTCTGTTACTGGTGGTGTTAGGCATGGAGAGTACAAAACTCAGCCCTTATCCTCAATTAACTTACAGTATAACTAATACCTTTTTAGTAGCAAAAAAAAAAAGTCCTATTTATCCTACAACCTGCTAGGAAATCGCAACATTTCAATTTAACCCTCTCCCATATCATGAAAAGTGATTGTTCCAATTCTCATTTTTACAAATGAGAAAATGGGCTTAGATAAGTCATGCTGAACTGCTCAGAGTTACAGCGCTAGGTAAGCGCCCGAGCTAGACGCAGGCCCTGATCAGCCTGGCTCCAAGGCCTATGCATTTTTCCAAGAATCCACAGAGTGTGATTTACTTTGATCACAATCACACACAATCCCCTCTTAGCCACCTATGACAGCCTGATGGGTTTATTTTCGAAGGCTCAACCCAGTAATTATGTAGGGAAGGAAGCCCATTCTCTAGTTATAAAGAGGAGCTGGTGAAAAGAGGTCATCCAGCTGTGAAATGGGGATTCAGAGCTTGTTTTCTTGGTTTATTCCTGCTCAATTGTGTGTGCACCGATGTTTATTACGGTGTTTTAAGTATCTTCATTGGGCTACAATAACATGGATTCTTTTTTTTTTTCCTCTCTCTCTCTCTCTTTCAGGTATGGAAAAATCGTATCCACAAAGGCAATCCTTGACAAAAACACAAATCAATGCAAAGGTATGTGTCAGGGCCTTGATACCTGAGCTTGCGCCCGTGTGTTCCACTGATGGCTCCTCCTAGGCGGGGCCCAGGCACCAGCTGCACAACGATCCCAATGTACAGTATATGGCAACCTTTTTAAGCATGCCGAGGCTTGGATGAGTTGTATTTCTAGTAACATTGCTCATTAATTTTTTTTCATTAACAAACAAAATGAAAATCACAAATCAGAACAAGTATCAAATTGCTTCAGCATAAGACTAAATTACCTCCTAACAACTTTGGGTTGTCTGATTTGAATGATATCATCAGTGATGCAAATTGATTTCCTATATAAAAATGAGGAACTCTGGGGAAAACTTTCCCATGCAAAACACGTTTTCATTTGTCTGTTGTTTAAATCTTTAGCTACATTGGTTGACTAGGAATGAATTTACTGATGGGCCCATTGTGTCCCAGTTTCAGCTATAAGCATCTCACACGATCTCAGAATTTGTATCTTATCAAGGCTTCTTTTTTTTTCCTGGAAATATTTCTGAAGTTATTTGACTATATCTGTGGCTCATGTTTTTTTCATGTCTGGGAATCCAGTACTCTTTTAAGGGCTGCATTCATTTATTTGTGAAATCTATATGGGCTCTCTTGCATGACTGAGTTCATACTGGAAAATTGAAATGCTTTTTGTAACATGTGTTATTTGTTGTTTCTCTAATCCAGTCATTTTTATAATACCAACATCAAGAAATATGGTAGAGCCAAGATCATTCTAAACACTGCCCCTATTTCATGTACAAATATAATGTGTACACGTTTTCGGAACATTTATACACTGAGAGTATATCCTGGCTTAATTGGGTAATGGTCAGATTCAATTCAGCAATTAAAGAAAAAAGCAACATTCCTTGTGTCCTATAAACTCACAAATGCCCCAGGTGTTTAGCTACTACAAGACAAAAATTAATAAGACATCATTTCTCTCATCTAATAGTTCAATTTCTAGTTGAAAAGGAAACCACCAAGAAAACCAAGAAACTAATCTTAATATATGTGTTAGGATCAGTATATCAGCCTAATATATGTGAGAGTGTAACAGTGATGTCTATAATACAGGGATCCACAAAATACTATGGGAGGAGAGTATGGAGATTCCCTTTTGGGGAATGAAGTTTGTAAAGGCAAGGCAGAATGGATGGGCTTGGGAAAGGTTGGTGTTCAGGAGAAAGAATTTCAGAATGTAATTGAGCAGACCCATATAACTCGAATAGAAAAAATGCCCAGGTAAGGAGATCGGTAGAAAGAAGGAAGGGGCCAAGATTTGGGAGGCATTTATAAAGTTATCCTGGATATTTTGAACTTAATTCTGTACACAACCCTTATATGTTTTTTTGAGCAGAAACGATATGATTCTACCTGTGTTTTAGAAAAGTTATTTTGCCAAAGTGGGTGAAACTGAGTTACAAGGGGGAAGAAACTGGAGGCAGAAAAAAAGCAATGCACGTTTGAAATCCATAGATCAAAAGGAAAATGAGGAAAGTCCCTCAGGCACTGTTAGAAAAATGGAAAGGGGGTCACGTGAGTTTTCAAAGGTAGAATTAGATATTTCCTATAAAGGTGAAAGGACGCGGGCAATGAAACCCACATCAACATGGTGTCATTGTTGGGGAAGAGGGCTGTGTCATTGACTGAAGTAGGAAGTCCAGAAGTAGTAGTAGTGGGTTTTGGGGAGAGGTGGTGAGTTATGTATCGGACATCCTGAGCTAGAGGGCCTGGTGTAGCATCCCTGTGGGCGAGGTCAAGGCGGAGCTACAAGAAAGCTCAGAGCTACGATGGTGACCATAACCAAGGGAGCAGATAATAACACTAAGGATAACTTGTAGGGGAGGTGGCGGAGTGGGGTCCATTAGGGTAGGCAGCTGAAAACTGAACCTTGGAGGACATATACGAACAACATTGGGCCATGACTGTGAGATATTCTTCACTCTCAGCCCGTGGGAAGCATGTGGTGTGTGAGAAGCTTTAGACTATTAATTTTATCACTTCCAGACACGCCTGACCGATTCCCAAAGTTTGGGGTAAAAATATCTACAGGAGCAACCAGAGACAATTGAGGCACCCAACTCAGGCAGTCAGTAATATTGATTGAGCCCCAGTCACAAAGGCAGATGCTTCACAGACAAGCAAGCCCTGTGAACCTCAGTGGATCCCATGACCTTCCTGATCCTTGGAGTGGTCCATATGGAAGGACCCTCCACTAGGCAAAGGTTTGCTCGGGAATGCAAGTACCTCTTGTCACTGTACAACACTGGTGAAACCAAAAGGGTCCATTGCTAACCTGGAAAAGCTGTACTCTTAGACTATAATCATAAGGTTTGAAGAGGAAGGGGATGAAGCTGAAACGGATTGTCAGAGTTTCCATAAGCAATTATCTCTTAACAGTGGGGTGCTGATCTGGACAGATGTGATGGGTATACTTACCTCAACCCCTAACACTCCTGTCCACATCTTCTTGTAACTGCTTATTTAATTTCCTCTCTCTCTCCAAAGAAACCTTTAGACTCAGTGAAGACAGGACCTGTGTAATCCAGAAAATGTATCTTCAGAGAAGAGAGTTGCAGGGGAATGCTTGACTGTCTATTGGAAATACTCGAAGAAAATATTAGAACATATCTCTGTTTTGATGTCAAGTTTCTGTGTGTTTTATGTGCGTGTTTTATAACATACCTGTTGGTATAGTTTTATAAATGCTCACGTTTTAAACACATAAATGTATAAATATTGAGTTTGCTGCTCTAAGATATTTTTATTCATAATAATATGGATGTAAAAAGTAGTTTGGAGGCTACTGGTCTCAAACATAATAAGCACTGATAAATTTGGAAGGAGAAAGTGGAGGGAGGGAAGGAAGGAAGAAAGATAAGGAGAAATAAAGGGAGGGAGGGACCATAGAACCCCCTCGGGACATCATTGAAGGAAGGGCAGTTAAGGATGATTTTATGGGAGGGCAGAGGGCTGTTAGACCTTTTGCCTTGAGGCTCATGTCAAAGAGGCAGGTGATCACATGGTCATTTCACACTAGTAAAAGCCTCGAGTGGCATGTTCTGGCCTCAGCGTTTGGAGCCTGTGGATGGCAGTGGCAACTGAATCACATCTTTCACCAAGCATGTGGGGCGGGTACCCTAAAAGTAAGCCCTCGTGGTCAGAGAGGTACTACTGCCACTTCCACGTCTGGGGAAAAATACTACTTTAATGATACTTTAAGTCCTATTTAGAGTATTATTATCATTATTATTTTCTTCAGATAAACGGCCCCTGAAATAGTTACAGGTAGAAACTCCATACAATTGGGAAGAGAGAGCAATTCCATTTATGGAAAGTTGTTTATAGTCATTGATGAGTGTGTGAGCAAGTTGCTGAGGTTGGAAAGAAGGTCACTGTGAATTCAAGGAGCTGATGGGACCAGGCACCACAGCAGCATTGAAGTATTGATTTAAATAGCCAAGAATTGGAGCAGGAGTAGTATTGGAAAAATGGACTGATGCAGAAGGTATTTGTGGGGAAATAGGAGGAATGATACCAGGAGTCTGTAGACCATGGTGAAAATGAAGGTGCATTGGTTATAAAATGTTGTGAGGTGAGATTTACATTGGAGATTTTAGGTAGGAGGGAAGCCATATGGAGTTAGGAGCAAGGAGGACTCCCCACTTACACGTCCAGTGGGAGAAGGGATGGTAGGGGGAAAAACACACTTGGGAGGGCTACAAAGGCCCAGTGTCCCCAGGATAAATCAGTTAATGATTGGAAACATGCAAATGGAAGCAACTTGCAGTGATAGTTTATATCCACTCAGGATGCAAACGTAACATGTGGGCCTTCCAAGGCTGGTTACTGTGAAACTAATTCACCGCTTCTTCATTAGGACCATGCTAATTTGGTAAAGCCTTTTAAAAGTCAATATGGGGTCCTGTACGAACTCTCCCGCCCCCTCCGGGGAAAACGCTTGCCGGGGTTTGTGTGTTTTCACGTCTGGTGTGGCTGGAGGTAACAAGATGCAGTTTCTTGGAGGAAATCGGAGGAAACTGAGGTTGGCAGATGACCAGAGGAATGCTTGCTACCCACATAGCCTTCT
This sequence comes from Eschrichtius robustus, assembly GCF_028021215.1. Taxonomy (NCBI): domain Eukaryota; kingdom Metazoa; phylum Chordata; class Mammalia; order Artiodactyla; family Eschrichtiidae; genus Eschrichtius; species Eschrichtius robustus. The sequence continues at coordinate 55,476,881 of NC_090835.1, read as the reverse complement.
GTTTTACTTGCAGCCGCCTTCTGGAAACATATCTTTGATAGAATTTGAAAACTTGGCTATCGATAGAGTTAAATTGCTAAACGCAGTTAAGAATCTTGGTGTGAGCTATGTGAAAGGAACCGAGCAGTACCAGAGTAAGCTGGAGGCTGAGCTTCGGAAGCTTAAGTTTTCCTACAGAGAAACCTTGGAAGATGAATATGAACCCCGAAGAAGAGATCACGTTTCTCACTTTATTTTACACCTTGCTTACTGCCAATCTGAAGAGCTTAGGCGCTGGTTAATTCAACAAGAAATGAATCGCCTTCTATTTCAATTCAGTATTTTACCCAAGGACAAAATTCAGTTTCTTAAAGGATAGCCGTTTGCAGTTTGAGGCTATAAGTGATGAAGAGAAGACTCTCTGAGAACAGGATATTATGGCTTCATCACACAGTTTAGGTGGGGTTCAGTTGGAGTCAGTTTATAAGAGCCCTTTTGCTGATGCTCTGGATTTGTTCCGAGGAAGGAAAGTCTATTTGGAAAATGGCTTTGCTTATGTACAACTCAAGGACATTGTGGCGATCATCCTGAATGAATTTAGAACCAAACTGTCCAAGGTTTTGGCTTTAACAGCCAGGTCCTTGCCTGCTGTGCAGTCGGATGAGAGACTCCAGCCTCTGCTCAACCACCTCAGTCATTCGTACACTGGTCAAGACTATAGTACACAGACAAATGTTGGGAAGGTTTCTTTAAATCAGATCGATTCGCTTTCTATCAAATCCTTCCCGCCTTGCATAGATCAGCTACATAAAGCCCTGCGGGAAAATCACCATCTTCGTCATGGGGGCCGCATGCAGTACGGCCTCTTCCTGAAGGACATTGGCCTAGGAACAGGCATGGCAGTTCTGGAAGCAGACATTTATCAGAGGAAAGATGGATCCAGATAAGTTTGATAAAGGCTACTCTTACAATATCTGTCATAGCTTTGGAAAGGAAGGCAAGAGGACAGACTACACACTTTACAGTTGCCTGAAGATTATCCTAACCAATCCACCAAGCCAAGGGGATTATCATGGGTGCCCTTTCTGGCACAGCGATCCTGAACTGATGAGGCAGAAGCTGCAAGCGTACAAGATCCCTCCCTCAGGGATCAACCAGATGTTGGATTTAGTAAAAGGGACACATTACCAGGTAGCCTCTCAGAAGTTCTTCAAGATGACACATAATGTAGATGATTGTGGCTTTTCTTTGAGTCATCCAAACCAGTTCTTTTTTGAGAGCCAGCAGATCCTCAGTGGAGGTAAAGACATCAAGAAGGAATCCATCCAACCAGAAACGCCCCAACGCAAACCGAGTGTCCAGAGAAGCAAGGATGCGTCATCTGCTCTGGCATCACTCAACTCCTCTCTGGAAATGGATCTGGAGGGACTAGAGGAGTTACTTCAGTGAACGATTCCTGGGCAGTTGGTAGCCTGTCTTCCTCACTAGCTTTTATTTCCTACTTTACGATTTTATCTTTTTCTTTTTTGCCTGCCTTCTCCCTCCACCCGACCCCCCTTCATCCATCCACACGTGCATGTGCTTCTCGGGAAGGCAGCCTTGCAGGTAAAAACAAAGACCTCTGGTATATTTTGCTTTGACAAAAGAGAAGAGGAAGCATTTCTTTTGAAATCTAACGCTTGAATGGTGTGATTTAAGCCCCGTTTCAGGAGATAAAACAGCTTTCTGGACTGCTTACAGTCCCCTAGAAACAGTACGACTAAGAACAGCTTTTATTTTAACGCTTATCACTGTAATGTTGACCCAGGACTCTTCTGGACCATTTTTGTTAATAAATATCAAAATGTAAAAAAGGAAAAAAAGTCAATATGAAAAGAGCAATCGGGAATGTACTATGATGCTACTAATTCTACTGAGAGATTTTATTTAGACATATTTTTAAAGTGTTTTATATGCTCACGCTTAGCACCACTTTATTCTCTTTATGGGTACCACTGTTATACAGCCATTACCATGATAGTCGAGAGGACTAAACTACGACAAACCATGGAATTGTTTATTAGAGGAAGTTCAGTGAGTCTGGAAGAATATAAAATCATGTGTACCATAAACATGGAGCTATGGAAATATTTGACAGTCAGTAGTGCTCATGGTTATGTCTGTGGGTGGCCAGGATGCTTGGTGCAAACACTGCCTTTCCACTTCATAGATGTGTGACCTGTGGTCAATCCCTTAACGTTGCTGGGTGCCTCAGTTTCCCCATCTATAAAATGATAATAATAATAGGGCCTGACTTGATAATTAAATGAGTTAATACATAGGTAATGCTCAACAATACCTCGTGCTGACTGTATAAAATGGCAATATTAAGCAGAGAAAATCTTTGTGTTAAGGTGATAGATTATTATTAACTTTACATTTCTCCAAACTTGTTATATTGTCTTTTCTAGAAAAAAAAAAAAAAAAAAGGCAAAAACAGCTCTTGGAAAAACTAAAGTGGTTTCAATTATGTTTATATTTTGGTTGTTCTTTCTGTTAAACCTTAGTAGCACCTGCCTGTGTTTCTTTGTTTTTGTAAATTAATGTTAGCTGAAAATAGCAATGAATTAAGAGATAATGTTACCCTTTGCTTCTTTAACGAAAAGGTAGAAGAGAGTTCTTCTTGACCATTGCTTTCTTAAGGAGGGAAATGGAAAGGGTGTCTGAGGTGGCTTTTTTAAACAAAATCACTAAGGGCATTGAGCCTGTCATTAAAGAATGAAAATTGGATTCGGTCTTCTTGGAGACACTTGCTTTTGAATCATTTGCAGTGTGGCCTCTGGACTAAGGCTATGCAATTAAAACCAAATATTATGAAGAGAGGATTTATTGATTTTTTTTTTTTAAGAGCTCCTGACTTATTTATTTATTTACTTTATTTTTTTGGCTGCGTTGGGTCTTCGTGTCTGTGCGAGGGCTTTCTCTAGTTGCGGCAAGCGGGGGCCACACTTCATCGCGGTGCGTGGGCCTCTCACTATTGCGGCCTCTCTTGTTGCGGAGCACAGGCTCCAGACGCGCAGGCTCAGTAGTTGTGGCTCACGGGCCTAGTTGCTCCGCGGCATGTGGGATCTTCCCAGACCAGGGCTGGAACCCGTGTCCCCTGCATTGGCAGGCAGATGCTCAACCACTGCGCCACCAGGGAAGCCCTTGATTTTGTTTTTAAAGACATGATATGAGTTCAGTTTTTCATGAGCTGTTGCAAGTGAGGTATGAGAAAGTACATGCACTAGTCTCTTAGAGGTGAAAAGAAAAGGCGTCAGAATTAACCCAGCTCTGGACGCTTCCTGGGTCTTAGCATCTGAAGGAAAGGCTTTTGTTCCCTCCTGCACCCCACCCCACCCGCAGGCCTCTAAGTCTGTACGGTAGGCAGGCCCGGATAAACACACTCACTCTCTATTCCGGAAGGGGTCGTGGGGAGCTCTTTCAACATAACCTCTCGTTTTCAGGATTGTTCTTTCTTGGGTGGTGGCTGCGGCAGCTTTCATTCTGTATAATATGGCAACATAAAACAAAACAGTCACCAGCAGGCCCAAATGACCAGAAATTGCTGAACAAAGCAGGCCGCAGCTCCAGATGGAGAGTAATGAAAAACAGACCGCAGTTCATTCAGCCACTCAAACACCAGGACCCAGTAAGAGCTATTGTACAAGTCACAGAGATTTGCACTGCTTTGTTTTTGTTGTTTTGTTTTTCCCCATGTGTTTTCCTCCTGGGTCCAGTATATTTGCTAATTTTAAAAAGTCAGGGGAAATGAAATGAAAGAAGCCATTGAAAACAAGGTGTAAATCTTCAATGAATTGACTTGTCTCTGCCTTTTCCTGCTTTTTAAGTTTGGCTTCCTCTGTACCACCCCCCACCCCCACCAGCCATTTTTTTCTGACAGGCTATGAGTTTAGAGCAGAGGGAATGAGTAATGGATATTCCATAGAAAGTTTCCATGCTTAACAGCCAAAGGATATAAGAGCCATTAGAGTGTGCCAAGCATACCGACTTCTAAGATCTTGAAATACTCCCTTCTTGCCTTTGTTGTCACAGGCTGCTTGAATTATATTTATGGAAGATTATGTTGCCCTTACCATTTCATTGGACCCCTAAAATCAAAGTTGAAGACAAGGATCCAAAAGTTCTGAGATCATCCATGTAGGGTATCATTAATTCTTTATTAAATGAAACCATAAATTGTTATTCTTCTTTAAGAGAAATAATTCTGCATACTAGATTCATTTTTATAGAGAGGGATAGAACCCACCTAGATTGTTTCATGGAGGGGTGTGAATGAATCCATTTAGCAGTTCTAGATTCATGGCCCTGTTATATGCTTTTTTAAAGTATTTCTGGGTAACTAAGTAGGAGGCGGTACACTTGGACAAATTTGGAATTAATCCATTTTATTTATTATTTAATTTTCTCCTTTAGTCACTAACTGGGAGTATTTAAATAGCAAGTGAGGAAAGTGTGGATTTCTGTATTAAATCCCATGAACCTGGAGGGAGGGATGGATACTCTATTTTGTCATATTTTTCTGTAGTCTTTGCAGGGTATGCAGTAGCCCCTACCTACAGACCAATCCTAGTAAGTGACACTGACATGCACCCAGGCAGAATGTGTGTGTAAGTAGAACCATTTGGTTTCCAGAAAATAGCATACCTACCCGGGCCTAGTCCACAAGGAAACTAAGCAAGTAAAGGAAGAAACTAAACACCATGAAAAGCCTCTTTTCAATACCTGTTATTTCCCCAAATCAGTGAAAACTAAAATAAAAATTCTGTGAAATTTATGAGTCTGAGGAATTACATTTTGAGAGGAATAGGCTCCTCCCCCGGCTGGGCTCACAGCCTCTAGAGCAAGGAGCCCAAGAGGCAACGAGACTTGAAAAACACATTTATTTAATTTTCAAATACTGGAATTACGTTACCAAAAAAAAAAGATGAAAACAGTTCTGTTTAGACAACTAAATTTCCCATTTCCCTTTGCGGTATGAAGTGTGTGATTTTTTCCCTGAACTTCTTTTGTGAATTTTTCTCTAATCTGGTACAGTATTAATTTTGCAGCTAGGCGCAGGTGATCAATATATAAACATATATTTGCTTCCTTTGGTATTGATACTGAGTTTTGTTTTCATTTCAGAAACAGTTAGTTTGTGTAGGAAGTTTGATAACTTCAGTCAGAATTGTCCTGTAGGTACCTTTTACATGAAAGTTTCATCCTGGGCCTCTTTTGAGAAAACTCCAGCGTTTATAGTCTTATAGCCAGAGTTAGGAAAGAACACTTACTTTGAAGGTAAATGGTCGCCATGTGTTGTCTCCAACTCAGCCATACAACTGCAGCTAAAGACACTTCTCCTGTCAAAGATAATCCTTTCGAAACTGTTTTTCTCGGTTCAGTATATTCAGTATTTCAGAGGGTTCTTTTATGAAGAAGATGATGATGATGTGATGGTGCTGAGTTAACTCTGAGAAGACTTTGAGATAAAAGTAAAACAAAGTATCTACTCATGTTCTGGGAGTCATTCAACTGCACATTTTTCTTCAAGAGTGTCTTATGGCTCTATATTTACTCAGTATTTGCTTGTAATCACTGTGAATACACACATTAGGCAAAAGTAAAGCTCTCCACCAACATTAAATTTAATAGGTAACAGTGCTTTTTCTTCTTTAAGGTTTTTTTTTTTTTTTTTTGATGTGGACCATTTTTAAAGTCTTTATTGAATTTGTTACAATATTACTTTTGTTTTATGTATTAGTTTTTTGAACACGATGCATGTGGGCTCTTAGCTCCCCGACCAGGGATTGAACCTGCACCCCCTGCATTGGAAGGTGAAGTCTTAACCACTGGACTGCCAGGGAAGTCCCAACATTGCTGTTTTAAAGCATAAATGTATATTTGACATCATTTAATACTCTAACCTATCTCCCTATCTCTTTTGCATGTGAAGAGATTATTTTATTGGAAAAAAATATAAATAATTTGTGTGGAGTTTAAAATGGTTTAAAAATAAAATGGTACCGTAAATGTGAAAAGAATTTGAAAAAGAGGGGACTTCCCTGGCAGCCCAGTGGTTAAGACTTTGCCTTCCAATGCAGGGGGTGCAGGTTTGATCCCTGGTCAGGGAACTAAGATCCCGCATGCCTCGTGGCCAAAAAAAACAAAACATAGAACAGAAGAAATGTTGTAACAAATTCAATAAAGACTTTAAAAATGGTCCACATCCCAAAAAATCTAAAGAAAACGAATTTGAAAAAGAATAGATACGTGTATATGTATAACTGAATCACTTTGCTGTATACCTGAAACTAACACAGCATTGTTAATCAACTATACTCCAATAGAAAATAAAAATTAAAAAATAAAATGGTAGAGTTATATTGCTCTCTGCCATAATCTGGATGTGACTTTTGCTAACCCATGTCTTCTAACTTCACAGAAATCCTTTTGTCCAGACATCCTGTTTGTTCTCCTCCTCCTGTCCTTCAATTCCCTATGTTTAGAGTTTGTTAAAATATATATAAAATGCTCACTCTTCTTACCTCTGTTAGTCTGTTAATGATTTCTTCCAGAATTCACCTTCCCAAGAAGTCCTCAGTAGACTCTCCTCATCCTATTTACACACTTTACACCACCACCTCCTCTGAGCGTCATCTGGGAGCAAAGATCTTACACCCCCTTATCTCTTGGGCTTTTGTGATTAGTGTGTGTCTTCGTCTAGATGATAAACTCCTCAGGCTTCTCATGGACCTTATTTTCTACTGCCAGAGTGTTGAGGAAGCAGGACGGTTCAGAGGGGTCTTAGATTCCAGGGGCTTTATCTTTCTCTCTGGGAGCCTTTGATGTCACATCAGTAGAAAGAACAAACATGGCTGGGTATATGTTCCAAAGGCCTGTAAAAACACCGAGGGTACCAGAGACATAGCATACATACATTTCCCAGTTACTCTTTAAAGGTAAGCACTTATAACTGAGAATATTTATTGGTGTGTAATTATCCCTTTGACTTGTTTGAAGTTATCTATCTTCATTCATCAATGATTTCATAAATATATGGGAAATCCAATATAGCAATATTTCTTTTAAATAATATATGAACTGTAATGACATAGAATGGATAAATATGATATGTGTGTGTCCAGTTTACTAAAATTCATGTAAACTTGCAATACCATGTAAATCCATGTCCTTTCAAATATAGGACTTCAAAAAAATATAGATTTTTACCCCCTAGATAACCCTCTTAGTCCTTCAAGGAGTTTTCAGATGAAGTCTACACTGAGACAATTTCTAAGTAATAATCTTAGTTTTCTTGGACAAGTTACATAATGTCTCTAAACATCTGTTTCCTTAACTGTCAAATGAGGTTATTTATACGTACAATGAAAAAAGTATTTTCAAAATTACACGGAACCCTGTTTGTAATGTGTCTGGCACGTCTGTCTGGTAAATTTTTCTGTGGTCTTGCACTTGGATTTCTTCTTGTAGGAACCATCTTATCTAGAGCACCATTATATCTTACACAATTTAATACAGTTATGAGTACTTTTGAAGTGTTCAAGGAATGTGTATTTCATGAATTGACATGTGTTTATTGAGACTGGCTTTGTTTTTTTATTTAATTTTATTTATTTACTTATTTAATTGAAGTATAGTTGATTTACAATGTTGTATTAATTTCTGCTGTACAGCAAAATGACTCAGTTATACACATATATACATTCTTTTTTATATTCTTTTCCATTATGGTTTATCCTAGGATATTGAATTTAGTTTCCTATGCTATACAGTAGGACCTTGTTGTTTATTCATGAGACTGGCTTTGTTAATAGCAAAAAGTATTTAAAGGACTTTTTTTCATACGTTTTTGTGTTGGCTATACGATAGCCCTCAGGATTTTTCAACGCCTATAAACTTGATGTCTTTGAAGAAAAGTGCATTCCATCACAGTGGCAGGTGGTGGAATTCATTCTGAGTTGGGTAGGTTCTGAAAGAAAAAAAAAAAGCGCTCCTTTGTTCACCCTTTGTCATGATGTTCACTCCATAACATTGTTTTACAAGTTCAAAGGTAAAAGGAAAAAAAGCCTAAAGATTCTTGCTTCCTTAGCTTTGAAACCATAGTAAAAGCATATTTTGTTTAAGAGATAGTGAAAAGTCATATGATTTGATGCTTGTTCTTATTGACTTATTGGTTATTCATGCTGCTCTTAAAATAGCTATTTTTCCTTTCCTTTAGTTAAGAAATGAGAACTCTGGAGTATGAAAGAGAAAAACTCATGCACATGACAAAAAAAAAAAAAAAAACCCAAACTATAAAAACCAAAATTGAATTTGAAGGATGAATGTATCATTTGTTATGATTGTAAGTGGCTGTAAGTGGGCTCACATGTCTCTTTATCCATAAAATATTAGTGATATAAGGTCTCTATTTCATATGATCATTTTAAAAACCAGCTTGGTTTCCCCATTGTGTTGTGAAATAAGAGAAAATAGCAAGGTTCACATTTAATTTGTACTACTTCTCTTAAAAGGTCAGTTTATTTTAATTACTAGGCATCTGAATAGACCTATTGGTCATTAAGCTGACATCAGCCCTGAGATGGAAGAAACCTGTATTCATGAAGTATCTTTGGGACACCTTCTCTGTGCCGCTTTTAAAGATATAGTTTCTCTCAAGAAGAGATAATAAAATGCTTAAGCTGCAGATATAACAGCTTTTCACATCCCTGGGGCTTGTCCACTCTGGGAAAAGCGGGAGCTGAAACAAAAGATTTTAGGGAAGCAACTGCTCAGAAACACACTAGGCTTTGGGCTTAAAGGTGATGTGAAAAATAACCATGTTTGAGATTGTACTAAATGAAACCAAGCGGCAAAATTCCATGAGACATAGACTACAAGGCATTGGAGTTTATGTCTTTGGAGTACTTTTATTATAATAGATAATTAAAGTGAAAATTGTAGCTTTTTATTGAAGAGTGAAAGCAAAGAAATTTTTTTTTAAAAAAGAGAATTATGTGAGGTAGAATTTAGAAGCTCATTAAAAAAATACTGTTAAAAAACTGTGATTAAAGAGTTTCTCAAAGGTTCTCATGAGATAGTTTTGAGTAACAAGGGGTTAAAAATCAGAAAATCTCTAATTTCATATATACAATATAAAGAAATTATGGCTAATACTCTATTTTTCATAGAGAAGCAGGTGATGAAATTGAGAATAATTTGAGTAGGGGAAAACTTAAAATTTTGTTTTTTAAATAAAAATTGCATGTGTTTAAGGTGGACAGCATGGTGATTTGATACACATGTACGCAGTGAAATGATTACTGTAGTCAAGCTAATTAACATGTTACCTCACAGAATTACCATTTGTGTGTGTGTGTGTGTATGAGTGTGTGTGTGTGTGTGATGAGGGTGCCTGAAATCCACTCTCTTAGCACATTTCCTGGATTCAGTTCTGCAGTATTAACTATACTCACCATGCTGCCCATTAGATCTCTAGACATGGTCAACCTACGTAGCAGCAATTTTGTACCCTTAGACCAGCATCTCCCCATTTCCCCCACCTTTCTACTCTCTGCTCCTGTATATTTGATTTTTTAAGTTCCACATATAAGTGATATCATGCAGTATTTGTCTTTCTGTGTCCTACTTATTTCATTTAGCAAAATGTTCTCCAGATTCATCTATGTTGTTGCAAATGGCAGGATCTCCTTTTTTAAGGCTGAATATTATTGCATTGTATATATATGTACATATATATACCACATTTTCCTTATTCATTTGTTGACAGACACTTAGGTTGTTTGCATGTCTTGGCTATTGTGAATAATACTGCAGTGAACAAGGGGGTGCAGGTAACTCTTTGAGGTACTGATTTCTTTTCCTTCAGATAAATACCCAGAAGAGGTATTGCTGAATCATATGGTAGTTGTATTTTTAGGTTTCTGAGAAACCCTCATACTGTTTTCCCACAGTGGCTGCACCAATTTGCATTCCCACCGGCAGTGCACTAAGGATCCCTTTTTTCTACATCCTTGCCAACATTTCATATCTTTTTGTTGATAGTTGTCCTAACAGGTATGAGGTGATACCTCATTGTGGTTTTGGTTTGCATTTCCCTGATGATTAGTGATGTTGAGCATCTTTTCATTATCTTTGGCCATTTTTGTATCTTCTTTGGGAAAATATTTATTCATATCCTTTGGTCCTTCACCCATTTGTTAATAGGGTTGTTTTTGTTTGTTTGTTTGCTATTGAGTTGTATGAGTCCCTTATATAATTGGGATATTAACCAACTTTATCAGATATATGGTTTGCAAATATTTTCTGCCAACTAAAGGAAAACTTAACAAACCAAAGATTCCCATATGAAAAGTGGAATTTCCTTCAGTGTTACTCAATTTTAACCATTGTTTTAAACCAAAATGAGAATAACTCCAATTGAAATATGTATGTACACTTATAACTTTTATATGTATTCATATATTTATTTATATATTTATTATACATATTATGATATGTGTATGTTAGAGTGTGTGTGTGTGTGTGTGTGTGTGTGTAAGACAGGGAAAAATATTTATGAGACACTTGTATCCAAAGAGAGGTTTAAAAATCATTCTATAAAGATTTACATCAAAGTTTGTTGTAGTTTAGTAAAACATAATTTTCTTAAAAGAAGCTTGAAGCGAAATCCTCACCATTCTTTGTAACTAAGCATCTGCTGTGTTACATAAACCAAAGAAGTCCAGGGGAAGTTGTTATGCCTTAGATAGTGATCAGGTGCTTTGCGATTTTCTTCTATTGTGAGAAGATAATATAAGACAAGTAATAAGGTATTAACATTGCTTATACAATGATCAAAAATCTTGATCAAGCATTGATACAATGTGTATATGTTAGGGTTAGGGTGAAATCTGTGCAAAAATTTAACATTTCTACTTGCATCATTGTATTTCCACCTATTATGTCCTATTAACATGGACTGTTAATACAAATAACACATCCTATTATGTTGTCCAAGTCAGCCTATCTTTCCTCTCTCTATGTCTTTTTAAAGTTACTAGTCTGGAGCCAGTCCTTTGGCTCTGCTTCTTGTTAGGGAAATTATTTTTTAAAATTATATTAAGTATAACTTTCCAGATAAGACAGTTCCAATTTATAAGTGACCTTCTGTGGAAAATCAAAAGCCAGTATTGTCCATGCATGGGTGAAAACATCAGCCATGATGGCAAACTGAAGGGTAGTTGGTCTGTGTGGTGAGGAAGACAGATGGTTTCTCTATGAACCCATGGTCTCTTGTAGTGTCAAGGGCTATCAGACCTATCAGCATTCACCAACATTTTTATCTTGTGTATCCCATCTGAATTCCCTTAAGGGTAGGAAGTAAAGTCTTCAACCTATTTCCCACCAACCAATCAATGAGTAAACCAAATAAAACAGACTAAAAGACTAAGACAGAAAAAAAAAAAGGAAGTGAAAAGTGAATCCCAGTGACAAGGGTCAGGAATGGCGTCTTTGGTTTGTCTGTCCAGGAAAGAAACCCTGCTTTACAGAGTGAGCTGGCGAATGAGTTGACGATGCCCTGTGGGATCATCAGAAGTACGGTAAACAGTGGCTATGGGGCAGGAGATGTATTTGTACTAATATGCTGTGCAGCTCAGCCTTGGTCAAATAGTTGTTCAGCAGCCCGGAGTGTAGAAATCTCTTAGAACATTCCTGTAAGTCATCAACAGGGCAAATCTGTCTAGTGAAGGATTGTTGTTTGGCTACAATACTGCTTAAAAGTATTTAGATGTGAATACTTTTTAGTGGTGCCTAAACCACTCTGCTGTTTTCATAAAAGCAGCCCACTTCACTCACTTGTGTACCTGCTTGGCCCCAGAAGGCACGCATGGCTTCAATTTTTAATAGCTTGTTGAGTGGATATCAAGTAACTCAGAGAGTTATTATTATCTCCGTTTTACTGCAGAGGAAATGAACCTGGAGATGGTGGACAACTTGTCGACCACTATTGCCAGCATCCAGTCATAGTCTGTCAAAGCTTTGCTCCCCATTATTTGCAATTCCTCCCTCAAAATAATCCCCATAAGTAAGACTAGCAGGACAGATCCTGGATGGTAGTAATGACAAGCAGACGCAAGCACAGTGCTTTAAGTTTGCGTGAGGCGAACAGTTTGAAAGAAGCATGCCGTTGTGGTTCTCACCCGCCCCCTTGCATCCCATTATAACAGTATTGATGGGGATTATAGCTCTGTTATGTCGCCTAATATAGATGTAAAAGAACCTGCAGGTTGTGCCTTGAAAGCATAGTACCTTTTGAAAATATTTTGATCATTTTGTTTCATTTAGAGCTATTTTCTTTTTTTAAATATATTTTGGGAACCATTTTCTGTTCACTTCAATTTTGCACTTAAGTGATATTGACCAACATCTAGCCTTTCATCTGTGTTGACTTCAATGCGAGTAGCAGTTTAATCAATTTTAAGTGGGGAAATACCACAGAATTATGGATGGTGGTAGGCAGGTACAGTGCTGTTGATAATTTCTTTTACTCTCAGGATTCAGAATGAGGCATGTGCTTCCTTAAAGGGCCCATGTGGTAGAGTTTCATGGCAAACATTCTCTTTCATCTTGTTTAAGTTCTGTTTGGCTGGCCTCCCATGTTTGCTTGTGGGGATAAGGTTAAGACCTCTGAAGAGGCCACTCCATCCCAATTACTTACCCAGCCTCTCTTCTTTTCTTTAAATAGCTTGCACTTAGTTGTAGAGAGCGTTTTGGTGTCATTATCTCTTTGATGGATGAACCCAGGGATAAAGAACTATTTTCTATTTGGATTCTAAAGGTACGATCAAGTTTAATCAAAAAGACTATTAATATTTTGAATTTATCCATGAACCAACTCTCGCAGCAAAATACCCAAATGCCTGCTCACGTCAGTCTTTCCTTTTTCAAGCTGGTTTTTCTCCAAAGATTCTTCCCCCATCCACAGAGTTTCCTATTGTCTTAAGTTGCCTTCAAGTCTCCACCTCCACCCAGAGGCTGCCTTGTCTTGAGCATCGCCCAGTTTTGTCAACAGCTCTCTTCTGGTACGTGCTTTTAACCTCACTTTAGAATCCCCTGCCCAAATTTGAGTCTGAATTTTTATAATGTTTGGATTGTAACTCTGTTTCTTTCTGGTCTAGTCCTTGAGGGTTACATGTCTCAGGCCTGATGTTCTCCTTCCAGTTGCTGACTTTATAACTAGATCCTACTTACTGGAACTGTTGAGAGAATTATTTTACTTCTCTAACACCATCATCTGCATTTAGTCTGTTTTTGCTGCTGGGATCTTTTGCAGGAAGGGTAGCCCTTTCCTATTTGTAACCAAAATTAAATCATTCTGAGGCAGGGCATGAATGTGTTTTGTGGGGTTTCTTGTCAAGCTGAAGATTCTTATAATAGGCAAACAGGAAGTCCCCATGCACTGGAAACTATAACGTCCTACCTTGGCATGGCATCTGTGTTCTTCCATAATAACCAGTCAGCCTGGACATCGCCAGAGTTCCTTGAATTTTTTGGACAATGGGAGAAAAAGGAAAAGCTTTCTCATTTGGATTTAACTCAAGAATTAAAGCATTGCCTGAAGCTCTGTACTGCCAGTGGTTTTATTCAGGCTTTGTTCTCTGAACAATTTGTAGATAGATGGTTGTGTTCTGAATTCCCAGCCCTCATTAGCTAACTGCACACATGTGGAAACACAGAGGCTGTGACCTTCAGATCCACTCCGGAAATACAAACGTGGCCTCTAAGTTTAGAGAGGAAATGCATCCCTCTCTCTAGCCAGGAACTGGGACTGATGCTCTGCCCAGGTCACATAGACGTCTGAGCTGTCCCAGCCAGCAGGGAAAAAAATGACCTCCCGGGTAATACGTGCGTCATCACGACTTGACCATGTCCTTGATCCAGTGGACAGTACCTCACTTAAAACGCGTAGACCTGTAGGATTAATTTAAGTCATAAAACATGGACCCAAACAAAGTGGAAATGACTGATAATTGGTGAAATTATTGATAATTTATCTGTGAAAAGCTAACCAAGAAAAAAAATTAATTTAAAGGGGCCATAGAGATGTCTCATTTTTATCAGCCTTGTTTAAAAGCAAAAGTTGTTTGTTTTATTCTTTGATGGCTACATTTCAAGAATCACTAAACTTTCCAACCCTTTCAGCAAAATAAACTCAGTCTTGTCATTTTTTCCTAAAGATGTAATCTTTGCATTGTATTACTGAAAATTTGGAAATAATCTAAATATGCAAAAACGGAGAATGACTAAACTCTGGTTAAAGCAATGGAGTATTTTACAACCATTTAAAAAGATAATTTTTAAGACTTTGAGGCCACTTGGGAAACTAGCTATAGTATGACGTAAAGTGGGAAAAGGAAAAATAGAAAAGTCTCTGTATGCTCTGCTAATAACTAGGTCAAAAGATGATGCATGGTGATTATTGAAGATAGTTTTGCTTGGTAGTTGTAAGTATTGGTTGACATTTATGTCTTCTCTGAATTGTGAATTCTTTGAGGGAGGGATCACATTTTCCTATATCTGCAAAACCAAGACCTAGCATATAATAAGGGCTAATCAGTATTTCTCAGTTAATCCATTAAAAGATAGCCAGGAAAAGCAAATTATAAAATTGTATCTAAAATCTGAATATAATTCTTAAAAATAATACATTCAAAAGGCTAAGAACTTGAAGATATCATGGAGCAGTGATTACAAGTATTCTCTGTATGGTGATATATTGATTTTCAAATCTCCATTTTATATATATATATATATTTTTTTTTTAATGTGCTATCTAGAAAAAAAAAATGAGTCAACTAGTGTCAGCATAACTTAACAGTATTGAAATGCCACAAGAAGAAAACGTTCATTTATTCGATAATGAGAGAGTTTAAAGATATGCATCTTCATTAAAATTCAGTTATATGTGTACATTTTTGAATCTCTGTCATTTGAATGAGATGTCATAAATGATAAACTTCTAACTACTTATCATAGAATACACAGCCTTTCATGGTCTGGACTGTACTCTCTAACACTAGGGCTACTGCACTTTTTGTAAAATGTGAGTCCTGCCAAGCTCTGGGACTGGGGAGCACTCACATTGTAATTCCCGTGAACAGCCCCACTGGTGTAATGAGCAACTTAGGCGGCCATACTGATGACCCTAGTCAGTTCTTATCTCTTACCATGTATCTAATCATCCCCAACTACTAACACGCCATATGTAAAGGCACTTTGGTGCCTATTCCCTTTGCTTGGAACAATCATTATACCTCGGAACAATCATTATACCTCTTATTTAATAATAAAGTCTTGTACTTATTGAGCACTTACTATGTACAGAAATTATACTGAGTGCTTTATACACATGATGGCAGTGTTTTCCAAATTGTTATAATTATTATCTCTATTTTATAGGTGTGAGAGACAAGGAACTTGCCCACATCTCCACAACCACGAAATAGCAGATGTGGGATGTAAATTCAGGGCTGCTTTGTTCTAAAGCCCAACCACTTAATCTCTCACATCCCTCTCCCGTGCTGCCTGTGCTCTTCCTTGACTTGGGTGACTCAGCTGATAAGAACCAAGTCTTCAAAGCTTTCTTTCTCCCTCCACCCATGCCCGAGCCAACCTAGACACCCTTCCTCTGTCTCCCTTAATAAAGCTCTTTGTTTTTCCAAAAGTCTCCCCAGCACTTAGAAAACTGGATATAATCAGTGATTTTTTTTTTTTTTTGGTACCTCTTACATGGTGGGATTATCATGGGCAAGTATTTTACACTTATTCAGGAAAAAAAAAACCCCAAAAAACCAACTGTATCTTGTTCATTTCTTGTTCACTTGTACTTAGCACATGCTTGACACATGAAGTAGTTATCCCAAGAATGGTTGGAAGAATAAGATAATGAATGGCTGAACCACATCTTAGGTTCTTAATACATGGATGTAGCACCAAGAAATCATCATGCATGTGATTTTGGTTGTGATTAGAAACCGGGATAAAATTGTAGCCATTTATCACTCAGCTGCACTAAGCTCAGGGTCTTGTTAAGAACATTTGGACTCAGAGTACTTTTGCAGATTCATTGCGTTCTTTAAACAGTGCTTTAATCATGCCCCTTGCCTGGTTAAAACCTGTCCATGACTTGTTATTTCATTCCCTATCAAGTCTGAATTCCTCAGGATGGCTTTAAAGGGCCTCCTAATATGAATCAACTCACAGTATTTTTCATTCTGTTTCAACATATACCTGTCAGGCTAAGCAGGCCAGTCACTTTCCTCTCCCAACACATCATGTTTATACCACCTTGGGGTCTTTACTCAACTCATCCCCCCTCTCCAGAGTACGTCTTTCTGGAATCTTCTTCGATTCTAAACCAGACTTAGACTATTGGTAAATTAAAATTCTACTTACTAGATGGAAGCTTTCCTATCTACTTTAGCTCTTGGTAAAGTCTCTTTTCTACGAATTCTCTTTGCTTCTGTCAGATAATTTACCACTTAATAATATCACTGGCTATTTTCAGCAATGCTTTAGTTATGCCAGCATTGTTGTCCCTGCAAAATTAGTAACAGATACCACGTATTTCTTCTGTTGTTTCAAACTACCATACATGCCATATTCAGTTCCCACTATGGGCTAGAATCTATTTTGCACGCTTTATGAACATTTTATTAGGAAAAGATTTGAGTTTCCCTTTGGTTAATGACAAAGGAGAAAGTCTTTCAATAGACAGAGAGAATTGATTAAAGTCAAAAGTTGGGTTCTAAAAATAAGTTTGACTCTCAAATTTGTGATTTGAGAGGGATTCTAATGATACACTGTTGTATGTGAACAGATGAGATCATGAAACTAGTTTTGTGCTTGGGTGTCTTGTGTGACTTTAATATTTAGTATGTAACATATGTGGAGAACAGTTTTTACTCTCCTCTGATAGCTGTTGGTGCCTCTGTGAGTTGCTATGTTTGGTCTACTGACCACCCCATGTCAAAAGACCTCAACCCTATATTTAGCCCAATATTTGGCCAATGTCTACTGTTGGTTATAAAGGGAAACCTGGGAAACGAGTTTGAATGGGTAGGCAGAAAATGAAAGAAAGCATGGGCCCTCCTCATAAGACCATCATATATAAAGAATAACACCCTTTTGCCTTTATTTGGGGAATATGCCTCCATCATTTCACTGTTTATAAGACTAATAACAAAATGGGATTTTCATATTATGACTTAAAAGTTGACGGGTGCCACTGTGTCTTAGGAAAGAATGAAAACACATGTGTTACAAGACTAACTGAAAACAGAAATTTCATATCTGGTCATGTTCAGTCACTTCACTGACACTGTGCCTCCTGAGCTTGGAATTCCTTGGAGAGCAGAAGTTGGAAAGGAAATGGCGAGCTTTTCCAGTAACATTTGGTTTAAATTTACCTGCAATTAAAATTCTTATGTTATGGTACTAATATTTTTCTTTTTTTGGTTTCAGAAACATTAGCAGTTTTAGATACATGTAGCAAAAGCCTCCCTTTTGCTATAATTTCTAACAATTCATTAAGATAATTAAAAATAAAAGGCAAGAGAAAGAAAAACATGGAAAAGTCTACACCTTCCCTATCTCTCAAGAGATAGTCATTAGAATTTTTTAGCAAGTGGAGGATTGCCCTGTCACTTTACATTATGCTGGATAGTAAATAAATACCTCACATATTTCTAAGTTTGGGATATGAGCATTTGAAAAAAAGTAAGAAAAATAATTAATTCTTTAGCTGCAGAATGGTGATGAGTGCGGAAAGGGGATTTTGATTCACCTGACATTACAGTTAGAATTAAATTATTATCTAGAGACTATAAATATTGCATGATTCCTTCTTAAAGCTGATAATTAAAATTTATAAGACTGTCCATGAGAAGTCCTGGAATAAGGAACTTAAATAGTCTTAAAACTTTAAGATTTGATGTCAAGATATAAAAGTAATTGCATTTCTTTACATTTTCCATTTGATATTTGATCCAACTGCTTTATGGTTTCACCAAGAAACTGACCCAAAGACTTGAGAATTAACACCAAGGACCTTGCAGGGGAAATAAAAAAGAGAACACACTAAACAAAACAACAGGCGGTGGTGAGGAGAGCTGTAATACTCCCTTGCAGATCCATCTTGGACAAAGGCTGTCTAATATTTCAAATGGTGTGGCATGTGAACCATCCTGCATGCATGGGCTTTCAACTTTAGCATTTAGAATGCATGTATACGAACAGAAGGGTATTCTGACTATCTTTTCTTTATAATCTCTGCAGCAGTTCCAAACGTCCTTAGCTGGAGGACAGATTTGGAAAGTGCTGCTTTTCTGCTCTCGACACATTCGGGTAACCATTCCAAAGCTGCCAAGGTACCACTTCAGAGGCAACTTGCTATTACTGAAACGGAGCAGGACCCTGTGGTCCATCTCCACAACGTCCTCCGCCTGCCTTTTGTCTGTAGAAAAATTTTAGCCAAAGAATAAGTTTAATCAGAGAAGTGAGAAAATGCAGAAACAAATGAAAACATTTCAACAAGACTAAATAATAATAGTTTAGTCATTAAGCATAGTCAAGGGCCTTTAGTTCCTCTTCATGGGCTATAGATAACACTATGACCCATATCCTGTGAGCTGTCTTATAGAGACTAAAACTCCCACCAGGTGGAGGAAGTTTAACTACACGATGACCAGACTGTAGCCATGACGTAAACTGCCAATGTTCCAAGAATTGGCCTGAATGAAATGGGAACAAACCGACCCTGGAACTGAAGATTAACAGCACTTAATAAAAATCAAGATGACGCTAGTCAGACCACCACATGACCAATTTCAAGATGAGCGTCAGAGCTGACTGTGCTGTTTCTGCATGTAGCCCCCGCCCTCCGCCTATAAAAGCTCTTGCCCACTGGTTATCAGTGGGGGGAGTTGGCCTTTGGACAGGAATCTGCCCCTCCCCCCCGCCCCCAGTTGCTGGCCTCCAAAATAGATTAAACTTTCCTTTCCACCAGCCTTGCCTCTTGAGCAGTGAGCACCTGGACCCACTTTCGCAAACAGATTTTGGCTCCCAACGTGAGGCTGTGATCTCGCGATATCTGGCTCCCGGGGGTGGGTTTTCCGGAGCAGAGTCTCCGCCCTGATGGCACGCTGGGATGGCTGCAAGGAGACTGCTGCGCGTGGCTCGCTGGCCCCGGGAGGGGATTTGGCGGGGACATTGCTAACAGCTGCCCAAAACTTTTGTTTCGGGGGTTCTCCCTGTTTCTCCCCTGCAAGGCACTGGCTGCCAACGTACGCTTTTCCTTGGTGGAACGGAAAGATGCCTCTGGAAGAGGTGATGAGCTCCAAGACCAAGTAAGTCCACCAGTGTGCACCCGGCAAACTTCTCTTTTGAGTGCAAAGTCCTATTTGGGCATTTTGCCAATTGTTTCTGATGTGTGCCCGACGTTGAGGACCCTTTATGAGCACTGAGTGTCATTTGGGCATTTTGCCAACTGGTTCTGACCTGTGTCTGACATCGAGGCCCGTTTGTGTTGGGGAGTGTTTGTTTGGGACTCTGTATAGGTCATCCTCTCAGAGGGTTTGTGACAGTTCTGTCTTCTGGTGTGTGAGTGTGTATTCCATTTGTGTGATTGGTATTCTTGTTGCCTTTTGTAAAATGAGAAATTCTAGTTCTTCTTCAAACTCTGAAAAAATTGGTTAAG
The DNA here is from genome assembly GCF_028021215.1 of Eschrichtius robustus. Classification (NCBI taxonomy): domain Eukaryota; kingdom Metazoa; phylum Chordata; class Mammalia; order Artiodactyla; family Eschrichtiidae; genus Eschrichtius; species Eschrichtius robustus. The sequence continues at coordinate 55,457,122 of NC_090835.1, read as the reverse complement.
ATGAAACTCTTTTAAAACACCAAAACTGGTTCTTTTTTCATATGCAGTTAGGGAAAGCTTGCTTGACAAAATGCTTTTTTCAGAATTCTGACCCTGAGAGAAGAAAAATATTTCTAGGAGAAAGCTTGAAGTTAACTCTTATCATGGCTTTGAAATAAAAACATAGCATCTCCCCCTTCCCCCAGTTGCTGGCCTCTGACATAAAGCAAATTTTCCTTTCCGCCAGCCTTGCCTCTTTATTGGCTTCAGAGTGGCGAGCAGCCAGACCCCACTTTTGGTAACATTACCATGTGTGCTGTGATTCATAAATGGACCCTATTATTTTCCACAAGACCCCTTAGCAGCAGTTCCAAAGGAGCAAGCTCGAGATTTGATTATCCAGGTCCCTCTCCTGAACACATCTTTCACATCTGACATTTACACTGGTTGCAGATTTTTATGGAACTCGTTAGGAAGCAGTCTGAACCTTAAAAAGGTGTGCGTCTTCCTAGAACATTCTGGACCAGGAAAGTCTTTTATTGGACTTTATGCTTTGAGTTGAAACCTGTCCTTGTCTGATTGGAAAGTGTTTCGGGGAACAGATTTTGTTATTTTTCTAAGCCAGGCTGTAGGAATTGAGCTGAAGATATCACTAACCAAAAGGAATTTTTTTTTTTTTTTTTTTTTCTCAAAGAGCTGAGAACCAAAGGAAATGACTCCAGTGTTGAAAATCCTTTTATTTCCTCTGTGGACGATATGTGTGCAGCTGAGACAAACCTTTCCAGTTGGCCCCCACCCAGACTTTATGGGTACTGAGATTAGGAAGTGGTATGGTCAAAATAGTCCTTGGACAAATTGCTTCCAGTCTACAAAACCTCAAAGTTCTTGACAAAGCCATGGTTTCTTGCCACATTTTATTTTTTCACATGGGTAACTGACCTGTCATTCGTTAATTACCTTGCCAGGATTTCTGCAGTTCTTTTAGTAACCTCTATCATATTTTTTTTTTTTTTCCATTTCTTTTGGAAGGAGGAAGCTGACTTTGTGAGAGAAGTGCAGGGTGTCTGTAAAATTTCTCTTTGTGAGACACCACACGTTTTGCCCATTTCCCTTGTCTTCCATTTGAAATAAAATATTTCCAGGCCACAGTCAAGCTTATAAAAATGTGCTTTCTTCCTTCCCTGATGTCATTCTACACTTTTCTTCTTGCTTTGCTTTTCCATATCTGAAAATAAGGCAATGCTGGATGAGGCTTCAAAATTCAACACCCATAACTTCCTTTGACACGATCCTGCCCCGGGGAGAGAGAAAGGTATTCATCACTCTATAAAATATGCTGTACCCTCAGCCTCTCTACCCGGCCCTGGGATCTGACTCATCTTTGCACTTCTGGTGACCAGCATAGTGCTGACATGTTCTAAGCGTTCAGACATATTTACAAAGTAGGCTCGAGTGGGCAGTGTGTCATGGCATCAGGATGCATAGAGCAGGTAAAAGAGGGATTTATGACATACTTTACAAAGTCAGGAACTGTTCTCTGAATTAAAAACTGTGCTGAGGGAATAGCAGTGGATACAATTCTCTGTTCTTCTAAAAATGCTTAGTTCTTCCCTGTATCTTATCTACTCTATGGGAAGCTATATGGCAGACACTCCCTTGCCAGCCTAGACAACTTTGTACCAACTTAAAACCACTCAGACCTTCACGGAGGTAGTTGTTCCTCATTGCAGTAGTTCTTTTCCTAAGAAGTCTTCGGATTTGATGGGGACTATGGTAGTTCTTATTTAGCATACATGATACTTTATTAAAATGAACTTTAGTAGACTGACATTTAGTATTAAATGGGGTTTATACATGCTAGTTACTCAGTCTAATTTGATTTGAACCAAAATTTGTCAAATATGGTTTCCTTTTGCATTTTTCCTTGAAGTATAGTTGATTTACAATGTTGTGTTAGTTTCAGGTGTACAGCACAGTGATTCAGTTTTATATATATATATTCTTTTTCAGATTATTTTCCCTTATAAGTTATTACATAATACTGAGTATGGTTCCCTGTGCTATACAGTAGGTCCTTGTTGTTTATCTGTTTTATATATAGTAGTGTGTATATGTTAATCTCAAACTCCTAATTTATCCCTCCCTCCCTTTCCCCTTTAATAAACATAAATTTGTTTCCTAAGTCTGTGGGCCCATTTCTGTTTTGTAAATAAGTTCATTCATATCATGTTTTTAGATTCCACATATAAGCAATATCATATATTTGCCTTTCTCTGTCTGGCTTACTTCACTTAGTATGATCATCTCTAGGTCCATCCGTGTTGCTGCCAGTGGCATTATTTCATTCTTTTTGTGGCTGACTATACTTCAAGTACGTATTTTTGAAAGATACTGTGCTTGGCACTGGGGTAAGAAATAGGGAAGGTGTATTGCCTATAGTCAAGTACTCAGAGGGTAGGAAAGACAGATGCTATATACATATATATATATAAAACTAAAAGATAAGATGAACACAATAGCTGATAATAATATGTAATGGCCAGTGAGTGCTTTATACATGTCAGATCTTCTAATAAATCCACTTATCTGAGTTCATTTAATCCTCCCAATGACTCCATAAGGTAGGTGTAAGGGTCATTAGCATTTCACAGGTGAGGATAGCCCGGCACTCTTCTCAAGATCACTCAACCTCCTACCCACAGAGCCTGAGCCCAGATAGTTCCAAAATATATGCTCTCACCTGCCACACAATAGTGCTACAACTAGAGTGCTCTTAGGCAAAAATGAGGAAATGGTTACATTTCCCCTCAGTTTAGAAAAGGCACACAGGAAACAGGAAAGCTTCAGGGAGGACGTGATAGTTGAGCTTGACTCCAAAGTGTGATTGGGAGTTTATGCAGCAGAAATGGCAGAGAGATTTACCTGGAACAGGAAGGACCTGGCAAAGGCCGAAAGCTGTAGAAGAGCATGGTGTATTCTGATGGCTTTAAAAGTTCAGTGCTTGCATGTATGAAAACAGGAAGTGATATAACCTGAAATGCAAGCTCAAGTCTTATTTGGAAGGTTTTTTTTTTGTAAAAGCTTGAGTGAAGAAACTATTACAAAGGCAGTGGGGACCAAAGAGATTTATAGGGAGAGGAAAATAATGTGGTCAGAGCTATCTTTTGGAAAGTTAGTTCTAGCAAAAGAATTGGGGATGAGAGAAGGTGAGGACAGCTAGATGCAGGAGCACAGGAGGATGGATCCTTTCTCTTGCGTTCATCTCCTAGCAACAGAAAACATGGCTGAACAGGGGTGTAAGCTGTGTTTCTCCACAGCATAAGGCGAAGGCTGAAGGAAGATGGGAACCCAGAGCCAATACGGAGACTCCATCATTAGGAACCTGTCCTTGGCTTGTGACTCTTATCTTCAAGCCTTTCGCCTGTGGTTGCAGACCTCCCCCCTTCCACTTTATCAGTATATTTGCATTTCAGACAGGAAGAATGACAGGGCCAAAGGGCAAAGGATAAGTGACAGCTGAGTGTGTCTTTGTTCAAGAGCTTTCCCTTATGTGTCATTGACCCCAGACTGTAACACAGTCATGGGTGCAGGATACTCAGGTGAGGCTGGAAATTGTAGTTCTATAGCTAGGCACATTGCCAGCCATTGATAAACAGAGTGCTGGTAGGAAGAGAATTCTTTCAGAGTGGATATTACAGTTGTCTCTGTGAGAGTTTTTTTTTTTTTTAATATGTTCTCTTTATACCCACTTTGTTGAGACCTTTTTTTTTTTTTTTTATCATAAGTGGATGTTGAATTTTGTCAAAAGCTTTTTCTGCATTTATTGAGATGTTCATATGATTTTTATTTTTCAATTTGTTAATGTAGTGTATCACATAGATTGATTTGCAGATTTGACCATTGTGTATGATTATTTTAATGTATTGTTGAATTTGGTTTCTAATATCAATATTTTGTTGAGGAATTTTGCATCATATTCATCAGTGATATTGGCCTTTATTTTTCTTTTTCTGTGATGTCTTTGTCTAGTTTTTTTTTTTTTAATTTTTTTTTTTTGATGTGGACCATTTTTAAAGTCTTTATTGAATTTGTTACAATATTGCTTCTGCTTTATGTTTCGATTTTTTGGCCCTGAGGCATGTGGGATCTTAGCTCCCTGATCAGGGATTGAACTTGCAACCCCCTGCATTGGAAGGCGAAATCTTAGCCACTGGACCTCCAAGGAAGTCCCCTTTGTCTAGTTTTGATATTAGGGTTGTTGCTGGCCTCATAGAATAAGTTCAGAAGCATTCATTCCTCTTCAATTTTTGAAATAATTTGAGAAGGATGGGTGAGGAGCTTTGGGTTTAGAAAAGGTTAAGTGGAGACAAATTTTGTAGGTGAGAATCCAGAAGACCCAGGTACTAATAAGATGAGGCAGGCTGGGGACCGGAAGGCATCAAGGAAGATGCTGTAGTTTCTGACTTTGGCAACTGGGTCAGTAATAATGGTTTTAACCGAGATGGGGAGAATAAAGAAAGATTAGTTTTATGGACAAAGTAATACATGTGATTCAGATATATTGAGTTGGATATAGCACTGGGACATCTCGTGAAAAATTTGATAAGTTGCTGTAAACGGACCTAAAGTTCAGGAGATGATGATATGGGTGTCAGGTCATCTAAACCACAGCAGCTGATTAAATCACCTAAGCAGACTGAATGGGATGGCAGATAGCACAAGACCAAGGAGAGGAACTCTTTAAGGGCAAGCAGAAAAAATCAGGGAAACAGACAGGGTGTAATGCTATAAAAGCAAAGAATAGCATTTCTAAAAAGAGATGCTCAACGGTGTTGAGTACCTTGAAGATGCCAGATTGCAAAGAAGATATTGGGTCGGCAATTAGGTCATTATTAGTGTTCAACAGATGTTGAAAAAATAAGTATATTAACACATACACTTCTTAACTTTGTATGTAGCTTGATTTCATATTCTTTCAGGGACTAGCTGTGTTTAGAGAAGAAAACACACAGAAGTCAAGGCAGATCCAAAATGGTGTTAGGGGATAAGAAACATCAAGGAAATATGGGCACCTTCCACAAGTCAAGTTCAAGTGAAAACATTTAATTTTATACTTTATTTCTTTCTTAGAATCCTACGTTCCCCAGTTTTTTTTCTAAACACCCATTTTTTAAAATTTATTTTTATTGAAGTATAGTTGATTTACAATGTGTTAATTACTGCTGTACAGTCATATATATATATGCATACATACATACATATACTTTCTTTTTCATATTCTTTTCCATTATGGTTTTTCACAGGGTATTGAATATAGTTCCCTGTGCTATACAGTAGGACCTTGTTGTTATCCATTCTGTGTATACCAATTTGCATCTGCTAATCCCAAACTCTCAATCCATCCCTCTCCCACCCCCCTCTTCCTTAGCAACCACCAGTCTATTCTCTATGTCCCTGATTATGTTTCTGTTTTATCGATAGGTTCATTTGTGTCATATTTTAGATTCTACATATAAATGATATCATATGGTATTTGTCTTTCTCTTTCTGACTTACTTCACTTAGTATGATAATCTCTAGGTCCATCCATGTTTCTGCAAATGGCATTATTTCATTCTTTTTATGGCTGAGTAATACTCCATTGTATATATGTACCACATCTTCTTTATTCCTTTGTCTGTCAGTGGACATTTAGGTTGTTCCCATGTTTTGGCTGTTGTGAATAGCACTGCTGTGAGCATTGGGGTGCATGTATCTTTTTTAATTAGAGTCTTGTCCAGGAGTGGGATTGCTGGGTCATATGGTAATTGTATTTTTAGTTTTCTGAGGAACCTCCATACTGTCTTCCAAAGTGGCTGCACCAACTTACATTCCCACCAACAGTGTAGGAGGGTTCCCTTTTCTCCACACCCTCTCCAGCATTTGTTATTTGTAGACTTTTTAATGATGGGCATTCTGATTGGCATGAGGTGGAACCTCATTGTAGTTTTGATTTGCATTTCTCTAATAATTAGCAATGTTGAGCATCTTTTCATGTGCCTATTGGTCGTCTGTATTTCTTCTTTGGAGAAATGTCTTTTTAGGTCTTCTGCCCATTCTTTTGACTGGGTTTTTTTTTGCTGTTGTTGAGTTGAATGAGCTGCTAAACACCCATTTTTGCAGCTTTTGAAAACTGTGACTTGTAGAACATTTGGGGTAACTAAAAGGGCAGAAAGCAAGCCTGTTGTGCATAAGTCAAAGTAACTTGCAATGCTTACATTTTTAAATAGTGCTTGCCTCTTATCTCTTTCTGAATGCAGGGCTTTCCCTCCATGCATCCACGGTGTATGCTGAGTGACCATCCTGTGTCTGCCTGCACCAACATTATGGATGACTCAGTCAGACTCATTGTAGATCATTTCTGAGAAATAATAGACACATGTCTACTTTTCTTACGTGGACCCACAGCCACTTAGAAATGAGTTCTTTGAATTTTAAAGACAGAACAAGCATTGTCTTATGAGTTATCATATCATGGTATTGGGCACAATCTCACGCATCTCCTGGCTATCAAACTGCTGTATCCATTTCTTGTTTTAGGCTATAAAGTAGCCACCTCCATGCATGGACACATGAAAGTAATGAAAATACCTCAGGAAAAATACAGGAAGATTCTATTGTTAATAATGTGTATGACCTCTTCCATCGCAAGAGAAGGCCATGATTAAAGATGTATCCTTTAACAGAGACGAGTATGAAAACATTTATAGTTTTCAGGGTCAATTAGCAACTCGCTTTTCACCTTGGCAGGAAATGTCTAAAGTTTAAGTGACCATTTTCATCTCATCAACACACTTCATACCACTTGGTTTGTTCATCTTTCAAAATCAGTAAGAGTTTGTAAGCTCATTCACAGTTCGTAATTCGCTGAAGGCAGGGGTCCATTTATACACTGTGTGTTACAAGGTGGAAAAGATGACATTTTAATTTGGTGTCTCAACCAATAAAGTATTCAATTCTTCCTTAAGGAATTTATTATGATATTTACAAACACACAAACCAAACAGAGAATGTTAGGGGTACCTAACCTATGTGAGCAAGGTTGATGGGGGACTGGGGTAGAGAGGTGGGAATGGAGAGGTTGCCTTACATACGCCTTACCTATATTTCTATGTTCCCTAAATAATAGCCTAAACTGGCAATGTTGTAGGGAAATTGCCATAGCTTTTTATCGATAGTTGCAAAGTACATCGGTACAACTTTTCTAGAAAGCAATTTGTCCGTAAGTTTCAGGCCCTTATGTATATTACCTCAGCATTTATACTACTGGGAACTAATCTTGGGACAGAAATTAATCCAAGAGAAGAAGAAAGTCACCTGAAAACTAAAAATGAGAAATTATGAAGGCTGAATAAGGCAAGGGCTGTGCGAATGGAGAAGATGTAAGAGATTCAGGAAGTGTTAGAAGGTCAGTTTGACCTAGTCGGGTGATGGAGGGAATGAGTGGAGGGTAAGAAGGTGAAGAAGAAGAGAGAGCCTAGAATGATCTTGGAGGTTTCAGACTCGGTCAGCTGTCTTAGCTCACTCATTTAGAAACAAAATACACAAGCAGAAAAATATACCAGAAGGGTTACCCAGGGTTTGCATTGAGTACTGTTGCATTTGAAAGGTCTGTGTGACAAAGATGCTAAGTAGACAGAAAAAAACGAACAAACAAAAAGAAAACAGGTCTGGGATTAGAAGATATCCAGGCTAGAGACATAGATTTGGAAGTCATAAGTGGTCATTGGGAAGCAACCCAACAAAGAAGTAAAAATATATTTAGAGTGGAATACTAATACATAGTAATCATTGTGAGGACTGTGTTGCATCTTGGGAAAATTCTCATAAAATTAAGTAAAAAATGAGAATGAAATACATCACCGCCATGATTATAGTTTATATGCATAAGGACAAGGACTAGATGGAGATAAAAAATGAAAATATTGTAATTTGAATAGGTGGTAGGATGATGTAAATGCTTTCTTTCATTTGCTGTTAATACTGTTTTTACTATATTTGTGCAACAAGAGTAACTTGAAAGCATTCATACATTTAACGTGCATGTTGCTGTAGAGTTATGAAGTTGAGGAATGTTCTTAGAAGCTAGTGATTTTTAAATCTTTGTATTTAATAAAGTAAAAGTTTAGATGGACAGACAGAGCATATCTGAAACAAATAGAAATGGAACACCATTACTTGAAGCTTTGCGGAGAATCTATACGCCTTTTTCTTCCCAGCTTCCCACCCCCGCCCCCCCCCAACCCCGTCCCAAGTACTTCCCTTATCCCTTAGGTGAGGACCACAGTTGGAAAACCACTCAGTCTATGCTTTTCTCCTCAGATGATGGTGTGAAACTCAGAGGTCAACAGAACTCAAATCAAATCAGTTGAACTGTGAGGCTGGCAGTTTTTTGGCACTTTGGTTTCTATCTTAAAATTTCCTCCTTTGCCTTCACACTTTCTGTCAGCCAGATCAGTTAGGATGAGTTTATGGGGTAGATTTTACTGCTGCAATCCCAAACTTGGACCTAATTTATCCCCCCAAATGCCATCAAACTGCTGTATTGTTATTACAATGGAAGTTTTACAATGCATTCTAAGGTATGTTTTTGTTGTTGTTGTTGTTCTTGTTGTTTGTTGTTTTTTTGTGTGTATTTAATGATGACTTTTTCTGTGATTTATTGAGTGAATGGCCAAAAGTTTGACCCTTTTGTTCTTTTTTTATTTAATTGAAGTGTAGTTGATTTACAATGTTGTTGTGTTAATTTCTGCTGTATAGCAGAGTGATTCAGTTATACATATATACATTATTTTTTATATTCCTTTCTCTTATGGTTTATCACAGGATATTGAATATAGTCCCCTGTGCTATAGGGACAGTAGTGGGACCTTGTTAGTTATCCATTCTATACATAATAGTTTGCATCTGCTCATCCCAAACTCCCAATTCATCCCTCCTTCCCCACCCCTCCCCCTTGGCAACAACAAGTCTGTTCTCTGGTTGTGGGTCTGTTTCTGTTTCATAGATGGGTTCATTTGTTTGACCCTTCTGTTCTAATCAGAGTTGCCAGATAAAATATAGCAGCTCCAGCTAAATTTGAATTTCAAATAACCAACAAATACATTTTAATATAAATATGTTTAGTATATGCATTTTTTTAGTTTATGCATTTTTAGTATATGTCCCATATAATTTTTCACTCTTTATCTGAAATTCAAATTGAATTGGACATCGTGGTGTTTTCTTTGCTAAATCTGGCAGCTTAGTCTCAATATTAAGAAGGTACTTTCATTCTAATGTGGAGACCTAGTGGCAACAGCCACTGGCCAGATGTGATACCTGAGCACTTGAAATGTGGCTCGTCCACATTGAGATATGCTGTGAGTGAAAAATACACACTAGGTTGTGAAGAGCTAGCATTAAAAAAGAATGAAAATACTTCATTAATAATTTCAATATTGATTAAATGTGGAGATGATACCATTTTGGATAGGTTGGGATAAAATATATTAAAATTAATTTCACCTGTTTCTTTTACTTTTATTAATGTGGCTACTAAAAAGTTTACAATTATACTTGTGACATACATTAGATTTCAGTTGGACAGTACTGATTTTCTAGGCCTGGAGGAAATTCTGGTTTTTAGCTGTTTTGCAGAAGATATTTCCAAGAAGCCAAATAAATACCATCAGCAGAGTAGGCTGAATGAAAGTAGTACAAGATTTATGCAAAACACACCTAGCCAAAGTCAAGTGAGAAAAATGAGAATATATCTTCATGTTGGTGAAAGTAGTTGGATTTGATAAACACTCCATTATCAGTGGATGCATACGTACTCTGCACAAATTAATAGAAAGGGTGTTATCCTTTATCGCTGTTTCTCAGCAAAACACTGAAAGTGCTGATTTCTCTGTAACTTCAATGATACGATGCAGTCTTCCCCCAGGGAGTTCGCTATAACTCATTGGTGTTTAATTCTATCCAGTGAAGTTAGAGACTCATAACACAGACATCAAAATTTGGAAGGGATCACAAGGTATTACCTACTGAGGTCAAGGTTCATGTCAAAACGAATATTAACTGTTCCATCTGCCTGTAACGTGCTTTGCAGAGAGCCCCTGGGTCAGTCCTTACTGTGTTAGGTCTCTGCTCAAATGTCATCTGTTCAAGAGGGCCCCCCATAACAGTATTATCTGAGATGGAGATGTACCCTTTCACTTTCTCGTGCTTACACACTTTATTTTGTTTGTAACACTGGCATTCTGTTTTATTTCATCCCATCCCTCATAGTACTGAAGATTTTAAATTGTTTTAAGTAGTATATATTACTTTCTGTCTTCCCAACTAGCATAAAGCTTCATGATGGCAAAATTGTTTACTGCAGTATCCGCAGAACCTAGAATAGTGCCTGGGTCGTTAGCAGGGGGGATGTGATCCTGTGGCTTTCTGATATTTCCTAGTACGTTTATTTCTTCTTGTTCCTTGTTATTTAATAACTTGTTGATATGTCAAAAACCAAGTTTGAATTGGTCTTCCGCACTTTGGAAGTCAGCAAAACAGCTCCTGGATCTCTGCTCCCTCACTTCCTGCTGTGGGGCTCCTACACTGAGTCAGGCACATAATAGCTGCCCAGAATACAGTAGAATTCGTGGAGCCAGAGCTCCACCCCTCAGCAAGCTTGCTTCCTAGGAACAATCTCATTCTCAATGGTTTTAAGCTTCCTTTTTGAACTGAAGTGCCAGAAAATTGAGTTCATGATGTATCAACGTATGCTGACAAATTTGTTTGCTAATTTTTAATGGAATCAACAAAATATGGGTCACTTACTTTGCACGGGGGTGACCAGTTCTCAGCTCTTCATGTGGATGAACTCAGTTATCCTCACTGTAACACCAGTGCTATCATTACCCTCATTTTTTCAGATGAGGACACTGAGGCAAGGAAAGGCACACAGTCAGTGAGACAGGCTGGCTCCAGGATGTTTTAACAACCCGATACCAAATGTCGATGCAGCTAACCAAAATAAAACTACTGTTGACCTCTTCCGTGAAGTTTAAGATCCCGAGTTGTTTATTCTGGTTTGGGCATGATGTTAGCTTGGAATGCTCTTCATCTCCATCTTAGCGTAACCCAGTCTTACCCATTTTACAAGACTAAGCATACTGTAAAATCTGGCCCAGTCAGGAAAACGGCCATGCCTCTAGGCTGTTCAGAAAGAGGGATTGTTTGCATAGAGATGGAAGAGCCAAGAAGCTGAACACAGCCTACAGGGGAACCCAGAGGTGAGGACAGCAGGGAACTGCCAGCACATCCAGGTCTGGAGGGAGAGAGGGGGAAGCTGGTGTTACCATAACCAGAAATCGGGCCATCCGGTGAAAACTAGGACCACAGAAGGGCTACCTGGTGGGAGCTGAGCCAGGAGGAGACACTGTAGCAGAAAGAAATACATTGTATTCTCCTCTGCTGCCTATTCTTCTGCCAGGGCCTCCCATTGGCCAAGCCTACTGGAACGTAGTTGGCAAAGGGGCCTGGGAAATGTAGTTTCCAAGGATACAGAGCAGAAGGATAATCTGCCGGCTGACAGGTAATTGACCCGGACACATTAGGTGTCCTCTGACGTCAGAGCTCCCACGGCCCAATAAGGTAATAAACCTTTCCTCTTTTGTGATAGAGGCATAATAGATGTTAGCTTAGTACAGCACTGTTGTACACTGTTGTACTATATATTATATTATTATGTACAGCTCTGTTGTTAAGTGCTGTTCACACAGCAACTCCGCTCTACCCTCAAAAGAGCCCTATAGAGTAAGCAAACTATCATCCCCATTTTCCAGATGGGGAAACTGAGGCACAGTAACTCCCCAGCATCGCATAGTAAGTGACAGAACCTGGATTCCACTCCAGGCTGTCCAGCTCCAATGTCCATTCTCTTAACACCGCACTCCTCTGCCTCTCAAGGTTCCTGCTGTCTAGTTCCTGAGCATCTAGTGCAGGGCTCTGCATGAAGCAGGGACTCATTAAATACTCATTTGAAAAATAATTTCCTGATTTTACTACTACATAGTAATCACTTAGATTCTTAACTTTTATAATCACATGGGTTGGTTTGTTTTTCAAATTGTTATTTCCTTTGTTTTTTACATTTCAGTAGTCTCATCTCCCATAGTCTAACTGTCCTGTGCTTTTTCATCTCCACAACTGCATGTTATTTTCTGGAAAGCAAATTCCTGGGGTCAGATATCCAGAGATATCTTCTTTAGAGTTCTCCAGTGTTATAAACCACATTCTTGGGAACATAATCAGTTTGATTCCTGGAAAGTGAACTTTGATGAGGCAAAATTCTTACAACAGCTGCTTTCTATTTATCAGTCAGCCATTGCTGGCTTACTGTACTTAAGAAGCTTCACATACATGATCGTCTTTAATGCACACGGCAACCCTGTGAGCATTCTGATAAAATTTTCCATTGCCTTTGTTTTGCATCCTTATTTGTTACCTATTCTTTTTCCACTATAATTATGTCCAGTTTCAATATGAGGACATTTTCAAGATGAGGAAACTCAGACTCATGGGTCACACCCAGTTAGCAGCAGAAAGCGGATTTGAACTGTATCTGTCCAGTACAGAGCTTCCAAAGGTTTCAATGATGACACACAATCCCATACAAAATGAAAGCACACAGAGATGAAGGGGTTGAAGGAAATGCAGATGCTCCTTTTGATGCCTGAGGAATGTGGATGCACCTTTAGAAAGCACATGCTGTACACTGATTTCATAAAACATTTAGGCCTGGAAAAGATGGTCTTTACTTTTTTTTTTTTTTTAAGGGAATTTCTTTTTCACTTTTTAAAAAAAATTTTAACTTAAAAAAAATTTTTTTTGGCCGTGCCGCGTGGCATGCGGGATCTTAGTTCCCCAACCAGGGATTGAACCCGTGACCCCTGTGGTGGAAGCGCAGAGTCTTAACCACTGGACCACCAGGGAAGCCCTGGCCTTTACTTCTTAAGAATGACCTCTTGTGACCACCAGCCACAGAAGAAAGTACCTGAAGAATGGATTTCTTTTAGTGAGCAAAACCTAAATAAGCATCTGTTTTAATAATTGGCAAGCCCTTTAATTGAGGCATTCGCATGCTTGTCTTTCTTCTGGCCTTTCTTCCAGTTGGATTTCTGTGTATGACTATTATGGAGAACTGTGACTTTAAAAATATATTTTAAAAAGCCCACAGTTAGCCTGTGAGCACATTTTTATTCAGACTCTGGCTGCAGGAACTGAGTTTGACTAGGTTCTGAATCCAAAGAAAATCCAGAGAGGCATTCCTAAACTTGGACCTTTTGTCCAGGCTCACTTCCTATTGACCCCGTGACAGCCCTTCCGCTGGCCCATGGTCAAGCTGTCCGCACAGAATAGGGAGCAGTGTTCTCCAGGGCAGCAAGATCATCCAGCTGATAAAAAGGAGCATGAGATGCAACCAAAATGCCAATTCTCTTTCCTTTCTGGGTTTGCTTGAGTCCAAAGGTCAAAAGGAAGACAGAGCAGTGCAGTGTGTTGGTTGGTAATTCCACGCTCATGAGGGCTCAGTAATGCAATCTGTTCCCATGCCCATCTCCTCAAGGAGTCCTTCAATCTCCCATCTTCATCCCCTAAACACCGGCTTGTGTGAACATGCTATTAGCTGGCAGGGTCCAATTTCAATATTAGCAGTTCCATTCAGTTTCAAGGTCCTCACAATTGTCTACGCTGCGTATGAATCTGACACTGCTGCCAATTTTCTTTGAGGGCATTTTAGTATCATCTCAGTGCTTATGTTATTATCTCTGGAAGTGTTGTTTTTCAGCTATTTTCTGCCTCTAAATAGACAGGGTCGTTTAGCTATTTTATCAGTGAAATTTGAGCATGTAGTGTCGCTAACACTTGACTTGTGATTTTCTTGATTTCTTTTATGTCACTACCTGACCAAGGAACCACAGTAGTTTCAGTGAGAAGGCACCTTAAGGATCATCTGTTCTCTAGTGACTCAATGTGTGTCCACACAGAAGCAGCGTGAGCATCTCCCAGGGCTTGGTAGAAATATTCAATCTTAGCATCACCCCAGATCTGCTGCTCAGAACCTGCATTTTCTCAAGACCCCCCCAGTGCTTCCTATGCAAATTAAAGTTTGAAAATCTTTTAAGTTTGGCCCAGATCCACACTACAAACGCATCTTGTAAGCAGTCCTGTGAGGGGTTTTCCAGTCTCTTTTGATCACTTCCAATAATAAGGATGTCACTTTCGCAAGAATTATTGGAGAACTGAACTCTGCCTCCTTGTGATTTCCACACTTAGACCTTATTTCTTCTCTTTAGAGCAAACAGAATAGGTCTAATCTGACCTTTCAAATAGTTGAAGATAACTAACCTGTTTCTCACCCCTTTTCTTTGTCTCTCTCTCTCTGTCTCTCATCCTCTCTCTTTTATTGGCTTCTACCCACTTGCTCTGTATCCCTCCCCTCTTACCTCTTTTCATGCTAAGTAGATTTTCTACTGTTCCTTACCTTGCCTGCTTTCCGCATTTGTCAACAATAATTATTACTGTCTCACTAATGGACTCTGGATGTCCAGTTTCTCTGAAGATGTGTTGTCTAAAATGGGATATAATATATATAACATTCCATGAGATGTATCAGTAAGTATATTTACTGTGTGTGTTTGTAGAGAAGTACAGGGGATTTTTTTTATTTTTTTGGACTGTGGAACAAAGACAAAGATGCAACTGCTGACTCTGAACTGTTCCCAGCACCCTCCTGGAGGCTACCTGGCCACCACATCCAGGAGGATCCAGAGAGTGGCATTATTGTTCCACACAGTCATCAGTAGGTGGAGTTAAAAAAGGGGGCTCAGTGGGTGTGAGGAGTATCAGCATTCTCTGTGTCCATGAGTCTGCTTTCATTTTGTTGTGTTTGTTTCTTTGTTTTGTTAGATTACACATGTAAGTGAGATCTTACATTATTTGTCTTTCTCTTTCTGACTTACTTCACTTAGCATAATATCCTCAAGGACCGTTCATGTTGTCACAAATGGCAATATCTCATTTTTATGGCTGAGTAATATTCCTTTATGTGTATATAGCATACCTTCTATATCCATTCATCTATCAGTGGACACTTAGGTTGCTTCCAGATCTTGGCTGTTGTGAATAACGTTACAATGAGCATCAGTCTGCATATATCTTTTCTAATTAGTGTTTTTATTTTATTCAGGTACATATCAGAAGTGATTTTGTTGGATCCTATGGTAGTTCAATTTTTAATTTTTTAAGGAAGCTCCATGCTGTTTTCCATAGTAGATGCACCAATTTACAATCGCACAAGCAATGCAGGAGTGTTCCCTTTTCCCTGAATCCTCACCCACATGTTATTTGTTATTGTTTTGATAATAGCCATTCTGACAGGTGTGAGGTTGTAACTCTTTGTGGATTTAATTTGTATTACCCTGATGATTAGTGATGTTGAGCATCTTTTTAGGTGCCTGGTAGCCATCTGTATGTCTGTTTTGGAAAAATGTCTATTCAGGCCCTCTCCCCATTTTTTAAATCAAGTTGTTTGTTTTTTCAGTGTTGAGTTTTATGAATTCTTTGTATATTTTGGATATTATCCCCTTATCAGATATATCATTTGAAAATATCTTCTCCCATTCAGTAGGTGGCCTTTATGTATTGCTGCTAGTTTTGTTCACAGTGCAAAAGCTTTTTAGTCTGATGTAGTCCCATTTGATTATTTTTGCTTCTGTTTCCTTTACCTGAGAAGAAAGATCTAAAAAAATATTGCTGAGACCAATATCAGAGCACATACTATCTATGTTTGATGTATGGTTTCAGGATTACATTTAAGTCTTTAATCCATTTTGGGTTTATTTTTGTATATGGTGTGAGAAGGTTCTCCAGTTTGATTCTTTTGCATATAGCTGTCCAGTTTTCCCAACACCATTTATTGAAGAAGTTGTCTTTTCCCCACTGTATACTCTTGCCTCCTTTGTCCTAAACTAATTGACCATAGGTGCATGGGTTTATTTCTGGGTTCTCTATTCTGTTCTGTTGATCTATATGTCTATTTTTGTGCCAGTACCATACTGTTGTTATTACTGTAGCTTTGTTATATAGTTTGAAATCAGGGCACATCATACCTCCAGATTTGTTCTTCTTTCTCAAGGTTGCTTTGGCTATACAGGGTCTTTGTGTTTCCATACAAACTTTAGAATTATTTGTTCTAGTTCTGTGAAAAATGTCTTTGGTATTTTAATGAGTATTACATTGAATCTGTGGATTGCCTTGGGTAGTATGGTCATTTTAACAATATTAATTCTTCCATGATCTTGATATATAATTCCATGATAATACATGAGCACGATAGATATTTCCATTTGTTTGTGTCACTTCCAGTTTCTGTCATCAATTTCTTATAGTTTTCAGAGTACAAGTCTTTTACCTCTTTGGTTACATTTATTCCTAGGTGTTCAATTCTTCTTGATGCAGTTGTAAATGGGACTGTTTTCTTCATTTCTCTTTCTGATAGTTCATTGTTAGCATACAGAAACACAACAGATTTATATATGTGTTAATTTTTCATCCTGCAATTTACTGAAATTATTTACTATTTCTAATAGTTTTTGGTGTTGTCTTTAGGATTTTCTATATACAGTATCATGTCATCTGCAAACAGTAACTTCTTCCTTTTCAATTTGGATTCCTTTTATTTCTTTTTCTTGTCTGATTGCTGTGGCTAGGACTTCCAGTACTATGTTCAATAAAGGTGGCAAGAGCAGTCATCCTTGTCTTGTTCCTGATCTCAGAAGAAATTCTTTCAGCTTTTCACTGTTGAGTGTGGTGTTACCTGTGGGCTTTTTGTATATGGGCTTTATTATGTTGAGGTATATTCCTGTGTACCAATTTTGTAAAGAGTTTTTAATCATAAATGGATGTTGACTTTTGTCAAAAGCTTTTTCTGCATCTATTGAGATAATAATGTGATTTCTATTCTTCAATTTGTTAATATAATATATTACATTGATTGATTTACAGATATTGAAACATCCATGCATCCCTGGGATAAATCCCAGTTGATCATGGTGTATGATCCTTTTAATGTATTGATGAATTTGGTTTGCTAATATTTCATGGAGAATTTTTGCATCTATGTTCCTCAGTGATATTGGCCTGTAATTTGTGTGTGTGTGGGTGGGGTGGAGGGTGGGTGTGGGTGGGTGTGGTGTCTTTGCCTGCTTTTGGTATCAAGATAATGCTGACTTTGTAGAATGAGTTTGGAAGCATTCCTTCCTATTCAATTTTTGGAATAGTTTGAGTATATAGGTGTTAACTCTTTAAATATTTGGTAGAATCCACCTGTGAAGCTGGCCAGTCCTGGACTTTTGTGTGTTGGGAGTTTTTGATTACTGATTCAATTTCATTTGTAGTAATTGGTCTGTTCATATTTTCTGTTTCTACCTGATTCAGTCTTGAGAGATGGTACATTCCTAAGAATTTATCCATTTCTTCTAGGTTTTCCATTTTATTGGCCTACTATTTTTGTGGAACTCAAAGTTTAAATTTTAAGAATTTAACAAAATGAAAATTTAACCTTCATCACCATCCCACTAAGAGATGAACGCTGAGTATTTTGTGTCCATTATCTGGGGAATGTGTTCCATTCTCTTGCTACTCAAAGTGTGGTCTAAAAACCAGCAGCCATGGCATCATCCGGGGGCTTGCCAGAAATGCAAAATCTTAGTACCAAACTAAAGCTCCAGATCAGAATCTGCATTTTAACCAGGTCCCTATATGATGCACATGCATGTTAAAATTTGAGAAGCACTAATCTGTTCTAATGCTTCATCAGACAGGCTTCAACTATGGGCTCTACCTGGATTGTTTTCATTTGTTTGTTTAAAACTACAGACTGCATGGTGACACCACTCACCTTTATGCTTGTACAAAGGGATACGTCTTTTGTTCCTCATTTGTTCTCTTTTCCACTTCATTTAGGACAGAATGTAATTTGAAAAGAAAACCTGTGATGTCTCTTGGAGCTGAATTTTCTTTACCAGGATATTTATAGAATAAGGGATGCCAGTGTTCCACGCATCCTCTGTTTCAGCTTCTGATGTTTTTGTTGTTAATAAGTGCCCTTCCCTTGGTGTTTGAGCATCTCAAGTGTTCTTGCTGAGGCAGCAAGGAAAATGCAATTCTGTGCTTGTGCAGGATGTCGTCCTGGTAATGAAAATGATGCTAAGTCTCTGTGCCTCTCAGCATTTATCAAATTTGGACACAAACTTTAGGAACAAAAATAGAACTTGGAACACTAGAGTCTGAACTCAGCCTGGTGAGCTCATTGGGGGATCATTGTAAACTGTCTCTGGTCACGCAGCAATTCCCTACTATTGTTCCTCTTTTTCTATTGCTTGTCCATTCTTGTAGAAGCCTGGCCCACAGACTATTTTGGTCTCCAATCTGTTTACTATACTCCTTGGAATAGCAGAAAGAGTACCATTCTGAGTCTCAGGAGGCCTGCTGGTACCGTGCCTGCTAATATTTCAGGCTTTCAATAAATGTTAGATCATTTCCCTCTTTCTCTTATTATTAATAGTCAGATATAGGACTTTGAGGTACTACTTAGCTCTTTCAGCTTGCATTTTCCTTATATACAAAATAAGATTTAGACTGAAAGACCATCTCTATACAGAAAGTTCATGCTTTTCAGGCTGATCCGTCCTGAGAGAAGCATCCCTTGGGCTCCCGCTTTGATGGAGGTGCCTTAGTGCCATTCTTCATCCAGGGAAGCTGAGGGTAGGGGGTCCAGACTCCCTGTTTTTGGCACTGGGGCCCCCGCACCTACTGTATGTACTATATTTCTTCATAAAATTTTTATTGAGAAAAATTTCGAAGCTCTTAAAAAATGAGTGTGATCCTGTAAGAAATAAAAAGAATTGATAGTGCACAGCACATCAATGTCACTCTAATGGGAAGTAATAAAGTGCATTTTGTCTATGACCTTCTAGATTTCACTTTGTGCCGTGACAAAAACCAGAGAAGCATGGCTCCTAAAAATATTTTGTGTGAGTTAAGTCACTGGTTACCTATACAAGTTTACTCTCTGGATTTGGGGACTTCTATTTAGATTTTATTTTAAAAGTTACTACCTTGAAGGCTTCTGATGATTACTTTTCTCTCAGGTGCCTTTGTCTGATTTTGAGTTTTTAAATGGTTGTATTTTATGCCAGTTAATCATGAAGTCACCCCATGCTGGAAACATTTAGGCCCATGTGGTTGGATGAAATATCCTCATGCCAGTATCATTTTATGCAGTTTTTTTTTTAACTACTATCATCTATTAAATACCCCTTTTGGAGTTTCTACTTTTGCTCAGTTCTCACTATGGAGATTAAGAAAATCTGTTTCTAATCTATTCGTTCTGTCGAGCATTCGATGTCCTGTGATTAAAAAGCCAAGCAAGTATTTACCAAGGGTTTCTTGATAAACATTATGGGTCATTCTTTAGGTCTCTCATACGTGCTATACTTTCATGTTTTTTTATTTTTTATTGGTGGGGATGTAAATGGAAGAGCAGTTAACTCCAGGTCTTAAATTAAGAAAAGAGACCGGGCCACTGTCCTTGGACCTTGGAGTTTTGTTTCCTATCTTACCATGATATGAGCCATCTTCACATAATATCACCTGTCAACTGTAGATGCAGCACATGTTGCCCTGTCTGGGGACAAAGGTCATGGCCCATCCACACCCTGAGCAAGCTTTTACACGCCAGCACATTCTACTTTTTAATTTTTATTTTACATTGAAGTATAGTTGATTTACAATGTTGTGTTAGTTTCAGATGTATGCAAAGTGATTCAGTTATACATATATGTATATCTATTCTTTTTTCAAATTCTTTTCCCATTTAGGTTTATTACAGAATATTGAGTAGAGTTCCCTGTACTATACAGTAGGTCCTTGTTGATGATCTATTTTATATATAGTAGTGTGTATCTGTTAATCCCAAACTCCTAATTTATCCTTCTCACCTACCTTTCCCCTTTGGTAACCATAAATGTGTTTTCTAAGTCTGTGAGTATGTTTCTGTTTTGTAAATAAGTTCATTTGTATCAATTTTTAGATTCCACATATAAGTGATATATGATATTTGTCTTTTTCTGTCTGACTTACTTCACTTAGTATGATAATCTCTAGGTTTGTCCATGTTGCTGCCAGTGGCATTATTTCATTCTTTTTTATGGCTGAGTAATATTCCATTGTATATGTGTACCACATCTTCTTTATCCATTTAGCTGTTGATGGGCATTTAGGTTGCTTCCATGTCTTGGCTATTGTAAATAGCAGCACATTCTACTTTTGAACCCAACTGATTATCTTTAAACAAGAAATCTGAAGTTTCTGCAGACAGAAAGGAAAGTCTGGCTGGATCCCTGTGTCTCACAAAGTGGGCAACTAAGAAGTGACTGGAGTGAAACAAGGCCACGAGTTCACCTCCTTTTATGAAATATCTCATTTTGTAATTACATATAAATTCATACTCCGTAATAGGGAAAAAAACAATGTAAATGTTGTCTTTCTTATAGACATGCCATAGGTGGGAGATGACCCACATCTGTTCAATGTGAGAACATGTTTTCTAAAGATTCTCTGCGCCTTGAATTAGCATTAAGAGATTTTAGATGACTAATTTCAGTTTTATAGATTTTGCTGGAATGAGTTTAACCTCTTGGATCATGAAGATATTTAGCACTGGGAATTTAGAAGAATTTATTTCAAATCTTCTAGGTGGTGACAAATTAATTATACTTTAAAAAAGACTTGATTATACATCACCCTTTGAGTATGGTTCCAGGGCTTTTAGCAGTACAGTTGACATATTATTCATTCATATTATATGTCATCAGGCAAACTTGGTGAAGAATTATAACTGTAATACTTTAATTAGTTAAAAGTTTTTTGATGAGAGGGATTATTGATTCAGTGGAAGTGTTTGAAGAAAAGAAAGCCCAGCACAAATCGAGAAAATAAAAATCCAATCAACATGATGATGTATGTTGCCAGCTGATTTTATGGAAACTGCCAAACTAAATATCAAAGGTGTATTTTATTCCTATGAATGAAACCGACTGCAAATAATGAAGCAATTTAGCACACAACATACAAGATCATTTACCTAGCAATTCCCTATTAAGGACATTTCATTGTCAGACAAAGGGGTTCATACATTTTGCTAACTTTCCTTAGGGGCTTTCAGAGCAATTTTGAATTTAAGCAGTAAAACACACCCTCTTTATATAGCAAAGATATTTGTTTTCTAGATGACGATGAGAATAGCCTGATTTTACAAGTGTCACTGAATGATTGTTTTCATCTTGACAATTTGTTCTCATGACTGTAAATGTATCACTCTGTAATCTCATTTGCTGAATCTTCAGATCACTTCCATTAAAAGCTTTTCATTGCATGACACTGTTAAAATTCTTTGGCAATGGTTGAAGAGGAACTAAATGCCATCTCCAGTAAGTTCATTTTGCCCTTTGAATATGCAGTTCTTCTGGTTAGCTTTTTCTATCCTCTGGAGATCTCTGAAGATTCAGGATAATGACATTTCTTCAGATCTGGAGTCCTCAGAGCTGAACTTTGACAAACCTAGTCTGTATCCTTGTTCCTTCCACAAGCTTTCCCTTGATGCGCTAGGCAGAAGCATTTGTGACCCCATAAAACAGATGCATATCTAATAAGGCATTTAGATATAAGATTAATGGTTGATGTCATTGCTCTTTTTTTTTTTTTTTATTGCTAGTAAATAGCAGTTGAATTGCAACTGATCAAGAGGTATCCAGTGTGGTGGGTTTGGATTGCATGACTCATCTCATGAGCTGATTTAAAATCCAAAGAAGGATTCTACTGAGTTATTTCTCTTGGATTAGCAAAGTGATCTACTTCTGGTTTATACATAGTCTATTGGTTTGACGTATCAGCAACGTTTGATTATAAACCTTTGACAATAAGCAACAAATAGTTGCTCTAATAGTTTCCAAAGTGTACTAATCTTATTCCTCTTTAATTCTCATCTGAAGTTTGGAATTACTACAGAATTAGCTAGACATAAATAGTCCTGCCAAGGAATGACCTCCGAACCTCTTAACAAGTGGGAACAAAAGACCTGAACAGTTAACATCATTGGTAGTCTCAAATTTCTTTCTGATTTGTATTACTTTCCCAAATAGAGAATATCTGCAACTGGCAATGCCACAAATCTCTTGGTAGGCATGCACACACACAAAGTAGGATCTAGGCAAGCATTATGGTAATCTCATTAATAGGAAGTATGGCATTTAAGGGAAAGAAGTTGTGTGTGTGTGTGTGTGTGTGTGTTTCAGTAACCGAGTGACACTAACATTTACAATATGCTAGATCGGCATATTTAATTTTTTCAGACTAGCCACCAAAAAAGAATCTCTTCCAGGATTACTGACTGATTATTAATATTGCTTCTCTTTACTTTTCTCAGCATTTGCACCACATGTTGTGTCACTTTTGTTGTAGTTACATATTCTGTTCTGATAGTCACTGATTTGGAACATATGTTGGTTTAACTGTGCCACGATCTCTGTCATATTTCACCACTGTGACCTTGCAAGGGCTTAGGAAGCCTTGGAGCTGTGTCAGAAGAGCTTCCCAGCCTCATACATTAGGGGCCGCCCAGCTGTGCTGCAGAAGTAAGCTGCACACTCCAAGCAGCCCAGAGTGTGTGAGTGATGTGCTCTCTGGCCAGGTCAATTTGTTAACCTCACTGTGATGCCACCCTGAATTGCCATAGAAAGAGAGAGAAAATGAATCGTCGTGTTCTGCACCTGTCTCTCTTACCACTTGGAATGAAAAAAGCAGTTTCTCCCTTGGGTCCAGGTGCTTATCAGAAATATGAGGATTGGGCTGGACTCAAAGGTATTGGTCAGTGTATCTCAGAGATTCAGTTTGAAATGACTTTAAAGGTATTGTACCAACACTTTCACAACCTGTAGGTTCCTGAAAGAGTATTTGTCTTTGTCAGATTGGGCTACTATAACAAAAATACCATAGACTGGGTGACTTAAACAACAAACATTTATTTCTCACATTTCTAGAGGCTATAAAGCCCAAGGTCAGGGTACTGGGGGATTTGGTGTCTGGTGAGAGAACTCTTCCTGGCTTGCAGGTGGCTGTCTTCTGGTATGTCCTCATGTGGCAGAGAGAGCTGGCTCTAGCCTCTTTCTCTTCTTAAAAGGATGCTAATTCCCATCATGGGGACTCCACCCTCATGACCTCATCATGACCTAATTATACCCCAAAGACACTATCTCCTAATACCATCCCATTGGGGCTTAGGACTATCACATAGGAATTTTGGGGGGATACAAACATGCAGTCCATAACACTATTATAAGGCAGGGAAAAGGAAAATAATTCTTATTTCATACTTGTTATAATATGTACTTCCTTTCTTGGAAACACAAGGAATGACAGCTTTCCTAAATTTTTCAAATTTATTTTTCCAAATAGATTTGGATTAGGTATTGTATTAATTTAAAAAGGTGTTTCTAGATCTTTTGCTGAGGGGAGAACAGGGTAAGAGGTAAGAAAGACAAAACTGACACAGGCGGAAAGTGACAGCTTTTCTAGTAAAAAGATGAAGTGTCTAGATTATTCATCACTGAATCACTATCCCTATAACATTTGTAAATAATTTCTCTTTTTCCCAATTTGAAAATATATTTAAGTTGGCAGAATGGACCACTGGCATGTTTTCATTTCAAGTGGAATTTGAAATGGTTTATCGGGACCTTTACTTTGGCCCCAAAGGCTGTTTACTAGGTGAAATACTATTTTATTGTACTTGGAAAGAATAAGTATTTTAATAGAAGAACATTCTGGCTTCCAAATCTGACCCCTTGGCAACAGCAATTTCAAGTCAGTGTATGCTAGTGAATACAGTGAAATCCTAAGGAGTTACCAAAATACGTTAAACTAAATTTCTTGGATGAAAGTTGTTTCCAGAAAGTCTTGTACCATCTTCTCAGGAACACTCAGGAGCCCTCATAAAAACAAATTCTGCCTCTCATACTATGAGTTTGAATCTTTTTCTATTTCGTCTTCACATCACGAGTCATGACTGGCTGCGAACACATCTCATTGGCAAGTGTTTCAAGTCTTCTGTTTGGTTTGTGTATTTGTGTGTATGCATCAAAGTTTTACAGCATTTGAAAATCAGGGGGCAGATAATTATGATATCTGTGCTACTTAGGATACTTAGGATCTGTGATACTTAAGATCTATGATACTTAGGAAATAGGCTATACCTATGATGTTAACCCCTTATAAATGCTTGGGTGTTACTTGAGGAAGGTGAATACAGATAAATGTGAATTCATAGATAGTCAACCAGGTACTGGAGCATTTATGTTCAGTCAAGTACATGAACACATAAACTGTCTCAACCTCTGTACAGTGATGTACCCAGGATTTTCCCATAAAAGATTTGAGGTGACTTGAAAAAAAAAAAAAAAAAAAAAGCTTTACAATGAATAGAATAAACTTGAACTAGAAATAGAAAACCAAGAGCATTGACAGGAAGTGGAAAGAAGTGTAGACTACTATTGAATGCTAAGCCTCCTGGTAACCCAAACAGAAAGGGACGGTTATTTGTGTCCTTATCCTTATTCCAACTGAGGAAGCTCCTTGGGAGAGGCCAGAGTTTTTTCTGGCAGAAAATTCTAAAAGAAATGTTCTTAATTTACTTAAGAATTGCGTAGAAGCCAGCAAGTTTGAATTTGGTGGTTAAAAACAGTACTCTGGGTAGATTTATATTTCCAAATTACAAGCTTTGGGTTTTTTCAGTATTACTTTGATAAATGTCATATTAGAAAGAGGAAAATAAGTAGCAGGTGGTTCTCTCTGGTCGACTTTGTCCCTGTGGTCAGTAGAGGCGCAGGCTGACTGGGAGGCAGAGCAGTTCCTGCCAACCTGGATTTGTACCCGGCTTTGTATCCTTGGTCAAGTTCTGTGACCTCTGTTAACCTTCTGGGTTTTTTTCCATCTATAAAATAAAAATGTTAAATTGCATGGTTATTGAGATTCATGAGAAAATAGATCTAAAAAATCTAAGATTGCCATAGTACTGTCTCAAACATTGATGCTAAAGATAAAAGTATATATTTTCCTCATTTTTTGTGCTTTCCCACTGGTCAATAATTTTCACTTCCATAATTGAGGAATATGTTACACAAAAAAATGAGTATCGTTACAGAAATTATAACTGACTCGGGTAGTTCTATTCTGCAGTCAATGCTATAGTTATTTGGGACTTGCAGGAAATGAATTATTATGGATACGTGGGCTTCCAAAGCTATGGGTCTACCCTTTTGGGAACAAAACATACTGCTGTTTCAAACAATAAAGTTAACTATTCATAATGGAAATCTTTCTCAAATTGGATTGCTTTTTAAAGGTGAATATGCCAAATAAAAATAAACTCTCAGGGCGATTTAGGATTATTAGACTTTATTCTGCTTTAATACAATGCTAACTCTGGGGGGCTTTGTGGTCATTGGAATGTTTGTCCTACACAAGGAGCTCCAGCCTCCTGGGCATTTGGAATCTGTTCCTTTTACCAGCCTTGTGGCCCCTTGATCTCCTTCTAATTCATGACATCTAATCTGCTCAGGATTTGAAAATCAGATAATCAAAGCTCGTTTTAACTTTGAGTAGAATAAGAATAAATAGAATCTGGTCGTCTAGGTATCAAGTACCTGGGTTTTTATACATGAACTCTGTGCCTTGTCTTTTAGTTCCTTGGAGCTCCTTTTGATTTAATTGCTGGTTTACACTGTGTTCTGGAAAGTGAAATGTTACTCTGTTTTCTCCAAGTGTTATCAAAAATGACAAGACCTTGGGAATGCCGCACATGCCCAAAGTGCAAAGTCATTAAAATTCTTGAATACTTGAATGTTCAGTTATATTTGCTAATGGAGAATCACAGACCTTTTCTCACGTTTCCTTTGGAATTATTCACAAGAGGTAATTGTTTATTCCTTAAAGAGTTTGAGGGAGGGAAACTTCATCTTCTTCTCTGTAGGTGTGGTCCAAGGTTTAGCCACACTCATCCTTCAAGCAGACTCCCTTTGTCTCACCTGCATGCCTCTGTCTTTTTTCTTTGGGTTTCATTCACAGTGAAAAGAAAAAACATTCTAAAACAACTACTCAAGTATTTTAAATTAACTTTTAAATACCTTAAAGTTTTGAGTCTTCATTTCAACTAAATTACATTTAAATATTTCCTTGTCCATAGGCCATAGTTCCTAGTACATTGCAAAGGGGATTTTTTTTTTTTAATTTTTTTTTGGTGTTGACTTTTTTTTTTTTTAATTTTTATTTATTTATTCATTTATTCTTGGCTGTGTTGGGTCTTCGTTTCTGTGTGAGGGCTTTCTCTAGTTGCGGCGAGCGGGGGCCACTCTTCATCGCGGTGCGCGAGCCTCTCACTATCGTGGCCTCTCCCGTTGCAGAACACAGGCTCCAGATGCGCAGGCTCAGTAGTTGTGGCCCACGGGCCTAGTTGCTCCGCGGCATGTGGGATCTTCCCAGACCAGGGCTCGAACCCGTGTCCCCTGCATTAGCAGGCAGACTCTCAACCACTGCGCCACCAGGGAAGCCTCAACAAAGGGGATATTTTAATTTCCATTATTCCTTAAAGATGAAGTGACTAGAAACAGGAATAAGTGCTTCCCACATGACAAACGGGAAGGAGAGCATTGCTTTATACTTTCTCTGATATATATGACTACAGAATTTTCTCTTTCTTTAATTTGGTTATGTACAACCTTTACTGAAGTTCCCATTAGGCAGTTAATTTACTTCTTTTCCTTTGACTCCACTATATGACTCTGTATTCTGCACCACATTTGTTTGTTAACAATCAGTAGTTCCACCTAATCTTTCTGTTGTGTTTGTAACACGTTGAGTAGTATCTAGAATGCTTCTATCAGATCTACTAGCTGACATTTATTGTGCTCCTAATCTGCCCTGACTTCTAGGATCAAGACTTCACACACATGATCTCGTATAGCTCCGTCATAACTCTTTGACACATAAAGTTATAATCCCCTCTTTACAGATGAGAAAACCGAGGCTGGGGAAGTTAAGTTACTTGCCTCAGTCAGCTAGTACAGGGGTCCCCAACCCCCTGTTAGGAACCGGGCCACACAGCAGGAGGTGAGCGGTAGGCTAGCGAGCAAAGTTTCATCTGTATTTACAGCCACTCCCCGGCACTCACATTACCACCTGAGCTCCGCCTCCTGTCAGATCAGTGGCAGCGTTACTCTCATAGGAGCATGAACCCTACTGTGAACTGCACATGTGAGGGATCTAGGTTGCGTGCTCCTTATGAGAATCTAATGCCTGATGATCTGAGGTGGAGCTGAGGCGGTGACGCTAGTGCTGGGGAGCAGCTGCGAATACAGATTATCATTAGCAGAGAGGTTTGACTGCACAGAGACCATAATAAATCAATTGCTTGCAGACTCATATCAAAACCCTATCAGTGAGTGGCAAGTGAAAACAAGCTCAGGGCTCCCACTGATTCTGCATTATGGTGAGTTGTATAATTATTTCATTATATATTACAATGTAATAACAATAGAAATAAAGTGCACAATAAATGTAATGCACTTGAATCATCCCGAAACCATCCCCCCACCCCGGTCCGTGGGAAAATTGTCTTCCATGAAACCGGTCCCTGGTGCCAAAAAGGTTGGAGAATGCTGAGCTGGTAGACCTGTGAACCAGAATTGTATGCAGGCAGGGTGGACTTTTTTTTATTTGAAGTGTAGTTGACTTACAATGTTGTGTTAGTTGCAGGTGTACAGCAAAGTAATTCAGTTATACATACCTATATATCTATTTTTTTTCAGATTCTTTTCCCTTATAGGTTATTACAAAATATTGAATAGAGTTCCCTGTGCTATACAATAGGTCCTTGTTGGTTATCTATTTTATATATAGTAGTGTGTATATGTTAATCCCAAACTCCTAATTTATCCCTTCTCCTCCCCGCTTTCCTTTTTGGTAACCATAAGTTTATTTTCTATGTCTGTGGGCCTATTTTTGTTTTGTATATAAGTCCATTTGTATCATTTTCTATTTTTAGATTCCACATATAAGCAATATCATATGATATCTGTCTTTGGCCTACTTCACTTAGTATGATAATCTCTAGGTCCATCTATGTTGCCACAAATGTCATTATTTCATTCTTTTTGATGGCTGAGTAATATTCCATTGTATATATATACACCACATCTTCTTTATCCATTCCTTTTTTGATGGATATTTAGGTTGCTTCCATGTCTTGGCTATTGTAAATAGTGCTGCTGTGAACACTGGGGTACATGTATCTTTTTGAGTTATGGTTTTCTTCAGGTATATGCCCAGGAGTGGGATTGCTGGATCATATGGTAGCTCTATTTTTATTTTTTTGAGGAACCCCCATGTACTGTTCTCCATAGTGGCTGCACCAGTTTACATTCCCACCAACAGCACTTTTCATGGCAGTACACTTACACAGGGCCATGGTCTGGGTTGATGCCTGGGAACAGAAAACTTCTATCCACACCCATAATATTTCTTTCAGAAGCAGTAGAGATGCAGACTTGGGCTCATCTCCATTTGCCATAGGGATCAGTTTCTTCACAATCTGTGAAGTTTCTCGGAAGTGTTTCCCTACTATGCCAAATTGCATTATTACTCTCATGCAAATTCCAGCAACTAATCTTCCCTCAGTTGCCTGCTCTTGCCCATGATCTCAGGGAAATGAGCTGGGAAACAGATAGAAAACTACATAGTTTTGTGCTTGCAGGGACATGAACATTGCCTGACCAAGTTTACCCCCATGTTTACCCCCAAGTTTACCTGTACCTGCTTTAAGTGGGTGGGCTTAAATTTCATACCGCTAAGCACCAAATGAATATAAAATGTGGCTTTAAGTACAACCCAAATGTGAAAAACTTGCAAAAATGTATTCTCAGCTCAGATCCCTAAAAGTGCAGCCTCACCTAGCCAACTGCCTGTCACTTACTCTAATAAGTAGGTGGTATTCTTTGCCCCAAATCAGGAATTAACATACCCGATTTTTACATGGCAAGAGAGGTGACAGTTTTCTCCCTGGTAACCACTCTGTTCCCTCTAATAAGTGTTGAGGCATTTCTAGGTTGGCTGACAGTTAGTTGTAATGTTTGAATAATTCTCTCTTCCTCTTATTTTACCATTCCTGAGGGGCATTTATGTCAAAGACTAGCTTCTTTTCTTGCCTTTTATAAAAAGATCAGAGAATCTCTTAAGTCATCTATAAAATACCATTCACCATCTTTGGTAAAGGTAAAATTTAATGGTCAATAAGAATTTTCAGAAGCAATAAAAATATTTTTAAATGATTTAAGCTTAAGAAAAATGATAAAGCTTCAGTATGGTCATGGTGAGAAAGAATCCTCTGGGCAGTGTCCCCCCTCTGGGTGTTGGAGAGTTTCTGAGATAATCCACCACGTGGCAGGAGGGGAACAAACAGGTTTAAAACCACGTTTTTCCTGGATCTCTGAGAGGCGTATCTGTCAAGCTCTGGATTAGAGCTGAGGGTTACTATCAAAAGATAAACCAAAGTCCTGCTGCACGTACTGGGCAAAAGTTGACATTTTCTGAACTCGGTTTGAAGTAAAAACAGAAAAGAAAACTATGAAGCAATATAAAAGGGCTAACAAAATCCACAATCCTTAAACAGTTTAGAATGTCTTTTGGAAAAAAAATCACATATGCTATGACAATTTATATTTATCAAAGAAGTAAAAGGTCCCTAAAACACTTAGTTAAATGTCTGCCTTGTCACAGAAAATGCTGCTATGCATTACTTAAGACGTGTTCTTTCTTTCATTCTCCCCTCCCTCCCTCCCTCCCTTCCTTCCTTCCTTCCTTTCGTATAAGTATGTCCCATGCAATACTTGGCACATAGTTATACTAAAAAGTATTTTCTTTTTATCTGAAGTTCAATATTTTAGAAAAAAATTAGTATAATAATAGTATATGTTTTCAGTATCCAAACAGAAATAACATAATAGTATAATAATTTAGCATATAGTGTATAACATCTTTCGTATAGTATTATAGTACTATGGATGTATAGAGTAGATAATTTACAGTATAATATTCAATAGAATAATAATTTTGTATAATAATTTTAGTATAAATATGTCCCATGCAATATTTGGGACATACATGAAAAATTGTTAACAATTTTTCTGAAATTTAAGTTTAAATGAGAGTCCTGTACATTATCTGGCAACCCTACACATTTCAGCAAACGCCATCCAAGGTGATAGCAGCCAGGAGAAGAAATAAATGGAGGGCATCCCTGGAGCTTTATCTTCTTGGCCTGGAAGTAACACACATCATTTCTGCTCACAGTCTATTGGCCAGAACCCATCACATGGTGTCAACTTGACTGCAATGGAGACTGGGAGTCGAGGATGGCTCATGGATAATTGATGACCACTAAGGGCTCTGTTGTATTCACCCAATGATACTTGTGCATCAGTGAAGCCAAAAGGATGATTACATAACAGTAGAGAACTCTGGAAGTACTGTGGGCAGTTAACAGAATGAACGATCTCTTTTACCTGGGAGTGCCATGTTGGAGATGGAATCTAACCTGAGTCTTGATGGACACGTAGAGAGAAGTAAAAGGGCATTTTATGAGCAAAACAGCATAAACATTACCATGGAGGTAAGAAAGCCAGAGCGTAAAGGAGATGAAGCTGACATCGTTCTACTGGTTACACTTTGATTAGCATATATAGATCTCTCAAGTTTGTCCATCATCCCTATTCTTACCTTATTAAAAAGAGGATTTAATTTTAAATTGATATATGATATCCTATGAAGATGATCAGAAAAACTGGGCAGAAAGAGGGATGTGGATTATGGGCACATTTGCTTAGAGAGTGGTCCTACATAACAAACAAAATTAGATGGTAAATCCTCAAATTACATGATTAGCTTATAGTTCTATCTATAAGAACAAGAGAAGATCTTGTCAGATTAAGAAATCTAAAGCTTCTGGAAGTTTTGGATAGATGCTTTAAAAATCATAAAGATTTTTATCTTTATGATAAAAAATAAGCTCTTTGCTTCTGGAAAAGACAGAAAGATTTTGATTCCCATTCACTATTGCAGACTCAGTACTTAAAACTGTTAGTTTGCTTTAATGAGATATATTTGTAATATCCTCAAATAAAAAATTGTTCAAGTCCATAAAGAAAAAAAAAATGAACCACTGTATGACAGATTTGCTTCTAGCTTTGGGAGCCAAATTGTAATGGTGAGTACATTTCAGGGGTAAATTTTTGAGATTCTGAATATCAGAACTGAAAATCAAAATCTTGACACAGCACACCATGGCTTTGGGGAAGGAAAGGAATGTTTACTCTTGCTAAGGTTAGTGGACAAGTCTGGTCAGAACATCATGAGAAAACATACTTCTCTATTCAGGACCATGTTATCTCAATGTTTCACATTCCTGTCCTTTTTGGAAGCTAGAGTTATTATTCCAAAGTCTCAAGAGGTTTACTATAAACTCTAAATTGCTCTACTCACCCTTCCTAACTAGGCATCCATAGTCAGGGCATGCATTAAAAAAAAAAAAAAGACATATGTTAATGAAAAGATTTGTACTCTAGAATCTTTGTACTCTAGAATCTTCCTTGCAGCATGACTCTGAAAATGGCCTGGTCTTCTTTTTACCTGATTCTTGCAATCCCTGAAGCCGGCAGAGGAACTGTTTTATTTCTTTTAAAAGCATGCCAAGAATAAAGTCAGCTGGTAATAAAATGCAACAATAGTCATCTCTAAGCAAAAAGTGAATAGCAGTAGTGTTGTTCTAATGGTTTTGCTTTGAATCTTTCCTCCCTTACAATTTTTATTCTATATTGTCTGAAGAAAAGAATAAAAAATTCCACTGCTCAGCATCTCAGAGCTGAAGGATCTTGTTTATTTCTAGGTGGTCGTGACACCAAATGGGAATGGGAAATCTATGATTTCTTTTGCGTGTTCAGTTTCTTAGGGCACCACGCTCAATGCATAGCACAGGGTAGAAGCTCAAGCTTACATGCCCCTGAGTTCTTCCACTAACTATCTCTTAGGCAGGTTAACTCACGATTCTAGGACTCACTTTCTCATCTGCAAATAGGCCTGATAGGGAATAGGATCAGCCTCATAGGGTTATTGTGGGCATTTAATATGTTAATATCTGTAAAATGTGTGGCACTCACTGTACCTTGCTTGTAAGTTCTTAGAAAATATGAAAGAATATTGCTTTTATTTACAAAAGACTAAAGAACATCTCACAGAATATATTTTGTTTATATCTGACTATTAACAGTGTTCTAGGTTTTATGCTGATTTAATTACAAAGGCAGGCCAAGTTTCCTGGGAAAGAGGTTATGAGGTGGAGATTTGCAGGCATAAGGTGGTTAGGGGGTGGCCTGGGGATCAATGATAGTGGGGAGTGAAGGAAGCAGGAACAGGCAGAAGAGCAGGTCACAGGACCTGGCCAGCACCTGGGTCTCAGGGAAGTTCTAGAGCTGGAATGGTCCTCTAGGTTGTCCCAGTTTGCAGAGGGGACCAGGCCCTTGTACATCCCTTCACACCGAGGAGTCCTTGAATGCAGACTGCTGCTCTGCGGGGGAGGGGACATGACCTCATCTCGAGCCAGGTGGCTCTTTTGGGCTGAGAGTGACTCACCTGGTAGCTGGCAGTCACCAAAAGAGGGGGGCCCCGCAGTCTTGAAGCGCCATCAAGTGACACCACTACAGACACCATGTGTGCATTGTAATATGCATATTTTCATGTCACCAGTGTCTTAATTTGCTTGAATATAGATCTTGCATGCTCAGATTGAGAATAATGGAAAGTAATTTTCTTAGAATACCAAATAACTGACTAATTTAATGAAAAATAACATTTCCCCCCAGGCACTTGTTTCTTTATAACCTGAAAATTCACCCTGTGAATTTCGATGTTTCAACTTGTCATCTTGTTAGAGTATAGATACAGTTGAGTTTGTAAGTAATGTTTGAACATTTTAGAATTATTATAATCTTCTTGCAAGCCTAGTTCACTATGCGCTTTTTGTGTTCATTTCCATGGCATTAATCGCATTATAAGAAAAATGAAGGAGATTTTAAATGTACCCATCATTATTCCATACGAAGATATCAGCTGTATTTATTTTTTTCGAATTGCCATATTACCCTTCCTAATATGCAAATGTATTTTACATCAGCCTATTTATGGTAGGTCTATATTTTTCATTATCTTTTTTTTCTTTAACTTAACATTGCATTATAAATATCTTCATGTAGCTACTCATTTTCACAATTATAATGTAATAGAAACACAGGTTTCTAATGAGAAACCATACTGTAGGTTTAGTAATGAGAAGTACATAGTAATGAGAAACGCTATACTGTAAGTCGCTGTATTGTAAATTATTTGGCTTTCAGCTTTATTCCAGGTTTTCCCTTTCAAATCATTAAATCATTCAAATCTATAAATTGAATAAAATTCTGAACTTAGCAAATCATTTCAATTAAGTAAACAGTCACGGTCGATGCTGGCTTGCGTTAAAGGGCAGATATAGCAATGACGATACTCAATCTGCACCTGGAAACAGTTTAGGGATGAAAGTGTGGTCCAGTCATATAAAGGAGTAGGCACAGAATAAAACGTAGCTAGTGACGCAGTGGAGAAGAGACAGGAGTGATGATTTCTAACTGTGTAGGAGGGAAAGATTCATAGAAGAGGAGGATTTTAAGCTAGGCTTTGCAGGAAAAGTAAAATTTAGACAAGGGGAAAAAATCATTAGGATGTTTTAAGTCAAAAGAAAAGTAACAGGAAGGAAAGATGTGAAAGTAATTTATGAATATAAGGAACTGTGAGTCATCTGGGAAGGTGACTTTTAAAAGATGAAAATGTGATGGAAAAGATCATTTAGAGTCATGTATTCCAGGTACGTGACGCTAACAGGAAGTAAGAACTAGTGGGAGATGTTGACAGGAGACTCACATCCCAGGTGGGACGATATTGCACTAATTCAAGGAAAGTTTACTAACTTCTTGCATTTTTTTTTCTTTCCTTCATTCATTCATAATTCATGAATATATAATCATCTTCCAGGCTGTTAGGGCTGGGACTGTTAGAATAAAGATCAAGATCTATTTAAAATTATACATTCACCCAACAAATATGACTTGAGAGCCTACTTTGTGGAAAAGGGGTAGTCAGAGCTGAATTCATCTCCAACCTTAAACGTGAGTTCTCAGCTGGGTTGTGAATAGGGCATCACA
Organism: Eschrichtius robustus; assembly: GCF_028021215.1. Lineage (NCBI taxonomy): Eukaryota > Metazoa > Chordata > Mammalia > Artiodactyla > Eschrichtiidae > Eschrichtius > Eschrichtius robustus. The sequence continues at coordinate 55,422,674 of NC_090835.1, read as the reverse complement.
TTTGGTGATTATAGGCTGTCATATTAGCAATATGAAGAGAACTCTGAAGTTCTCACCAAGTACCATTCCACAGAGGAGATGAGATGGACTCTCTAAATGATGCTTCATCCTGACTCTTGAAGAGACAACGGATCACTCTGTTCTCCCATATTTTCTCCTCAGTCTACACACAGAGAAGCAAAATCCAAACTCAAACAAAACAATACACAGGCCAAGTCATCTGGCTCTTTGGGGGTAGGAGGAATTAGAATACCTTGAAATATTTTATGTTAGTTTCCTGAGTTTTGAGGACATTCTCACTTCTGTGAAAAATCCAGGGCTTTGAGATGCCACCCTGCATTTTAACACTGCTGTTGCACATAGCAGGAAAGATTTGGTCCTTCCCCGCCCCTCCCCTCTGCAGGTTGCCCTCAACCTTGCTCTAATCAGGCACACACCGTGATACAAGGCTGTGGTTACTGCATCATTTCGATTTCATACTGACAGATGAGCCACTACTCTAAAGAAAAATGCTTTGTTTAAAAGGACAAGACATATTTTCCAAAACCTTTTTCAGAACTAATGTAATCATAGTAATTAAGTGTTATTTATACATTACCTATTACGGCTCCATTGAGTGCTTGATAAAATATAAGAAAGATCAAACCAGATTACACTTGAAATGTATCATTTGTGAAAACATGTTTTAATTTGAAGACACGTTGAAAGTCATTACTTACATTAGAGATTTCCAAATAGGCATTTTATGATTCTTCCACAATCAGAAGTTGTCTGTCAGCTAATATAAACTTAAATCAAGAAAAAGCTTATCACCAGGTAAAACATCTGCTTTCAGAGGACAAAATTATATCTCGGGTACCATCCTTTAATCAATGAACTGTTACTTGATGGTTTGAGGCAGGAGTTAGCTACCTTTGGGTTGGTATGGTTAGCTTCCTATACCCCTGGTGGGGCGGGGTGGGTGTAGGTAAGGAGCAAATTGAAATTGGCAAGGTGTTTAGACAGGACACTGTCAGTGCTTGGCCCATCCCCCTGGCTCCCTTTTGTCTGTTCTCACACCTCTCCCCAGACTTGGGTGTGCTTATTTCCAACTGCTAGTGTCTCTGACTCTCCTCGCTGGTGTGGCCCTGAGGCTACTTGAGCTGCTTTGCCTGCAGGTGCACAAGCCAAGTGCTTTGACATCTGAGAGGCCCCCTTCCCCACCAGGGGATCATACCCAATGCCTATCTGCTGTCTGAATATGAAAGCCCAGCTCCCTTGCTTGGGTTAGGACAACTCTGAGGTGTAACTTACGCTCCAGAACTCCCCTGCAGGGTTAGGCTGATGTTACCTTTCATAAAACTTTGTCTGAAATCATATACTTGCTCGGTTTCTTCTCCTCTGTCTGCTTCTATCACTCCAAAACAGGATTGCCTGGGAGCACTTCCTTAATAAACAGCTGTCCTATAAAGACTTGTCCTAGAGCATATTCTAGGGAAGTTGAAGATAGTGCTTCTGTATAAAGCATCTCTTCCTATAGTCCACCTTTTAGAGATGTATTCTGGGTTAATACATCCTCCCAGTTGTGCATATAACCCTGACAAAGTTAAGTATAATGAAACAGAGCATTCCCTACCATCTGAAGTGGTGTATAGATTCAGTAACCAGGATTTACAGAAATAAAAAAAAAAAAAACAGTTGCCTATGTGGAATTTGCTTTTTGCGGTACCCAACGCACTGTGACTATTTCTACCAACCTTGTTCTTTCTACATCCAGACAATGGTTGTAATTCCAAAATGCAGAAAGAGCTGCTGAGACCAAGCTCTGGCTGGAAGCCAGTTCCCATAAGTAGGATGCTGTAGGTAGGAAGAAGAAAGGGAGCAGTCGTACAAGGCATCCTGGGAACTGAAGATTTTAGTGTGTTTGATGAGTTCAGAGACCCTGATGAACAGCAGAGGGTGGATGAGCCCACCTCTGCCCAGAGCACCTACGACACCAGGGTTGTCCAGCTGGAGTCCAACTGCAGATCTGATTGGGATTTTAACCCAGATATTTTAAAAATAACAATGAAGCAAGGGAAATCCACTAACTCTATTTATAAACACAAAATATGGGTAATTGTCTCCTTCTTTTGGGTCAGTAGCAAAAATGTAGCCTACAAAAATGATCCTGTGGCAGAAATGACCCTGAAAACCAGAGGAAGGGCAGACCTCTGAGCACTGTTTATAACAGGAACCAGAAAAACTTTAGAAGACTATTTGCCTTACTTAATCTGATTTCAGAAGACATCGCCTTTGGTAAACAGGAAAAGAAAGCCACAAAATAGAATAAGCTGAGATGAAGGGACAACAGGATGAAATGAAGAGAGGACAGGATGTGAGGGCAAGGAAACAAGCCGGGATGGAATGGGAGCCCGGTGAGATGAAGGAGGAGCACGTGGAGGCCAGAACAAGAACTTCAAAATTAAAACCACGCTGGAGTCAGCACGCCACACACACGGAGCCCATCACAGCATAGAGAAGAACGGAAGAAAATGATATTAGATGAAGTGAAAGTTATACAGGATAAAGGAGAAGATACAAACTCAGAATAAGTGCTCTGGAAGCAAACTAGATTATTTGGAAAAGTCACAATTAAAGGACCCTCCTCAAAGCTGGGGGGTTGGGAGGAAAGGGCGGGTGGCTAGAGATGCAGATGACAGAAGTTTGTCATAATCCAGGCAAAACTTAAATAATTAGACACATATCCTGATGTATTTTTATTTATTTATTTTTTATTTTCCATTATGGTTTATTACAGGATATTGAATATAGTTCCTTGTGCTATACAGTAGGACCTTGTTGTTTATCCATCCTATGTACAATAGTTTGCCTCTGCTAATCCCAAACTCCTACTCTTTCCCTCCCCACCCTCCTCCCCCTTCTAATATATTTTTAAATTACAAAGAGAAAAACTGACAAGCAACCAGAAGAAAAATGCAGGTTATCTCTAAAGGAATTTATATTAATTTGGCCCCATAGAGTTATTTGCATCACAAAATTTCAAAGGATGATGAAGCAAATTTAGGGAAGCTGTCCTTTAATTCACTTATTTAGTAAATAGTATGCTCCTACTATGTGTCTAGCATTGTGTTAGATACTGAAAATACAATTTATGTTTATAACCTGAAATGATGATCCTTGTATGGAATTAAAAATAATTGATCATCACAATTACATTCAAAGGCTTATGTAAAGCTATAATCTTCAAAATGATTTATACACTGGGCTCTCCCCCTGGAGTTTCTGATTCAGTAGGTCACAGGTAAGTCCCAATAATTTGCATTTCTACGAAGTTCCTACTAGATGCTGATGTAGCTGGTCCAGGAACCACACATCAAGAACCACTGATTTATATTAACTGGCATTTGGGAAGGAAAATAACAAAAATGTTCAGCTGCCTTGGAATGATTACATAGTTGTAGTTGCTGAAATAGTTTTTGAAGATTATTCAATGCTGTAGAAAAATCCCAACATTACAGTTCCGCATAAAGTCAGCATAAAAAATGCATATACCATGTTCTTTATATAAAGGATACAGTTAAAATGGAAGAGGTAGGTGTCAAACAGATTGTCAGGAATTTCAAAACTATTTAATAGAGATTCTCTCTAGGCCATGTCCTTAATAGTTCATTTTTATTTTCATCTTTATAGCTTTCTGTATTTTCTAAATGAATATACATTAATTTTATGTTGAGAAAAAGGAAAATAACTCCCCCCAAGGTCCTAGTTCAAATGCTGTCTTCTTGGTAAAGCTCCCACCAGCCCTCATCTGAATGCCATCTGTGAATTCTTCTGTCAGCACCTCCTGAAAGCGTTCATCACCTTTTACGTCATTCATTAAAAACTGGCTATGCACATTAGCATTTTTAAAGGCTCTGAAAAGTCTCAATGTTTTAAAAAAAAACTTAATATCATTTACTTCAGGATTTTCCAAACATATTTGTCCATAGAACAGTGCAGAACATCTATTACTGTTCTCAAGAATAAATGGTCCACACAGTGGCATTAGCAACTCTTTGACATTTATTGAATAAATGGATGAAATCAATGAATTATTGGCTAATATGTTACTTATTAATATTTTTACAAAGGGTGAACCTAAACTCAGAGTGTTCTTTCAAAGGCCATTAGCATTTTAATTTATATGTACTTAAACTTCGAATTCCCTAGGTACTTAACAAACTTTATAAATTGCCTAATGGGTGCAAGGCACCCTGTGACATGCAAAGGTATATTTTACATGGTCAGATCTCAGCCCAGTATTAATTCACTATTTCTTCACATATCCCAGCCTTCAAAAATATTTAAATCGCTTTTCATAGTTGATTGTATATCTACATGATTATTATTTAAATTTAACCAACAGTGAGAATTTCATTCAATATGAGTTAAAACGACAATGGGAGAATCCAAGCGTCCTCTCAAAGAAGAGTACAAATACCAGATGGAGTTTCCTGCTTTTTGAAAGTGGACGACACTGTCTTTCCAAACAAATATTGTATGCCAAAAATAAGAGCCCATCTGTATTTTATAATTAATTATTTTCTGTGCCTAAGAATTTTTTTTCTTCTGCATTGGCTACATTCCATCCTATTAGTACCTTAGATTATGGGATTTTTTTATAGCTCTTTATGTTTTGCAATTATATGAGTTATATAAAAATATGCAAAAATGTTTGGAAATACTTGGTAACTTAGCAATGAAAATAGTATGAAATGTACTCACGTATAAACAGTAAGCTTCCCAGCACACATACACATATCACCAAAAACAAAAAGTGGAAACAAAAATATCTGAAAGAAGGGAAAAATCAATCATAAAATTTAAATTTGTTATTTTCATCTGAGGATTGCAGAATGCTTTCCCTCAATGCTGCATATATGGCAAGTGCCCCAGAATAGTTTGTTCATGCTCAGAATTAAAAGATGTTGTGATTTTGAAAGGGAAGGAGAATCTGGGGGGCGGGGGTGGTGACTGGAATTAAAGATGGCATTTTATTATATATATTTTATATATATATATATATATATATATATATTTAGTGTATCTATTCCATAACATCTTATGGGAAAACCCAAATGAACTTTTTTGGCCAACCCTATTTAAAATGTCTTAGTGAGTACAAACACTTCCCCTATAATGAGATGAGGAAAGCCAAATGTTTTAATATGGAATGCCATGCTTAAAATAATCAGACACTTTTAAAACATGACTATCTTCCTTTAATAAATGTAAAAAATAGGGGCTTCCCTGGTGGCGCAGTGGTTGAGAATCTGCCTGCCAATGCAGGGGATACGGGTTCGAGCCCTGGTCTGGGAAGATCCCACATGCCGCGGAGCAACTGGGCCCGTGAGCCACAACTACTGAGCCTGCGCGTCTGGAGCCTGTGCTCCGCAACAAGAGAGGCCGCGATAGTGAGAGGCCCGCGCACCGCGATGAAGAGTGGCCCCCGCTTGCCACAACTAGAGAAAGCCCTCGCACAGAAACGAAGACCCAACACAGCCATAAATAAATAAATAAATAAATAAATAGAAAGGCAAGTAATAAATGTAAAAAATAAAACATAGCCCCAGTAGGTTTAGAGTGAAGATCAAGATCACTCAGTGAATTAGAAGAGAAGAGAGTACAGTTGAGCTGACTGTCTGCTCATGTGCATAAATACTGGTCTTGATATGTTGATACGTCAACACAAGCATCACTGTGACTTATCCTTGGGCCACACCTCTTTGTAGTTGAGAAAATCATTAAAAATATGGCTTTTAATCAACAACATTTGAGGTCTTTACTGACAAAAATAATAATTGATTGCTTACTTTAACAACATGTCAGGCACTATTTTAGGTGACTTACATATATTAATTCATTTAATCTTCACAACAGTGTAGTGAATTGTAAATAGGTACTGTGATTATCTTCATTTTCTGATGAGGAAATGGAGATTCAGAGATTGATAATGAGGATTTGACGCCACACCTTCTGGACTGAGTGCCAGTGCTTAACTGGGCTGCTCTGCTGGTTGTTTCTCAAACGGTGATATATATGTATTTGGGCAAGAAATTGAAATCCATGAATACTATTCCTATAAAATAGATTGACCCAGTGCATGGGGAGGATGGTGTAGTATCAACTGATAATAAAGAGAAGTCTGTTTAAAGTTCCTTTTCTTCTTGAACATGATTCAATTATTCTTACTTTTATGAGCTGGCGGCATTTGAATATCAGAAATCCAACTTTTGGACTAATTTTTGTTTGTTGGCATCAGCCAGGAGTATTCCAGGCAAGACATGGAAGTACAGTAAGTGGAAGGAAGTGTGGCTAGATGGGTACTGTGGAAAATGGATACAATCGTGACCAAAATAAGAAGCTTGCAGTTAACTGTTTTCACGCAAACCCGGTGCTGCCCAATCTTCTGATTATTAAAGAGAAGCTGAAAAATCTGATTCTTATCTGAAATAACTCAAATTGGAAAACATACTGCAACGAACTAAATGAATTAAAAAAAAAACATTAGAAACAGAGCAACTCAAAGAAATCACTTCCCTGGACTGGCACTAGTCAGTACGGAGGAAGTTATGATGTTGATTGTGGAGCCAAGTGTGTGAAGTGATGACTTGTTCCCTGTGGGGATGTTCCAGAAGCTTCCCTGAACCACTTCTCTATCCCTCTCCACACAACCAAGGAACTATTTTCCCCCTTCAATCTACCTTATACTACTTGGTGTAAGGTTGCTTTGGGTACAGAATTTCACATATAATGTTAGAACTTCTGAGGATCTACCTTTGGTTGTTAATCGCAATGCAAGGAGGGTCTTTCTCCGTCCCACTTTCTCCATCCCTCTTTCTCCATAGATTTTACTTTGTACAAATATTCCAGCTCAACTCTATCCTCTGCTAACCCATGCTCCCCCATCATGAGCATGGGCCACCTTTGTATAAAACACCGAATCATTTTCTAGGGAAAATCATCCCATGTTACAAATAGCGTTCCTTCAGGGAAGCCACTCTTGAGATTTCTACAACTTACCTAGATAGTTTCATTTGTGAGTTGGACTTAAAGATGTGACTTAAAGAACTGGAGGATGGAGACATTTCTTGAAGAAATACCTAGAAGAGAGGGAGAAAAAAGAGCCAGAAGAAACAAATCAAGGGGTTCGTAAGATTGTTGATTTTACAGTTTGATCCAAGAGAGATAGTACAGCACCAGGTCTCCTATAGGAGATGATCAGATAAACCTCTAGAAGAGCAGATCCTTGTAGAGGACCCCTTTTTCCGTTAATAATCTCTCCTCTTTCCCATTCCTGAGAGCCTTCTTGGAAAGGAACCTACAGGTCTACAGGAAGGAATGCTGTCGATTTGTACATCTGAGCCAGGACTATGCCTATTACTTTGAAAGATGTAGAGGAGGAAAGAGACATATCAAATGATAAAATGCCCTCTTAAAACTCTCAGATTCCATGCTTTAACCTACTGCCAATTATCTAGAATGCCTGGTGACCATCCTGTGTCTGTCTCTTTTACACTTTCAAGGATCATTCATTAATTCATTTATGCAATCAGTGTTTCTCAAGTGACTGTCACATCCCTGCAGGGGTGAGGATATTGTAGGGAACCCACACCTAGCTGAACCCTCAGCCAGGATATATCAGTAGGAAATTCTCACATCTTTAATCTTCATTACTACAGGGGGAGCCTCTGGCACAATTACACAAGAAAAAAAATATTTTAATGTCATATTTTCACTCATTTTTTCAATTTATATATATATTATCAAAGTATAGTTGGTTTACAATGTTGTGTTAGTTTCAGGTGTACAGCAAAGTGATTCAATTATACATATGTGCATATCTATTCTTTTTCAGATTATTTTCCCTTATAGGTTATTACAAAATATTGAGTATAGTTCCCTGTGCTGTACAGTAGGTCCTTGTTGGTTATTTATTTTACATATAGTAGTGTGTATATGTTAATCCCAAACTAGACATTGTTGACCAATGGATGAATTTTTTAAAAAATCCTTGAATATGTCATGTATAAGTATTATAATTGAAGCACATTTCCTATAAAATGTTTCTGACTTTATGGTTGTTACTTTAAAAAAATATATCTATTACACAGAAGCCCTGCTGCACAACTTCAGGATTCTAATGCAGCTTATTTATGTGACAATGAGAACATTCCTGCTCACTGAGACTAGGTCACCTCGTGTGCAAAATAGGAGCAGTAATACTGAACTTAGAAAGTGTTGGGAGATTTTCCTGAGGTAAACTGTGAAAAAAACTTAATGCTGTGCACAGCACAGAGTGTGCAGCTTTTATTTTTATTATTATGTAAATTTTGATATGTATATTTTGGACATTGGAGTGTTTCTTTAATTCAGGAGGTTTAAACCACCCTGCAGAACTTGCCAGAGGAAAGAGGTAGACCACTGATCTCGGAGGTCTGTGGGATGTGGCAGCTTGAAACAGGACCTTAGTCCTTGTCTTCTTTCAGGAAAGAATTCAGCAAAGAGACAGAGTATGAAGCAAATAAAGCATTTATTAGAGACAAGGTGCTCATGGAAGAACACACAGGCAGCCTCAGAGTGAGTCGCTCCAATAGGGGTGGCTAAAATTGCTTATATGGTGGCAGTTTTCTGGGTGCCCTCTGGCCAGTCATCCTGCTTGTGCCCACATTTGGTCTGACGCAGGGCCCTCTCCCATGTGCAGGTGCATCTTTCAGCCAAGATGGATTCCAGCACGAGGGTTTCTGGGAGGTTGGCAGGACATATTAGGGGCCGGTGCTGAACCCCCAGGATCTCTTTTGTACATGTGTGGTCTGGGAGGTCTCCTTGACCACAAGAATGAGAAAAATGTGGTCTCCTTATCTTTTATTCAAGCAGAGCCCTGCTCCTGTCGTTATCTTTATCTTGAGTGTCAACAGGAGACTGCAGCTGCTCAGCCTGGGGCCCAGCTATCACCTGCCTCACTACTACTCTCCAGCCCCACTTTTTATAATATTCTAGGATGGAAGTCGCCCTCTGTAATGTAGTGTCAGCTGGGCAAGTCAGCTTCTAGAAAGACAGTGCTATCAGCTTGGATCTGGATACAAGTCAACTCTATCATTTCCAAGAAAATAATATCTTTCAAAAATCAATCTTAAAATATCTGATGTTCTGAAACTGTCACTGCTTCACTTCCTAGAAGAGGGTGCTTTGGGCAACACGAATTTCCTGTAGTTTTTTTTTTTTTTCATCCTTTCCTTCTTCATACAGATAGAAAGCAAGCTCTCTTAGGTCAATCTTTGTGTGTTTTTTCCATGTGCATTTGAAGCCCAGAAGGAATTCAAAGCTTCCTGTTCGTTTGCAGAAGAAATTGATACAAAACGAAGAAGAGGGAAATGTATTCTCCCCTCACCAGCAGTTTGGAAAAGAAAACTTAAATTATGTCCCCAAACATTTATTTACCTCGTATGTGGTATTTGTTGAATGGCTAGAGGACCTTAGGGTACAGGGAAAGGAAGGCTTTTAGAAGCTTATAGAAAATTAGTCCTTATTGTAGTATTACTGTGTCAGAAAGAAAAAATAAAAACGTTTCTGGCTTGTGCCACAGTTTGTGAATTTTTGAGAACATTTTCAAGGTCAAGTTTCTAAGAGCAGGACTTGAAAACGGTTATCTCACTACCTTCACCATGGTCCTGCTTCACTGCGGGTTCTGAAAGCCTCTCAGCTGCACTTCTTTGTGGACATCACTGGTCTTGGTGTTTCTTGGTCCCTTCAGATGAGCCATCAGTTCACTTTTTTTCCTTCTGCTGAGCAGTATTTTTCCTGAGCACTTTTGTTAAGTCACAGTAAACGAGGTGAGCAACCAGCAGGCCCGTGACACGAAGTCGTTTATTGATTTGAAAACAGCACTTGTCTCACCTCACCTTAAAATTCTAGAGCACGAAACTTCAGTTCCTCAAAAACAGCCAAAGCATTAACACCGAAACACTTCAGTCCTGTTTTCAGGGCACTTTGGACATAATTAGAAAAGAGAACCCTGCCTTATTATGATAATAATAATAACTCTTTTTAGTCATGGTGACTTTGACATCAGCATCTTCCAGGTCTCTCTGGAAGTTAAATATTTTGCCTTGTTGCCCCAAAATGCATGAACACAGATCAGGCCAGTGCTGCCATTTGGGGGTTGGTGTGGCAAATTTACAAGACTCCGTTGCTTTTAAATTATATAATGATGAAAGGGCATTTTATTTATTTATTTTTAGTAAATTTATTTATTTATTTATTATTTATTTTTGGCTGTGTTGGGTCTTTGTTGCTGCGCGGGCCTTCTCTAGTTGGCGGCGAGCAGGGGCTACCCTGCATTGCAGTACGTGGGCTTCTCATTGCGGTGACTGGTGAAAGCAGAGGTATTTAATTTGTATGAATTTACCATTCATTCTTTCACTCACTCATTTCTTCATTTTTTCAGTGGCTAATCTGAACCAGAAAGTGTCCCAAGTCTTGGTGACTTGTCCAGTTATGAGCAGAACCATCCTGTTGTCTATTATCTTGTCCCTAACAGTCTTTTAGGATAAAATACACAAATAAAGTAGTCCACAGATTGTGTCCAGCACAGCGAAGGACTTTAACAGCATGTGGTGATAGAGGCTCATGGAGGAGAGGGAGAATCCAGGTATGTACAGTCTAGGAGAGGAGCATTCCAGCCAGCAGGAACAGCAGGTGCAAAGGCCCTGAGGCAGCACGGACTGACTATCATGAGAGGGCATGAGGTTGGTGTAAAATTGTTCAGAGGTTCCAGGCTGTGCAAGGTCAGATCGTTCGTTCACACAGCTCCTTCCCCAGCCCCTCGTCTTTGGTCTACGTTAGCAGTCCCAGAAAAGTTTTTGAACTCGCCCTTTACTTACCTGGCTCCAAATCTTTGCTCAAACTAGAATGCCCTTTCCTTCTCATCTCTAAATGTTTTCATTATGCTGAGAAAAAAACAAAAACAGAAAAAAGGGTACACACTTGTGACTCTGTATGAGATGCTGGGACAGGCACCATTCACCTCTACTGACAGGAAGCAGATCAGTGTTTGGGAAGCTGGCAGCTGGGGAGGGGTGACTATAAGGGGGAAAGGGGAACTTTGGGGGATGAGGAAAGTGCTGAATCTTGATTGTTACGGTGGTTATACAGGTGAAAGTATTTGTCAAAACTCATCAAACTGTACACTGAAATGGGCATTTATCATATGTAAATTATACTTCAATAAAGTTGAGTAAGAAGTTATAAAATAAGAAAAAGGAAGGTATTAAAAAGCTCCAATTCCATCTCCCTTGTCTCTCCCCTCAGAAATAAGCTTTCCTTTCCCTCCAGCGTCGTGCTGTGTGCCATAGGTTTTTATGCTTTGATATACACACCACATACAGCCCTTAAGGAGTATGGGGGTGTCACACAGGCTGGTTCTCCTTTGGGCTTGCTTGTCCCCTTAGGGGAGAATCTGCATCTTGTTTGTCTTTTTCTCCTCATATCACCTTCCTCGGAACTCAGAAGAGGACCTCACTGAACACTTGGTCAATCAATAGCAAAATTTTCATATTTAAGTCCTGCCTAGTTCCCAAAAAGGATGAACAGAAAACAAAACTGATTTCCAGGGGTTGATGAGTGGATGGGCTGGAGCCCACATCCTGGCTCCATGTGTAAAAATTGGGGGCAGAGTGGGTACTCGACTCATCTTCACACCCGTACTTGCTTATTGATTTAGTAAGATGCTTGTGATGGCTTCTCTGTCCTCCAGTAGGTAAATGCTGTGTTGACTGTCTGCATTATGCTTCTTAATGGTCCATTATTCCTCTGCGGAGAGTCCAGTGGTAGAATCAGTGTTGGCAAGCGGCACAGAGTGGACACGACAGTATAATAGGAAGAGAGCTATTATGTCCCATTATTACATCGAGTGAAGGGTAATTGAAGGAGCATGTGGTCTGTCACAGAGCTGCCACTTGGGTTGTTATGGGGAAAGCTCTTAAATCAGCCCTCCTGTGCTTATTCTTCAGAAATCTTTTCCCCTTCCCACTTCCCCTCTCCCTATGCAATTTTTGGTGTTCCAAACTGGCTGATAACCTGGAATATTAGCTTTTCAAAATGTGACACAGAAGTTCACCCATTCCTTCCAACTCATAACACTTCAAAATTGTGACTCCAAATTATTCCTGTAAAAATAGCTGATCTTTATGACTCCTGGGGGATTTCTTATTTTAATCTGAAACCTTCCAAAATGGTTCAGTTTTGTGGAAATGATGGAGGAATGTCTGCTCTTAGCAGTTTTTGTGTTCAAGGGCAAATCAACCTCTGTGCTTGCTAACTCTAATTTTCCAAGGGTTATGAGACTTTAATTTGATTCTTTATCCAGGGTGCATAAAATGTTCACTGGAATTTGCATAATACATTTATTGTATAATCACTCTTCACATTGGTTACCTGCTTCTTCAAATGAACAGTACTTTTTTAAGGGAATATATTAATGTAGGGCCAATTTGAACTTTGTAACTGAACAGAATTAAGTATATCTCTGAAGGACAAATATATGGGAGAGAGAGGGAGGACATGCAGTTGTCCTGAACTTGGTTATTATATAAAAATAGCCCCAATCCTATATTTTCAAATATTCATTTTGCAAATATAAGCAGGGGCAGCATTGCTGTCTTTAAAAATATAAAAAAATGTTATGTGGAAAATGTAATACACCTGCCAGGCTTGTGTCGTCTTAGAATGTATTTAAGGCAAGTGGATTAAATCAGTGTGCAGATTTCAGCACAGTCTGAGAAGGTGAGGGCGTTGGAGAGAGAGGATGCTTAGGCAGTAGGCCAGATGCTTTAAAGGCATTTAAATTTATTCAGTTCCCAGAGCCAACGTATAATTAAGGTAATATTATTATTAACCATAATTTTGGTTGTGTGCTCTGTGCCTTTGGACTCAATGCTATCACATAGCATATTTGAAGATTAGGTAGAGGTTGGATGAGATGATCCCCATTTTATTCCATTTTATGAGAATGGTGTGTGCAGTCCTGACTTGACCAGTGGCTGGTTGCAGACCAGGGTGTCTCAGTCGTTTTTTCTTTGTCCTTTTTTTTTTTTTGCTGCGCCACACAGCACATGGAATCTTAGTTCCCCAACCAGAGATCGAACCCGTGCCCCTCGCATTGGAAGCACGGAGTCTTAACTACTGGACCGCCAGGGAAGTCCTGGGTATCTCAGTCTTTAATGTTCATTCAGGTACCTGGAGATCTTGTCAACATGTAAAGCCTGATTTAGTAGCTCCAGGATGGGCCTGACATTCTGATTTCTGACAAACTCCTAAGTGATGTCGTTGCTGGTGGTCCTCAGATCCCATGTAGAGTAGCAAAGTAGAAAACCTCTTAGGGGGCAAGTTGAAGATGGCAGAGTAGAAGGACGTGTGCTCACTCCCTGTTGCGAGAGCAGCAGAATCACAACCAACTGCTGAACAGTCATTGACAGGAAGACATTGGAACTCACCAAAAAAGATACCCCACATCCAAAGACAAAGGGAAGCCACAGTGAGATGGTAGGAAGGGCGCAATCACAATAAAATCAAATCCCATAACTGCAGGGTGGGTGACTCACAAACTGGAGAACAATTATACCACAGAAGTCCACACACTGGAGTGAAAGTTCTGAGCCCCTTATCAGGCTTCCCAACCTGGGGGTCCAGCAACAGGAGGAGGAATTCCCAGAGAATCGGATTTTAAAGGCTAGTAGGATTTGATTGCAGGACTTGGACAGGGCTGGGGGAAACACAGACTCCACGCTTGGAGGGCACACACAAAGTAATGTGCGCATCAGGGCCCAGGGGGAAGGAGCAGTGACCCCATAGGAGACTGAACCAGACCTACCTGCTAGTGTTAGAGGGTCTCCTGCAGAGGCGGGGGGTGGCTGTGGCTAACCACAGGGACAAGGACACTGGCAACAGAAGTTCTAGGAAGTACTCCTTGGTGTGAGCCCTCCTGGGGTCTGCCATTAGCCCCACCAAAGGGCCTGTAGGCTCCAGGGCTGGGTCGCCTCAGGCCAAACAGCCAACAAGGAGGGAACTCAGCCCCACTCATCAACAGACAAATGAATTAAAGTTTTACTGAGCTCTGCCCACCAGAGCAACACCCACCTCTACCCACCACCAGTCCCTCCCATCAGAGAGCTTGGACAAACCTCTTAGATAGC